>NC_041003.1:692500-1372500 GCF_004193775.1 Glycine soja
ATATTCTTGGGAATTGAATTTTTAGCTTGTCTTTGAATGTGGGGTGGTTTTCTCTTGCTACAGGAATTACAATTGACAAAGTGGCTTTACTGGACCAGGAAACTCGTAATTATATCGGGAAAAAGTTATTAGAGCTCACGTTGATGGAGTTATTTGTATTCCGGTTTATGCAGGCATGTTATTCTGCCCTGGGTTTATATATGTGCATGTGTAATATATTAAAGGCTATTGTTGACTTACTGACTGTAGTATCAGCCATCAGAGAATTATGGTCCAAGCATATGAAATTTGAAGTGTATCTGATGAATTTTAGTTTAGTTATGTAGCTCAGGTGTTGTTTAAGTCAAGTAAACATATGCTACTGTTAAAAGACTCGAGTGAAATTTTACAAAGGATTAGGTCTGAATGAAATTATCATCCTCACTGACATAGTATCTATAAAAAAATATTCCATGTTAAATGCTTGCAGAGTGGTTAAGATTTAAGAGGAAAAACTTCACTCTATTTTTGCACATAGTTTACTTCCTATACACTGTAAAAGCAAAGCTGATATGATATAGGGATGTTATAAGTGACTAGGGCTGCTATAGAGTTACCAATACCAATAATACTATAGCCTAGGTTATACCATTTTGCAGGGACTGGTTGAATCAGTTGACAAGGCATTATTCAACTTCCGGTCTTCACTTGGTAGCTACACAGTACACTATTAGACTACTGGAGCCTAACACATATTATCACCTTTTTTCTCTCTCCAAATACCAAGTATCTAAAAAATAGATACAACGAAATCATGTGTGTGTGTACACACACGCACAGAGAGAGAGAGAGAGAGATTTTATGTTAATGAATTTCACTTTCTATTGTGTTTTGTTGCTTCATGTCTTTCAATGTTAAGTGTTAACATAAAGTTTTTCTTTAAATCACAATTTCAAATCTTATTTTCTGGTCTCTTCTAACCTTTGAAGGTGTTGTTTAATGCAGACTGATCCTAATTGGGGTAATTTCTTATTTGATGAAGTTACAAAGACAATCAATCTGATTGATTTTGGAGCAGCACGGGATTACCCTAAAAGATTTGTTGATGATTATTTAAGAATGGTTGGTTCTCTTCCTTTCTAATTTATCTCTTTATATCAATAACTAAGCTGAGGTTTGAAATCTTAATTTATAACATCGTGTCAGTTCTTGACTGCTTCCAATTTTTTCTTACAATATTAAAATAAAAACTGACATTAAGCTGACTCTAAACTGGAAGTGACTAGATTCTCAATTGAAAATTGTTAACGTAAGGTAAATTATTGGTTTAATTGAAGTTAATGATAAATAAATATATGGAAGTTGAACACCAAGTTAAAGGTTATGTTTGTCTGATTCTATATGGAATGATCAAAATTTTAAAGAATATACAAAAAGAGAATTGAAATGCCATTACTCATTAGTCATGTCATTGTAATATGATAGAATTTGGTGGTTTTCTTACAATTCATACGATACAGTTAAGGGTTGTTGGCCCAGAGTCTAATGATTCCTAAAGAGATTATTCTGTCAAAACTGACAGAATTACGACACACATAACTCCTGCTTATAACATACTACACATATTTTATAATACATAACTGGTCCTAACTTATATCCAAAACTGCCTACATAGCAGTATATTGCACTTATATATATAATCGTTATTTAGGGTTCCCAATCCCATCTTAGTAACTAAAGTGATCATTAGGCTGTTTCATTTAATATGATTAACAGACTCATTTGGTACCGTTTTCTAATTCAACTTTCTCCTGTATGTTTTCATCTTATGGTTTAATAACACTTGATTGCTTGAACTTTCTACTTCAACTTGGTGGGAGGGTTAGAGCTAGTTGACTATTATACCCTTTTCTTAAGCTGAGCAGCAAATTCTTCGGGATTCTTATTATTGTTCATAATTGATTAGGTTCTAGCATGTGCAAATGGTGATAGTGATGGGGTCATTGAGATGTCCAGAAGACTGGGGTTCCTCACTGGAATGGAATCAGATGTGATGCTAGATGCCCACGTCCAAGCTGGGTTTATTGTGGGCTTGCCATTCTCAAGACCTGGTGGATTTGATTTCCAATCAACCAACATTACTCAAAGCATTTCTCATCTTGGGGCAACAATGCTCAAGCACAGGCTCACTCCTCCACCTGATGAAGCCTATAGTCTACACAGAAAGCTTTCCGGTGCTTTTTTGGCATGCATTAAGATTGGGGCCGTTGTCCCATGTAGGGAACTGCTGCTTGAAGTATACAAGCATCATAAGTTTGGTGAAGAAAATGAGATATTATCCACTGGTTCAGTGTCTGCATAGGTTAATTATTTTTTCTCCAATTAATTTTTGTCAATTATAATAATCTGTGAGAAGCTAATTTTGGTCCAAGCTCCTTAACAGGAATATTTCAATTTGCTCCACAAATGGAGTGTTTTCGGGGGACAATTTGCTCCCTCCCCATTTGTAACTTTAGTTGCCTATAGAGTTTTATTCGGATAGATTATTTGAAAGGTGATTGATTCCTTAAAAGAATGTATTTGGAATTGGATGTGTATTGTAGTGTATTGCGTCGAATTTTTACATCATCATTGTGAATTTTGGCAGTGCTGCTAATAAAAAGTTAAAACCAACTTACTCATGGAAGATTTATCAAATTTTTTAAACGTCATCCTTTTGAAAACAAGGTATCAAGCATACCATTGGGTAGAGTGTCTCATTATAAGTATAAAAGTTGAGCAAAACTTGTGTGATAAATATTACTTAGATATAAATAATTTCTAACGTATATTTATAAACCGTTAATTAATAGTTTAAGCTTGTTAAGCCGTTTAGTCAAAAAATAAATAAATAAAAAAGCTGTAAAGCCGGTTGAATGAATGTTTTTTTTTTTTTTACAAACGGTTGAGTGAATAATTTAAGCTGCTCGGAGTCGTAATGTTGATTAATGTGCCTTATGGTAGAATGCAATCCACTTTTGCGAAGAATCAATTCCCGCAATAAGTGGTGGTGGACTCAGCAAACTTTTGGGGCATTACATTGCTTTTACCCCCGGGTCCACTGAATTCAACACAGAAAAATACAAAGCTAATTATTTTACGCATCACTTGCGCTTGTAGTTATTGATATTGATGTAGGTTATATTTGAGAAAATTAACTTAAGTTAAAAAGTTAGTTGTTACTTGAGAGTGTTTAAATTAATTTATTAAATTATAAGTGTCTAATAAAATTAGCTATTGAAATAATTAAAAAATGTAAAATGACATATTTAAAAAAGATAATAAAAAAGATTAAATAAATATTTTAAAGATAAAAAGAATAAAATATAAAAAAATTAGAAGCTAAGTAAGTTTAAAAAAATGTTAGATACTACTTAAAAAATTTTGTTTATAAAACAATCAAACAAGTTTTTCGGTTACTAAAAAAAGTTAAAAAAGTTAAAAACTAATATAAGTATAGCTCCATTAAAATAGATGTCAATTGAACAACTTGTGACAAGTAAATTCAAGCAGTGCCTTCCTAATAATTTTATAAATAAAAGTACTTCATAGGGTTAAAGGTTAAAAGGTATTTATTTACTTTTCAAAAAAATTATATATATTGTAGCGATATTTGATTAATAGAATTGCAAACGAGTATCCATCTGCATGTTTTCGGACAACATAATGAAATATCTAGGATCTTTCCTTTGGGTAACTGAAAACAGGAAGGGGGGAGTGACAGAGGAGGTTCTATATATTTATTTAATTAATATAATGAAGCATGTTTTGTAAAATAAAGCAGAGCAAACCTCAAAGTGAAATGTAATTTATATATCTTATAATAGCCAACAGGAAAGTTTTGATACCCTTTCATAATGGATAAAATTTAACGTGATTAGTGATAACAATCATAGTGTTGTACCTCTTCAGAAAGAGTAGTTAATGGGATCAAAACAACTATCACTATTCCTCTTAGTAACAAGAAGCTAAGAATATTGCTATCCATAGCTCACCAGTTAACAAAAAAAGGAGCTGAAAAGAGAAAGAATTGATTTATTTGATGGCTACGTGGCTATGGGTGTACTCCTTAATAACTAGTAAATGGAAAGCAAGAGGAATCGGTTCATAATGAAGATCTTGCGTAGTTTTGACTTTTGAAGACATCATAGATTAAACTTTAATAATTAATATCGTGAATGGTGATTGTTTGAAGAAGAACATCATAATGAAAAAAAGAAAATTACGACATGGGTCTAGCAGTACCATCTTTGTGTGTTACTTAGTAGCGGTAAGAAAGGCTTTGATTCCTCCACATGAGAAGAGAAACGACCAACGGTTCTTATTTAAAGCAAATAATAAATACTGAAAGACAAGACAAGAGATAAATAATAACTAGTTGTAGCTGCTGGGGAGAGTGGAACATAATAAACATGACAATGAAGCTGCTGCTTTTGGTAGCCGTTGTTGAAGTTGCATGCTTAGTTTCTGGGATCTTGTCCTTTGGATCTGAGACACTCTCTGAGCTTTCTTTCTTAGAAAACGATGTCGTCTCAACAGCAAGACCTTCCTCTTCATCTCAACCTCTTATGGTCGACCTCACTCTCATTCAAGGAGCTGATTCTAAAGGAGCTGGTCTCTCTCTCTCTCTCACACACTCTATTTATTTTTGAGTTGCTTCTTTGTGTGGTGTGTCTCTTTCTCAAAACTACATTTTGAGCTTCATTGTTGTTAGTACTCAATACTACTACACATTGTATTCTGTCTATCTTTGATTTGTTGGTTATTGATGGTTGTAAGCATCAATAATATACCTTTGGGATATTACATGAAATTCCACATTTTGTAGCTAACCCCCATTTCTTGTTTCTCCTTTAAAATTAAAAATTATTTGCTAGAGTTGCATTTCTTTGCTTTTCTCCTCCCAATTCTGTTACCTCTAAACTTTGGTTACTTCCTAATCAGAATTCTTAGTATATGAGATACCTTAGTGGGGGGATTCGAGATGGAGATAGACTTGTTATAGCCCCACACAAACATCCCCTGTTTGTCTCATTTTGCTTGCAATGCATATTATTTTGATTGATTACTGTCTGAATATGCCTCATATTTGTGTGTGTGCTTGTTTGAATTGGTTGAGTTTTTCCATAATTGATGGCAAAACCTATTTTGTTGAAAAGAGTAAAGATGGTCTGATGCATAAATTTGTTACTTGCTTTGAAATCTGGCAAATAAGTTTTGTACTTTTCTCCTATAATGCCAGTCTGTTTGGATGGAACGGTGCCTGGATACCATTTGGATCGTGGATTTGGATCTGGTGCAGATAGTTGGCTAATTCATTTGGAGGTAAAGAATGTTCTAGGTTTAATAACAATGTTTTCAAGGTTCCATAGTTTCTAAAAATTTCGTCATTGGCCTATATTGACAGGGTAGATTAGAAAGAAAAATTAATATTTGAAGTATTTATTTAACCATGCTAACTTCTACTCATGCTATTACTGATACTTTTTGAATATCTGCAGGGAGGAGGATGGTGTAATACCATCAGAAACTGTGTCTATAGAAAAAATACTCGTCGTGGATCCTCGAAACACATGGAAAATCAAATACCATTCACGGGAATATTGAGCAACAAACCTGAAGAAAACCCTGGTTTTTCCCTTTATCTTAAACATGCGTGCATTTTTTTACCTGTAGTTCAATTAAACTCTCTCCTCCTGTAGGCTGCAATTACGTATACTCTATACTCAAGTCTGTGTTCTGTCATTTTTTTGTATGTAATCTTCCATGTACAGATTTCTTTAACTGGAATAGAGTTAAATTACGGTACTGTGATGGGGCGTCTTTCAGTGGAGATAGTGAAGATGAGGTCAGTGAGAGAAACATACCACCTTTTTTTTTCTTAATTTTATTTATACAATTGCTATTAACAGCCCTCATATTTCCGTGGAAAGCTGAGTTATTGCTGATACATCCAATCAATTCCGCTACACTATAAAATCACTTATTTCTAATAGAAAACCTAGTACCAGAACTTAGGGCCACACCAAAGTATAGCACTAGCATTACCCCATCGCTAAGGTGATAAATAGGATTCTCCTACTCATATATATATATATATTGTTGTAACAATTCTAACATATATATATATATATATATATATATATATATATATATATATATATATATATATATATATATATATCATGTTTTGCACCTCATGCAGGAACCTTTTGCAATATAATTTCTCCCAGTAGTGGCACATGAATTCTCAAAATTCCAATATGTTATCCTATAAAACTATTTAAAATGCAAAACTAACAAACCTATTTGTTTTTTCTGAATATTTGCTGGTGAGGATAACATATCTTTTCTAATGAACAAGTTTCTCTTATATACCCTTTAGTGCTGATGAGTTAATTGTCATGGAAAGATCCTTTGTTTTGGAATTTGAATCTGCCTTGATATGTGAATTTGGTTCTTTTTTCAGTCTGCACAGCTTCAATTTCGAGGACAAAAAATATGGCTAGCTGCAATGGAGGAATTAATGTCCAAAGGAATGCAGAAAGCCGATCAGGTTTCCTTATGTCTCTTTATATTGTTTTTCAGTCTTTCATATGCATCAATCATGAATGCTAATCAACAAATGAACATATCAGGCACTTCTCTCTGGATGCTCTGCGGGTGGTCTGGCATCGATAATACACTGTGATGAGTTCCGGAGCTTGTTTCCAAAATCTTCCAAAGTCAAATGTTTGAGTGATGGAGGTTTTTTTCTTGACGTGTAAGTTTTATATTTTCATGATATTACATCCTCTAGCCTGTTCCCTTGCCTAGAAACTTAGGTATAATTAATGATCTATCCAATCATGTAGAATGGATGTATCTGGGGGACGCACACTGAGGACTCTTTTTGGAGGTGTGGTTCAGTTGCAGGTAAAATTTAATTTAGTTATGTAATAAAATATTTTTGAATAGAAGTTAATAATCAATGATGGGATTAGTTGATTTATGTGGTTATGCTTATATTTAGATAAAATACAATTTAATCATCAATGATGGGATCATAAAAGCTTTTAAATGAAGATACATATGATTGCCTAACTCAACTGTATCAATATATTCTTTCATTATTTTTTATGTAAGGTTAAGAAAACCTGTACAAATGTCATGTGTATGATGTTTTGAAATTGTAGGAGTTACAAAAAAATCTGCCAAAAAGTTGTCTTGACCAACTAGACCCAACTTCGGTAATTCTTATTCTGGATGTCACGCTATTCTTAACTTGAAATTGCTTTATACATTCATATTTTAATCATGCCGGTCTCGTCCACAGTGCTTCTTTCCTCAGAATATGATCGAACATGTTGAGACCCCATTGTTTCTACTCAACGCTGCTTATGATGTGTGGCAGGTAACATGAATCAGCACATTGTTTATCCTGTATTATGTTAATGATTTTAGTACCTGATTATATGCTAATTACATGGAACACATATCTTCGTTTGTCCTTTAAGTTCTATCCCATGGACACTTTATATGTTCTAGCTTGACTAATTTATTGTCTGAGATTGCCCTTGGCCTCAAATGGTTCCCATGGTCATTTTTTTCATTTGTACAGTAAGGTATACAAATTTGGATTTAACATTTCACAAACCTAGGACTTCTTTTACCATCCCCCAATTAAAAAACCTGGGCCCAACAGTCAAACCAGGAATAACAATTACTATGATCATTGATGTTGACACCTTTATTTTCATCAGGTCCAAGCTAGTTTAGCCCCACCTTCAGCTGACCGCCTTGGCTCTTGGAATGAATGCAAATCGAACCATGCAAATTGTAGCTCATCTCAAATGCAGTTCCTCCAAGGTGTTTTCAATCTCCTATTGTGAATTATGCACAGAAATTTATGTACATATACGAAACTTTCTAATTTTCTTGTAATAAATGGTATGTCTACTAACGTGAATAATTCACATCAATTAAGGTACATCTGCAATTATCTGATTTTTTTGTAACATGTCATCTCTTTTCTTTGAAGCAGACTTCAGAAATCAAATGCTTAGTGACATTAAAGACTTCTCGAGCTCATCTCAAACTGGGCTATTCATAAATTCTTGTTTTGCTCATTGTCAGTCTGAGAGACAGGAGACATGGTTTGCTGATGACTCTCCCCTTATCGAGGACAAGGTATATGCTCAATTTAGATTTCCGTTGTCTTGAGATAGAGAAATTATTAGGTAGTCTGGATCCACTCCCTGTCTATGGTCTTGAATAATCTTAATGTGACATGTACTCAATTTTGTCAATTTACGAGAAAAAAATTAATAATACTTAATTAGGTGTCATGCGGAGATTAATAGAGACCATAATGGTCCAGACCAACTAATGGAGATTAAGACAAAACATTGTTGGTTTAAGAAAGTATACGGGGATTAAGGGGTAACACTCCATTATACTCTGTTCAGACTTATAGCTCTTTCAAAAAACTAATTTGTTTTCTTTTGACTGCAGACCCAAGTTTGATTAATCCAATACGACAAACTTTAATGCCTTGGATGAAATATTCATAATTCATTACTAAGTTTCATGTCTTTCCCATTTCTCTGTTTATTGGCCTCAGAAAATAATACCCTTTTATGATGCAGCCAATTGCAGTTGCTATTGGAGACTGGTATTTTGATCGAGAAGTTGTCAAAGCTATTGACTGTGCTTACCCGTGTGACAACAGCTGCCATAATCTGGTGTTTAACTTTAAGTGAACAAAATTTGTTGTCTCCTCGTTCCACTTTAATCCTTGTAACTGCAATGAATATTCCACAATTAACATTCATTGATTATTATGGAAAGACCATTCTTAGTTTATCAGCATTTTCATTAGTAGTCATTTATCTACTTTTGGTTAGAATATAAAAAAATGGACAGTGATTTTAATTTGATCTGGTGTGGGCACTCACCTGGGATAGAAGTCATGAAGTTACACAATCATTGCTACCGTAATTTGTGAACAATTTTGCTATAGTCATAGGATGATGACTTAAGGTGCGCGCAAACAAGTCTAAACATTTACTTTGTTGAAAATGTCTTCATGTTATTAACTTATCATTGATTTCTAATTCCAAAATAAAAACGACTGGACATTCAGCTATGTTAAATGTTGGGAAGAATTGTCTCCCGTGGAGGATAACTTAAGTTTAAACAAAAATAAAAATAATTTGTCATTTTAATGTTATTTTTAAATTTTTTCTAAGAATATGAGGCCGACTTTCCATGATACTTAACCCAAATCTCCAACAAATTTTCTATTGTACACATCAAAGGAGGGACCGAGACTGAGGTGAGGATCTCCTTGTCAATTTATTAAGTACACAAAGTAGTAGCAGTAGTGACCACTGATTGACTTTATATGCATTAAAACTTCCACCCAACCCACCCACTTCTACCGCATTGATGTCAACTCTGTTCTCATCATGGCTTCATTTTCAAACACTACTATACAGATAAAACGTGACCAAACTAACGATCCATCACAAAAAAAAAGGGACATAAATTTGAAAAACCAATTAAGACTCCCCAAGGATTTGGGAATTTGACAAAAAGAAAATTATATCACCCTTTCCTCCATGTTTGGATAAATGGAATAGAATGGAGTAAAATGAAACATGTTGAAATAAAATAATTCATTTCCTTGTTTAGATATACTATAGAACAAGATCCTTATTGCATCTCTCTTTCGTTACAAATTAGGGGAAATAGAAAAAAAAATTGACGGTTAATAGAATAGAATGAAATAGGTGTTGGGGAAATTCGAGGGTTCTTTTCCTAACACCACACTCTAATTCAAAATCTTAAGACTCAAGTTTATGGGTCTTCTCCTCACTTATATGGTGCTCAACCTTTTCACTTCTACTCATTGTGGGACTTCACCTCACACTTGTAACCCAACAATAGGTTCCACTAATTTCTATTGAGTATTACACTATCGTTTTACTAATCTATTTACTAATCTAAATAATGAAGCATAATACATTTATGAGGAATGATATGTGAATGTACGAATACTTCATTAATATTAATAATGTTCTTTTTATTTCTTCATCCTAACATATCTATATTTTTTTCTTTTTCTTTTACTAGCTAGGTGGCAAATAGATAAGAAATTAATGGCCATGCATGAAACATTTCTGATATCATGTTCTTCTCCACTCCATCGTCTTCACCAATCCAACATAGCTATAGTTAGATATTATATGTAGTAAATGTGTTTATAGCCTCCATAGAGAAAGGGGTTGGGTTTAGTTAGGAGAATAATAGCATGTCAAGTGCCGTATCTGGATGCAGATGCTGCTACCGCCTGTGCCCACAGCTTGAGCCGAGCCTTTACATCTTTTGGATCATCACCTAAATTACAAAGTTTGGACAAAAACATAAAATAAAAGGAACTTGATTAGAGAGATCGATTAGTTCGTTCTTATAGCGTACGTACTATTCAGATAAATCCTAAATCATAAATTTAATTAATCACCATGCACAAAAAAGACGAGACTTAATGTTCTCCAATGTAAACGGGTAGATGTACATATTGCACATCATCTTGGAAGACTAGACTTTACGGAAATTAAAGGAGTATGTTAATTAATTAGTGTTGTAACTTGGAAGAGTGTATATAGTTTAGTAATATAGGAGGATTAAATTAACGTACCGGGACTAGAGATGCAGCAAATTGGTGAAGTAACACCACTACTAGTGTCAAGTGTGGAATTGGAGAAAGAGGAGAGGGTATCTCTACAAGCCTTCACTTCCTCCAAGTCCATGCACAGTGACCTTCTTCCACCTTTTGGCCTTGTTATCACCCTCAACCTACTTTCATCACTTACAACCATCACGTTTTCCTTGTCTTTTTTCTCACTCTTTCTCATTCTCCTACACCTTTTCCTTTGTGTTTCGAGCCTCATTGCCACGTGGGGGTGTAGCTGGCAAATGATAAGGTCTACTCAACTCCTTTTCATCAGAGGAATACAAGAACTCTTTGCCATCGGAAAATTCATCATCTCCTTCGATGGATAAGCCTTACATGTACATAGCCATGCCATCATCGGTATCGTTTTTAACGTCTTCATCTTGCAAGGAAGAGTGAAACTGAAAGGTCATGGTGTCATTATTATATTAAGCCATGGTGTGATCATTTATAGTATAGTATCATATATTATTACTAGAAGATATAGAGGAGTGACTGAGGCAGTGTTGTGTTGTGTGTGTAAGAAATAAGAATTAAGAAGGAAGGGAATGGAGCGGCAATGTATTTGTATGATGTGATTTACGGATTATAATCAGCAAATTCTGATTTGGTCTAACAAAAAAAAAAAAAACTAATTTTACTTCTATTTGAATCATGGTTAATTTGAAACCCAAAATTAGTTAAGAAAAAAAATAGATAGGTCGCTACATAAACCCAAACTTATATATTATTAAGGAAAAGCTTATTAATAAGAATGAAAATAGATAAGTTGCTATATAATACAATAGTCTAATTATATCAAGCTTATAGTTTACTCATATCTTTTTACTAAATTAGTTAGTTCAAATTTTTTAAAACCTACTAAGAAAACATTTTAAACTTAATATGTTTTTAAATTATTGTTATTATTACTATTAAAAGTTTATCATAATATTTTGAGATTGTATTTATTGATCTATTTAAATGCCTAGACATATTAGCTTCCATAAAGTCTTGCACCTATTAACCTATTTAGTAGAAGTTTTATTAGCTTGGTTAAAAGACGTACGTTAAGATACATTATACCATTAAATATACTTTAAAGTTGAGTTAATTATAAGTTTATGGTTAGATCAAACTCTTGCATGTTGCAACTGATACTTTAGGGGTATATAATTAACTGAGCACTCCACGCATTTATAATGGTTTATAATCACTCCCACCACAACCTTTGATGCTTTTTTTTTTCAACTTATTAACTGGCATATTAATCTTGTCTATATTCCACGTTCACGCGAGTTAGGTCAATTCGATTGTATTAATATGATTAAGCACCAAAACATAGGAAAAACTAATTGTGAGAAAAGAGCCTGGCACGAACCTTCCTTCTCCCCCGTTAGTGGAAGATAGTGTTAATTAATTATAACATCCATCCAATTACAAGAACCCCCATGTTTGAGGCTTTTTGACCTTTTGATCAAAATGCTTATAATCAGACTACGTGCATTATCTTCGAGATATAATCAAAGGGCTTTACCACATTACTCTTAACATTTCTTAATAATCTCGTGTTCCCTTTTGGGAAGAAAAAATGAATTCACAAAATCCAACTTTCTGTGCTAATTTTTGTCTTAGTTGCACCATTCTGTGAAGCAAATCAATTACTTTATATGAAATGTAAAGCGAAATGTCACGAGAAGAACTTCTTTTCAAGTAAAAAATAATCAATAAAGTTTAGTGGCTTTGTTCTTTTTGCATATGCGGAACGGATAATTTTATATAAACATACCTAGGTGACAGTGACTACTGACTAGATCGGTAGATCCATTAATCCTTACTCCCAAGACAAGAGTATGATGGATATGCATGGTGAAATCAGAAATAAGCGAGAACTTATGCTTTAATAATGTTCTTGGTGTTATAGATAATTTTTTCAATAAGAATACGAATTATTACGGAATCTAGAGCAACAAATTCTTACCAATGATGCGACATTTATTTTCAGGAGATTATTCATTGAAAATACCCGATAACATTAACAAAATAATCACGCGTACCGAAAGCTATTTAGCTCAACATCAACAAAAAGGCCTTACTTCTGTGTGAATAAAATCACATCAATATGTGTTATGTATTGTTTATATAATATTATATAAGATTATTAAGTTTAATTTTTAATTTTTATAATTAAAGTTTAAGGATCTTTTTGTAATTTTTTATTTTTAATTTAATGTGTTTTAAAAAATACTTTAACTTCTAATCTAATAATGAGACATTTTTTTTTAAACAAGGATAACATATTTAAGTCACCTAAACCTAACTTATTCATTGTAGTTTAGTGAATAAGGGGAGGGAAAGTGAATAGAATATAATGGCACTTGCTATTTACTTCCTATTTTTGCTAAGTACACCCCAATCTCCCTTTTTATATTTTAATTAGCCATTATATCTATTATTATATACCTTAATCGTCTCCAGAAGAAATTAGGGTGTAAATAACAAGTGCCGAATATAAATCTAGAGCAGTTGGACTAGCCCATTTTGAAGGCTATACCCATTTTTCTTAATCCCATTGAACGGTCCAACCACTGAAAGTGCCCCAAATGGACTGCTCTACGTAGGACAGGTACAGTCCAACTTTTAAGTACTTGTTTATTTTATTGTAGCGATCAGACTTTTGGGATAAAATAAGATTTCTAAAAGGATTCAGACCCTCCTTTTTATATAATTGAGTTTGTGGACCATTAAAATTTTCTTGGACATCGTGCATCATATTTTGAAAGAACATTCAAACATATACTATTTTGAAAGTAGTGCATCCCAATAAATACTTACAATTTATTTATATATTTTATGTTATTATATCAAAAGAGTAATGCCAAAAACTTTAAATCTATTATTATTGAAAAAATAAAGTTTTTATTTATTGTTCCCTGGATTTTATAGGATCTCCACTGCAAGATACTGACATACTCCCGAATTTTATAATATTTTTACTCTTCAAAATATTATATAAATGAAGTTTATAATGAACAATATTTATGAACATATAAATTATATTTTACTAAAAATTAATAAATAAATATTTTCTGAACATATAAGTTATATTTTAGATTTACAATAAATAATTTATATTATGATACAATGTTCTTTTAAAAATTATTGAAATTTAATCTAGAAATAAGAAAAATGGTCTAATTAAAGAGATAAACAGTTAATAAAATCAAGTATGTTGACAAAAAAATAATAAGTGGCTTGAGACGGTTGAAAATTATTTTTTTGGACAAGTTGTTAAATCAAAATTAAATTAAAATAAATAAATAAATATATTGCAAAATAATAAAAATTTAAAAAAAGGCTTGGTATATAGAATTAGGATAAGACATGTGTTCCAATTAATGAGAGTGAAAATAACTTTTAAAAGTGTTCACATTCGGTAATTCAATAATAACTTATAAAAACACCCTCATCTCAATATAGGAATAGATTTAAATTGTGATATTATTTTTAAGTATCAATGCTTTCTTTTTAAAAAAAATATTGAAATTCAATTTAGAGATAAAGATAAAAGGTAATTAAGTAGATTAAATAGTGACATGATTGAAAGAAGAAATTTTAGCTAGTTACATGGATAGTGTTTGAAATACACATTCAAAGAGAAGAGAGAGAGAGAGAAATTTTAATAATATACTATTTGACATACTTTTTTTTAGTACAAACTTTATTATTGACTCAAATTTATTAAAAAAAATGGATCTCACTTATTATTTAATAACTCTCTTTTTATTTATAATTTTTAATAAATTTTAATCATCATGAAATATGTATTCAAAGTTATAACAACTTTAACAAAAACAATTCATGAGAGTTGCTAAGAATAATTTTATATTATTTCTCACATTTCCACATAATGCTACATCATTTTTATTATTTCAAACAACCCAATTAATTTTCTCTGATGCAATAACTAAAAAAAAAATCTTATATGGATCCCAATGCTTACTAAATGTTTCATGGAACCCATAAAGGTAAAGAATTGTGCTTCTCTTCCCAGCAACTGTTGCTCTTAATTGCCAAAAATGAGATGCACTCCAACAATGGCGTTGTGTTGCTCATAAAATTACTTTAAGAGTTGTTAAACTCTTATCGAGAACAAGAGTTGCTTAAAAAATGTGTTGTTAGTATTTTAAAAAAATGAAAATATTTAAATGAGAGAATGTAGATTTTATATATTCTATTTTATAATATAGGAACAAAATATTAAATCAGTAATTTGTTGAGTTACATTAGTTGACTAATTTACTAACATTATTACTTCATGTTAGTTATAGTTTTTTTTGTTTAACTAGAGATATTTAAGATTTTTTATTTCACATTTAATTAATTCTCTCATACAGGTCAATTTTATTTTGAGGTAAAGTGAGTTGTGACTTTATGTCAAAACCAGTAATTGAATATCAGATTTTGAATAAGAGACCAAAATGTCAAACAGCTCGTGTGAACATTTTGATCAGTTAGATGCATTGTCTACAAAGTAACTCTAAGTTTGTATATATACATACATACATGTAATTCACTTTTGCGATAATACAATTCATGCTTCGGATGTCTCTCTCCAGTCACTATCATGTATGTATTTCTCTTTGCTCTTCCATTTATCGTGCAGTGTTGATTATTAAATTATTTTAAAAAAAAAAAAAACAAAGACCCCACCAAGAACGTAGTTATGTTTTCATCTATTCTGACTGAGTGCATACACTTGTATTTAATTAAGCTGTCTTCTATGTTAAATATTACAGTAGAATGGGTGGTAGTTTTTTATTTAGTTTCTAATTCATGTCCATTGTCCAAGCACTCTGAAAGAAAAGTAAGGTACTTGTTAATTTCAGTCTCTCAAGTATATCTTCCTATAACTTTCAAACTAAATGATCATGTCAATGTTAAAATTAATCGAGGTCGATCTGAACATGCACTCTGATCACAAAAATTTGTTTTCAGTTTCGCTACGAGATATTGCCTTTTCTAACAAGGTAAGTTAAGAAGGTAGGTAATCAGAATTCAAAATTGTTAAATAATGACACATTTGGAGACTGTAGGAAAATTTCGTTATGGGATTTAGTTGCTCCACCTCTTGAAATTGGAGGGTCTCTTAATAACTCTAGCTAGCAATGCGTTGTTTAGGATAATGTTTAGGCTTTGAAGTGTCTTAAAGGAACTAGAAGACATGGAGCATACTTAATGTGGCCCTTGTTAGCTTGGAAGTCCTTGTCTCATTGCACGGAAATAAGCGATTTTCAATTTATCGATGGCTTTGAGTGGTGGCACTTAACTTTGCCCAAACGTGACCTTGCTACTCTTTTGTGCGTGTTCAAATGTCAAAGAATATCCAGAGGCATCTATCTTAACATTAATAATTATTCAGGGGGAAAACGGTCCCTCTTTTTATTTTTTTAAATTGGAAAAAATATCTCTTTTGCTTTTAAAATTAAGCTTCATTTTTTGGTCATGTCTTTTTCTTGGTGAGGAAAGCAAAAATCATTATTCACTTGTAATTTCTCAAAGTAAAAACTAACGGTCTCGTTGTGCTTGCTAGTGATGAAAGTAAAACTCACGTTAATAGATTCTCTCATAATTAAATTTCAAACGACAAAATGATGTGTAGGTTGTGTCAATCTCTTTCTTGATATACAGTAAATTAAGAAGAAAAAATGTAAATACACATGACATGACTTGTCATGTTGCATGAGAGGATCCACTCCCAAAACTTGCATAGAGGGAAAGTGTCAAGGCTAGTATGGAAGTGAATATATATTATTCTACTGTCTAGAAAACGATGGACAACCATTAGAACCTTGGATTGGTAAAAGTGCTGGTTACACTAGTTTGGTGTCATTTTCAGTAGTATGAAAGTGGGAAAAGAAGATCATATCGGGAACCGGGTAAAAGTGATTCTGAAAATTGTTTGCAGGTAAAGTAACTCTGTCCCTGGCATCAAAATGGAAATGAAACTTTGCATGGACCAATTAAAATCTGTGATGGCTTTGAACTTGGACATGCAAAATGCACCATTGCGGTTACAGTGTAGCAAAGAAAGAGTAGAAAGAAGACAGAATAGCAACCCTTATTCTTCTTCAATTCTACCCCACACCCGAAAGAAGAAAGTAAAAGACAAATGGTTTTTGGCTCACAAATGTTAAACAAAGTGAAGGAAAAACAAAAGGTGAAAATAAATGTTTTGTATTAGACCTACATACAAGAGCAAAAAATCTGTGGTTTCACACACCTGTACTAAGAATAGCAATCCCTTGAATTGGAACCCTTTCTAAAATCCTTTTACATGTGTCCAAAGGCTGCCCTGAGCTTCTGGATGTCCTTGGAAAAGAAACTAGAAGTTTGAGACTGTTCTTGCTGCTTGGTATGGTTATGAGGTAGCATAGCCCCTAAAGTATCAGGTACCAAATGCATGGATGTTTTTATATCATTGCATAGAGACTCAGGAGCTTGGTTTTGTACAGAAGAAGCCAGCATTGAGATAGGGTTATGAAGGTACTCATCCCACTTAGCTTCTTCTGTATTATGATTCTCCATCATATGAATTTGTGCCTCTTTAGTAGTAGAGGTGCCACAATCTGCCAATCCCCAAGAAGAAAAGATGTTCAAGGGGCTGCTACTTCTCAATTCTGTGCTACTATTGCTGTTGTTGGAGGCACTGGCTTCCCAGTAATGGGATCCATAGGGTATGGAAACATTGTCAGAGGGAACAGCAAGTGAAGGCTTGTAGCAAAAAGAATTATTAGGAAGAAACAAGTTGGTTGTAGGTGTAGGATTGATAGAAGTGACAGCGGCATTGAAAGGAAACTCAGTGTTCATATCAAAAGACCTTCCAGTTTGGCTGAACCAATGACTAGAGTTTGAATCATTAGGGAGACACTGATCATTGGTTGCATAACTCATCTGAATTGGAAAATTCCCCATCAAATCTGAGGGCTGGCAACTAGTGGTGTAACTCTCTTGGCGGCTACTACTCATAAACCTGTCTAGGAACAAGTCTTTGTTGTAACAGTTGTTGTTGGTTACAAAATTGATTTCAATCTTGGAGCTGCAGGAACCATCCATCTCAGGTGCATAGGCTTTTGGAGAAATTGATGTTCTCTGCTCATAGGATGCTGAATCAGACTTGGAGCTCTCTGATTTCAGGAGGTTCAGTTCATTAGACACTTCTGCTGCTTTCTCTCCATTCTCAACCTCAGACAGTGGTTTATGTGTGACAGGGTCTATTCCCTTTTGCCTCAGTTTCTTCTTCAAGCAAGAGTTCCACAGATTCTTTATTTCATTGTCTGTTCTCCCCGGCAACTGTGCCGCAATTTGAGACCACCTGAGACAGCACAGGATAATAATATGCATGTCAAGCAAATGAAAAAGAAAAATAAATGTTAACCACAGTAGAAAAGAAAAAGGGAGAGAATTCATTAATTCAATCATGAGAGAGACTGAATTAAAATTACAATTACAATTACCTGTTCCCTAATACTGCATGAAGTTCAATGATAAGGTTTTCTTCTTCTTGTGAGAATGTTCCTCTTTTTAAATCAGGCCTTAAATAATTGATCCACCTAAGCCTGCAGCTCTTACCACACCTTTGCAGACCTGCCAATACATGCCATTCACAAAGAGATGAATAACAATTTTCTCTATGCTAAAGGAGATTAAAGGAGGCTGAGTTGGATAATTGGATCAATTTAATTACCTGCTTGCTTAGGCACAGAACTCCAACATCCATGACCATACTTAGTAATATGCCTCAGAAGTTTTTCATCCTCCTCAGGAGACCAAAGACCCTTCCTAAGCTTCTGCTTGTAACAACAAGAGTGCCTTCCCATTTTGTAGTTTTTCTTTTTCCCTTAAACCTTTTAAGTTAACACAAAGTTTGTTTATTCCAACGAGAAAAATGTCAGCAGGGGTGGCAGTGAACCAAAGCTATTGGAGTGGCTGGGATAGATAGAGAGCATGTGACAGTGAGAGAGATGATATGAAGAAGGAAAATGAACTGGCAGCTGAGAAAAGAAGTTGAACTAATATAAGAGCGAGGCCCCATGAGAAGGGTCGTAGTCAACAAAGGTTCCTTGTATTTTCTTTAACTTTTTTTGGAAAAAAAAAATGTATATAAGGGTCGAATTACAATTATATGGTTGATCTATCTGATAGAGATTCAACAATATGAAATAGGACTTCTTGTTGTATATAGTTCAGAGTTTTTTTAATCCGTAAAAATAAAAATGAAAGATAGTGTAAAAAAAATCATAATATTTATACGTACTATTTAACTGAATCCGAATTGAAAAGAAGAAAGGTTTTTTTTGGCTAGGTGAAAAAATGGGATTGAAACTTGAAACAGTGTACCATGTCTTTTCGAAGGTGTGAGCATTGATGTCTCTTGCAGGAATGATGGGACACCGTTGCTGATATTATAATCAAGCGAAAACATTGTAAGGAGAAAAAAAAATGCTTGTAACTGAAGATAAAAAATTGATAATTAGAAAAATTAATGGCAGAAATGGTTTTACTATATGCTGACAAAGTTGCCTGATCAGAAATTACTACTATCTTACTAACTTGAGTCCTTATTATTCAAAAACCTGAATTAATTGGTTTATAGTCTCCTGAAGAAAAAGAAAGCATACAGAAACAACCATAGCAAAATTTCCTTGTCACATGCTACAGTTTCGGCCAGTCTATGTCTGTGAAAAGCGAAATGTGAAATATACCCATTTAGCTAGTAGTGGTGGAAAATTGTGTCTGAAAAAAAATTAAATAAAATAGGACCTATCTATTCTTTACTCCTTGAGCTTTATGTGCGATTCATCCATGTCATGATTTCTTTGAAAAGTTCCATCATTACGTGGAAAGAACAATTTTTCTTTATTTTTGTTTTTTTATATCAGAAATAATGCATGTTATTCCTGTATCTGTTAAAAATCCACCGGGTGCTGCAAATTACTCTTCTGATCATAGTTTCCATTTTGGAAGATTGAATTCTCTCGGTTCTCCTTTTGTCTGCAGTCTGCATGCACATATTTAAAATATTGATTCTTACTCTAAGAAGTAATAACAAAACTAATAAAACTATGTTATATATAGCGATGTTGATCACGTAGACGCATAGATAATAGCTTATACCTACGGAGTTTGGAAAATATTCCTATTAATACGTTGGTGCTAACTGTTTTGAATACTACAGGGTTGTATCTGTATTTTACAAAACATCTTTTTCTCAATAATTAACCTACCACTTTTAAGCAAAACTTTTATTATAGACAACTAACTATTGGGCGCATTAGTGATTTCACTTAATATTAATTTTTTGTAATGGTTTTATTAAAATTTCATTAACTCCACAACCATCCCACCGGCATGTATGGTCTTCACATGTGCAATAGTTCTTTGCACAAATGAAATTAAAGTTCCTCGCTTTTATTTTATTTTATTTTTTTCTTTAATTAATTAGACAGAAACTTATTCGAACCGTTAAATAAACGCTCTTTTGTTGATCATGAGTACGATATCATCGAGTAGCTGATTTTGTCGGTTGAAAATTTAGCACAATTATATATTGACCAAAGTTCCATTCATCCAATATATAATTAAACAACTTAATTATATTGATTTGTCCATACGTTGAGAAATTTTGCTTGATTAATTTGATTTTGTATCATTATTTCTTACAAGAAATAATATGTTTATGTGAAAAAAAGGGAAGAAATCAAAGGAATACTAATATTTACATATTAATAATAAAATCTTGCTAGAAAATCTATTCATATTATCTACCCATATCATATGTCTCTGCCAAGTGACAACTAATTATATGATAAATGCTGTGAATATAGAGGATGTTTCATGTTTAATCACGTCAAAATATTTTGACACTAAATATTCAATATTGAACTTTCATCAATTATAACTAATAACTAAAGATTGAATTTTAATTTTAATCAGAAAAAAAAATTGTAATTTATAAATTATTTAACATAAATAATAATTAAATAAATTGTAAAAAAAAATCATTCCATAATCTAAGTAATCATAGTTGCAGTTTTGGAAATATTAGTGATTTTCATGCATTAAATATTAAATATTATTTATTTGTAAATGTTAAATAAAAAAGAAGAAAAATAGTAATATTTATTCATTTACATATTCTACACATGTAATGTATACATACAAAAATGCACAAAGCACAAGTTTATATTTTATGAAGCTAAAGCACAAATTAAGGGTTGTGGTGCAGCTTTCTTCCTCTTTCTGTTGTATTATGTTTTTCTTTACAGCTTAGTTACCTCCTTATGGTTGCTTTCTGCATCTTTTCTATTACTTTTCTTAAAAACCCAGGACAAGATAAGAATTAAGTAGACATCTATATATAAAATTGGAAAGAATATTCTCTTCAATTTGGCATAAAACTCAGACAGGGAAAGAACATTATCCTAATCAGGGAAACTGAGAAAAAAATCATCAATCTGACATACTTTAAAGTAAAAAAACAACTCAATAGAAAAACATTAGAAAACAGGGAGGGCTAACTCTGAATTATTGCATATCATTAGCTGTCGAGGCCCCGACCCGCATGAATTGTAAAACAAACCTTATATATATATATATATATATATATATACACACACACGCACGTGGATATTTTCGCAACCTATTCTACGATGGGACGGCGAAAGTCAGTCAAAGCATTCGTCTCCAAAGGAAAAAACGCATAGAGTCGCCACTAACATTTATTCGAGGAAAATGTTAGAAAAACCAAAAAGGGGTATGTGAATTTTGAAAAGAAAGGCTTAGGAGTTGTTTACGCATGTAGAAGTTATTAGCACTCCACATGCTCACCACAAGAAGCGGCAACCTTTAATCGAGTGTGCATAGCGTGACTTCAAAATTAGGCTTTTGAAAGATTCATTTTTAACTAACAAGAACCAAAAGAGGTCGTTAAGGGGTTGGACCTTGAATGATCTCAAGTGACTTTAATGGAGAGAAATTCAGTTATATGTTGATTTTATCTTGGTTTTATTCATTAACTTTCAATCTCTTTAAAAGGATGATTTACAGCATTAATGATTGGTTGAAATTTACTTTACAAAAAAAAAATACTGATGATAGAAGAAGAAGATGAAGATGCACAAAACAACAAAGAGAACCTCTAAGGGTGGATAGATCGCATCAAAATCCTTAAAACAAAAACTAACTAGATGACAAACGAAGAACACTGAACAAAGAACGATTTAGACGTTGATTATAATCGTAATTTGGTAGCACATCGGTCTCGTTTTTCTCTTCTTTCTTCTTCTTCTTTCTAATTTCTCTCAAAAACCTCTTAATGTCGAATGCCCAACCCCTTCCTCATTCTCTCTCATGCCTATTTAGAGGAAATGAGGGTATTTGTGACTATGGTAGCTCGCCCAGGCGAGCTGGAGCTTGCCCAGGTGAGCTGATGCTTAGTCCTGAAGAAACTGGCTCGCCCAGGTGAACTGAGCTCTTCAGTCCTAAGCAATTTGGGGGTCAGGCGACTCAGAATCCAAAAAATAGCTTGAAATGACCTTTTTATTGCTTTTCTTGGATATTTTTTGTATCCTTAATCAAAACGTCGAACGTTCTCACATTTTGTGCAGAAATTAGTGTCAGAACAACACATTTTGGTTAACGAGAATCAAAACATCAACGAATGATAATTTCTAAACGAAATTAGGATCTGACAGATATCATAAACTTAACATTTGTTATAAACGTACAGTTTCCATATATATGAAACTTAACTATTCCGCTTTTATTCTCGAATCAAATATTATTAATAGAGACTTGGATAATCTCGTTAATTTGTTTTCCGCATGCAGCTTCCTCACCTGGAATACTTTTCCAAGAGAAATTCTTATATCATATGTTGCGGAGAATATGCTATTACTTATCTAAAAAAAAAATGTTGCGGAGGATATGCTATTACTTATCTAATGTAATGTAGTGCTGCAGTTCTTTCGGTTTTGGGGGATTTGCCCCACATTTATTTTTTTTGAAAAAAAATCATAAGAAAGTAATAGTTTAAAATTAACGGTGTATGCTCTTGATTTACTCATTAGGCTACTTCCTTCCACTTCACGGCATCGTTAATCTCTCAAAATAATATAATCAATATAAAATAAAAACTGCTGATCTGTACCAAAAGAATTAAGTGAAAGTTAAGGGAATTAATATGATATGTTAAATTAAATGTACGTGATGAGTGCGTTTAGTAGTTAAAAAAATAGATAAAGTATTTCTCAAATAAGAAAACCTATCAAATACATTAATGAGATTGTACTTTGAAAAGTTGATCAAATTTATGTTAACAATATAATGCAATTTAATTGATATGTACACTTTCAAGATTCAAGATTATATATATAGAGAGAAAAATATGTTATAAAGTAATAATTTAAAATAATTTTATATCGTCGTTTAATCACAATTTATTATATATATAAGTTTATTAATTTTTTAAAAATTATTTTAAGAGTCATATCAATGATAATTTATTATATATACAAGTTTATTAATTTTTTAAAAATTATTTTAAGAGTCATATCAATGATAATTTGTGATTGAATTATTATATAAAAATATTTTATATTCTCAACGTATCATCATTAAATTTATATATATATAAACACTAATGAAGTTTAAACTTAAAATTTCACACGTATATCATTCAAATTTCTTTAATGCAAGATCGATTCTAATAAGTTATAACCATTTAAGGTTTGAGGTTTAATAGAGATATATAACTTTAGTTTTATTATCACTCTCAAAGGAAGTTTTAAAAATTAGACTCATTGTTTATATGATCAACGTATTAAATTGATGGATCACTAGGACAATAGTTAAATTACATAAATTGATATAAGTATATGTATAAATTATATCAAAGTTTAATAATTAATTATGATTATTTGGTGATAAGTCGATCCACTAAATAATTTTTAAGTCCTTAGTTAAATTTTTGAGTGTGCCATTTAATTTTTTGTATTTTTTCTAAATTTTACATATTAAAAAAATATTTAATAAGTAATTAATCAAACTAATTCATTAATTCAACCCTAAAATGGATCGACGGAATCAAATCAAATCAATCTGACTCACTACCATGCCAATCCAACAAGAGGCTTGGACTTGCCTAAAACTATGCTCTCAAATTAAAAACCAGTACTCTTTATTGCGGCTGCTACTTCAAATTAAATATCAATTTAAATTAGAGATTCTCCAATTTTTTAAGCTAAACTGAAAATAATATCTATGAAACTCGATAATATGAGAAACTCTTTTAAGTTGGTCAAGAGGGAAAAATAATGAACAATGTATGCGTTTGTGCCATGGTGTGATAAGCAAATATTCTTCAGCACCGGCCGGATGGATGCATGCATACTTACAGACAGCCAAAAGCATATCTCGATCTTATTTCTTTCTTTCTCCTAAATGAAAAAGAAAAATGTTCAATGTTATAAAAGTGGCATAAACGAAAAATATGCCTAAGAGCATTTGAAAGAAACCTCCAAATGAAGGAGAATATGGAAGTATTTTCCTTTAATTTATATTATAATAATAGTATATATGTTGTCTGTTTATAACACTATTGCAGTAGCCTCTTTTACCCTATAGCAATGCCCTATTAAATTTGGCATATTTAATAATATATGGAGTATTATTCAATCATAAATGAATCAAGGAACTACATAATTCAAGAAAAATGAAAAGAAAAAAAAAGGAAAAGATACTAGAAACTGTCACTCCGGCTTATCGTGATCGTCATATTATAATGTATACTCTGGCGAGCTTATCATATTCATGCACATGAGCTGTTTCCCTAGTCGACTATTGTCTTTACTGTTTTAGATTTATTCATAAAAAAATCTGTTACTTAGTAACTGACGTTTCTTTCTTATAAAAAATAATAGTCTTTGTTTTAAAATATAAGAAATAATAGTCTAAGACATCATACCGGCACCACCTCAGGGTAACAAACACAACAAAGTAAAAACCATTTTCATAAATAATACGGTATACTATTAATTGGTCTTTTTGAAAAAAAGTTGATAACATACTTTTTTAATATTTTTTATTATTGGATGAACTGTACATGATCCCCTTAAACAAATTTATGACTTAATTTATTTAATTAAATTACCTAAATATAATTTTTCCTCCTATATTTTTTATTTGGATTCTTATAAAAAAAATATCATGTAATATTTTTGTTGTCGTTAATCTTTGCCATTAAAAGTTGCTAATGGTTAATGATATTAACATATGTCATGTACACAAATAAAATGTCTATGTCAACAAATGATACCATCAAATGCATGCCATCAAAAAGTATTATGTAAGTAATATCACAATATTAAAGGTCAAACCATTATTTAGGGATAATTTTTTTTCTAAATTATTAAATGGAAGTAAATACTCAAAAATGAATAAGTCATAGTATAATTTACGACTTCTGAGTTCAAAGTGGTAAACCATTTTTTATTTTTGCTTCTTTTTTTCTGCTGAAGTCGTAAAAAAGTTTGCGACTTCTTAATTTTTTTAAATATGATTTCAAAGTCGTAAATTTAATATATATATATATATATGATACTCGATCTTACCATTTTAAATTACTACTTGGACGAATTACATCACTTGTCAATTAGTTAACAATATGTACAAAAATTTAAATGATGTTAATTTAACAATAATTTACTCAAAACAAAAAAATTAGAAGAAAAAAAATTATAAATTCCTCTATAATTTAACCCCTAAAATATACTCATAATTAACACTTGTCACTTAACCTAAAAACCTATTTATGTGACTTAACTTATTTGAATGTTGATGGTGACACTATTTTTTTTATTTATTAGATTCCCATTGTAGTCCATAAAATTGTCTCATGTTGTCATCCTTAAACCATCCTCCCCTATGACTATCATTCAAATAATCATAGCACCAGTACCTAATTAGACTTCATTGTGCCATTCTTTAGTATCAAAGATCATCATTTATGCTTACACTATAACAATCAACAAACATGACAGGATCACCCATGATAGTCATTAGTGAGACCCAAACACCACTCATCAGGACATGTTTTACAAAACTAAAATGTTAAGTCACACTTGCGACAGCAAGAAGAAACTACTTTGAAATTTTGTTGGGTATTTGTTCCTTATTCATATAAAGTTGTGTATGGTAGTGCGATCAAATAAACGTTGGCATTGTTTTCTTAAATAGATTTAACTTGATTAAAGAAATTGAACCTAGCTTGGTGTGACCTACTTAAAGGCCTATAGTGGCGGTAATATGATAGGCAACCTATTAGGGATCAAGCCAAACCAAAATCTAACTTGCTGACCTATGATTTACCTTCAAATGCTTATTTCATATTAATTTTTTAAAATATATAAGTTTATTTCATTTAAGTATTTATTTATATTAATATTTAATTTAAGTCTTAAATATATTTTTCATCCTTGTAAATATAATTTTTTTAGTCCCTTAATTTTATTTTTTATGTTTTTTTAGTCTTTGTAAATCATATTTTTTTATTCCTCACCGATGTACACTTTCTTGTATGAAGTAACATTTTGTGACATTAGCATTTGTTTATATGATACTTGTTGATGTCAACAACTTCTAATGCCAAGGATTAATGAAAAAAATGTTTCAATAACATTTTAAAAGAATTTTTTTACGGAAACCAAAAATAAAATGTGTTTAACTCATTTTAATTAACGTAAAGAAAATGTGTTAATAATTAGATAATGATGCATTCATATTTTTTTTTATTAAAAGAGACTTGCAATAGCATCACATTAGGAACACAATTCCAACTAGCTAGGAACATTCACATTTGATATGAATTAAAGTGTTTAACTCATTTTAAATCAAATTAAGGTAAATATACTCTCATTATCTCACCTTAAATTAAAAGAACTAAATTTGTTTGAAAAAATTAATTGAGTTTTTAATCATTATTCTTGTGGTCTTAAATATAAGAAGAAGAAAAATAAGTTTTGTATCTTAAATATAAAAAAAATTTAACTAATTTTATCTCATTTATTATCAAATTATTGTGCAACTGAGGAGATAAATATTAAGGAGATTTTCACCAATAGATTATAAACAAATCATAAAAATGAACTTGACAGCACACTTTAACTTAAAACCTCAAGGTTTAAGTTTGGATCTTCTTCTTACTTATAAGGTACTCAACTTTCACATTTCTACCTAATGTGTAATTTCACCTCATATTTGTACTCCAACAATCACTCCCTTAAATGTGAGTCTCTTATATATGATAATCTCTTCCTTGGACCGAAGTCATTTTCAATCCACAAGTATTCAATGGTAGCCCTTAGAGCTTAACAGTGGTTGTCCCAACTTGTCTAGCCATTGTCATTGACATGCTCCAATACCTTATACCGCCACAATACTTGCAGGACCAATGTGGACCTCAAAGAATTGACTTATTCGCTAGGAAGACTTTCGATATAAGAATCCCATGGATCCTCCACTAACTTTATTATACTCGTATGAGCTAGTTACTAAGTGGAATCAGACTCTGATACTAATTATTGTATAACTGAATGAGTAAACACCGATGAGATTTAACCAATGAGTCATGAGCAAATCATATGAATGAACTCGACACCACATTTTAACTTAAAATCATAAAGTTGAGGTTTATAGATTTTTTTTTCTCAACTTTTCCACTTCCACTCAATATAAAACTTCGCTTCACTTATAATTCAATAGTTAATTTTTGTTAGCATGAAATTGAACCTGTGACCTTTTTTCTCATCCTTTCTCCCTTAAACATCTAACCCACTTATATCTAATTATGGACATTTATTGATCAAACACCAAACACAATGGAGACCCGTCGGTGCATTCAAGAGAACACTACAGTTAAAAGAGGGTATATGTTGCATAAGAGTTGCAGAAAAAACACAGAAAATTAAGAGCGGTGGGAACAAAAGCGATTGATTATAAAATGGAAAAGCAGTGTTAGAACCTATTCTCCCTAGCTAGGCAACGAGGGAACTCGAGTTAATTAATTAACAGCTGTGGCCTCTGCAAGAAATTGCCAACTGCGGAAGATTACACCATGGCCTACCAAGATGGGGCTTGGTTTAGACGTATATTGATGTGGCTGCGTAGCCTTTCAATAATATATGCATGCATTGGTTAAACCAGGTGAATAATCATATATATCGCACGAGTGTGCTTGTGATCCCGTCCTATCAGTTTCAGATTTAGGTATATTAATTGGTACTCCTTCATGACCTTTATCCCCAAGGCCAAGCTGGCTTCAATGAATAACCCAAAAAAAGAATGCACGCATAAAAATTAAAAATAAGGAGGTAATATATATTTATTATGCTTATGCACATTAATCAAATCACCGGCGGAACTACATGAAGTTTAATGGGTAATTATTCTCACTAAATTTTTTTACTAAATATTTTTTTGTCCCATAAAAAAATAGATCTTGCCTCCACAAGATAATTTTTTTAATAAAATGAATATAAATAATTGTAAAAGATAAAAAAAAGAATATATTAATACTAGTTTTATCCATTTTATCTTTTTAAATTTTACTTTTTTAATTTTTTATTACCACTTTTGATAAAATTTATAAAAATTTTCGTTTGAGAAAATATTAAACTATTTTTTATCCTCGCTGACAAAATTTCTGAATCCACCACTTATCAAACCATACAAATGATCAAACAAATCAAACCATACATGTAGCTTTCCCTTGCCCACTTGATGTTTAACTCCACCGACTTCTCTAAGAATTCAAAACTTACAAATAACATATATTGTATTGGACAAAGATATTAGATGCTTAATGTTATTGAATTAATTTATCTCCTTTAAAGTGAGGAAATGTGTAAAATGAAAGAAGAAAAAAAAAGAACTTATTTAACGTCCCATTGAATCAAAGCGTTTTGTAAATAAAACTCATTTTAAATTAACAATTATTCTCACAAGAATTATATCTAATGTTATTAGTCCAACATTAGTGTGCCAGGTAAAAGAGTACTCCCTTAAATTTGACCCTATCGTGCATATGCACATGTACAGCCGCTAACTTCCCTTAAATCATGGGGGTTCCCAAAAGATTAAATGGTCCTCTACCAAGCGCCAGTGTTGCCAAATTAAAAGGGAAAAGGACACTAGTCTTTGATAGAAAAAGAACTATTGATGAACTTGGATCCTAGAAAAACTAGGTAACTACCAGCCAGGCCAATTCAACAATAGGCATTGAATTAATTTAAGAGAGACAATCTCATGATCCGTTACCTTTTACAGTTCAAACAGAACGCTTTTGTTTGTCAAGCATCACTTCACTATCATGTTTATCATGTGTCACGCTCTCCAATTTTTTTTTTCAAGAGGTTTTATTTTTGTTTTAAAATGTTGTGTATAATATTCTCTGCATTCCTTTTTAAGTGTGGCATTTATAGAAATATTATTTTTATTTATTTTTCATTTTCAAAATTCAAGATGATATTTTTTTTTGTCAATTATACTCTTAATTACTTATTATATAATTTTTTTTACTTACTTTACATATTTATCATGAAAACAAATCTATTATCAGTCATTCTGCTAATTAAGGATATAAACCAACAGGAAACTTGATAACTATTTTATTATAAATAAAATTTATTATATTTATTGGTTCCCGTATAAAAACCTAAAAAAATGAAAGGAAAATTCAATAGTCAAAGAATCATTAGAAAAAGTCATGTAGCAACTGTTTAACATTTAATTAACTTAGTTTTGGTTTATTTCTAATTGAAAATAAGGTTTCTTAGTATAAATAATTATCATGGATATGATATATTATATTAATAAATAATTTATTACTGTATAAAAAATTAACATATACTACTAATATACTAAATATTAATATAGTATATTATAAATTAATATAAAAGCACAAATATCTATACTAAAACAATATAATTTCCATTACATAAAAGGCTATACTAACCGAGACAATTCCAATGTTTAATTTTTACTATATATTTGTATATGATTTTTTAGCAAATATTTTATACAATACACTTTTTGGATTTCCACATACATGAGACCGAAAAAAAAAAACTTAAGGTGTTGTTTTGGGGTGATTGTAGATTTCCAACTTTATGTTTTCAAACTTAAATTTGAAAATAAATTAGTTTGGGTAAAGTGAGATTAAAGTGAATTTTAAATCCACTTTAGTTCACTTTTGAAAAAAACAATAGTTTTTTTTTCTAATTTAGAAGTTGTTTCATCTCTTTTAATACTTTTATATATTTTTTCTACCTTTGGCTTCCATTCAATCTTTGTTAGAGGTTAGCATGAAGTAAATATAGGTCATTTAGCCCAATTTGACCCTAGCTAACAAAAGCTCAAACAAATCAAACTTGAGTTTCATTTAAAGATTGATTTTTTTTCTTAATCCAGTCATAACTTGTATTAAGTTTGTGGTCAGTTCGACCTAAACTCACTCAATAAAATATATGATATGAAATTTAAATTTTGAGCATAAATTAGATTTGGGACCTTTATAATCATATCTAATCGTGTCATAATGTAGTATAAATTTAATTAGCCTTAAAAGCTGGCACAAACTAGGATTGGACCTTGTCTTAGAAACTCACATTAAACTCACATTAAACTCATCTAAACTCATCTTGTTTCCTTTTGACTTGCTTTAGACTACAACTCACATTAAACTCATCTAAACACACTCAATAAAATGTTCGGCTGAAGCTTTAAAATTTAAGCACAATTTTAACCTGATTTAAACATAACCAGCAAAAGGCCTATATAAACTAATTTTTACCAGGCGTTGACGTTATTTTAAAAGCTTGAATTGAATTTGGGTTTGTTTTACTCAAGATACTAGACAACTCATATCAAACTTGTAATCGACTTGACTTAAGCTCGCTCTGTAAAATATAGGTGCCAAATTTTAAATTTCGAACATAAATTAAATTTAGCCAGCTTAGTTTTTATTGCAAACCAAGCTACACTGGACTTAGACATAACTTAGAAGCGTGAATTGAATCTAGTATTATTATTTTTACTAACTCGCATCAAGCTCATGACCTATCTGACTCAATCTCTCCCTATAAAATGTCTCGATTTTGACTCAACCTGCAAAAGTCCATAAAAAACTTCACAATTTTTTTTCTTTTTTATCCTGCTCTCACCTCAAATTTCTCAACATAGCTGAGCATCGCATTCATTTAGTAAATCTTACAAAGAAATTATAAAAATGACAATTAAATTTTAAAAACTGGAAAAGAAACCTAAAAATTGGAAAATCTTTATTTTATTTTATTTTATTTTTTTAAAAAAAAGAAAAAGCGAGACGGCCTTGAGGATTTTCTTTTCTTTTCAAGTTTACGATTTAATATGCTACTTAGCAAATTTAAACAATAACCTTTCTTGAAAGAATAATGTTAATATAGGCCTAAATTTACATACACACATTTCACGTATTTTCATATAAATTACGTGTTTTCATTATAACTTTTCCTAAATGATTTAAATTGTGCATTTATCTTACATAGTTAATGCAAATGTCTCTTTCCTTCCCTCAAATCTTTCACAATTAGCTAAGCAGCAGGGTGGTGAGCAGTCCTCCATTAGGAAGGTTTTCGGGCCCCATTCCCCAAGTTTTATATTTTTATAGACACACATGCAATTATTTTATTTTATCTTATTTTATTTTATTTTCCAATACCCTACCTCAGTACGTGTACCTCTGCCTCTATTATAATTATTATTATCCTCTACGTACACGTATATCTCTATTCGACCACAAAATGATCAATTTGAGAGTGAAGACACAACTCAGTTCCAATTTACTCGAAGCTACTTTCTTCACTTGCATATGCCTTATGAAAAGACTCACTAGTACTTTGTCTAAATTTTTCTTCAGAGACAAAGAGAGAGAGAGAGAGAACAAATGAACAATGTCTTTTTTTTTAATAGATTGAGATTAAAAAAATTCAAAATAAATTAATTTTAAAATGAACAGAAATAAGAGTATATTTATCATTAGATATTTAATAGTTTAATTAGATTATTATATATTTTATTAAAATGCTAATAAAATAATTATATGTATTTTATTCACTTTAAAAACAAATTTATTATAAAATATAATTTTTTAAAGTCATGATATATATTTTGTAATTAAAAAGTCAATAATTGGTTACAATTTGATTTCCTCATTTAGAAAAAGAAGAACTTTAATTATCCTGAGTTGCGTGAATAGTGGTATAGCATTAATTAATTAATTCTGAGTTTGCAAATCAGTTATTACATCCCTTTCCATAAGGAGGCTCAAAAGTGGTACAATATATAGCATGGTCAGAGAGAGAGAGAGAAGGCCGAGATAGGTAATCCAAGGTTATGTCACGATCTTCAGGTCGAGTACACACACATGTGCAAGCAAGACGATATCTTTCATTGTCAAAAGAAAAGAGAGGATAAGTTGCATTGTCATATGGAAAAACTAAGAAATTGTTAATATATAAGTACTCATATGATATTAAGAAACTAAAAAAAAAAATATATTATAAAAATCATAAAAAAAACTATAAATAGTATAATTTTATATATCCTAATAAAAATATTTTTCTTTTTAATTCTTTAATTAAGTCCTAAGAATACTAGCTATCATTTATTTAGAAATTAAAAGAAAGCAAATTAATGGCAACTGAATTAAGCCTTTCCTTTGGATTCAATTATTGGACACAGGGAGGGGAAGTAGAAAGGGACGGGCACTGGAACATGGCTTATAGTTCACAGAGGACCCAATGCAATTAAATACACACGATCTCAACCATGGCCCCATTAATATGGGTCCAAACTCAATGAGTAAGTACTGATGTGATGCAAGGTTGGATTATAGACCGTACAACTAATTATACCATACCCATCATCACCATTCGCCATGCATTGCATTATATCTTAATTCCAACAATACCCCATTTTCATCTATCATTGTTATTAGTTCATGCATTGCATTGCACACTTCCAATCTAATCTAATCCAATCCACAGGATTTATCTGCCTCTCAGGGGACACTTTCTAGCCCTCAAGAGAAGGGAGAGGTAATATTATTATTAACGTAAAATGTAATAAAGTCAAAGTCGTGGATACGATAATTGAGTATTGTTTTACAATTTTCTTTTCTTTTTTAATTAGATGATGATGTGAATGAGGTTAGCTTGCCATGGATGTTTTGCCACGTGTTCACCATACAGTGGTTGTCGGCAAATCCCTCTTTAACCTGTCTGTTAATGGTTAATTTATTTATTCATTGATCAAGTGATGTGATGAGAGTGAGATAGTACTAATAATAATAATAATAATATGCTTGGCGAAGAATATTGATGGATTTGCATTCTTCAAGGCATGTCGAGCATTACCACATCACAACAACTTTCGACACAACAGTTAGCGTATTGCTACACACTGTTCTCCGCGAAAAGTGCAAAACGGTGAAGTAATTATTGCCGCCAATCTATCAAGTTTGTGATTGTGCTACAATTGCTATTTTTCTTTTTATCATGTGGATAATTTTTTTATTTGTGAGCTACAACTGTTTTATCAACTCAATACGTAAAGCATCATATCCTTGTAAATTAGGTGTGCGGGTTTATTCCCATTTACAAAAGACGCATTTAATTTCATGAAAAAATAGATAGGGTATCTTTATATATCATTAATTAAAACGTAGCCCAGCAAAAATAAATCATTAATTAAAACGTATTGAAATTTATCTCTGTAAATCAATTTAATTGATTAAATTTGTGGGATAAATTTTGTGAGCGTGATTCGATTTACTCACATTATGTTATGTTCCTTTTCCATAATAGGAGGACTTAGATTCTCTACCGCCCTATATATACCTCATACGGCCCCTTCAACAGCGTATTAGTCTTTCATAATTAAACATATAAATGTATTTTTTATATTCTTATTTTTAATAACCATTAGATTTAAATCTAATGGCCAAAATCACTGTTGCAGACTATCCATACTCATCATAAGGAACTACTATGAGCATTTTCTTAAACCAATATATATATATATATATATATATATATATATATTCACTTGATTTACTCAAGATTGTGCTACTCACATTTCTCTCATCTTAAATTCTAAACAAGACTATATGGGATTAATCAAGCATCAGTATTTGAACTTTGATTTGTTAAACATGGACATATCATTCAACAAGAATTCAAATATTAGTTTGTTGTATTGTGAGAGGCTGATCCATCTCGCTAAACACAACACTATGGAATATGGATAAATTTGATTGTATATATTTTAAAATAAGTAAATTTTTAAAAAAAAAACTAAAAGAGTTTCCCCGTGAGGGGTTAAAAAAGTTGGAGGAAGTACTAGTGTTCTGTTTTTGGGCCCAGCGGCCCACGTTAGAGACAGACCAAGTCATAAGTAGAGTGGACGCTTAAAGGCAATGGGATCTATGTCGTAAGGAAAAACATCATTACTTCATGTAACATCATATATTCGTGTCAACGCCCCAATCCAAATGAGTTCATGTGTTCTGTTCTGTTCTGCAACTAATTTCTCGAAAAGGGAGGTAAGAGAGGTTAATAAAATTTTTAAGATTAACTTGTACCATGATCCGTGAAATTGTATAGGTCACGTTGATATTTACTTTTGTATTAAAACAATTTTTAATGTAGATAAAATGGTCATTAAATTTTGTTCTAAGAAAGAGAAAGTTAGTGTAAAATAAAAATAATAAGTTAAATCCGAAGAGATATTATTGTAATTTATTTGCTAAATAACGTGTTAAAACGACATGTTTGAGAGGGTAAACAATATAATTTTGTTTTTACATTTATATCAATGTATAGAAATTATATCCGCATGCAATGCCAATGTAAAAAAATATTGAACCTTTGATAAGAATGAATCTACAAATATAGTGAATATGAACTAATCTAACCCTCCCCACCCATCCCAAACAAATGAATTAATTTCATCAACTCAATTAGAATTTGGCTTTAAAAAGTCAATTACAATTTAAATACGTGAAATCATATATCATAAATCAAACCTAATGAAATCTAACCCATATTAAGCACGTACGTATGTATTTTTGGAGTCGTGTCAAGTTCTCGATTGATATATTTTCCGTATTCAAAGTTTTGACTACAAACCTGATTTGTTCATTTCTTCATTCTTGGAGTTGTTCTACTAATCTGTTACTAATATCGCGTACTGCTTGTTTCGTTATTCATTATTCTTTCTGATTTCCTTCATCTGTTTGGACTTCGCTGTTATCATCGAACATTCTTTTCACCATATTATCAAACAATCTCTAGGTATTCCCTTGCTCTGAAGATGTTTTGTACTATTTCTCATTTTAGAACAATAGATTTCATGCGAACTCTTTCGGATATTTTTCCAATTTGTATCAATTTTTTAAAATTGAAAAATGAAAGTTTTTTGTTATTAGATTTTATTTGTGATAACAGTGACTAAATTTTAGATTGGTTTGTGATTTAGGTCTTTTGTCTTACTTTTTTTTTTTTGTAAGAATTTTCATTTTTTTCCAAATTTTAAAATTTTTATGAAGTCTTTTTTTTTAAAAAATAAAAGACCCAAATATTTAACCCAAACTACTAAAGCTTACTTCTATTGGTTTAGTTTGAGTTGATCACCAAAAAACTTAAATTGAAAGCAATTTTAATGAGTTTTTTTAAAAGGAATTTTAATTAGTTTAAACGTGCATCTCCTCTGCACTCAAACTCAAACTCACCCCTAATATAAATGATATACTAAAATAAACTCCTAAACTAATTCTTAAAAAACTTTAACAAGAAGCACATTAGTAGTCGTCAGATTATAAAATTCTATCGTGATTTTAAATTATATTAATTTTATATTTAATATTTAAGAACTAATATAATACTGTATATATCTATAATTCTTAAAATCATAATTTAATATATCCGTGTTAAAATTTAGAAACGAATTTGAAAAATTCAAATATTATTAAGAACGAACAGAGGATAACAAAAAAAGATCATGGTTTTTAGGTACTGATGGGACTGGTTTTAAGCAGAGGGAGATCACAATTAATTAATTAAGCTGTTCTGTAGATTCTAATCAACATTTTACTTGAAATCGTAAGAGGCATCATTTATGTGTCATTGAAAACAAATGAGTGACAGGTGCCACCATTTGCCTCGTTTCACTTTTTTTAATCCATCCATTCCCAAACGATGACAACCAATTGACAAGAAATATCAACCATCACCTTGGGATGATAGCATTAGACATTGTGCTTAGCTCTCATTATTATTTCTAATAATTTATGGGTTTGAACTCCATCAATTTTTTTATAGTATTATAATTTAGTAATATGTTACTATATTAGTAAATATTATGATCAAATTTAGTAATAGTATAATTTGTGTTAAAAAGAATATGCATCAACAATATATTGAAAATTATCCGTAATCAATTATATCCTATTTCTTGTGTAGGCTGCTCCTGCTCCATGGCATTGGCCTCTAGTCTCTACCATTGATTCCTTGATGTTAACGTCTAAAAGATCAACATTTTATTCCAGGAAGCACCCCATGTTCATGTGAGTACTAATAAATTATGCCACTTAGAAGTGTCTATTCGAGATGACCCCTAATGTAGCCCACTTAATGAAGCCCCATTAACGTTAAAAGCAACATTAGCACATGCACATGTCACTGATATGCAATCTGCTCATATTACAAGCATAATTGCCAATTAATAAACTAATAAAAAGAGATTCCAGGTCTTATTCATTGCACCAAATCTGAATCTGATTGATTATCAATCTCATAAACTCAATTGCCACAATCAGTGAAATTCTGCCCATTACTTTTCAACACAATTCTTTCTTGTTCACACATATCTGACTGATTTTCTTTTTGGGGTGAACCAATCTGAGTGTGATTTTATTGTACCATATACAGGAGATGTTACATGTTAGAGACTAGGAAAAACAATAAACCAATAAAAAAAATACGGTGAATATAATTTTTAAGATATTTACTATAAAAAAATTAATAAATTTATCATATATTATTGTTGAGTAAAAGGGTTATAAATTGGTAGTGTAAAAAGTTTTATACGATTATCTAATTATAACTTATTATATATGATAAATTTATTGATTTTTAAAACAATTATCTTAAAATAATTTATGATTGGATAATAATATAAAATTGATTCTCGTGTGACTGTGCATAAAAATTAAACTTATTGTTATTTGTGATTAGACAAAAACATTACAGGGTAACTTAAACTGTTTTATTTTCTCAGAAAATTTTGTGCTGATTTTTATATATATGTTATTCTATATTTATCAATTTTTTTCACCACAAACATCTTATATTATTAATAAGGTGAAGAGATGAATACTAACAATACAGTTTCTAATATTTTTGTTTATTATTAACCAAAATTTATTAGAAATTGTAGTATTATATATGAATAGAACTCATTAAATGAGAGATAAAACCTATCAGTGTTTGTTTGTGTTTTTTTAATAAAATTTTGTCAATGATAAAAGTATACCAAGGAATATATTGTTAGCAGTTTTAAATAGGAGAATTTGTTCTTGTGTAAAGTTGAATAAGATGTAATCAGGGGGTAGGGCAAAAAACTTGTATGTGACTACGTACGTATCTAGTCAAGTTTGGTGGGCAAAATATAAAAAATAATAGAAAAATGAAAAGAAAAGATGACGGGAGATAGAGTATCAAACAGTTATTATTACAAATTGACTTTAACTCTATGGAAGAAAGTTCTACGGCAAGTTGCCATCTTTATTCTTGTTAATTAAATTTTAAGTTTGATCAATTCAATTATTCAAAACTATTATTCACATTATATTATTTTATACTATTTTGTACAGGCTCAGGCTCACTGAGGATAAGATAGGATATGACACATGAACAGGATAAAAATAAAATAAATTTAAATTATTTTAATGTTTGATGTACTCGGATATGATCAAATTTAAAAAATATTATTTCATCAAAATTACCTACAATTTAATTTTTTTTTATAAACTATGAATTTTTTTTATAAATTATTTATGCAGTTAATTTTATAATTATAAATAAATTATATATGATTTTTAAAAGAGTCAAATATTTTATTTTAAGAAATATTTGAATAACAACTATTTAATTTTTAATATTTTAATTTAAATTTATGTGTTAAAATTATTTTATATATATATATATATATATATATATAAAAGATAATTTGCTAATTTAAAAAGTATAATATATATTGTATAAATTAATATGGAAAATGCTTATTATTACGAAAGACATTTCGTACGAAATGCACGAATGACGTGCAAGTGAGTTTTTACTCTCTCCCCTCCGTTAATGTTGTTCTGTCCCTGTCCCTACGTTTTCATCACTTATCTTTTTCAGCAGTACCGAACCCAGAACCCAGAACCCAGGCATTCAACAATAGTTCAATCATTATTTGCATTGAAGTATTACTGTCAGCAATCCACCAACCCAAGCATGGATAAATTCAGAAGATATCCTTTCATGGATAATCTTATGTTTTTAAGTTCCTCAAACCTTTGTTTCAATTCGTCTGATGATTGATTATTACATAATTATCTTTGTCTTTTTTAGTCTTTTGCATGATCATATACACAACAAATTGAGGGAATTCATCCAGATTAACTAAAGAAAACTTTGCAACAAATTATGATGATTGGGCGATAGGTTGCAGAGGGGTCAAAACAGTGGCTAAGGCAAAATATTGCGGAGGTGTTAAAAATACAGCGCGTGACAAAAAAAAGTCACTCGTTCGTGCATTTCGTGCGGACCGGTTTCGTAATATATAACACTGAATTAATATATTACTTTATTTAGTTACTATATTCATATAATACATATATATATATATATATTATAAATTAATTTATTATTTTATCAACTGATATAAGTTGTAACCACTTATATTTTTTAATTAATCTTAGTTACTAAACAGTTTCTACATATTTCTTTTTAGAATAAAAAATGAGAGATATTTAATTTTATCATAAAAGCATAAAAGATGTGAAAGGTAAGTGATGAAAATAATTTAACTAAAATCCATCTCTTCTTCTTGCTTGTGGGAAATAAATAGGAGTCAGCTATCTCATCACCCATTCCATCACAGATATCAACCATGCGATATAATTGGGGATTTAATGAGCTTTATCTTATTTTCACATTGCATTATTTTTGGAGCTTTAGTCTCATCAGCTAATGATTCAGTGAATAATGTGTGTTGCCATCTTATTGGTGTATCAATGTCTGTTGTGTGTTAACTGCTAAGAGTCTCGGGGCTTTTGTAGAGTAGGCAAATTTTCTGCATTGGAACCTAAATTGGTAACTCTACCATTATTAGACTAGCCGAAGTTTTGATAGCTTTTGTGTCTCAGAATGAGTTGACAAGTGTTGCATAACATCATGTTATCAAAGTCAAAAAGCATCATGTTATCACTCAATGGAAAAAAAAATTTGCATGATTCTCCATCCATCAATCGTGGACCTTTATCCAGAGTAAAATGAAAATTAATGAAATTTTAAATAAAATTTCATTTTCCCTCAATTGGTGTTTGGATAAGAGATTTTAAAATTTTAAAGAATTTAAAACATAAAATTTAATTACTTTAATTATTGTTTTAAAAAAAATAGATAAAATAATTTATATGTCTTATATTTCAATTTTTTATTTGGATAAAGTAATTTAATTTTCATATACAAACTTTACTTTTAGGCATTTATTTATAAATTGATAGCTTTTATTATTTATAGAAACATAAATTGATAGAAAGGGAGATGGACGAGACAGAGAGAAACAAAGGGAAGGAAAAAAAAAAAAAGTCGAAGTTTCGAGATTATAGTGCTCACATTGGAATCAAGAAAAGAGTTATCTCATTTTAGGCGTTATTTTGAAATTCCTTCATCTTGCTATAAAAATATCCCCTATGAAATTCTCATAATTTTAAATTTATTTGAACTTAATATCCAAAAAAACCCTCACTTTGATGTAGAGTATTTTAAATTTAATTTTCCTTCTTAAAATTCCCCACCCAAACATAATTAATATTTTAGCCTATACATTGCATACGATAGATATATCTTTGTACATAATAATAAGTTTAATTATAATTCATAGTAAATAAGCATTTTAAATATATAAACTATAAGACCTTTTCAAATAATTGTTATTAAAATAGTGATATAACTGAATAGTTTTTTAATGTACATTAAAGGTATATCTATATGTAAAAAAAAAAATATCTCGACCGAGCCGAAACTAGTTTCATTTAAAAGGGTAGAGTTGCAGTGAAAAAAAAGGGGTAGAGATTTTCTAGACAAGCTTTACCTATTATATAATACAAAATAATTTATGTCGATGATGATTTTTTTCTTCTTACGAAAGTATTGTTGTAACCACGGAGTTATTGAGTTTTTTACAATATAAAAATATAAACTCCCCACCACATAATCAACCCATAAAATAGTTATTTTTTACAATAATTTTAGACATGAATTTTTGTTATATTATAATTGATGTAAAAAAATTCATTTTTATATTAATTATGGTGACAATCAATGTTAAAAATATATTTTTTAAATTGTACTAAAATATACAACTTTTTTTTATACATAACATATCACATAACTATACTTTCGGTCTTTTATGGCCAATTCAAACACTATAAAATAGAACTACACTTTGACATACCAATTCACATAAATAAAAACATTTGTTTTATATATATATATATATATATATATAATCATTTATTTGTATATAAGCTCAAACAATTGAGATAGTCAATTTGTAGATAACTACTTTCATGCTCTAAATTGTGAATTCACAAAACTAATACACCTACATTTATACACTATGACAACCTAATTAGAGGAAAGTGATAACGGCTATTAATGAACGAAAATGTCAAACATTTCCTTACGTCATGAAGTTCTAGAAAAACGTTTCCAGAATTATGTTAGCACAACGCCGGAATACTTTTTCTGAAAAGCAATATGCATCCCAAAAATGGTTTTCGAGAACTATTGCAATGCTTGGGAGGTTCATAATTAAAAAAAGAAAAAAAAAGAAGGGGACCAGCCATAGGGTAGGGTTGGTGTGATGGGTAGGATTGGGTTGGAAATTTGGTGTCGATCTCACCATGGTTCGACACATGCGAGGAAGGTGCCTGTTGCGTTTATGAGCGTGAAGGGTATTTGTGTCTGTTCAGGTCTTTTGAGGGTGCAGAAAGCAAAACAGGGAGTAATTGCGGCAAGGTCCATGCTACAAAGGTGCTCCTAAATTACTTGCACTTTACTATCTATAACACTCAATTCAATAAATACACCCAATTTACCCTTGCTTATATCAATAAACCAAATTACCCTTCCTTTTTATTCCTTTTTTTCTCAAATAATTATCATTTTGTTTTACCCCCTCTATTCTTCAAAGAATTTTATTTCCCTATATTCTTACGCAAATTCTTTTTCAGAAATGTGATTCCTTTTTGTTTCATTCTTTGTTCATTAAATCCCTTTTGTTCTTCCGTAAACATCATTCCCCTTCATCCCTCTCTCTCTCTCTCTCTTCCATATTTATATTCTGAAAACATGTACCTATTCTAAAAAGTAACTTTTTAGAACTATATTCTAGTGCATAGTTTCATAAATTACTTTCTGCAATAGATATATGTTTCTAGGAATTAATTTTTGGTAACATTAAAAGAAGCCACACACAGTATTGATGAGGTGAATACCCAACATAGTGACATACCTTCTAATAAAGAAATGTTCATAGTGACTTGTTCATGAAAACACAAACATAGTATCTTCCAACTAATGATATTACCTATAGGATTGATAGAATACACAAACCTCATATTGATGGGAAAACACATAATATTAACATTGAGTTTGATGAAATGCAACGTATTTAATTTAGGAAATGAAACTATTATAAAATTTTATTATTTTTTATAGAGAAGAAAAGAGTGTGGAAAAATTAAATTTAAAGGTTTTAGAGAATAATGGAGATAATATGCAAAATTAAGATGGAAGTACAAAACTAAGGTTCCAATAATGATGAAAATGGATGCTATAAAAATAAAGTTTAAAGAGTAATGAATACGGATAAAAAAAATATATAATTTTATTATTTTTATACAAAATATTTTTAGTAATCAAAATTATATAAAAGAAAAATAGGTGTACTTAATAATGTGGAGATGTCAATTGTAAAAGCCATTACTTGAATTTCAATACTAAGGCCGAAAAAGAATAGGCACGGGTCTTTTAATGTATTTGGGCCAAAAGCCTGATTCCAACAAAGATTGCCCGGAAAGAAAAATACCAAGATAAGTGATAATATTTTCTTTGAAGAAAAAAAAAATAGTATTTTCTGAAATTTGGAAAGAATCATTCTTATTATTAAATAAAAGTAAATATAAATAACTTGGATGGATAAAATATTAAAGTAATTTATACTTTTAATCATGTTTAATTTAAGAATAGGACTAAGGTTATTTAGTCTTACTGATTGAAAACTGCCTCCTTAAACTAACCCTAGCAAATTTTTTTCCATCAAAGGTTTTCAATTGAGCCCGAAATTCCCAAAATGCCTCGCCTTCTGATGGCAAGGTGTTTCTTTTGATCTTTTGAAAAGAAAAATCTTTTTCTTTTTTGTTTACTTTCCTCTCGTTTTTTATATATATACATTTATTTACTACATTTTTTTTTTCTTTTTCCACTTAGATATTTGATCATACTTAGTCTCTCAGTATATACAGTATCTTAAATTTGCAGACATTAATGAATGTTGAAAGCTTCCTTGTCTGGGCGCGTGTTGCTAAGAAGATTAACAACATTGACATGGTCGTGTCCATGTAGAGCGAGCATGCTGTTTGGAACTAAAGTCAATGCTCACGCCATTGCTATGCTTATAACATTCACACGCCAACAACACTCACTTCCCATTCACTTCACCGTTACCTCCTTCCACCGCCTCAAGTCTCCACCCAATCTTCACGAAGCCAGAACGTTGCACGCTCTTCTTCTCGTTTTGGGTTTCTTTCAACCCACGTGTCCTCATTCATCATCCTTTGCTTCCCAACTTGTCAATGTCTATGTCAACTTTGGTTCCCTCCAACACGCGTTTCTCACCTTCCGTGCACTGCCTCACAAACCCATCATTGCTTGGAACGCCATACTCAGAGGTCTGGTTGCTGTTGGCCACTTCACCAAAGCCATTCACTTTTATCACTCCATGCTCCAACATGGTGTGACACCTGATAACTACACATACCCTCTTGTCCTCAAGGCTTGTTCTTCCTTGCATGCACTGCAATTAGGAAGATGGGTTCATGAGACCATGCACGGTAAAACAAAGGCTAATGTTTACGTTCAGTGTGCTGTGATTGACATGTTTGCTAAGTGTGGAAGCGTTGAGGATGCACGTAGGATGTTTGAGGAAATGCCGGATAGAGACTTGGCCTCGTGGACTGCCTTGATATGTGGGACCATGTGGAATGGTGAGTGTCTTGAAGCACTTTTGCTATTCAGAAAGATGAGATCGGAAGGTCTGATGCCTGATTCGGTGATTGTGGCGTCTATCTTACCGGCATGTGGAAGATTGGAGGCTGTGAAATTGGGGATGGCGTTGCAGGGCTGTGCCGTGAGGAGTGGCTTTGAGAGTGATTTGTATGTCTCCAATGCTGTGATAGACATGTACTGTAAATGCGGTGACCCACTTGAGGCCCATCGCGTGTTTAGTCACATGGTTTATAGCGATGTAGTTTCTTGGAGTACCTTGATTGCTGGCTACTCACAAAACTGCCTATACCAAGAGAGTTATAAACTGTATATTGGAATGATAAATGTGGGTTTAGCAACAAATGCGATTGTTGCCACGAGCGTTCTTCCTGCTTTGGGAAAACTCGAGTTGTTGAAACAAGGGAAGGAGATGCACAACTTTGTTCTTAAAGAAGGACTCATGTCTGATGTTGTTGTAGGAAGTGCATTGATTGTTATGTATGCTAATTGTGGGTCTATCAAGGAAGCAGAGTCAATATTTGAGTGCACGTCAGATAAGGATATCATGGTGTGGAATTCAATGATAGTAGGGTATAATTTAGTTGGTGACTTTGAGTCAGCATTCTTTACTTTCAGAAGAATTTGGGGAGCTGAACATAGGCCAAATTTCATTACTGTAGTAAGTATCCTTCCTATATGCACCCAAATGGGAGCTCTTAGACAGGGAAAGGAAATCCATGGTTATGTGACCAAGAGCGGTCTAGGATTAAATGTTTCTGTGGGAAACTCTCTAATAGACATGTACAGCAAATGCGGATTTCTAGAACTCGGAGAGAAGGTCTTTAAACAGATGATGGTAAGGAATGTCACAACATATAACACTATGATCTCGGCCTGTGGATCTCATGGCCAGGGTGAAAAAGGTTTGGCATTTTATGAGCAAATGAAGGAGGAAGGAAATAGACCAAACAAAGTCACTTTTATTTCACTGTTATCTGCATGTAGTCATGCAGGTCTCCTTGATAGAGGGTGGTTGTTGTATAATTCAATGATTAATGATTATGGAATTGAGCCAAATATGGAACACTACTCGTGCATGGTGGATCTCATTGGTAGAGCAGGAGATCTTGATGGTGCATACAAGTTCATCACAAGGATGCCTATGACACCAGATGCCAATGTCTTTGGGAGCTTACTAGGTGCTTGTCGACTTCACAACAAAGTGGAACTGACTGAGCTTCTTGCAGAGCGTATTTTACAATTGAAAGCTGATGATTCAGGCCACTATGTTCTTTTGTCAAATTTATATGCCTCTGGGAAAAGATGGGAAGACATGTCAAAGGTGAGAAGCATGATAAAAGATAAAGGGTTGGAGAAAAAACCAGGAAGTAGCTGGATTCAGGTGGGTCACTGCATTTATGTTTTCCATGCTACCAGTGCCTTTCATCCTGCGTTTGCAAAGATTGAGGAGACTCTGAATAGCTTATTGTTAGTGATGAAAAGTGAAGACTATATGTTAACCAACGTTAATGATAAACTTTTAACGTGAAGTGAATATGATATCCTCAAATATTGCCATTGAATGTTTACAGTATTAACTAGTAAGTGATAGAATCTTTGGTGATTTAAGTTGAAGTTGTTAAATAGCCAATACGATGAAGTGTTGCATTCAACCTAAGTACTTTCTCTTCTCATTTCCATGTAGCACTGAACCGGGGTTGGATGGCTAACTAATGGGTTAATAGCAATTTTAAATATGGATATCATGTTTAATATACCATATTAGTTCTGAAAATGTTGAAAAAACAATAGGCCAGTTTATGTTTAACAAAAGTTCGTTACAAGGGGTCCAGTTTTTCTTTTCTTTTTTCATCGCATACTTTTTGAGGCCGTGGATGTGGTACGCTAATAGGACCAACGTGGTCTTAGGCCCACCTTCATAGTAAATTTGTTACTATTATAAAGACCCAACTAAATACACAAATGTATATAAAGACTTATTAGGTGGCAGATAGATGTAACACGAGTTTTAGAAAACTAGTAACGTGGTCAAGTCATTATCAGGACTCAACAAGTCTTTCAACTAGCATAATATGTAATTAAATGTGATTGATTTTGGATTAGGATAATAGAAAAAAATGATTGCAAATTCAATGTATTCTTGTACTCCATATGTTATTTGAGGATTAATAATTTTTATTATAATATTTTTTTAATAGTTTTGTCTTAACACTTCAAATTTTTTAGCCATGGCTCTAGTACTTTTCAGGCCACCTACACATAACCGTTTGAATTAACAAAAAATTAATAATATAACTAATTTATCACATTTTTTACAAATTTGAATTAATATTTTAATTTTCTATCTTTTAAGAACTTAATTGTCGCTGCTTAACAAATTTAAAGACAAAAATAAATATTTATCTTTTTTTAATTTGTTACCGACCAGACAGTGCATGATCATATAAATTGAATAAGCCACGAAAAGCCCAAGGGTCATACAGCACTACCCATAAAACAGGAAATCAAGATAATTGTTTGTCCTATGTAAATTTTTTAATCATCGTGCTCTCGCATGCTTATAAAATAAGACATGTTTTTTCCGTTCTCACTTGTTGGCCTATCATCAAAATGTAGAATACTATTTGTACTTCAACTTTCATTCTTTACAAAGTGATGTCCTGTCATATTTACCATGCACATCACAGCGTTAGTGAATGAAGCACTTGGCAACAGATTTAAATGTTGTGTTGTTATTAATTAGAAGCCTTCATCGCCTAATAAGACACCTTAATTTGAATAATTCATACAGAATGATATTGGATGATAACTAAGACCATACTTTTATGTTTCCAAGCTCCAATGAATCCAATGGCCATGTTCACAGTGCTTCAAAGCAGTAAAGCATCAAACTATGAAGTGTCAGTGTCTAGTTGCTGAATATTTATTATCAGATCCCACAATCTTTAAATAGACTTTTATAGCAATTGCCTTTGACATGCTAAATTTTATTTCTTTTCTTCTCTTTGTGGGATACAAATTGATGGCTAGTGGTGAAGGGAAACTTGACTCGGTGCTTGCTTTGTTGCATATTCAGATTGCCCACTTAGATACAAGTTCTTGGGGACTGAGGCCATTAGAGTTGTTAACTGGGAAGAAGCAGGGTTTTCTGCCAGGTTGATAGCTGTGCTAGTTGCAAGAGGGGTTTGTGTAGAAGGATTTCCAAGCATTGGAATGAAAGGTGCATGAGAAATTGGCATGGGTGGCACTTGGTTAGGGAAACCAAAAAAGTGAACTCTGTTGTCAGTGATGGCAGGCAAAGGTGTAATAGGGAACTGAGGGAGGCTACAAGGTATGGCTGTGTCTGGCCTGAACCCCATTCCAAGTCCCATTAACTGATGTAAAAGGGGTGTGTTCATCATATGATGAGCAGCATTACGTAGCATCATAAAAGGTATACAAAATCCAGCATCCATTGACATCATCTGCATCATATCTAACACTAGGCTTAATATATGACTGTCTAACACAAGGCCTAACAAAAGCAATTTGATAAGAGGAAAAAGACTTAAAATTTACCTGTATCTGAAGCTTTAGGGTCTTAAGATATTCGATGGCATCATCAAGCATTGATGCTTTGTCCGTCTAAGAGAAAAGTATAGAATTAAAACAAGTACAAAAGTATAGCATGCTAAGAAAAGGAGAGGGAGATTATTATGTATATCCAAACCTTATTGCAATTGGGTATGAGCTCCTTCAATATACGCATCCTCTTGTTGATCTTATCTCTTCGCTTCTGCAGACAACCACAAAAACAAGACCGTTATTAATTAATCTCCAAACTTGTAATCTCTTTTAACTTTTTCTTATCATCTTCTAATCTCTTTTTAAATATATGTAAATTCACAGAAACAAGATGTTGTTAATTAATCTAATAATCTCCAAGTCACTAATCTCTTAAACTCTTTCTCTTATAATCTCCTACATTATTTCTCTCACCCTTTCACATAAATTATGAACTTGTGCATTCCTACTTCTTTTGACTCCGGTGCCCTCCCGAGCAGGCTTTTCCTTCACTACATCTTCTGGTTCTTCATCATTCTGCACCAAGTTAATAAATCAATGTTCCTGAGAAATGATAACCATAAACCATAAAAATGCTATGTTTTATATTTAGAAAAAAAAATATGTTATTCAATTTAGGAAAAATTGCCAAACATGTCACGTGTGTGGTATCCTTCCATTAGAATCCACGTTTATTTATTTATGAACAACAGATACATAATACATTGACAAGATGCAAGATGGTCCTGATCATCTGATGTATATCAACTGTGGATTTCTTGCATAGGGAGTTGAAACTAAAAAGAGAGTGTAGATGAGAAGTGAGAACACATCCAAATGAAACCCTAGCGTAGCATATCAGATCCATGGAGGAGTGACACCGGCATATTTCATGTTGTCTGTACTTTAATTTTGGTGTTCACTCCTTTGAATTTCATGACAAAGGATACATCTATCTAGTCCCCAAGATGCTTGATGTATTTTATGTGCGTGTGGGCAGGATTAAGGATGTGTATCCAAACCTTCTCTTCCCAAATTATTTCACATCTCGTCCCCTCTCCTCACACACAAACAAACAATCTTGCTTCTCTTTTTAGTTTCCTCCTAAAACAACTAAGGTTCGAAGTTTCTAGGCTTTATCGCGGACATAAAGAAGTTGGAACAAATTTTGTGCAAGTTAAATAGCATTTTTTTTATAAATAGAGTAAATCAACAACTGACGATATTTTTTAGAAAATTATCATAACACTCAACAAAATTGTCATATATAATTAATAATGATTGAGTGAAATGTATAATCTTTTTTCTCTTCATTAAAGTATTTTTTTTTAAAAAAAATTATAAGAAAGTCAACAATGGTATATCAATTTATTAAATGTTTAAATATGTTTTTTCATCTTTAATAAATATCTAAATTTTATATTTATTTTTTAATAAATTTTTATTTTGCGTTGAATATGTATATAATAATTTTGTTTTTATTTCTTGATACATGTCACTTATTTTTAATCCATGATAAATTAACAAATTTTATATTTACTTCTTGATAAATTTTTTCATTTGTTACCGATCAAAACTAAAACAAAATTTGTTAATTTATTAAGAAACAAACACAAAATTTATTAATTTATCGGATAAAAATATCAAGAACCAAAAACAAAAATATTATTTTATTAGGAAATCAATAAAAAAAATTTATTAAACAAATACAAAAATTAGATATTTATTATAGATGAGAAACATATTTAACCATTTATTATTATTATTAAAATCAACAATGACTTCTTTTTATTTTTTTATGTTTGGTTTAAAGAAGATACTGAAAGGAAAGAAAGAAATAAAATAAAATAAAAACATTTTTTTAGCCTAAAACTCAAACAGCATGCATTTGAAATATATTTATCAGTTGTAGAAACAGTGTATTGGAGCCTCCATTTTGCGGCTGGGAAATCAGAAAATGATTTGAGGAAATAAAAAAACAATCTCACTTCTCAATGACACTTGAGGCGGACTTCTATCCTACAAATCACACACAATAATAGACCCAAGATTCGAGTTTGATAAAGGGAAATTTAAGTGATGTTAATGGAACTCGGCCAAATTATCTATTCTATGTACTTAAAAGAAGAGGGAGGGGGCATAATATTACGTAAGAGAAATCTTTAATGATTAGTCCTAAGGATCTAGCGAAATCTCAAGGGGCGCTTCCTTCTGAGCAAAGTTCCTAACTTGCAGAGAATCAGCAAAAATCATATCAATTTAGTGTTTCCTCTTTCAAGCACATCGCTACAACCTGCTTCAATTGTAGAAGTTTCCCCCTCGCCTTCTGCAGCAAATTAAGAGGATAAAATCAGTCTAACAAGGTATAAAATGCTCTTTATCTCCATTTAAAATGATGGTTAACAATGTTGCAAAGAAATGAAAATCAATATGTAAAAGGAAAATCTAAACGAGGGGAACAACTAATGCCGGCTGAACCAGCAAGATATCACATTCACCTCCTAAATTCAATGAGAACTGCAAGGGAATCAAAAAGAGCCTGGTGCCAACAAAACTTAGCTTTTGAATTTTATTTTCTCTACGTGTATGGATTCTCTTGTGCCTCTCCATCAATTTTTTTTTCTCTACTGCTAAAATCAAAACCATTTATTATATTATCTCTACAAGTTAAATGTTGTGCAATCATCAATGAAAGGCCAAGATGTTGAAGGATATTGGTTTTATGGTGATTTAGCGGGAGAGGATCTCTGCCTAACAAGCAAAATCCAAATAATTGGTTATCCTGCATTTTGCAGGCTTCAGTGACTGTAGTCCCTCAGACAATGATTCAAGGGAAATTTTTATCATCCACCTATTTTCTCTTCCATCCCTATTTCAAATCATTTTGTTCCTTCTTTCTCTTCTACATTGCACGTATGATATCCATCATTTTCTCTCTCTATCTTTTTCTCTTTTCTTCCTATTTTTGTCCTTTTTTCACCTTAGTTCACCCCAGTTTTAAGCTGACAAATATCATTACTCGTGATTCAAGTAAACTTTAACGCAATAGTATGGTTCAGTGTATCAGGACACTAGTAATTCGACATGTAACAAATACTTGCCTCCTGGGTGACTGTGATTTTCCTTTGAGCGTCATCAAGTTGGATCTGCACTGCTTCTTCAACTTGCGACAGAAGCTTCTTATGTGCTACTCCTATAACACAAGATATATTCAAAATCAGGCTACAACCTACATGATACTTACCAATAATACAAATGGTGATTTTTCCTTTCTTAGCAAGAGATTAGAACCAAGAGCTCTACCGAGCTCTAATCCTTTATCGAGCTAACCACGAAGTGGTGGCCAGTCAAAACTTTACCCAAAACATCATAACTGTCCACGATTTTTGTTGCGTAATACATGGTGACCCTTCTCATTAAGAAATAAAAAATTTGTGCCACTGATAATACGACACTATCTTCACGTAATTATAATTTTAAAACAAAATAATTAACAGAAATGATACACAAGATAACATAAATATGTGCAAACTGTATCATGGCTCTAACGATTTGAAAGGTTATACCTTTATTTGCTCAAAAAGGGGAGGAAATATGAAAGAATTACACTACTCCCTTGACATGACTCCATCTCTAATAGTCATAAACACCATGAAGTTAATCTTTTTTTTTCAAATATAACTAAATTGAACACCACCATGTACTTAAAAACAAAGGGCGTATCTATATCCAAAAGACATATTTTGTTGGAAAAAACTGCGTTTAGACTCAGAAAAAAAAGGATTATACATTGATAGTGTAAAAAATTTTGCAGTCATCTAATCACAATTCATCATGTATGATAAATTTATTGACTTTTGGACGTATACCAGTGTATAACCCCTTATCATCTTAAAGTAATTCAAATAGGCAAATAGTGATTTATAATTGAATGACAATATAAAACTGTCTTACATTGTTAATGCATAGGCATTAAACTTTTAGAAAAAACCAAAAAAAATTTTAACTATAAATTATTTTATACACAAAATAAGCTAATACAAATACCGTGCTTTCATACTTTGCTTTTCCATGGCTCTCTTGATCTCTATCTGATCTGCTTCAAGATCTTCAACAGTGCTCCTGCAATCCTGTAGATGCTGATTAACCTCTTCCTTGAATCTATTGTATATTAACCTCAACTGTTTCTGTTGATCTACGTTTTGTTAGAGGAAGAGAAGGTTAGAAAAGGTAAAAAAAGAGGGAAGGGAAAACATCTCCAGACAAATTCAGGCACGAACATAACCATATTACAAGAAAATGTCATTAAGAAAAGAAAATATAAGAAAACGTTGAATATAAAATTCAGAGGTGATATGTACATAAATAGTCATTTGTAGAACTATTAAATGCAAGATCTAGTGCAAGGACGCTTTCAATAGAACCATACCATTCCATTCCTTTTGTCTCGCCCTTTTTTAATTCCTGGTGACAAATAATTTTAGGACTCTCTTTTCTACAGGACTCCATTTATTTAATGTCTATCAATATAGACAAACACAAAAACTTGCACATGACATAAAATTTGAACACCTGAGATCTATTTCTAGGAGACAAACGTATACAATAACCACAATAGTTAAATCAAAGCATCAATATATTAAACATTGAGATCGAAATTTTGCTACCTTCAAATCTTGTTTCCATCCGTTTTCTCTTTGATTTACCGAGACTTGTAAGCTTTCCCCTGAAAGATTTTTTTCAGAAAAACATAAACATAAGATACCAGAAGCTTAAGAATTCATCAGTCTAATATACCTACATGTCTGTCTGAATCTGGGTATGAACATTCTGCAACTGCAGATGTATTTCTTCAGCAACAGACTTCAAAATTTCTGAGGATTTCTGACTTGTCATTGACTTAAGTTTGCTCTGAAGTTTGCCCAATTCCAAGGCTAACAGTTCAACAGCCCTATCAAATTGACAAGAATCATACAATTAAAAGTTTTTGTAAACATGAATAGTAATTTGTATAATTCTGGACTATTTAATCAATTTGTCAAGGAAAAAGATAAAACACCTTACAAACCCATCTTGATTCTGCTCAGAAGCTTCATCGATCCAATCACTGTCTCCTGTCCCTAATCATTTGTGTAAATTATAGTATGAAGATTGCATATATCTTAATAGCATATTTAGATATAAAATATCAACTATGAAGTGAATTTTTGCCTTTTGAAGACACTGAAGCTGGACTCCTGTCATTAAATTTATTGCCTTCTTGCTTGCACAGCCTTTTGATAGGATGAAGATCAAATTTTTTCCTCTCGTAAGCATGTCCTACTCTTGAACCTACACTTACAGAATTCAGATATAACTAAGAAAATGGCTCTGCTTCAAAAGGACACAATGGTATACAAGGACGGAAAAACACAGAATATCAGATAACAGTAACAGTTTGTGCAACTGAAGTAAAAGCAGCCAACTCATCAAATAACTAACACATAGGGATTTTAGAGGGGCATGAAATGTTACATACTACTAACAATTATATGTGATGAATTTTAATTATTCATGGTGTTCCAAGTTCAATGGTATGTGTTTCATTCCTCAAACCGTTATCAATTATATCCTTATTTAATGACAGGCAAACCTTCATGATATCCTTGAAAGTTCTCCTCTTCAGATGATGAATCAGATGAACCACCACCCTGCTCTTTTTTCTCTGTCTCAGAAGATTTGTCTTTTCTGGGAATAAAAGACTTGAGTTCTTCCATATCCTGAAATCTAATAAGGAATGGCAAAAGACAGAAACGTAAGATTTCCAGTTCAGGGCCAAAACACTGAAAATTATCAACTTGAGACCTTTGGTGTGATAAGGATACAGAAAGTTGCATTTGTTCTCCTAGCCTGTTGAAGTCTGGCTCTGAAGCCTGGGGAGTTCTTAAACTATGAATGCTTCCCAGAGAAAATGTCCTTTCAGTTGATGCTAGACTATTAACATCAGTTTCCTTTTGGCCTGTTTTTGGTGTTGAGTTAGGAGAAAAACTTAAAATAGGTGACTTAAGTTGAAATGTAGGACTTGGAAAATCATCTTGTGACTTAGCAGCAACATTCTGTATAACTGGATTGCTTCTATATTCTTGCTGGTTTCCATTTTCTGAAACCTCAACTTCTCCATGCTTATCTGTATATACTATTGGTGGCTGGTAAAATTCTTTTTCCTGGTTTGTGTTCTCTGTCTGAGGGTGTTTTGTCTGATATTCAGGTGAGCTAAATCCCCCCGCTATCTTCCCAAGTGAAAATGTTGTTCTGTCATGCAATGGTAGATCAGTCTTCGAAGTGCCTTGATGAAGTTTATCTGTGGTGTCATTTTCAGTTAAGCAGATCTTATTTTTCCCAATTTTAGAATTCTTTCTTTGACTCTTTTTCTTCAAGGAACCATCATTTGGAAAAGCATTTTGCCTTCCAGTCCATTTTTCCTCAAAAGAGAATATACTTTTTTCTCCAAGCTTCTCTGTGTTTTTTGAAGATGGGCCACTTTTACCTTTTCCTGGTTGCTTTTTGGAATACGCTCTCTTTCTGCTTAAAGAACGAGTTACTGGCCTCTGAGGAGTATGATCAGGATTTTCTGAATCAGTTTCTATAGTATCCGAATTTTGTATGGTCTTAGTGGATTTATTTTCCTTCTGGTTCAAATGCTGCTCAAGTGGCAAACTTTCCTCCTCCGTGTTATGAGCATGAGAACCTGAATGGCTACTCTTAGGGGAAGAAGTGGTCCCCAATATTTGGCAAAGCTTCATCCTCAAATTCTCAGTTCTGTTTTCTGCTCTATTTATTTTGTCTTCTAGATCGGTTTTGTCAGACTCTAGGACTTGCTGTGCAGTGGTAAATGTAAATTGCTTTTCCTTTTCAGTGGTCCCGTCCTTCCTTCCCTTCATTCTGGTAGTGTCCGCATCAAACTTCTTGTAATTATTAGAAGCAAAAACTGAAGTCTGATGAGAGAAAAACTGAACGTTGTGTTTCCCAGCTGCAGATTCTATTCCATTAGGCTCATCCCAGCCACCAGGAGAGACTAGTAAAGTAGAGTCTTGATTGGCTTGCAGAATGGCCTCAGAAGTAGGTGTTCTTTGGTAGAAGGATTTAGAGAACCAAGAACACTTCACCTCTCTTGGACCCCCAGTTTGCTTCATATTGAAGGAAGGTGTCACTCCTTCAACTTGGCTCTTTTCTCCAGGGCAATTTCTCACATTAGAGATTACCCTTTCAGTATTTGGCACGACAGCCCCATCCCCTTTCGTGGCTCCATTTCTTGTGCAACCAATTGAATCTGCCATAACTCCTACAGAAATTTTCCTTGTCTGGCTAGACGGATGGATATTGCTGCTAAAACTCCTACAACCACTCGTTCGCTCCTGAATACACAGTTCAAATCCATGAATATCTTAACTTTTTGTCCCTCAATAATAGAAACACTGAAACTAAATTTATAATTGGTCATAGCCAGCAACAACAGTGTGAAGGGCATTGGAAAGTAATGGTCAGATTATTTCTTATTATCAGGTGCTTTTTGTAAGAATTTTTGGGAAGCTTTTGTCCATCGTTTTTACAAAATCTCTTCCAATTTTGTTAATTGTTTTTTTTACAAAAATATCCTTTAAGTGGAGATAAATTAAATAGTTAAATGGAAAGAGATTAAGAAACCAGAATCATAATAATAAAAATTATACATATTAATATCACTAATTAAATTAATTGAAGGTCTTAACTCTTGTGAATATGTTAAAAGAGTCTTATTCAGAGGACAAGAGGTAATATTAACATTCTGCTGCATCTAACAAGAATACTGTAGTTGCATTTGCATCAGAACAGATGAAAAGCACAAACTAACTAACAGGACAAATTCGCAGTGATCAACAAAACAAAACCTAACCAATCAATTACTCAGTGTTTCATATTGTTATAAATGATTTAACGAAGGAGCACACTAAATTAGGTAATTAGTGACCAAACTAAGTCAGATCAGAAAAGTCGCCAAATCAAGTTTGCAACCACTTACATCATGCAAAATTTGACGCGCTTCAACATCCATTTTCAGTTGTAATCTCAGCTAAAGCGTAGACGTCATCAACTAACCTGAAAAAAAGTAACAACAAAACCAAATAAAGTGAATAGAACAAATCCACACAAAACCCGGTTCAATTGCTCAGGGATAAACTCATTGCTCATGAAGTCTCCGTTCAAATGAGCATAACACGAAACATGAAGATACCATTAGTTTCGGAAGCTCCTTAGCATCTCAATAGCCAAACAGAGTGCAAATAAAACCTCGCAACTCGAGAAGAAAAGGCATGCATGTCGCGTTCAAAGGGAAAAACAACGCGAACAGGAAAATGGAAAGGAAATTCCAAAAATAAGCCGAATTAAACAAAGAATCGGAACTCGCGAATCGAATACCTGAGCAGAAACCCGAGAGAGAAGAATTGAAGAATTCGGAATCGGCACGTAGAAACTGGCTACAGTGTAAATTTAATCGGAATCAAAAACCAGGGTGGAGGAGCAATATTGATTAGATATTTGCGCAAAGAAGGAAACACACTTACGGCGTAACTCACTCTTCCATGGAGCGAGGAAATGAGGAATGTGAATTTGCTTTGCTGGAACGCCAAATGGAAAAGGCGGGAAAACTCTGTGAGACTGAGAGGCCAAACCGTCTTCGAATTAGTATTGTCAGCCACTATATATATTTGAATTACAATTTAAAATTATATATATATTTTAAAGTTTAAGTGAGATGTATATTAGAGGCCAAACATGTTTCAAAGCTCGATAAACATTTACCGTCATATTAATAATGAAAATTAAATTTATATTCTTTTGAGATATGAAATTAACTTTTCTTGCCTAAAACTATATTAAAATACTAGTAGTTTTGATTTTTAATTAATTGATGGGAAGCAAAGACAAAAGATTCAAGAGTTCATAATCTGGAGTACTACTTACATAACAAATAACGAGTACCCCATCAACTTCACAACAAATTATCTTAAATACTTATTTACATGACTTATCTTTTAATCAAATTCCATATTAAACGTTAAGGGTAAAGTTTGGATCGAGACAAACGTGTTTTTTTTTTACTGTACGTCTGTAACCAACCAGGGCCGAGTAAATAAACGATCTTAGGCGGTTAATTTAGCAGGTAGTGTTGGCGTGTTGCACAGTGTAGAAGAAGAGGACCGTTACTTCCTTATTCTCCACTGCGCGCCCGCCATGGTTTCCGTCTTCAACGACATCCTATTCCCGCCTAACCAAACCCTTTCCCCAACGTCCTTCTTCACCTCTCCCACTCGAAAATTCCCTCGCTCTCGCCCTAACCCTATTCTCCGCTGCTCCATCGCCGAGGAGTCCACCGAGTCTCGGCCCAAAACCGGAGACTCCCCCCCCCGCCGTTGATGGAGGCGTTAGCGGTCTGGCATCGCCCAGGCCCTCGCCACCAAGCACGCCAATGCCAACACTGTTGGGGAGATTCGAGGGTACACCTGTGGACCACAAGCTACCAGCTAAGGAGACCTGACACCACACTCTAACCCAAAACCTTAAGGCTCAGGTTTATGGGTCTTCTCCTCACTTATATGGTGTTCAACCTTTCCACTTCTACCCGATGTGGGACTTCACCTCACACTTGTAACCCAACACCAACGTCATCGTCACGGAGGCCCGAGACCGTGTCGGCGGCGGCAACATCACCACGATGGAGAGTGGCGGATACCTCTGGGAAGAAGGCCCCAACAGCTTTCAGCCCTCTGATCCAATGCTCACCATGGTGGTATGTAATGTTTCTTTCTCCAAATTCGGGTTTGAGCCTAACTCTACTCTAAAAGTTAGCGCATAGGATAAGGTTACTTCCGCTTACTATTTTGGTCATATCATTACTAATGTGGGATCTGCAACACAATTCAATGTCTTTTTTTTTCTTTTTCTTTTTCCGATAAAACAATTCAATGTCTTCGGTTGAATGACAAATGCTAGGAACATAGTAGTACTTTCTAACACAACCCTATACTATTGAGTATTTTCTGAAATTTATTGGAAATCACTAATTTTCATGGTTCTCACTACTTACCTCATGGGTCTGTATAATAAATTTTAACTATTAGTAGAGCGGGTACTACAAATATTGTGTAGCTAGCACTCCGCATAGTTGAATTGTTGGTAATGTGGTTTCGGTTTTTGCATTTGGCAGGTGGACAGTGGCTTAAAGGATCAGCTTGTTTTGGGGGATCCTGATGCACCTCGGTTTGTGTTGTGGAATGGGAAGTTGAGGCCAGTGCCTGGGAAGCCGACTGATTTGCCTTTCTTTGACTTGATGAGCATCGGTGGCAAAATCAGGGCTGGCTTTGGTGTGCTTGGTATTCGGCCTCCTCCTCCAGTGTGTCCTCTTTCCTTTCATTGATTTTGTTTGTGTCAAATGCAATGTCAGGAAGGATAAAACGCAACTGTTCTTAATTTTGTTTTCTCATGGAATATAATGTTGACAAAGGTGACGGGGTCATGAGGAAGGTTGAAGAGTTTGTTCGTCGGAACCTTGGTGATGATGTTTTTGAACGATTGATAGAGCCTTTTTGTTCAGGTTGGAGCATTGACTTGTTTGCTTTCTTTTTTGTTATTCTTGTTAACCTCTAACCGACCTTCTATTATCATGTGTTACTTTTGGACCCAGTGATATTCTGTTTTTAGCCATTAAAATGTATTCCATCATGGTGGATGACTAGTAGCTCAATAGAATAAGACGTTTATAGACTTCTGAAAGAATGTTTCATATTCATTGTCTAACTCGTCTTTTGAAAACCTCTGATAGAAATATTGCATATAGGGAAAAGTTTTTCTCAATTAATGGCTATATTTCTATGTTCATAATGGCACTTGAAACCAGTGACACATCTGGAAATTTTAAGTTAAGGGGGCAATACTTGTATATTTAAATTTGTGGGAGCATTACTCATATTGTGGGTTAACTTTTTTTTACTGCATTTCAAATTATTGGGTTAATTTAGTATTATGCATGTATATTATATTAAGAAAAATTAAAAATCCTGTGGGGGCAGCTGCCCCCAAACAGCACAACATAGATCCTGCTTGAAATATAATTGACCACTTTTTGGTGCACTTCAGTATCTTTTTGATTATTATGTAGTGCTCCTTTAATCCACGTGTAAAATTGAACTGAATACATGATTTTCCTGTTTGGGAGTTTGTTGGGGCCAGGGGAAGGAGAATAGCTTGTGAAGAAACAAGTGCAATATGTTCTAGTTCATCATGGTTCATAGCATGTGGTGGTTTTGACATATTAGAACACTTAAACTTGATTTAGCACATTATCAAGTAATATCAACATAATCACCATTTTCTCTATTCCCTCTTTTCCTTTTATAAATATTATTGAAGTATATTTACAAATAAATAAACCATTGGACAAGCACTTACTGCAAATTTTATATAAGTCAGTTGCAATGTCCCATAAAAGACTTGAGTGTGTCCTATACTATACTTTCTTTTTTATGTAATCAGTGATAAGCTGCAATGTCCCATTTTCTCTCCTATTATGAATTTTCTTCTGTTTTTCAGCAGTTTTTTTTGTTGAAAATTATGTTGCTTACCTGAATTTTGTTATATATAAGGGTCTATGCAGGCGATCCTTCAAAATTAAGTATGAAAGCAGCATTTGGGAAAGTTTGGAGGCTGGAAAAAATGGTGGTAGCATAATTGGTGGAACTTTCAAAGCAATACAAGAGAGAAATGGAGCTTCAAAACCACCTCGAGATCCGTAATATATATTTGCTCTGGAGTTTCTGGATTTTTGCCATAATATGTGGAGTGTTTCACTAATTCAATTAATCATGTAGACGTCTGCCAAAACCAAAGGGTCAGACTGTTGGATCTTTTCGGAAGGGACTTATCATGTTGCCTGATGCAATTTCTGCAAGGTACTAAGTGTTGCCTTATACCAATGTCCTAGTTAATTTTCTCCTATTCTCCAGATTGATGATCCTAGCGAATTGTGATCCTGTTAACAGATTAGGCAACAAAGTAAAGTTATCTTGGAAGCTTTCAAGTATTAGTAAACTGGATAGTGGAGAGTACAGTTTGACATATGAAACACCCGAAGGAGTGGTTTCTTTGCAGTGCAAAACCGTTGTCCTGACCATTCCTTCCTATGTTGCTAGTACATTGCTGCGTCCTCTGTCTGTAAGTTTCTTCCTCAATAGCGGATTATATGATTTATTTATGTTAATTAATAACTGTTTTATCTGTGGAATCTTTTAACCTGGACCATATGACCTGATGAAATTGTGTAGGATTGTGGGTATGAAAGCAGGCATTTTTTGGAACCTAATTGCAGGTCTTTAGTTTTCTTTGCATGCCTTGGCTCTTTGCATGTTTGAGTGTGTTCTGAGTGGCACATGCATGTGCATATGCTTTTGTGCCTGCGGTTGCATATGCCTCTATTTATTATCCTCTGAATTTTTCAGAGACAAAATTGATTTCCTGTGCAACCCACCCGCACTCACACATAATGCGAAGAAAAGCACAATAAGCCATGATATACTTTTACCAGGCCTCAATTTTCATTGCAGAAGAGCTATCATATTTCCAAAAAACCTATATTATCATTTGAAAATTTACAAAGCATGAATAATTTTGAGCTTTTTCCTTTTAACAAAGTATCAGTTGATCGACCATATACATTTTTCAGAATCAAGCTAGAGCAGAGACATTTTTCAGGATCAGACAAGGGAGTAGGCTTTTTTCATATTCAAACTAAGTAGAGCAGGACACGATCATAGTGTACATGATGTGGGTATTGCATTAGTCATTAGTGCATGCTGTGAAATATATTCTTTGAGGCTGAATAAACCAGTCTCTTTATATCAAAGTTCCTTATTTATTTTTTCCTGACTAAGTTTAGAAAGTCTTGTAATTTGTATACTTTTTAGGGTATGGTATCCCACTGGTCTCTTTCTAAAGCAGAGGTTTAAGGACATCACATCCCCTATGGCAGGCTTTTACTTGAGTCTAATTACAAAAAAGCGTGTCAACAAATTAGTGGTTCGAAAATGGCCAAATTTTGTCATGATAATCCCCTATGTAAACTTGAGCATTGAGGGCTGTTGTTTATGACAGCCTTTTAATATCTCGTGTAGGCTGCTGCTGCAGATACGCTTTCAAAGTTTTATTACCCTCCAGTTGTTGCAGTTTCCATATCCTATCCAAAAGAAGCTATTAGATCAGAATGCTTGATAGATGGTGAGTTGAAGGGGTTTGGTTAATTGCATCCACGTAGCCAAGGAGTGGAAACATTAGGTGAGTATTGATTTTATAAAGCAAAAGTTGAGGCTTTCAACACAGTAAGTTCCACTTGTTTTTAATTATTACCATATTCATGTTAGAACTGGGGACTGTGGAGTGCTATCTAGTGCTTTGACAGGTTTGATAACAAGAACATATTTGTGGGTTTGACAGGAGCTATATACAGCTCATCACTATTCTCCAATCGAGCACCACCTGGAAGGGTTCTACTCTTGAATTACATTGGAGGAGCTACTAATACTGGAATTTATCAAAGGTGTGATATTTATATGATACATGAACAGTTAACATGGATGCAATTGGTTGAGTTGTTATGGTGTCCAATTGGGTGAACACAAACTAGTTTTTCTGGGAAACTTCAAGGATGGTTTAAAGAACTAATCATTTTCACCAGCGGGTTATTTGGGTGTTTTAAACAACTCAGGCCTAATGGTCTTGTTTCGAATGTGTACACTTTTATGCATAAATAATAAACTATTGAAATTTTCGTTTCTTAGAGAGCATTATATATCCTAGTCAGAGAAATACTCTACTCTAAAGGAGTATTGTAGGTTTATTGTTCTAGTCAAAGGAGTACTTTGCCCTAGAAGAGTGCTGTAGGCCTCTCACTGTGCATTATTTTTTTATGACTGGTGGTTCTGGGTATTAGGCATCATCTCTGTTATTTGACTTCAAATGCTTGGATCCATACCTGTAACCTGTCATATATTTTATGTATCTGCATTAATGTTTTGTTTTTGTTATTTTGAAACAGGTGTCATTTCTCTATCTGTATGATTAGATTTGTTTTCTTTCTTTTTTTATTTCTTCCTAAATTCTCTTGTTTAATGGCAGACGGACAGTGAACTTGTCGCAACAGTTGATCGAGATTTGAGAAAAATCCTTATAAACCCAAATGCCCAGGATCCATTTGTAGTGGGGGTGAGACTGTGGCCTCAAGCTATTCCACAGTTCTTAATTGGCCATCTTGATCTTCTAGATGTTGCTAAAGCTTCTCTCAGAAATACTGGGTTTGAAGGGCTGTTCCTTGGGGGTAACTATGTGTCTGGTGTTGCCTTGGGACGATGGGTTGAGGGAGCCTGAGGTAGCAGCTGAAGTCAACGATTTTCTCACAAATAGAGTGCACAAATAGTAGCAATTTTTGTTTTCATGGTGGAATGGGTGGGACTCTCGTGTTCCATTGAATTGTAATAATGACAAAATTTCTCAAATTCGTTCATTAGGTTTTTTGGCGGCTTCTATTGCTGATAATGCAAAATCCTCTATGTTTTATTCATCATCTGCTTCATCCGTATTTAGCAAGGTAGCTATCACTTTGCCACTCCATTCTTCCCCTCTATTCTTGGAGAGTTGGTACGCTTGTTACTGTATATATAAATCCAGGCAACGTTCTGTAACAATGCATGAGTTATATGATTATATGTCTTTTTCTTTGAATCTATATATTTTATTTGGGAAGTAGTTTTGAGGTTCAGTTTGAGGTTAAACGTAAACGATGTGGTAACATTAAATTAAAATTGAGATGCCAAGTTGCTTCTATTCTCGCCCCTAGGGTAATTAATGATAATTTACTGATATTGATGAAGTGAGGAGAGTTAAGCAAGATGCATGACTGAATCTGAAGTTCATCTAGTTATACAAGTTGTAGATTGTGTTTGGATTAACATATGAGACGTTGTACATAAATTGTTTAAAAAACACACCCGTAGTCAAAAGTTATACTAGAAATCTTTAAATAATAGCCGTTTAAAAATTGACCAGAAAGGGTAAGGAACTTGGATTTGGAGAGCAAAAGGTTTTGAGTTCAGTGTCTTTATATATACTTACTGGTAAGAGCAACGAAGAATTTATACTCAGCAACTTAGGGTTGGATTCTTGAGGCAAATAATATTACTATAATAGTGATAGAAAATTAGTAGCATAAACTAATAGAGGTCAAGGTCAAGCCCCACTGTTAGTGTTGGACTATTCGGCCTAACGTGGAGACATGCATACATGGGAGATGTCAAAAGTTATACTAGAAGGTTTGACCAATGAATGAAACTCATAATTTCAAAGGTATGGACAATGATGACGGAGAAGGCAAGCAATGCAAAACAAGATGATAAAAGAACGAGAACGACAAAGGAAATTGGGCGATTTGGTCATTACATGGCAAGACACATCTACTAGGGCTATTTAAGAAAAAGCGGATGTGGGTTACACCTTGCTTTTTCTAATTCAAAACAAATAGTACTATATTGGAGACCAAATGACAGATTCATGGCTAATCCAAGCAACCTTATGGTTGGGATGGTGGGGAACATTTTACTGTTTTTCTTTTTCACTCGTTTCAACATTTTGTCAAATATTCCTCTTTAAGCTAGCATTTCCCATATCTTTAGATCCAAGTAATTATATATGTTCTTGTTCCCTCTTCAACTTGTTGTTCATTGGGATGAATTAATTCAACATGAGACCGAGGTGGGGAAAATTGAGTTGGCCACGTGAGAGAATATAATAACCGTGACGTGAGTCATGAGGAAACAAAGAATGTGATGATGAGTATCACTAGTGTCTTTTCTTTCTCTTTTTGGTTCATTTTTGCCTTACGAAGAGACATGTTGGATATACTATATATATACTCCATTCAATACTTTCTTTTTGTCATTTCAAAATACTTTTTCTTTTTAGGCCAAAATACTTGTTACTTTAAGGTTTTACAAAAGAATTAAGAAAGTAATTAAATATGACCAATTTTAGAAAAATAAGTTTATTAATTGTACTACCTTTGCATTCTATAAATTAAGGGGAGTGTTAGAGAAATATTAGTAATACATTTGACACACTTTTGAAAATACTTTTATTAGTTAAATTTTTTTGAAATTATAAAAAATTATAGATCTCATATCTTATTTAATGATTATTTCTCATGATTATTTTACTTAATGCATATACCAAAATATATAAAAGAATAAAGTTGAAAAATGGAGAATTAATATTTTTTATTTTTAAAGCAACAAATAATTTAAAATAAAGTAAAAGTTACTAATAATTATTGTGATCAACATAACAATACACTTTTTTTTAATGTCTCCAATTCCAACATGTGTTTGATATTGAACAGAACATATCTTTCTTTTTTTTCTCATGTTATCAAATCGTGTTGATTGCCAGCCCCTAAGACCCGATCTCGTGTACCATCATTTTGCCATTAAAAAAAGTCAATAATATATTCAAACTTGTCATGTAGTTCACGAAGCGATTATATATAACCTTTTTATTTGTGTATCGTAAAATTGGTTTTGATATTGATTACCGTGAAAACTGGCTAGTCATGCATAATAGAAAGCAAAACGAAACCATCAGAAGGAAATAAATGCACGAGACAATTCTGTACAAACGAAAGAAAATGATGGTGAACTTTGTCTAGTGCAGTTAATTCTTGAAAGGAAATGAAATAACACTTGTAGAAATTCTGTTCTCATATTTTAAATGTTTCTCTGCTATACATACACCACTATGTTTTCCTTGGTAGTACGTAGCAGTATTTGTAGCCTCACTTGCACCAATGCCTTTAATACGTACATTTTGGTCTCTGCTACAACCAAGATTCCTCACGAGCAACACGATGATTATATATATTCATTGAACATTGTTTACGTGGATATTACATGTTTATACAAGGTTTCAGATATCAACATTAATATTAATGTCCTTTTGTCCATCACCTGAATTTTCATCCCACGAATTGTCCAATATCTAGGTTCATTCCATCCTCCTCAAAACAGACTCAGTGTATTGCTAACCACACGCTTTGTCTAACTATTGTCTCTATTTCTAATTGCCAACACCGTCCTCAAATTGCCACTAATTGAAGCGTTTAATCATGAAAATCTTGAATTCATGCATGATCTCATTTAAGTAATATTAACTAATCTGAATATATGAAGCTTGAATTATTAAGAAAAAAACATGTTGACATGGTATAAATACTATGTTGATTTTTACTAATTGACACGTGTAGTTGTCGGCTACCATGACAACATTTTAGGTCTACCAATTGCATGAAAGGAAGAAAAAGAGGAGAGGTGGCCAATGGAGGGTGGTGCAGCTAGCAGCTGAAAAAGTCTTCTTCATACCACTGCTCATGTTCTCTCTTTTATATAAGGCCTTTAATGTGGCGGCTTCATGTGTAATCTAGCAAACTAGCTAGTAGTTGGTTTCCTTCCACAATGGGCAAAGCCTCTAGTTCTTCCTCCTCTTCTATCTCCAGCTGCAGAAACCCTTCCAATTATTCAACTGCATCCTCTCTCACACACCAACATAGTGATCAAGACCACCTTCGCACAGATCTTAGGCTTGGACTAAGCATTTCCACTACTCATGATCAACATGTTGGCTCTTCTAGTTCAGGGTTTGTATACACACACACGTATATATATATATATATGCACAACATGATTTGTCATCATGAAATGGTAGCCTCATAAATTTATGAGTTTTGGTACTTTTTGAGAAACTCTCTCATTTGGTTTGTTCAACTCATTCAACTATTGGCTCAGTACCAAAACTTTTAGATTTCTAAGTGTACTATATAGCAACTTTCTTTTGTGACATAATGGGTTAATTTGTAGCTGGCTTAAAGTTGTTCACCCCTTCAAGTAATTGTGTCATTCTTATATGTTAGGGGGCACTGGCAACCGATGCAGCCACATCTAAGTAGTTTTTCACAAGCTACTGAAGTGAATCATTGCAGCGATCATACCAGCTTCTTTGTGAAGGTGTACATGGAAGGCATTCCGATTGGTAGAAAACTCAACCTGTTAGCTCATGATGGCTACCACGAGTTAGTAAAGACCCTTGAACAGATGTTTGACACTACCATTTTGTGTAAAGTCTAATCCTATATATTCTCTCATAGTTGTTTTTGCTTTGTGTATAGCTTCTTTGTTAGTAACATTATAACAAGGGAATGTTGCTGTTTTGAACAGGGGGAACTGAAATGGACGGAGTGCAACCAGATAGGTGCCATGTTCTAACTTATGAAGATGGAGAAGGAGATTTGATTATGGTTGGGGATGTCCCTTGGGAGTAAGTTAACTAAAACTTTATTTCTCTCAACACATTCTCTTGCATTTTTTTTATGCTTCATATTCTCTTCCATTTTGAGCATTAATGTACTTAATTGCTTTTTTGGTCATGTAGGATGTTCTTATCAGCTGTAAAGAGGTTGAAGATCACAAGGGTGGAGACATTCGGGTGATAAAAGCGTACATATGACAGAAGATTGCCTCTCTTGTGACTTTAATTTGGTCCTATAGAGTGAGACTCAATATTAGTGATTACTGATCATCAAAGTGATGTATATTCTTAGAGTATGTTTGGATATTGGCAAGGGATGAGATCATGAGAGCTAGCAAAATTAAAGGGAAAAAAATGGAAGGAAATGGGAAAAAATGAGGGGCGAAGCAATGTTTTTTGCCCCTTTATTTGGATATTCATAACTTTTCAAATCTTCTAAAATTAGGAAATTTTGAAATAAAAGTGCATGGAAGTCATATAATTGAGAATTATTAGTACATTTTTTTTATATATATTTTCATCCTTTTGTAAAATTCCTAAATGAAAAAAAAAAAAAAAAAACTAGCTAGAATGCTTTTAGTCCACGCCTTTACTGGCTTTAACTTCTCTCTAGTTTCTAGAAGTCAACTTTTAGCTATTCTAACTACCGACATAATTTCCCTGATTGTTAAGACCCAGCTCCTCCGCATTCTCACAAAGAAAACCAATAAACCAAAGGAAAATTGCACAAAAATGTATGAGGACAGAAAAGCAAGGTTGAAACAAGTGGTGTGCGAGGAATAAGGAACAATATAGGGACAGGCATAATAGAATGTTGAGCGCAATAAAGTAATGTTACATTATGTATGCATAGTTTGATTTTGATTAGTCAACACCCAGCTGCTCTGCTGTTTAGATTTGAATTTCATTCACACAAATGTTTGATTTTGATTTTTGATTAGTCTATATATACATAGATGATAGATCCACAAGTATACAAACAAGATCTAGTCATATCTACAATTTAAATTCCAGAATGAAATTGATTTGTATACTTGTCTAATCATTTAATAAATTCTACCAAGACACTTACAGAATATGTAGGCACAAGTCTCTCGATCAGATATAGACCCCATGTAGATTGGTAGTAGACAGGTTCCAACCTTTGCCAACTGACCCAAATTATTCTCACATATAAATGTTGCTGGCCCAGCAAATTGTCAAGATAGCACAAAACAAATAGAAAGGTAAACTCTTCAGCAGAATAAGATTAAAAAAAAGAACTGAATAAAACCTTAAGCAATTTTTCTTTTAGTTTTTTTTAAATGGTTCTGTAAACTCCCTCCCTTACAACATACACTATTATTCTATTTACCAAAATCCGGAGCTCAGAAACCTTTATTAAAAAGACAAGAAAGAGACATGCAAAACAAAGAACGAGTTAAAAGAGTCAGCGAATGTATGCGTTTATGAGCATGTAAGCATAAGCTCAAGTGAGAGATGTAAGTGTTAATGTGTGGAGAGAGTATCAGGGAATCTGATTCTTATAGGATTGAGTGGGAGCTACGGGTCCTTACTTGTAGGGATGGTTACAGCCATTGAAGATAATTACTTGCTCGTAGATAATAGGCAGTAGCTTATAAATAAAGTTAGAAATAATATATAGTTTAGAGATAAAAGATAGTAAATAATTATATCTTATAGATAACATGTTTTTTTAAGATAATTGACTACATGTCAAAAGATAAAAATGTTACAATATATTCAAATAATAAAAGGTTAGAGATACCTTGTCATTTAGGAAATCCGACTGCTAAGGGCCAGACGTCTGTACACTTATACCATTATTGTCATGAAGGATTAACATGTGTCTCGGAATGACATATAAATTTTATACATCCTATATTTAATTACATATGACATTTTTCGGTGAGAAGTTCTTGTCAAGGTTTAAAAAAAGTGGCAACATCAAATTTTCTGAGGTGTTTGCAATCACTATCATATCAATTACATATATCTGTAATTTCTTATAATATCAAAGAATGTGTGCAGCCATAATTTAAAACTAGTGCCTTATATGCTGCTCGAAGTTCCCTATTAGAATTCTCATGAAAAGAATTTGCCTACAATTTGTTTTCCATTGTAAGGCCCGGTCACTATACTGTTTTTTATAAGATAAAAGAATCATCATCAGATAAAGCGCAAAGATATTTTGAACATTTTCATGTTATTTTTGGTTACCTGGTGGGTTTCTTTTGGCTACAGCGTCTAGTAATCAGGAGCTAGGTGCATCATAAAGCTTCGTATTCATAGACTTGTAGAAATAAATTACAAAGGGAAAATGCCACTAACTAGGTATATCGTATATGCTTTCAGTACATTATTGTTAAATCTATGCCAGAGAAATTATAACAGAAAAGAAAAGAAAAAATACACCAGGAAAGAAAAAAGCTAAGCTACAGTTTGGAAAGACTTCTGATATGCACAATCCAAGTTAGGTCCTGTATCTACTTTAAACAAGGTTGCATATCTCTTAAAGTATTCAATCCGATCATTCACCCTTGAATCATCAGGAATTCCACATTCAAGTCCACCATTGATTATGTTAGTCACTAGGCCATACCCTTTAGTTCGATTAGCTGCTATGTCAGCTTGTGTTGGCACATATTTTCCAACCATTACATTGTGGCAAGAAGGTTTGGGCTTTTGCTCTGTCATCCAAAACCAGAGACCTGTTTGAAAGGCAATCAATGAATTGTTTGACACCACATCCGGGTTTCTCAACCCATCAAATCCCAAAGCCTTCCCTGCTGGCCCATAGTTGTAGTTCCTGCACAAAATTTAATCCCAACTCATCAATAAGCCAATTGCGTAAACAACAAATATTAGTGACAAGTTAACAACTAATAATCATAATAGTATCTATAATTTAATTCAAGCACATACACAACATAAACATTTTCTTCATTGCCATAATAATAGATTGCTATATATAACAAGATTGTATGACTTAACCCACTAAAGTAAGCACTCAGTAGCACGGAACTCGAACAATTTGCACCAGGTTTTAAGTTAAATCTTCGTTACTATTGTTATATAGTACCGCAAAATAACATCATGCTTTTTATCATAATTACCTTCAACATCATGTCTGGTATTTTTAATTTACTGACATAGTAAGAGAATTTACTGTGATACTACTTACATGAAAATTAAACTCATATAATATTCAAATAAAGAAAAAAGATTATGTACTAATAGTATCAAAAAAATTATACAATCATCCTATTACGGTATATTATATATCATAAATTTGTTGACTTTTAAAATAATTATTTTAAAGTAATTTAAAAAATTATTTTTAATAGATAGACATTAAATACCATGAGAGTTGAATTGGTCCTCTGCCTTTGTAACTTTGTCCTGGATAACAAGGCCATTGTGTGTTGGTGGAATCACAATAGTTACTTTGAGGACTAATTTCTTCCTTGAAGCACAATCCCCAAGCATAGGGTCCATCAGGTGCAGTAGCCCACCCACCTGTGGTTTCATGTGAAATCTGAGCAAGAAAGGCAGCAATCTCACGCTTGCGTGTGGCTGGACTACCAGTGGTGCCAAATCTTGGGAAGCGTTTGGATGCATTGATGAAGGAGTCGTAGGTGTAGAAGTTTCTGGCAGGGCATGCATTGTTATCTTTGTGGATGAAAATGGAATCAAAAAGCTCTTTGCTAATGAGAGAAGAGATGGGTGATGGTGATCTACGAGCTTCAGCTCCCAAAGACAGAATAGCAAAGCATAACAAAAAGCTAGAGAGAAAGATACCCTTAGAGGGGAAGAATAAGAATGCCATTTGCTAAAGAAAAAGGAACAAGTTCAGTTAGATTTTACCAACGAAGAAAGGCTTTTATAGACACCATCTGAACTCTCATGTGGAAAATGTCAGAGTTGAATTTTCGCATATTAAAACACGGTGGAGGGTCAAAGGTTAAGGTTTTAAAATGTCATCCTACATATAAATACAATTAATGCATTTTGTGATTTTTGAGTGTTGACAAAAAGCATTTGTTGAGGTGGAATGTTATGTTGACATAAGCCACACGGCAACTTGAATTCAATAGTGCCAGCCTGCATATATTAAAATTATATCGTTTATTTGAACAAGCACTTTAAATAGTTCAACCGTATTAAACTGGTATTAATTAATAATAATTTATTATAATTATATAATATATAAAATAATATGGGTCCAACATTTTGTATAAGTGCTTTTTCTTCTTTTATTTTGTTTTAGTTTGATAGACATCTATTTTGATTTTTTACCCAAGTTTTTTCTCTTTTTATTTGTTTTTTTTTTAAACAAGCATAGCATATATTATAACAATTAAACTAAATAATAATAATAATAATAATAATAATAATATAAACTATTTAAAGTGTAACATATTATACCATAAACTAAATAATAGTAATAATAAACTAAATAAAACATTACATATAATTATGGATTTTAATTCTATTATTCTACATGTTACTAACTTATGATTTATTCTGATTATAACTTTTTAATTTAAGTTTACTTAATATTGTGATTTAGAGGGGTTTTTTTTATATATGTTATATTTTATGTATATGAAATGTTATAATATAAGTATTTTTAAGTAAGAATGTAGGATCTTACATTTGAGTTCTGATATCCGACTTACGATCTTTCATCTTTTTTTCAATTTTAACAATATTTTTTATGTTATTAAGTTGTGACACATAAATTAGTTTTTTTTTTATCTCAAACAAATGGAAATTCTCTTGACTCCTTAAAGAAACAACTAACCTCAGTTCATGTGAAGAAATGGAAAATTTGGTGAATATATTAAATATAAATTTTGATTTCAAATAGGAAATTGTGTTTATTTTTGAGTCGCTTAACCTTGAATATCTAAATCGACTAACATGTTTTATATACGATATATATAAAATAATACTTGTTTTTGTATCATTATATATATTTAAATTAAAATACTAAGATGTAAGTAGACCTTTTTTAGAAATAACTTTTTTAACATAATAGGCCTTTAATTTCAACAACACTAGTACTAGATAAAGTTAAATTAAGGAGGACGTTCACCCTTTCTTATATCAATGTCAATATCCAATAAATTAAGTGCTGACTTAATATCTAGTACTAGTATTGAGCGGTTAAATTTAACAAATTAAATAGATCTTCTTTTATTTTAAAAGAATCTCTTTTAAAAAAAAAATTAAACTCAATATCTACTATCCACTTCTTATAATTATTCCACAGTAAAATTATCTCTATTTGATTGACAGTTATTCATGGAAAAAATCTAAGAGTTGAAAACAAATAATAAAATAAAATTAATTAATATTATGAGCAAATAATATATGACAATAAATATAAACACATAACATAAACTCTCCCATGAGTGAAATATATTATATAATCAAGAAAATTTCTAAGAAGACACTCTTGTGGACACATTCTCTTGTAATCAAGTAAGGCTAACATTTCAGTTGAATGAAAAAAAAATATTTGTAAGCAAATTTAGTTTATAGCGAATTTATATTTTTTAATTCAAAACTAATTATTATTTTTGCTTATTAAATAATTTAAGAGCGATCATTTACTACAAACAGCTCGGTTCAAATAATACTTTTCCAAACTTTTTCAGGACTAAAGTTACTAAAGGCACCAAGTTGAGGATTAGTGCGTTTTGATCAAATTTTGAATATTTAGTATTTAGTCCATTGTAGAATTGGCTGACTTATTCATATATAAAAAAAAGCTGACTTGACTTCATCAATGCACCAAACACTTTTTATTTTCCATAGCAACTTTTTATTGCGTGCAATTCTTGAAAGTGTGATTGGTTTGTTTGTTGTGGCTGCAGCCATCTGGTAAGCATAAGCAGTCCAGACAACTGCAATACTTTATTTCTCTCGTTAACATCTCAAACTTTATTCAAGATTCTATTTAAAAATTAACTAGTTCAACTTAATTTATGAATTAAGTGAGTCTAACAAAAATCAAAAGTTCAATTAGTTAAATAAATGAGTTAAAGTTAATTAAGTTATGTATAATTTGATTTAATTGTTTCATAAATTAATTTGATATAATTATAATAATAATATATTTAATATCATTAAATTAATATAATTATTTTTAATTAATTTTATTTTATAAAAAAATAATTATATTTTTAAAATTAGTCAAACTAATAAATTAAATCGAATTATTCAAAGTTTGAACGAGTTAAACTCAAGTAAAAAATAAAGACTTATATTGAACTGGTTGAGTTGTGAGCTAAGTCAATTTCTTATTGAGTTGAGTCATCAAACTTAACTCAGTTTAACTCATTTTCAAATCCTCAAATTTAACATTTATATATAAAAAAATACTTTCATTTGATACACTTTATATATGAGAGAGTAATTATATCCACATAACTTACTTTAACTACTATATTATTTAATATTTTTAAATTGGAAAATTCCATTTCAATTTTAATCTTATTTTTTTTGAATTTTTAAATTTTTCTGGTAAAATTCTTTTTATATTGATTATATAAAAAATTATATTAACATAAAATTATTAGAAGGTGAATAGTCTAAAATCAAGCTAGTGGGCTTAGGTTTGGGCCAATCTCAACTAAAGAGGCTGGCCTAATAAAATTGATTGGGTCCAATCAGGAGTTCTGGACTCTGGTGTGCCGGATGCGGATTTATCACGTAAGGATCCGTAAGTAAGAAAATATATATTATTTTAATCAATAATATAGTTTTAATTTTTTTAAAATATTTTATTTAATTTTTTCGTTTTTTTACTGAGAGAAACTAGTATGAATATTTGGAAATCATGCAGTAGATTTGGAAGATTAAATCTCAACTAAAAAGTTATAACCTTCACCGTGAATCATAGTTAAGTGTTTTTTACTATGGAAATCAAATATTATATTAAAAGGTTTATAATAATTCACTACTTAATCATGAGTTAAACCACTTCCTTGACTGAATCATAGTTAAGAAGTAAAATGTAATAAATGTGATATACACTATTTTATTTTATTTTTGTATTTTAGCACGCGAGATTTTTTTTCAGAACCATTTCTTATCAAAGAACAAAGTTTGTTTTCAGCATTCCCCTTCTAGATAATAAAAACATTTTATTTCTTGCGGCCTTCTTTGTTTTTTTTTTTTTTTTCTCTCTTTGTGTCAATTTTTTTTTTTTGTTTTGACGGAATCTTCGTGTCTAAATTAGAAGATACAAGAGTGAACCACTTTTGACTTAGCTTCCACAACCAAGCTTTAAATTCTGGTCCCATTTGTTTCGCTTAGTTTCGGTTCCTCCATTTCAATTATATTAACGAAATTAATGAAACCATAATTCGTCCAACTTGCAACTTCTAGGTCTATTTTGCAGACTTTTGGTTTGTCTGTATCTTGAAACTCAGTTACTTTACGTTCAACATTTTATCTCTTTCACGTTCAGTTGTATTGGAGAGTGAGATATCTTAAGATTATTTTCACAAACTAACTGAAAAGCCAGTTAAAAAATTAACATATTAAATTATAATATTTGGTAAAATTAACTCTAGCAGAAAAGTATAAAATAACATAAAAATAATAAAATTATAATTTATTTTAAAAAAATAATAAAAAAATTTAATAAATATATTGAAGATAAAATTGAAAGAAAATATAAAAAAATTAGAAGTTAAAAGTTATAAATTTTTCAGCTAATCAAAAAATTAAAATTAACTTAAATGTCTTAATATGATCAAAATCAAATAGACACATTTGAAGTGAAGTGTTATCTAGTGAAGAAGGCGTAGGGACTGAGCAAACATATTGGGTTTTTCCTTAATATCATGTTCTTCTAATTTTTCTATATTGTTAGAGAAACGAACGAACGAACTCTAATGAATTGTTTTCTTAGGTCTTCTGTTAACATGCAAGTAATTTTTAAGTTTCTAAAAACTGTTTTTGAAAAAGAAAAATATGTTTGGTTTCTCATTGTTACTTATTACTATTGGATAAAATGACAAAAAGAAATGGAGAGAGAATAAATGGATAAATAGAAACATTTTTTTTTCTTTTAAAAGTAAAGAAATAAAAATAAAACAGAGAGAAAATACTTTTTTTCTCTCTCGCTCTCAACAAATAGAGATCTTATTTAAAAGCCTCTAATATTGGAAAAATTAAAATAAAATTACACATGTCGTAATTAAAAACAAGAAGACCAGCACGTTAAAAGAAAATATTATATATATGTTCGTTATTAATATTAGATTAGATATGATGTAGTTAAGCTCGAGTTTGGTAATTAATATATTTGATTGATATTAATTAGCTACTTGGTTAATGGATTAAAAAATTAGTCATCTATTCTCATAGTATAATACTTGCGTATTATACTATTTTTCTAATTAAATTTCAACTTCATCATCATTTGTCTCTTAAAGGCATAGTTTTCAATTAATGATTTAAATGTTAAAAGGGATTTGAAGGGAGGATTATATCTAAAGACGGGGAAGTGGGAAAGCAAAACGCAATGGAGGTTTGGTGTTGTTGATTTACATAACATAGTGATAAAACTTATTTTTCTTCGAGTAATTCCATGCACTAAAGCAAGCGGACAAAGGTGCATTCAAAACGAAAGACGAAGACACCACTTTTTGATTTGAAGAATTAAAAGTCGTCTCTGTGGTTGAAAATAGGCTCTACCCTCTCATCAGCTTCCCTCAATTGATGGGTCATACCCACAACTTGGTCCACTATCAACCCTGACTTTTTTTGGCTTAAAGTCACCGCCCTACACTATGCTAGCTCTTTTTTTTTTTTTTTTTAAATTCACAAGTAATTCTTTTTTACAAAAAATTATGAGTAAAATTATATATTTTTGTATTTCTTTTTATATTTTTCTAGTTTCAATTTTTATAATTTATCCCCTCTTAGGGTCCTGAGTACGTCACTGTTCCTATTGGTTGTGCAAAGTAGGTGACATACTATACATATAAAAGGATATGCAGACAGAAACTGATAAGAAACAGTTTAATTTTGCTTGTATTAAAATGACAACTAAAGCATTCCATTGTCGTTTTTTTGTGACCATCTGAATGGATTTAGTAACACGAAATCAGATTGCAACACTAAACGATTACGATATTGTGCGTCTGCTAATTTTTGTTAATTTTTGCTATCATGTTAGTTAAATTTCCTTATCTCAGTACACTAAAGATTATATTTAACAAAATACAACAAACAAAGATATATAAGCAAAATTAGGCAGGTATTAAATGAAGAGAGGGATAGATTATCCAACTTTTATTTTCATTGTACGTTTAATTTCTCTTGCTGCAGGTATATGTGTGGTAATGCGGAATCTAACTAATGCTTAGTAATATATAGGTGTAGGGAGAAAGTAGAAGCTGCTGCTACTGATACACACGTGAAGTTTAATTTGGTCGTGAATTTGTTATTTAATTTAGTGCTTTTTGAACCGAACGTGCGGGCAAAAGTTGTAGTTATTATATGAGTGGGGTCTCCCTGAGTGCTTTATTCCATAATACAGCCTTATACCATACTCCCTCTCCTGTTACATATTGTTTCTTTGTCTTGACCTTTATTGCATGCATGCGTTGGTGGGGGCGGGTGCGGCTGCATGGGTCGTGTATGTGATTTTATTTTATTTTTTCAATTTGAAGGTAAAGTACTCAAAATATATTTTTAAACAAATAAGTAATTATTTACAAAATTTTAACATCATTGTTTCAATAAGACAATAATAACTTATCAAGATTTTCCACTCTAATCATAGTAAAATTTTGGTTAACTTAGTTTTCCCCCCTCTAATTTATTATTTAGGTTAAATTTGGTCTTTTGATTTTTTTAGTATAATTGAGTTCTCAAGTTTTTTTTTTTTTAATTTGATCCTCTAAATTTTAAAATGGATTCATTTTTTGAAAAATGTGCATTTGATGATGGTCTAAAATCACTTAATGACGATTTTGAATCGCTATAAAATATGATTTTTTATAATTTAGATTGATGGACTAAATTGAATCAATTTAAAAAATTAAAAGATCAAATTAAACAAAAATAATTAAAGGATCAAATTATATCTAAAAATAAATTAGAGAACTAAAAAATAAATTTAACCTAAAATTTTCTTACCTAAAAAAACCCATAACCTATATATGCTAAAAAATGACAGTTATAATAAGGATAATTTATCAAATTTGTTCTTGAAAAAAAAAGTAAGACATTGACAAAGGGGTCTATGAAAGATAAGTTTAAATTTAGTCGTTAATTAAATGGGTAAAAATTATGACAAATCAAATTTGTTATACAAATAATTTAATACTAAACTGGTTCTTAAATTTTACAATTTAATGTCAAATTGCTCTTCAAAAAATAAACTTATTATCAATTTGATCTTTGAATATTATAAATTAATAATAAAATGATCTCACAAATTTAACGATAAAACTAATTTATTGTAATTTTTGCACATTCAAAACTATATTTATATTTGTTTCATAGAACTAATTTATCACTACATTATACTTTTGAGAACGAATTTGGTTGTATATCCTTATAAAAAAAAAGGATAAATAGAGTCTCTAGCTCACTCTAGCCACGATGATAATTTTTTCTCATTTACGGGCTTGACCACACTCGGTAGCTATTATTTGTGCAATAATGTCGTAAGGTGTTGCTGTCAAAGTGAATATTATTGGAAGAAAAAGGCTGGCGTGCGTTATTCGGCTTCACATTAAAAATTGGAATTTAAAAGTCACTAGAAAAGATTAAGTATTCTGGTTAGGGTCACGACTTGATGATCAGTTCAACATTTCTAGTCTATGAATGCCATCTTTGTCAAAGTTATCGACAAAGAAAGATAAATATATAAAAGAAACCTACATAACCTGGCATTGACTTGAAGATATCCCATATGTTACATGGAAGGTGAGATATGGGTTCAATTTCTTAATATGTAGGGATAATTTTGGTTCATTATTCTCTGCCATCGTATAACATGATTTTGTTGTATTCACGTATATATGATTCTTTACTAGTCCACAAGGAGGAGATTGTCAAAAGAAAATCCATCTATATATCTTTTATCACGTTAAGTGGCACGTCCAAAGCCATATATTGAGTCATTGACTTAATTTTCCCAACTTGACTAATTGGCTGAGATTTTTTAATCAATATGATGGTTGTCGCTTCTTCTAAATATTTCGGACTTGATATTCTATAAGATAACTATTTTAAAAATTATAATAAATAATTTTAAATTATAAATTATACTTTAGATTTACAGTGAATCATTTGAATATTGATATAAGATTATTTTAAATTATTGATATTTTTTAAAAAAGATTATTAAAACTCAATTTAAGAATATAAATATAAATAACAAAAAGTTGATTAAAAAGAATAGACGGTTAAAAAAATCAGTAATATATATATAAAGATATATAAAAAAATTAAGATATGATTAGTATATATAGTGGGAGTAGTGTATAAAATTTAAATTTTAATGAAAGAGTAGAGGAAATATTAAAAATATCTAAATGAAAAAATAACAAGAGTCAGAACAAGTTGTATATTTTAATTTATAAACGCTTATATTAAACAGAGAGTAATTTTATTATATTGCTTATTTTTCTGAAACAAAATTATTGATTAAATAACTGAAATTAAACCATTGATGCTTTATTATTTATCGTACAATTAATTTTTATATTGGCGTTCCATAATTTCATTGCCATATTTTCATTTTTGCAAATTCCGTAGTCCTACCTTACTAGTTCCTTACTCTCGAGAAATAAAATAGAATATAATTGATAAGAAATATTTAAATTAATTTAAAGTAGAATGCTAGAGGTGTGAAACTCATACTGTTTAAAAAAAAAACTTTTTTTCCACTTTATTTCACCCCTACAAACACACAATAAAAGTCAGATTTTAATCTCATTGAAGCTGTAATTCAAGGAAGTACAATAAAAATTTAAGGCAATGCCATGGGGTCATGTAACATGCTCGATTTCTCAAAAAGAGTTATAAAACTATCCATCACATGCGTTAAATTTGTTATACTTTAATTAGAAGCTTCGGGTTTAAGATTTTGAAAATATAACTATGTTAAATAGAAACACTCCTACAGAATGAGGAATGAAAATTGAAGTAGTTAATTACAGGCAGATTAGCCAGGTCTCATCAATTAATCAACATGTGAAGTCAGTGAAGATGGTCAATTAATCTTTTCTGCTAATTTTGATATTGTTTGTTGGTTTGTGTATATGTCAGTAGCGGCATTTCATCATTTCGCATGTAGAATAGACTAGAATTATTAGATTTTAGAAGGAAAAAATAAACGCGGCGCTAGCTTAACTATATATCCACAGCATCATTTCTTCGTTGAAATATAGAAATTAAAGATAATACTTGCTCTGATCTAGATTCCTTTTTTTTTTTTTTGTTTTCTCATAAATTATACTCCGGGACAAACAATGTCAATCGATCTGTAGTTGCTCACTAATTTCTCTTATTCGTTTATAGGTTAAATAACAAGTTAAAAGATTGTCCAACATTATATTTTAAGGAGAAAAAAGTTATATATACTACAATCTCTATCATGTGAGATAAATTTATTAATTTTAATAATAATTACTTTAAAAATCATATTAATTATGATTTTATGATTGAATAATAATATAAAATTTTATATTATCAGTGCATATCATTAAACTCATATTTAAAATTAATTATTGTCTTTCACCTTCCTTTCTGTTTAAGCTTAACCTTAGAGTTGTAGTGTGTAATATGGATGGCAGCAACAGCATGGAATCAGGGTTGACATAGAGGGATGATGGGATGACACGATCCAGTGGAATTAGGTTGTCTTTTTAAAACTTCAGGCCCCACTCTTCTAGTTCCTAACGACCGTGATCATATAAAACCGTGTTGTCAACTAGGTTGACATGACTAAAGGCCATGTTTCGATCCCGTTCCCATGTTCACATGTTTCTCAAACCTAGCTCTCTCAATTAGTAAAGGGTAACAATGTTAATGTTTCTATGAAAAGAAGTGATCAGGAGGATAAAAGAAAACAGAAAAAATAAGATTTTTTTTATAAGCAAATATACTATTTAAAGAAAATATAATACAAAATGATCAGTACAAGATGTACCAATTTAATTTACAAAACCTGATACACACCTTCTCTAATCACTACATTTTTTACTACACTAAAAGCCTAGCTAGAGAACAAAGTAGTGCATTTGCTTAAGTGTAGTTCTTAGCCAAATAAACTGAACCTAGAACTTAAGGATAGTATTATCATATTATGTATCGGTACCCAATCAGGTTTCTACAAATTTAGAAAAAGAAGATATTTTCAATTCCATTAAACCGTATAAGCGCTGCATTATTAAAGTTAATTAGAATGAGAATATATAAATCATGTCTTTAATAGTACTTGCTCCTGCCTCTATTTTAATGGTTATTAATTATTGCAATTTATTTATTTATTATCTATATACACTTTTAATTTCTTATTCTAGAGGAGTCAAATTCTTGATTATGATATTGAAAATGAAATTTTGGAAATTGGAAAGGAGATTATCGTTATGTTGGCAAACTTATGGATTACATTTATATTTTATTATTGATAATCATGTTTGAACTGATAAATAAATGGTAGAGTTAATTCTTTAGATTGCTCGTTAAGATAAAATAATTTTAGATTAATTAATTTGCGTGTTTAATGTAGAATTTTTTTTCATATTTTTTTGTAGTTATAACAAATTTAGCTCATCGAATTCAATATTTAAATTACATTCAAATTTTGTTATTATATTTAAATTTTTATCAAGATATCTCACTGTGTATTGTTGAGATTAATTCATTAATTAACCTCTTACGGTATTGTTGCACCTAGCTAGGATGATTCTAGAAAATAACACAAATACTTATAAAGAAAAAGATTTGGTGAGCAGTCATTGCATGTGCTATGATAAACCTAAGGAGAAAAGAAAAAAAGAAAAAAAAAGGTTTGATGGAGGATTAAAGATTATGATATAACAGGAAAAAATAAAATATTAATAAAAAATTTAAATAAAAAAATATTTATGTATTATTACTCATTTAAGAAATAAGAACACTACATAAATAAAAGACAAACAGTCCCGTTCTATAAAAACAGTGAAAAGTAGACCTAAATATCTCCCCACATTGTCACTCTTTGTATCTTCAAGTCACCCTCTTATATATTTTCAAAATATCATATGCATATTTATTCTGGATCTTTCTTTCTCAAGTCTCACTCTATGGTAGAATAGAAGGAGGGAGCACTATAGCAGTAGCACACGTTTAAAGCCTTTTTAGCTAACCTGCCACACCTCATTGTTTCTTCACTCCATATATATATATCACTACAGTAAAAATGGAAAACCATCACCAAATATTGCAACAACCAAACCGTGAATTTACCTTACTAAGATCCACCGATTTCCTCCGCCAGAATCTCAATCTAGATCCCCCAACCATCAACACCGGAAAACATGTCGATCCTTCCATCAAAGAAGTGGATTTTTTCTCATCAAGTTCATCACCACCAAAGAACAGTGACACTTATAACTCGAGTCAAGAAGAATCGCGTGATCGTCGTACAAACATGGCTAAAGACGATAGATCACCAACTCTTTTCAATGATCAGCTCGTAAACGTAAGTTCTCATGTTATGACTACTCCACTTGTGTATGCACTTTGGATTCTGAATCTGTGACCGAATATTAATTCTTTTTTATCTCGTGTTATAAACAGACTGCGCTAAATCTAAGTCCGGGTGCTGGGGTGTCAAGATCAGCAGCAAATGATGAAAACCTTAAAACTTTGGTTTGCATCATATGATCTATGTATGCACCTCAAAATTAAGGAGACGCTTGAAATTGAGTTTTGATTTTTTTATTATTTTTTTTTGTTTTCAGCTGAATACACTTCAAAGGGAATCGCTTAGATTACAAGAAGAGAATTGCAAACTGAGATCTATGTTGGACCAAATCACCAAAAACAACTACCAGTTACAATTGTTCATTGCTTTGCAGAAGCAAAAGCAGTGTCAGGTAGCTATGTTTATGTATATGTTGAACAGTTAATCATATGTCGTTTAATTTCATTATATTATACATCTAGGGCAGATGAGATCGACGTTATTCCCACTACCGAATAAAATAAAATAAAATGAATATCATGATCAATTAATTTTTCTCGGTATAACTAAAGATACATATTCTGCTGTTCTAATTATATAGTCTATATATAATATCTATTTGTGTTTGTCTCCTTTGTATACTCACCTCGCTTTTCTATCTTGCTTATTAAAGAAAAATATGGGGCAGAGAGTTGCTAATGAATTAAATAGCTTTGTGTTCTCTTTATTAATTCACCCTGCCCATATTCTTTCATATCCTACAATACCTTCAGTCTTTCATATCTTTAACAGCTTAAACCTGTTACCCCCTTTCCGAATATGAAACATTCACTTTAACTGTGATATGATTAACATGTGTGCAACCACAGGTCACAGAGCTGGCTTGGTCCTCACATATGAATGTGACTGGTAGATATATATACACATATATGAACTAAGTCTGTTTACTAAGTTCAAACGGCGGATATTTAATTATGTTCAAATCGGATAATATCTTTTGACCAAAGTAGAGCTGTTTAATTAATAATATACGGTCTGTTTTAGTTTAAGGATTTCTTGATTCTGTTTTTAGTTTCTAAATGAATTTTTGTTTGATTCAAAGTCATTATATTACGTGTCTCATTATTTTCATTAAATAAATGTTTAATTCAAAATAATTTTGATTTTTACTGCTTGATTTATGCTTTTGAAATATTATACATGCTACACGTACAAAATTAAAGTCCTCACAAAAAAAAAGTACAAAACTAAAGTTTGATTACAATAAGGCTCCTAGAAATGCTAGCAGTAGCAACGGGTTAAAGTCTTTAGTTGGAGGATATGTTAGACAAAATGACTTAATTATGATAAGTTTGATGAATTTTATTTACATGGAAGTTGTAAAGAGTAACTCCTCAAACAAGAATAACACACATGAAATGTGTAAATAATAGGAACATGTTTTTTTTTTAGTTTTATGAACATGTCTTTTTTTATGATTTTATTTTATTTAATAAAAAGTTCAAAAATAAAAATAGTATTTTAGTTTCATACATGAAAAATAATTTAAAATAAATAAAAGTAGTAGTTATTTTAAAATAAATAGAATTTATATAAAAATGTATAAATATGCCTTATAATAAACTCAGCTATTATAATCATTCATCACTATCAACTAGCTTATCCAGTGTCAATTACAAACTATCAACCTAACCTATGTGTGTATGGAACAGAAGGTGGAGACAAATTCGATGATATTTGGCCAACATTTACTGGACCCACGACCATGCACCAAATTAGACGCTCAAGTTGCATCATTTCCAGATGATAAATCTGGTCAACAGGTATTGATTTTTCAATTTCCTCAAACAATTCATAGGTAATTAATTATTAATTATATATAAAAAATGACCATCATTTGACTAAACGTAACATTAATTGGAAAAGCAGGGTGATCCCGTAGAAGATGTTCTTGAACAAACGTCCTCACACAGTTGGGGGTCATCCAAGAGCCCCACCTTTGAAAAATCCAAGCCTAGTGAGCTTCCTTTCAAAAAAACCAGAGTTTCCGTGCGTGCAAAATCAGAAGCTCCTTTGGTAATGATTAAATTTATTTTAATTATATGTCATAATTTATACTATTGCATATTATGTAAATTGATATAACGCTACTTAATTAAATATAAATTTTTCCAGTTAAATCTACTAATCCACACATTTATATGTATATAATGAATGTGCATTAATTTTCAGATTAGTGATGGATGTCAATGGAGGAAATATGGACAAAAAATAGCCAAGGGTAATCCTTGTCCCCGTGCCTATTATCGTTGCACTATGGCCGTAGGATGCCCAGTTCGTAAGCAGGTAACAAAGTAATTTTCATTTTCATCTTTCTTTTAATCTAAGGGAGATGATACTAATTAATAAGATGACAATAAGTTGAGTCAACTACTTAAAGTTCAAACTTAATTTGTAAAAAAAAAGTACACATAATACATGTATTTGTTCAAATAAACCAAATTTAAGCTTGAGTTTAGCTTTGTTAAATTACATACATGAAACCTGAATTTAACTTGCTTTACATATTTATGACTTGATTATTTTATTTATTTATCAAATTTTATTGTAAATTAAATATTTTCATTAAATTAATATTTATCAAGTGTCTTAAAACAAGAAAATAAAATAAAAATAAAAATAAAAATATAATTTTGTATAAATAAAGATGAATTACAAATAGGAGATTTGTTAATTCGAGCTAACTTATTTAAATAATTAAAACTCAACTTTAAACTTAAAATTATTTATTTAATTTAACAAACAAATTTGATTACATATTAATTTAATGAATTAAATTCGAATGATTTATAGATAAATCAATTTATTTATATTTTTGGAATCCCATAATATCATGGATAGGTAAGGAATAAAATACCTATTTAATTTGCCAATTTTCCTAGTCTTTGTTTCTTTTTTGTTTACTGGTTAATTTTCTTAATGTGAATAGAATTATAATATGCCATGGTTATGATTGTATAGGTGCAACGATGCATGGAGGACAAGACGGTGTTGATAACAACCTATGAAGGCAATCATAACCATCCTCTTCCACCCTCAGCCACAGTCATGGCCAATTCTACCTCAGCAGCTGCAGCTATGCTCTTATCTTCTTCATGTTCAATATCTAATACCGAAGCACTAAGTAACACTGTAGGAGTATTCTCTTCCATGCCCTACATCCCAATGGCAACCCTCTCAACATCTGCACCATTTCCTACTATCACCCTTGACATGACCACCAACCCTATGCAACTGCATCGGGAAACTTCCTCTGCCCTAACATCCCTTCTTCCATTGCATGCAACTTCTATTCCCCAGCTACTAGGACACCCTGTCATCTTCCCCCACAAGATGCCACATCCACTAGGCCAACAACAACAACCTTTGTTTTTGACTGAGACGATGAGTGCAGCTATTGCTTCGAATCCGAATTTCACTATAGCATTAGCAGCAGCTATCTCATCAATTATTGGAGCTCCTATAGGCACTGATGGAAACAACAACAATAGTAGCAATGGCGGAAGTCATGTTCTTCCTCTTAATGGGGCATCTATGTTGCCTGGATCCACTTAGTTTTCACAATTATCTATACACCACATATCGAGTCACCCACTAGATAGAGCATATATATATAGTTTATTCTTAGGAAAAAAAATTGTAACACAAGAAAAAAATGAGAGTCGAATGATGATTATTATATAACAAAAAATGATTAGGAGTGTGTTGGACAATCAGAATAAGAATGGCCAAAATGGTTTTGTTACCTAACGTGTGGAAGAGTTGGTTAGATAATTGAAGCACAAAGATCTATTGATCTATAGGTCAAGGAAAATGAACTCAAGATGGGAATATATTCAAGAGGATGCCTAATAAATTATTGACAAACTTTATGAAGTGAGATTAAGAATGTTTATATCAAGACTCTTGGAGATAACTTTTCGTTACGTTTTATTTCCATTTTCAATTTCTATGAGATGTATAATTATAAATGCTATTGATTTATGCTTATGAGGTATTATACATATTACACGTACAAAATTAAAGTTTCATATACAATAATAAATTATCTGTCTCAAAAAAAAAAAATTGTCTGTCCGGACATTTTGGCCAATTGTCTAGACTTATATAGTCTTCAAACCGAGGATGTGTGAAAAAAAAAAAGCTTAATTATTGTAATATACTTCTTATGTGTAAGCAACAATAACAAGTTGGGCAGATGTTATTTACATAGAAATCACAAAGAATAACAACTCGTATATATTACTCTTCTGTTCCAAAAACATATATGTCAAAAGCATGTTAAGTTTTTGTGTTTGGTTTTCATGTTTTCATAGGCTATTACACCAATGGAATAAGATCTAACCTAATTGATGAAGAAATGTTTAAGGTTAGTGTACACTCATTAAGAAGCATGTAATAAATATAAAATATTATTATATTTAGTATAAATACTCTTATTTAATATGAGATACAAATGTGATTTATTGTTTGTTGAAGTGCTTTTCTTAATAGACTGCAAGTATAGTGATCTCAAAATCAAATATAACTATTTTAAATAAGGGTATATGTAAAAGAATAATTAATGAAACTTGGAATGTGTAAAATATCAATAGTTTTGAAATAAAAAGAAATCGATATTTTAGAAACAACGGAAGTACTACTTTTTAGAAGAATTAGACGTACAAATTCTGTAAATAATAGGAACAAGTCATTTTTTTTTAATGAACAAGTCATCTTATTTTTATGAATTTTTATTTAATAAAAATACTTTATATATTTTTAATATCGTAAAAGGAAATATATATATTAAATATTTTCATAAAAAATTTTAAAAAATCAATTATTGAATACATTTTATATTTTTTATTTAGATATTTATGGAATTTTTCCTTTTTCTAATTAATACAAATTAATAATACATTACACCCCATTATATTTCCGGACAAGATTTTAAGGTAAGGAAGTTAATTCGAATAATAAAAAACTATAAAAAATAAATATGAATAATCAAATCAAGAGTGAATGATAATGATATATATATATATATATATATATATATATATATATATATATATATATATATATATAAAATTAAGTTTTTAATTCTTAAACTTCTAAAAATTTCAGTTTTTTATTCTGAACAAAAGTTTAAATTTATTATTTTTATTTTTTGATGAGATTTTAAAAATTAAAAATTGATTTTTTCAAAAAATTTGGGACTATAAATATTAAAGGAAAAAAATTAAGAGACATTGATAGTTGAATGAAAGTTTAGAGACTAAAAATATTAATAGAAAAGAGTTGAAAGACTTGATCAGTCAAACAAAAATTTAGGGACTAAAAATTAAATTTTAAAAAATATTAGAAATTAAAAACTTAGTTAACAAAAAAGAAATCGAGAGTCGCTGTATTTTTATTTTATTTTTACTTAGGAAGTTGGATGTGAGAATGAAGGCGCAATGGATTTTAGTGCCCATAGGATAACAAGGCCTGAAACTGGATGGTCCCACAAACTTTGTCTTTTTATTGGTGTCCGTTGGATGAGGAAAAAAAAAAGAGAGAGAAAGAGGGATTAGCATCCAATGGAGGCTGGTTCAGTTCAATTTTTGAAAAAACAAAGAAAGACTTGACCGTTGATGAGTTGGAAGAAGCAACTCTAATAACTCACATTTCATTACCACTTCCATTCTTTAAAAGTTTACATTACCTTATACATAAGCTAATTTTAACATAAGGGAGAAAAGCTTTATTCATTTTACCTTCTTATTATATCTTCTTATTGAGAAGATTGTCTAAACAAATTCTTGTTTTTAATCCATTAAATCTAACTCTCCTGTGAATCAGGTGAAAAAACACAGTAAGCACTGCAGGACCTGCAATCGCTGTGTTGAAGGGTTTGATCACCATTGCAGGGTAGGTAGTATTATGTTCAGTCATTTCTTATTTCATGTATTTCTTCTCATCTTTGGTTATTGTGATAATGTGATATAAATATATAATTGCCATCGCTTGTCTCCAGTGGCTGAATAACTGTGTTGGGAAAAGGAACTACACAGCCTTCTTTCTTCTCATGATTTTCGTCTTGTTAATGATCGGTAATCACTAGTGTATAGACTCTTCCAATTTTAGAAACCAAAATAGCAAGTGCTTCGGCTAGGTTAGTTGAGTTGTTTCCAACATTGTTTGTTATGTGTACAGCTTTTGATTAAAGGAGGGACTGCAATTGCTATATTTATCAGGTGCTTTGTTGATAGGAGAGGAATAGAAAAGGAGCTTCAGAGGAAGCTTTATGTAGATTTTCCAAGAGGAGTTCTTGCCACCATATGTGTAAGAGCTGTCTGAATCAGTTTTTCTGTATTCTCACTATTCTGTGCGAGATTTGAATCTAGGATTTAACATTGCATTTGATTTTCTTTCAATTTTCATGGAATGCTGCAGGTGTTTCTTCTCTTACTGACAGCTTATAGTTCAGCAGCACTGGGACAGCTGTTCTTCTTTCATGTAGTTCTCATACGAAAGGTAGTTTTGTTTCCTGTTTTTGAAACTATCAATGATCATATACTACTATGCTTTGATATTTAAGACAAACACACATGCTATTAAATCAATAATAATCAGTTTGCGAAAGTGCTTTGCCATCAATTTCTAGCTATGTCCTTTTATTGGAATGTCCTTTGCTATTGAATCCTGTTGTATCTGTTATTGATGAAAGGAATGAGAACCTATGACTATATTCTAGCCATGAAAGAAGAGAATGAAGCCATGGAATTGGAATCATTCGATGATTCTGATTTCTCTTCAGATGAGAGCTTTGATTTTGACTCACCTGAAAAGCCAACACTAATGTCAGGGTTTCTATGCAAAGGAAACCAGGTAAGAATCAGATAGATTGCTTGCTTCATTTTATGCCGTGATTCTGACTCAACTAACAGGGCAGTTTGTTTTGAGCTTCAGAGCTCACCTAGGTTGTCTATCAGGATTGAAGGAGAAACTGAACCTTCCCCCTCCCCCTTGATCAAGACAAAGAAGTTCCATGTAAGCATTAACTCACAAAGTTGACCAGAGAGAAAGCCCTACTGGCAGCTGAGAAGGCCAGGGAAAGGATTATGAGAGAAAAGCCAATGGGTGAACATAATTCATTAAAACCTCTTCCATTGGAAACAAAATGCGGACCATTGATGAATACATATAAAAATATGGACACTGAAGATTTTGGCTCAACATCTTTTATAGCAAAAGGCAGACTTAACGAATCACCAGGAAGGTTTTCAAGCCCAAGAAGGAGATTTTCTGCTGGTTCACCAACGGTGTTCTCCAGCAGCATGATGGCATCTCCACATCACAAATATAGAAGCAGCTTCGACTTGAAATTAACTGGTGTGTCCAGGGAGCTCGAAACACATATTTCAAGGCAGGTTCTTTGTTCAGTGATCAGCAAAGATGATAGCGAACCATCCCCAAGATAAGCAATGTATTTTAGAAGTTAAGATTCTCAACCTTAGAGAAAGAGTTGTTGATATGTCCATTTTATCATTGATTCTTTATAATTTATACATGGGATGGTTAATCATTATGTTATATGGATTTCTGTTTAATTTTTATACATGTAATTTATGTTCCTACTAGCCAATGAACCTGTAAGTATGGCTCATTTGATCTGTTAATTCTCATATAAAGGCAATGCAATCATGTTCTTTTCCCTGCTATCCATTATTATTCCAATTTTCTAGTAAGGCAAAGTTATTTTAAACAAAGCTTATGTACTCATTTCACTTCTCAGCAAGACAAGTTCCCAAGAATAAACAAAGCTACATGAAAATGAAACACAACCAACAATAATCATGCTGACATGCTTAAGAGTGAAAGATGGGAAATTGTTTACATTTCCCCCTCTCCCTTGTTGAATTCCTTATTCAATATAATAATATCCAAGTAACCTCAGCTCTATCAACAATCAACGACGTTTTTTGTCTTTATTTGTTTTCAATCAATGGAAAAAAAAATTGGTTTTACTTCTCCAAAATAATAAGTAGCTAGGAAAGCAAGACACGAAATCATTCATTTTCATATTTCTGATAAATCACTCAATTATTTGTTACTGCACACGAGTTACAAGAAACAATCATCTCTCGGTATCATTCTGCATACAGACAACAGCAGATCAGCAACACCATTCAACTTCCGTTGGGTAAAATTTGTTCTGTTGAAAAAACCCGCCAATTAAATTTCAGCTATAAGTAAACTTTGGTAGCTTGAATGTCTAAACTCCATAATTATCAAGACAGTAACCAAGCACCCCAGTTTTGATTACTCAAACTCTTCAAGTGGTTTGGTAAATAGTAACAGTCTGAACAATGCTCAGGGAATATTCTTTCTTTGAGAGGCTCACAAGCTTCTGGTGAAACCAAGTCAGAGAATCCTTTAATGTAAGAGCAGTTCCATGGCAATTTTGAGCTCACATTAAGGGTGATGTTTGATAGGCAGATATTGACAAAGTTGTCACCTTTAATACCCTGTATAAGGCCGGCATGTTTGACTTTTACCCCTATCACATCCTTGATAGTAATCCTTTCTATTACCGGTAGAGCATCTGGGTCATAAGTGTCATCAGGATGTTCTCCATATAAACCAGTAAACCTAATAGCAATATCTACATTAGCCAAGATCATGTTAGAGATATAGACATTTCTTACATAACCACCCCTTCCAGGAGAAGTTTTTATTCTAATTGCACTATGTGAATCAAAAATGTAAATATCTTCTGCATGAACTTCCGATACTCCTCCAGACATCTCACTTCCGATAGCAATCCCTGCACTCGTTGTCTTCCCAATGAGCCTGCGGATGTTAATATTTGTACTGGGTCGGCCAAATGAAATGCCATATCCATCCCATCCACTTTTGATGGAAATCAGATCATCACCAGTGCTTATATAACAGTCTTCAATGCATACATTGTCTGAAGAGTCTGGACACAATTAGAAGGTATATATGAGAATATGATTAGTGTTTTGAAAGAAATTTGGTAAGGACACTGGTGCAGTTTAAGTGTCAAGTAGAGGGCACATAAGTTAACCCGGACATGAAAAAACACAACTACAGTAGGAGATACATATAGCTTTATTTCTATGAATGTAAGCACCACTACCAACACAATAACAATGATAGCCTAACCTGACTAGGTGATGAATGTATTGCACCACGGTTTTAGAAATTTAGACTTCCTTTGGTCAGATGAAAATTTCCCTTTAAAACAAATCATGACAAGAACTTGATATCACACTAAGGCTATGTTTGGTAGAGGGATGAATTGAGATAAATTGAGATGAAAGAGAGTGTAAAAGAGATTAAAGATTAAATTAAAATAATAGGTAAATAATAAAAGGAGAAAGTAAAAAAGTAGAAATTAAGCAAATGTCCATTTTACCCCATTTAAAGAGTGCATGTTTCCTCTTAAAGATGCCATGATTTTATTTATTTTTTAACTAATTGAGTACTAGTAGTCGATTATGTAAATTACATAATCAATTATGCAACTTCATCTAATGTCACTTGAAAGAAAGTCTGAATGAGAGACAACCTAATCGACTATGCTATAAGCATAATTGATTATGTTGTCACTAGCAGAGAAGACACGAAAAAAAAAAAAAAAAGCAACATGAGGGTCTTCTCATCAAGGTCAATTTTGGCAAGTGCATTAGTCTTTACTGTTCTCTCTCACCAGCCCTTACTTTCACTCCCTTTCATCTCAAAATACACTCCATTTTTTAGATGAAAGTAAAAAAGCATGGGACCCACCTTTTTTTTCAAAACTTTCATCTACCTTTCATCTACCTTTTTTTTCAAGCATACTTCTCTACCACTTTCACCTCAATTCAACTCAAATCACTTTCAACTCTAATTTATTCCCTTAAACCAAACACTACCTAACACTGGATTGTTGAAAATCAATCTAGAATAGTTATGCATTATTGATTACACAGGGTATGACTTTTTGGCTTAAGGGAGAAAACTCACCTGGATTAATGCCATCAGTATTTGGTGAACTAAGAGGAGCAATGATTGTGACGTTCTGAATTGTTACATGGCTGTTCATCCAGAAAAACAGTTTCAGATCTCCCCCTAATCATGCAAGCTTCACTATTGCATAATTTTAAAATGGTAATTTAAGTGCATGAAGTTCAGCAAATAAGTATGGATAAATTCAATCCTTCTTAAGGGAACAAACCTGCAATATACAGGGTGAATAGTCCAAAATGGTGAATTCAAGAAAGTTACATTTGAGATGAGAACCCCAGTTGAATTCATCAACTCAACCAAATGAGGACGTGTATAATTCAGTGTTTTGTTCCAAAAATTGTTCCACCAGATACTCCCTTGACCATCTATAGTTCCATTGTTACCTTCATTGGGATACCAATGGCATCAATAAATTGAAATACAAAAAAAGATTTTTTTTTCCACACCCATTGCAGGTGCATACACCTTGGGAGGGAAGAGAGAGATAAGAATGAAAGGAGGAAAAATAATAAATATGATAGGTGATGTAGTATGGAAAGAAGAGAGAGATAGAGAGAGGTGAAAAGAGTGTCAAAATTTGGGTGTGATTGAAATGTATGTAGAGAAGATAATTCCCCATTGAATATTACCAACCTGTTATGACAACATCAGTTAAATTGCACCCATAAATGAGGCTTCTATGCCTTCCACCAGGCAACTCCCTTCCACGACCATATGATGGTAGAGGATCCACAACTGGCCAGTCATCAGAGTTCTGTAACAAACATGGTATGGCATTTATGTCACATGCTACATATCATAATTGAGACAGCAAGGTCAACAGATTAAACTACCAGTGTATAAAATACAAACATAAATAGATTTCTTAAGCCAAAAATTAAATAATAAGAAAAATCTTGCATTGCAAATTAACACACATATATAGCTCAGGAAGTACCTATTGTTAATTAACTATAATAAAACACTGCCAAATTGATTAATATGCATAATTGTGTCTATGCTGAAACTGACATTGAATTATGTCATAATTACATTGCAGGCAAGCCAGCAAAGCAAACACCCATTTGGCAGATACGCTAATTTCCCTTTTCCTTGCATTTCACCATATTATTTACAATGAGCAGATTACCGTTGATCCAAGAATTACTGCATCGTTGTCCAACCACAGAGTTAGATGGCTGATGAGATCAAAGCTTCCAGTTAACCACCGGCCAGCTGGGACAAAAAGTTTGGCTCCACCTTTGTCTGCAAATGAATTTAGGTAGAAAATGGCATTCTGAAATGCTTTTGTATTGAGAGTGATCCCATCGCCAACAGCTCCAAATTCAGTAATACTGACACTGTGAGGCCGGACTTCATTCAAGTTTATCTGATTGCAGCATGAGCTGCTCCACACTGTCCATGTGCTACAACTGAACAATGCAAGAACCAAAAACACATCCACCAACTGCAAGAGAAACGTGCCACCATCGGTTAGAAGTGTCCTCATTGTGGAAAATATAAATTTCTATAAAACCATAAGCAGCAGTTCACATGCTACTTCAACTGCAACGAGAGCAGTACCTCAGCAAGCAACAATAATATGAAATTACAGAACTATAAAAGCCTGATCGAAGAATTTCAAATTGATGAATGGAAAATCTACTCAGATCAGCTACATTTCATCAAACAGTTAAATAAGAAAGAAAACATTTTCAAATACCAGGAAAGCAACAGAAAAAAGTAGAAAACCAAAGATCAATCAGTTCTGATTGACCACCTCTTCAAGCATGAGTGATAACAAGTAACACAGATTAAATTACACTAAGGTAGACAGCGGAGAATCCCATGAATGCTGTTCTTGATCTGTGTACAAATTTTGTTTTTAGATCTTACTACTCCACCCAGTACTACACTAAGCTTGGCAGTGGAAACCAAAAAGTAACATTGGATTGAGACCACTCAAGGGGAAAGGTAGAGGGAATAAAATGCAACAAGCCAATAAGCAAACACAAACTCACTCACAGTTGAAAGTCTCTTCATATGAGTGAGATCCACTTGTCCCTTTTGACCAGAGGCAGAGCTTTTGAGCCACCCTCAATGACCAATTTGAAATCCCTAGTGATGGAAAAAGGACCAGAGAGAGAAGAGAAGCTTTGGTTTATTGATCAAAATGGTGAGGAAGAAAAGAGTGTGATGCTGATACAGTGATGGTGATTGGATGGGTCAATTTGGGAACATAGCAGCACCACCCAACCCAAGTAAAAATCCTTGACAGGGACTGTTGATGCCCCTAAAAAATTAAGCAGTAGGACCCCCTTTCTCAGTATGTCTCTCTATCTTCTTCCAAACTCTTTCTTTCTTTCTCTCTCTCTACCATTGTGGAAGAAGCAACTAACCCAGAAAGCCACCAACAGCAAGCAATGATTTTGAAGACATAACTCGCTACGAAGAAACTGTTGTAATCAGTTGATCGCGGTGTCTGGTTTTGGGTATTTCACCGATGATTATTCCATTGCTGAAGCAGTGACGCTGACTTCCTAAAAAGGGGAGAAAGAGACACAAACAGAGACAATTGCAGAGGCTTGCATGATGCACTCACCACATTGTTCGCGTGTTTCTCGGGAAAACCTATGAATGAATCCGTGATTTTGATCGTAAAACAATTTCCAGTTCGTACGTAATATTTGATTTGATCAATCTACCTTTTCAAACACTATGATCAACGGCTCCATGTGATTTAATTCAATTGATTGAATGATATAAGTTGTTGTAATACTTTTTGTATTTAATTTAATTCATGTGAATAAAAAAAATTATTGCTTTATATAAACATCGGATTGGAGCGAGATGAGGTTCGTTATTTATTGGTCAAGCTGAAAATAAGAAATGAGGTTCGTCGTTTATTCAGTGTCCCCATTCCAAGATGATAATAAATGAATGTAATTAGCAGTTCATGAATCATGATGAGGATTGATCAGGACCATCTCACCCTGTTCACATTGCTGTTACAGTTATGTGCTTCTTGGAAGATGTGGAAAATGAAAACAAACTAAGTGTCTTCCATTTGTAATTAGAAATATTGTGATGTATATTTTATGTAAATTAAAAAATAATAATCTTGATTTATAAACAAAATTACTTTTGCCTCATACATAATTTTATAATTACAATTCAAATATATTCTAATTCCACCTTCACAAAGTCATTTTTGTATAAAAAAATGTAATTGATATAATAAATTATACAACAAGGAGAGAAAAAAAAAAAAAATGTGGAACATCATTTAATAAATGATGTGATGAACAACAATAAACACAAGAAATTATATATATATATATATATATATATATATTACAACTGTCAGTTGTCACATAATTATTTTTTTTTTAATCAAAACGTTTCACTTTTTACTTTTTTTCACTTCAAAAATCATGCATTTCACGGGTTCTAATATTAGTATATTATAAATCTACTTTTGTAAGATAGATTTGAATTTTTATTTTAGAAGAAACGTTTTTCGGGAGCTATTCTTTAATGTATGATTTTAATATTAGTATGTTTTCAAGAGTTTTCTTTAATGTATGATTTTAAGATTTTTTTTTTCTATTGAAAACAATCTTGTTAAAATATAGGATGATTATGTGAAAGAAAAATTCTTTTAAATATTTAACACAATTTTTACTTAAAACTTGAATTAAAAATATCATTAGATAAATTAGAACAACCTAACAACAGTTAATCCCATGCTCGACAGTACTTCCATACTATATGTTACGAATGGTAGAGTAATCTATTTTATTTTGTATTTTTCGTTCTTTTTTCTTCTTCTTCTATCCTTTCTAGTTTCCTCCATTTTCTCTTATACCGAAGACACCACAAGCATGAATCAAATCATCAAAGGGAAGATAAACAAAACAACCCATTTCGGCGTAATACACTTGCACTCCATTAGGACATTGTTGTTATTAAATCAAATATAATAAAACATAGGTACGATAAGCTATTCAGACAAAGTTATTATTAACTTGGTGGACTCACACCACATTGCAAGGATTGTACAGGACGAAGGTAACGACGTGCCCTTAATTCATTAATAATCAACATAAATATCTCTATTCGTTGATGTTTTCCATAAAATATTCAACATCTTCAAGCATTTTGCAACTGTTTTTTCCTATATATATAAAGAACAAAAGAAAGCACTATTCAATGTGCATCTCTACTCGTAGATGAGTCCGACATGCAAGGGGGTTGATTAACACATGTCCATCTTTTTGCATGGTGCCCCTTATATTATACCTCCACTTCAAGCATATGGACGGTTTCACGAAGGTGATTAGATGCTGGGTGGGGTCGGATTTCCCATTGTTTTTAATTAAATTGAGTTCAGTCATATTTGTTAAGATTTTTTTCAACTTATCACTAACGGGTTAAATTTGAGTTAAACATCTAATTAGTAAAACTGTTTTGATCAAAAGCTTAGTAATAGGAATTAACTTTCTAATTCTATGATTCTTTCGTAGAAGAAAAAAAAATGGTATCTTGCTGTTATATTTAACAAAATTTAAGATTCCCAAAGTAATGTCTAAACCCACTGATAAAGAAAAGTTAAAGTTAAAAAATTATGGAACTAGTAAATAGAATATGATTATGTTAAAAATACATGTTAAATTTATGAGGGGATTTAAGTCCAATTTTTATAAGACATATATTTTTTTAAGAAGCTTAAGTGTATAAGTTTTAGATCATAGATTAAACTTATAATTGATACAAAAGATTAAAACTTATAAGTTTATGGACTGGATTAGGTTTATGATTGTCACTAATTTCATCAGTTTATTTTAAGAGAAAAAAAATTATGTATTAATGGTATAAATTTTTTTATAAAATCATCAAATGATAACTTAAGTTTATTAAGTTTTAAAAAAATTATCTAAAGTAATTTAAATAATAATTTATAATTGATTGAGAGTGTAAAATTATTTTATAACATAAACATTAAAATTCTTATTTTAAACTTTTCTTTAGTTACGAAAAATGCGTTTTAGTTTTTAATTTCTTCAATAAATAGATTTGTTTTAGATTTTCCAATTGCTAGTCAAGATTTTTTAGGGAAAAAAAAACTAAAGAAAAAGATGCATAATGAATAATGATATGTATTTAAATACTAAATAGGTCTTATCCAAGACTCAAGTCTGAATAGGATCAAAGATCAATAAATCAAACATTGAGATTTTCATCCCTTGGATAAAAGGCTAATCTATCTAGGCTGTATGTAGCTAATAACAACAATAGCCTGTAAGTTTACTTATACAATTCAATGAATTCAACATCTATTAAAGATACCAACTCTGTGATCAATCCAATCCATGCAGTATGAATTAGTCTGGCATTATTAGCCTTCCTTAATGTTCAAATATGGATGAATGTGGGGCAGTTGGATTTGTCACGTGGCTATGCTTTAGAAGGTAAAGTTCACACATTTACTTCTTTCGTTATAGCAATTTTAAGTATTCTTCCTGTTATTGTGAATATGATATCTTTTTTACAAATGAGAACAATGAAAATAGAATTAAAAACTCTACATGAATTATTTAAACCTCTTAGGCCGATCCTAATAAATTTAGTCAATATGATAACTTGGAATTAATTCAGATTTCTAAATATAGAAACTAGGATGTTTGTATGAACTTGTTTAGATTATTTTTTAGTAGACATGTTCAGTTAATTATAAGTATGATTCACCTAAAAAATTATTAGGTAGTTTAGAACTTTACTTGTCTGTAATCTCAATCAATCTTTACATAACATTATTAAAAAAATTAAGTTATGAAAAAAATAATAACACTTAATAACATGTCATATAGAGATTAATGGGATCCTGTAGTTTAAGATTACCTAATAATTTATTTTTTGGCTTTCTGCTTCTAATAAAAACATATTTGACCTGACTTATTTTTTAAGATGGATTAAGTGCATGCTTGAATATTCGTTACAAATAAACATTGGTGCTAAAATAAAGTTTGCAAAAAAATCCCTATCCTTTCTTTTTCGTTTAGTTTACCGTGGACCCATTGAATTTGATCTTGAAAATTGTGCACATCAAGGCCTAAACCCTAAATCTTGCAAAAAAATCCCTATCCTTAATTGGCAGTATTCAATCCATGACCAATTTACTTAGACGGACTTATTTTAGTTTGTCAAAAAAAGGACATGAAATGGGGCAAGACATGTTAGCCCATGGTATCAATATTTTATTTTTTTATTTTTAAGATAATTAAAAGCAATAAAAAAAATAGTAGAGAATTTGGGATACCCATTGCAGTGTTGTGTTTATATCTAACATTTTAAGTTAGGAAGATAATCAACTATAAGTCTATAACCATTTCTTGCTTCTTTTTTTTTTTTAAAGAGGCCTAGGCCACACTTTCCTTTTCCACTTGGGCCCATTTTTGTGGGCCATGTGTGGTCCCCAGTCCAAGCCCCTATCACAGCGCGCTAAAAACCTTTCGAAGCCCAAATCTATTATATGAAACGCGGCAAGAAAGAAAGTAGGGCTCTATCTGTCATCGCTCCTGAATTCTGAGTTCAGCGTTGAAGTGTGATTAGAACTTAGAAGCATCAATTCAAGGTCCAACCTTCGACTCTGGTACGTTAAATGTTGTTTTACTCATCAGTTTCTACGGTACAAGCTATATATTGTTGAGATATTGAAATTTTTTGTTCTATTTTTGTTTTCAGTTTTCACGTTTTCTTCAATATTACAATTAGCCCCCATATTACTCAGTTCTTTATAGATTCCTTGTTGTAATACAATCATACTCGAAAAAAAAATTAACGCCATTTCGCCGGGCTTCCTAATGAATAATTATTGTTAGAGAACTTTTTGCATTGTTGGGAACGGGCACTTTATGCTTACCATTTTTACATTCCCCAAATTTCTATTTATTGAATTTTTGGATCTTGGTTTGCCGAGTTATTCATTATGCTTCAATGAATGCAGGTTGAAGGAAGCACCATAAATAAAATTGTTGAGGAAGTTATTCAAGGCGATAGATTTGAACTTTCACCTGTCGGGAAAAATTCAGCAAGAATGTTTGACGCGCAAAGTGATTTTCAGGACCCTGACAAAAAAAACTAAAATGCTGTCACATGTAATTTGATCACTATATTTTGGATTTATAATCTATTATTGGCCCGGCTTCTAAGGTGTAGTTCTTTTTTTTTTTTTTTTTGCTTTCCCTTGGGAGAGGGGTTAAATGTATTTGTAATTTTTTTCGTTTGAGCATCATAATTTCTATTTTACAATAAAATGCGACATGCATGGAGGATCAACTGAAGCTTTTTATAGCTTGCTATACATTTGTAAATCTTTACAACGTTTGACCATATGACAATCTCTCTACAATAAATTGCTACAAACATGGAGGATCAACTGAGGCTTTGTTGTTCCTTCTAGCTCAATATGCTGGAACTCCAGAAACATTAGTCTTGAGTGCCGTATTAGGAAGTAGTACTTGATGTTGAAGGCTCGACAGTGCCAACTGGATCAGAGTTTGGATTAACCTGAGTGCGTGCAATATTACGTTTTCCTGATTTCCGATTCTCTGTTTTGTCCTGATCTTGCTTTACCAGCACAGGTTGGAACTGCCAAAAGTTCAAAAGAAAGGGTTACGCAGTTATAAAACTGATAAGGCGGAAAGCTCAGTAGCCTAAAAATCTAGATTAAAAGCAAACCTGATATACAGAATATATGACATTTCTTCTTATTTGTGCCATCATATCCAAGAAAAGGTTATAGCCTTCAAGCTTATACTCAATAAGTGGATCCCGCTGCGCATATCCCCGTAACCCCACGGCTTGCTGAACAAATTTTAGTGCCTGCAAATGTTCTTTCCACAGGCGATCGATATTGCTTAAGATTAGGAACCGCTCTGCTTCTTTCATTAAGCCTGCTGCTTGTTGCTCCACAATATCCTATTGGCAGCATTGTTGTAATAAAAAAGGTAAATTCAAAAAGAAATAAATGGTAAAGAAAGACACATGATGCTAAAAGTCCAACCTTTAATAGCAGAAGTTACAAGTTGCACTGAGGTTTGATAAATCCCTCTCCCCCTACCCGAAAAATATATAATCAATTATTTGATTTAAATCACTTATCTCATTTTTTTTGTGGTTTAAAAATTTAATTGAAAATATAAAACCTTACTAACAAAAAACTCCCTTTTAAATAGTAGAAATCTTTTAACCCCCCACCCCCAAATGTGTTATTTAATTGAAGCAACAGAAAAGAAACAAACATAAGGAGAATGGTTGATTAATTCCCAAATAATAATTAAACTGACCCTTTTCTGCAGGTAGGCTTCACGACCACGAAGACGGAGATAATTCCGCAATTCCTCATAATCTGAACACGTGTTCCCCAGCAAATCAGGGGATAGAGTATTCAACAAGTAGCAATATCTGAAGAGAAAATGAAATATCTTCCATCAGCATAATTTTAGATCCAAGATTGGGCGAAAAAATGCATTATCATGTAAGCAAATAGTTAATATTGTCGTTTAATTTAAACTTACATGTAAAGTTGTGCAGGGCTTGATATTTAAAAATAAAAAAAAACGAACCACATTACAAAAACAGAGTTCAGTTCGCACCAAACAGCTTGAACCACTTTATGAAAACAATTTGGTTCAAACCCAATTGTTTTCATAAAGTGGCTCCATTTGGTTTTGAACTCGATTTAGTGTTTTTACACACCCCTATTGTCATGTATGGTAAGTTTGTTATTTTTATAATAACTACTTTAAAAATCATATATATCATGATTTTTAATTGGTTGATAATGTAAAACTAAGACTGACAGTGCATAGATAGAAATTAAACTCTTATTAAGTGCCCAAATAAAAGAAGAGAAAATAATACACGCATTGACAGTGTAATGCTTTTTTACACTATTATTATCCAATCATAAACGCTCATTTATGATTTAAACTCGTAAAGAAAACCCCATTATAAATAATGCACAAGAACACAACAGTCCTTTAGAAACCCAAAAACAAATATCCAAGAGAGGATTACTTATTTTGACTTTTCAGTTTGGTCTTTAGGCCAACATTTAGAATAATTAGGAATAGATTGGTTTGAGAAAATATTTTCCATTTTATTTTTATTTTCAAGAAAATACCACCAGACTATCACTTTCCCTAAGTGGATCGGGATGATGTGAAAGGTGTTCTTAAGATTGCTCAAGGAAAACTTAGTCTCGGTTGAGGAAAAATTATCAGCTTTACCATTTAACACCAATAAAAATGAAGGAAAATCAATAGTAAATTAGAACAATGATGTCCATACAAGAGAATTAGATCACGCATGAATGCACTAAAGAAACAAAAGCAATCAAGCAAGGTTCTGCATATAACTAAACCGAACATGGCATCAAGCTAAAGGGCAAAAGATTTCACTTACTGCTGAATTTTTGCAGTTAGTTTTTCAAGATCCCAGCTGTCTTTTGGAGCATCAGAACCAATGTTTGCCTAATTCATCATGATTGCATTATTAAGTTAGACAATGAAGCAAGGTACAAAGAGGAGCATAATTTTAGCAAGGCTTACTTCTAAAATGTCATCCATTGTCAATTCAGCATATTCAATAAGAAGAGACTGAAGGTTGTCAGATTCAAGGGCTCGTCTTCTCTCTGTATAAACTCGATCTCTTTGGCTGTTAAGTACTTCATCATACTCAAACAATTGCTTCCGAATGTCAAAGAAATAGTTCTCCACTTTCCTTTGGGCTTCGTCTAATGCTTTGGTCAACATCTTGGACTCAATAGGTAGGTCTTCAACTCTGAAAGCTCGCATTAAGCCCTACATATCACAATATTAACTAAGTTTTGGGCAATCAAATTCCAAGTGTAGCAGCAACACAATAAATGCATTACCTGAATTCGATCTCCACCAAAAATACGAAATATGTTATCTTCAAGACTTAAGAAAAAGCGTGAGCTTCCCGGATCTCCTTGTCTGCCACTTCGACCACGCAGCTTTATGGATGATGAAAAAAAGTTCCAACTTTAAATACTTATTTGACAGGGTAGGAGTGGTAGAAGTAGCAGTAGCTATTATAGCTGCAAGAATAATAGAAGAGGGTAGGAGATATGTGGATGTCCAAGGCCACAAGCCATTACATCCCGGCTTCCCACCTTTCAACCCTACAAGGAAAAGGAAAGATAAAAAAACCTGATTATCAATTCGACGTGATTCATGACGCTCTGTGCCTACTACATGTAGTCCACCAGCTTCCACAACCTGCAGTCATAATGATCATTAATAATGCATCAACAGCAATGTATGAAGGGAAGTATTAGTCAAGAAACAAATTGACCTTCTTCCTCTCTTCCTCAGTGAAGACTTTATATTCTTTTCCAATTTCCAGAAATGCATTTCTCAGCTTGGCAATGACTTCATCTTGAGCAGGACCCTACATAAAAATATATAATGACAAGTTGAAGATGGAAAATTCACAAAAGTGATATGTCCAAGAAAGCTTTACTTATCAAAGTAGTTAGTTACTCAAACATTCTAATTTCAAGCATTAATTACACTAAAAAATCCATCATCGCCGGATTGTCACCTTTTCACAGGTATAGGATAGGCGCTCCTCTGCTTCAAGTTCAGTTAAGGATCTCTTGCCCCATGTTTCAACAGCCAATTGCACAGCCTTCTCAGCCATGTCAACATTTTTATTTGATAGTTGGCATGGGAATAACTTCTCATTCACCTGAATCACGATATACCGTATACGTGGAGTTCCAAAACAGTTACTGTAAAAAGTATGTGCACCCACACTCACACACATAAACATGCAACACTTTTAAAGAAAATAAACACACACATCCAAAGCAACATAGATTTATAGGTATTTTTATAATATAATATGTTACAAAAAAAGATTTTGAGTCCAACTTCTTTCTGTTTCCACCAGAACTCCCTATCCACCATCATACAAAGATTCATCTTTCACAACTTAATTCTATTTATAATGTCAACCCATGTTCTTCTCACTTTCATTTTTAACCATAACTGCAACTCTCACAGTGAAAGATGATCAAACAAAAGCCTGGGTTCAAACACAACATTCTTTCTTATGCATACTGTTCACTATCGTAAACTGAAAATGTTGGAGGATGCAAACATACTCATTGGGTTTAATGGTGCCTAATAATTGCTATCCAGAACAAGGGTGACAATTTTATTAACCACTGATTCATTCCAACAAAAACGAACAATCGTAGTTTCAAGAACTGCCCACCTGCACCTTTTTATGTTTTCCATTAGTGGAATCTTTGAGTCATGGCATATTTAAATTAAAAAAATGATGAAAAAGTAGGGAGAGAGAGAGAGAGAGAGAGAGAGAGAGAGAATGAGAAAAAAACAAGTAAATAATATATATAAATTTAAAAAGATTATCATTGTAAACGTCTAGGACAGAACAGAAGGAAAAAATAGTTAGAGACAGCTAACTAGGGACAATTTGAGCAGTTATTTAGTTAGAGGGGATCGATTGGATAGATACGGGGTATAATGGCAGCAGAATTCATTTAGAGAGTTACAAAGTTCATAAAAAAGGGGAAACCCTTGGAGGAAAATTCTTTCTCCTGGTTCCTGTTCAATTTCATTCAATTAATAAAATTCATGTTTTATTCTACTTGATTCCTTAGGCAGTTACTATAATGTCTTAAATACCCTTATCTACTTTTGCTTTTTAGAAATAATAAATAGGACATTTTGGTCTAAAAGAAGAATAGGTTGCTAGCATCCTCCTTCTAAAAAGTAAGTAGAAGAATGTTAGAGCACACACACCATAATTGTATTTACATAAACAATACTTTAAAAATAAAAATGATATACCTTCCATGTCTTGGAGGGAGGAGGTTTCTTTATTGATACAAAGCCTTCTTCAGATGGCTTAACAACTCTGCAATCATATGTTCCCAGAAAAAAAATGTAATGCATGTTTGATAAGATGGCTTCAACAACTTGCAAATTGCTTAAACTTTCAGATCTAATGCAAGACAGGCTCTAAGAATAGGAATTTAACCATAGGATAGGAGTAATCAGAAGATGCTTTCCCATTAAGATTGTATCAGTGACAAATAAATTCTGGAAACAGTGAGATTGTGCAAGCAAGGAATATACATATGTAACTACAATAGTTCTACCTAGGTGTTGTTATATGCTCTCTCTCACACACTGTGGGGGCCACTTAAACCCTAAGGGTGTGTTTGGTTTGCATTTTCATTTTCTGTTTTCATTTCCTGTTTTCATTTTTTGAAAACTGTTTTCATTTTCAAAAGATTAGAATTCTGAAAATATGTTTGGTTTGACTTCTTGTTTTCTGTTTTCATGAAATAAAAATACTGAAAATTTATGATATATTGACTTCTTGTCTTTTTGTATTTTTAGATTTGCTTAAAATTACATTCATTGCCACCGCAATTTCATTTTACCTGAAATGAGGTTTCTGTTCTCAACTGAAAACACTGAAAATGAGATTTTATTGTTTTCATTTTCTGATTGTTTCCTGTTTTCATTTTCACTGAAAATGTTTTCAGAAATCCAACCAAACACATTTTCATCACCGTTTTCTGTTTTAAGTGAAAATGAAAACAGAAAACAACCAAACCAAACACCCCCTAAACCACTTCACTATACTTTTCAGACAATACTTTTCCGTTTCTCTTATAAACAGGGGCATGCACACACTTCCATTAAGCATTTTTGTTTCTAACTTAGCAGAGAGCATCTCACTCTTTAAAAACCCATCCAAGGCAGCATCTCTCTTTAAGCATCCTCACCTCCTCCCACTAAACCTATCCTCCTCTTTTCTTCCAAACACCATTTTAAATAATATTGAATCAAAAGGCAACAAGTACATGGAAGAATAAAATCTCCATAATAAAACTTTTGTCAATTAAAGTTCCATAATACCTTGGCATCAATATTTCACGAAGCTTCAACCGTGCCATAAATTCTGCATTACCACCAAGGATTATATCTGTCCCACGACCAGCCATATTGGTAGCAATTGTCACTGCCCCAAGACGACCACTCTGTGCTACAATTTCTGCTTCCCTCTCAACATTTTCTGGTTTTGCATTAAGTACCTAGAAACAATACATATTGCACTACTTTTATACCCAAAAAAATTAAGACAAAAAAAGTGGTTGCAAGATTAAGCTTCATTATAGTTCTTTCAAATGGATGAGCAGTTGGTCAGTGTTATCACTTATCAACACTTGCCTAGGCTATGAATAGGCTATCGTTTTTAGAAACAAAAATTATTTTAAATGGGTATCATTAAGAAAATATTGTACTGCCACATTCTGTCTATGAAGCACAAGCACTCCTCTTGCTTGAGCTGGTGGGGTGTTGATGCTGGACATGTTTCCATCACCAACACCTGTACAATACATGCTGAACTCTTGTCAGCTCAAACACTTGAGCCAACACCTCCAAATGGATGGATTCTTCAAGGACACTAGTATTATATATATATATATATAACTTTTTTAGACATTCAAAAAAGTCACCATAAAATTATAATATAAAATATTGAAAAAAATAATGCCTTTCAATATTGTTGTGAGGCTCATTAATCATTATCATAGAATAAAATGTAAAACATTAACAAGTTGTTTTAAGAAGGTGAATATGCCTTTCTTGAAAAATATAATTCATCTTTTTGGTTATGGATTTTTCTGAAAAGAGACAAAGTGCTTACATTTTTAAATGACGCATCTTAATATGTTTTTGTGAGGTATAGTAGTATAGGAAGCAAGAGGGACCTTACCTCGTGCGGAATTCCAGCTTCTTTCAATTGCTCTGACAAAGAATCACTCTGCTCAACACTAGTGGTGCCAACAAGCACCGGGCGACCGGTTTTGTGCATCCTAGAGATTTCTACTACAACTGCACGCCATTTCCCTGAAGTTGCCCTAAAAACTACATCAGATTCATCCTGAGAAAAATAAAATAAAGATTAGGAACTAGAAAAAAGTCAAATAATTGATATTATGTACAAAATAAATCTACTAAGATTATTCCAAATTTAACTGTAAATGGAAAGAAACCATTGGCCCTACCTCTAACAGAACTATAATAATTTACATATATGTTGCACATATAAATGTAGTAAATAATAAATATATTACCATTCCTCCCATTGAGGAATTGGAATACAAATTCCACATGACAAGACAGTCATCAGTTTATTAAAGTGTTGCACATGAATGACAAGTAAGAACAAACCTTTCTTATCATAGGTTTGTTTGTTGGCACAATTGTAACTTTAAGCTTGTAAATGCTCTCAAATTCTGTACTTTCTGTTGCTGCAGTGCCAGTCATACCACAAAGTTTGGGGAACTATAGAGGTACATGGTTTGAAAACATCAAGGTAAGTTCAAAGGCAAATGAAATTCTGAAATGATGGTTCACTTAATCAGCTCAGATACAACATTTCCAACCTGAAGAAAGAAATTCTGGTAACTGATAGAAGCCAGCGTTACAGTTTCATTTTGAATTGGCAACCCTTCCTTTGCCTCAACTGCTTGGTGAAGGCCATCACTCCACCTTCTCCCCTATCAGAGTAAATAAAAATTACTTGTTCCTTGAGATATCAACAGAATTTACTTCTCAGAAATTTGAAGATGTGACAGTTTAATTCTTTGTTCTCTCTAGATAGAAGTGGTAGTGAGTGTCAGTAATATGTAAGATTTTGCTATTGGCTAGACTGACACTACAATAATTAGATAGTAATGTAAACACCAAGGTTTTGGCATTATATCACAAGCATGACAGGTTAAAAAGAATCCATATATATCCAGCTGACCACAGGGTGTTTAAAGATAAGGACAGCACCTGAAATGTATCAAAAGGTGGAATCTCTATTAACACCTAATGTGCATTTCAAGGAGTTTCCAGGTGTAGACTGTAGACTAATATAAATAGTTTCTGTGCTGAAACTTCAAGCCAAATCTAGTGAATATTAATGGCAACTATTCTTATAGTATCAATAATTAAATTATAATGCTTTAATTGTTGAATAGCGATCATAAGTTATCCAGTAAAGGACAGTGCATTAAGTCATGATTTAATACTTTTCTCAGCCATAATCTGAAGCAAAGTTTTGCCATAATCTTAAATCTTGATAGAGCTACATACAATAAAAATTAGTACATTAAAGGGCTGAGATTATAATAATGATAATTATAACCCCCAAAGAACCAGATTTCATAAACAACATAGAGGAAGAATGAAGGGAATATCCTATCAAGGGAATCATATTTACTTCGGAAGATATGCTCTTCAAGCACTTGAAATCAAATGTAGATCAAGAACTGCTATTGATGGCACTACTATTCTCCTTGCCTTGGCTAGTTAAATTGTTTATTTCCATGAGGCCAAGTAGAATCTCTAAATACCTGCATGACTCGACCAGTAAACTCATCAACAATTAGGACCTCTTTTCCACGAATGATGTAGTTTACATCTCGAAGAAATAGTTCTTTTGCTTTTATTGCATTTAGGATATATGAAGCCCACTGTTCTCGAGGATCATATAAATCTTTGACAGCTAAAATTTCTTCAGCATCTTCATAACCTTGCTCAGAAAGTAGAACTGTTTTCTGTTTTTCGTCTACCTGCAAAGACAATTTCAGTTAGAAGAATAATATTCAAAGATCCACTCTTATTTTAATAAATTGAGCATCTACTCCTGTCGTCAAAGATAAAATAAGTCATAGTCATGATGAAAATTTACCAACCATAATCCATTCACAAGGTATAAAAATCAAAACCTCCATAACTGTGTTTTTTAGTTAACCGAACAAATGCTTTGTTTCCCATTTTCAACACAATATCTTTAATCTATCCATATGTAAAACCCCATTAAAACCACCCAGCTGTCCAGCAAATATGAAAGAGAAGTTTGTTCACTTTGCCAAGCAGACCATGAAATAGAAACTAACTTATATTGTATATCAAATTCACTGTTAGCATCACATAAGCATTCCACTCTATATAATATTTATAAGCCATCTTCCTAAAAAAAATTCATCTTCTACCTCATTTTCATTTAACTAGGGCTAGTCAGGTCAAGTTTCCTTCTTTTTTTTTGTTTAACTTTCCCCCCTTATATAGGCAGATATGTTTGAAAAAACAGGAAAGGTCCATAACCTCAATAAAAAAAAACAGGGATAAATATTGCTTCAACTAATTTTTACATTTTCTTGTTTTAAAAATAGTATGAACAATGTGAGCACATTGTCCATGTATCATGAACCAGGCAAATGAAGATCTCATCTCATCAAGTATACCTCAAAAAAAGGAAAAAACTAATAATCACAAATGAACTTCACTTATCATTGTTGTCATGTTCGTATCAAGGATAAAAATATTAATCAACGACAATGCAGTCCCAGTTTGTAATTTTGTTTCAATATTCTAATTAAGATATATAGGCCCAATGATAAATACTGTATGGAGATAAAATTACACCTGACAAAATTTCCTCTACTAAACATAAAATTGGCTGAATTTAAGTATGACATATAACCAGACTAGTACAGTTGGTTTCTAACCCTTGTTGCAAACCTAAAATCGAAAACAGACTCTTCTTATGATGCTAGTATAGCAACACTTCTTATTTCTTAATAGACACAACCTAAAAGTGAGCTGAGCAGGCACCAATAGAGAAACAGGGAGTACGTGTGCTGATAAACTTAACACTACATTAAATTTCAAAATGTAAACATAATTTAGCAGACTTACAGTGTAATGTATGTCTTGTTCAAAGGCTTCTGCAATCTTTGCAGCCTTATAATATTGATCACTGGGTTTCTCTGCAGGTCCAGATATAATAAGCGGTGTTCTAGCTTCATCAATAAGGATTGAATCAACCTCATCAATGATACAGTAATTGAAACCCCTTATGACAAGATCTTCGACACTCTGTACATTCCAAAGTTCAGAGTTCAGCATGATATTAAAAGGATACAAATTAAAAATCTAAAAAGCATATTTTAAATGCAAGAAATATGTAAAGGAAAAATTACTTTCCGTGGCAAGATTGTCTCTCAAGTAATCAAAACCAAGCTCACTATTAGTGACATATGTTATATCACATGAGTAATTTTCCTTTCTTTGCTGACTTGTCATATTCTCTGCAACCAAATTCATTATTTGTTAGACTGAAACAAAGGAATAGGTTTAAAACACGTTGCATCTTGAAGAATTTCAGTTAAAAACAAGAAGAAAAAAAACATAAAAAAACCTAAACAAAAGCCAAAGAACAAACTACGTAAAAAATGAATAAACTATTATTCAGAAATGAAAATAGAGTGGAGGGAAACAAAGCAACACAGAAGCTTGAAATACAACCAACCCCAACTGACTAACAATGGATGAATACAGATGTAGAAACAGAATCCAAACATAAAGAGGAGAGGGAAGTAATGAAGTATGAGACATACGCTGAATGAGGCCAACCTTCAATCCAAGAAAGCGAGGAACCTGACCAACCCACTCACAATCCCTCCGAGCTAGATAATCATTGACAGTTACAACATGAACTCCCTTCCCACTCAATGCATTTAAATAAGCTGGCAAAACAGCAACCAGTGTCTTCCCTTCTCCGGTCCTCATTTCAGCTATTTCTCCCTTATGAAGAACCATGCCTCCTACAAGACCCAAACTAACACAATATTAATAAATTATCCTCTTACACATATATTTATAAATACACTAAATAGCACAAGCTAGAGTACACTACACTATGTATAAGGCAATAAAGTGAGGGCAAAACTTAAGTTCCGCAAGTGTTTTTGGTGATGTTCTCCAATCAGAATTGGAGTTTTATTTTGGGAATCTATGTTGACCTTTAATGAAAACATTTATTATGCAGATTACTGAGGTAAAACTCTTATTCCAATTCTAATTGGAGAACAACTCCAAAGGCTGTTAAGGACTGCGTGTAAGTTTTTTCTATAAAATGACAGAGTTCAATTCCATAAACAACGAAACGCCAGCGAAAGACTTACCTATGAGCTGGACATCGAAGGGACGAAGGCCCAGAACCCTCTTCGAAGCTTCTCTCACCACAGCAAACGCCTCCTGCAATGCACATACACACAGACACAGTACACTTTAATCACTTCCTTGGTCACAATCAAGAGAAACTGCATTTGATTTGAATCGCCGCTTATAAACTACAACACTCAATACTTCAAAACTCACTGGCAAGAGCGAATCCAAAGACTGGCCATGCTGCGCGCGTTCTCGCAGCGCAAAAGTCCTGTCCCTCAGTTCCGAATCCGACAAAGCAGAAATCTCCGGTTCCAATCCATTGATTATGTTAACGGTCGCAGCGTATTGCTGCTTCGTGGCTTCTCCCGTATCGGCGCCTTTGAAGATGCCGCCCAACAAGCCTCCGAGGGACGCCACCGAACCCGATCGGCGGCGCCTTCTCCGCCGCGTTCCGGAAACCGAAGGTGGATGGAGCTGGAGGTCTCCGCGAAGAAAGGCGGAATAGGGAGGTGCTAGGGTTTTGTGGTGATAGCGCGCGTGCGGGTTCCACGTTTTGGAGGTGAAAGAGGAACAGAGCGAAGACGCTGCCATAGTTTGAATGAGTTTAGAATTGGGAAGGAAAGTTGAAGAAGTGGTTTACGGTGAAGATTTTGAATTGGAGTGGATTGAGAAGATGGATATAATTATCATTTGCAACGTGGACTGGACGAGAGATAAGATAAGGGGAAATCTAGTATGTAGGCAAGTCTACGGGGGGGCGTAAGTAGTACCACAGTCTCCACATAATCTGACAACTTTTAATAAAAAATAATGATAATAATTGTTCTATTAAAATGCCCTTTTTAAAATAAAATTTTAATTAGTTGAAAACACTCATTGAAATTGACTTTTTTTTTATATATATTTTAAGTGTGATTTGTTTTTAGTTCTCTAGTTGTACTCTGAGTTTTGTTTTTAGGAGAGTTGGAGCATGTTTAACAGTAGTAATTAACATTTTTAACATATTTTTATTAAAGATACATTTGATTTAAAAAATGTAGAAAAATATGAAAAGTTCCTAATTTTATTAGACAACAAAATGTCATTGATATGTTGGATTTTTTTTCTAAAGAGTTTTACAAATGATTGAACTTTGCAGAAAACTTAATTGATCACTTTAGTAGGATCTTCCTCTTAACCTAATTCTTTTTTTTTCATCTATAATATTTGAAATGGAAACATAATATATACTAATTTTTATCAATTATTAATCTCCATTAGAAAATTTGATTGATCTTCTTTAGTGAGATTTATCCTCCTAATTACATTTTTTAATGCATTTGTATAAGTGAAAATGTGTAAAATGAACGATTGGAGAGAAGAGTTGAAACTTGATAAAAAATAATGATGATGAACTTATAAAAGAATAATCTTATGTGGGTGAAAATGCAATAAGACATTTATGTAAATACTTATACAAAATCAATAGAGTAATAAACAATGAAAGGTGGTATAAAGAACAAATAAGGATTGTTAAAAAGAAGTCCCCTTGCTCGGGTGAGGCCCATCCACCCGTTGTCTCTTTTTCTTCTATAAAACTATATAAAAAGCGGAAGACAATCTTACTAGTCAAGAACAAAATATATTTTTTTTTTTAAAAAAAAAGGAGAAAAGACGAACCGAATAACGACAATTTCAGCACTCAAGAGTTCCTCACTTCCTCTCCCCAGCTATGTTATCTCCAACCGCCAACCACCAACCACCAACCACCAACGGCTCACTCTCTCCCCAAACAATAACAATGACAACACTTCCCGAAACCCCCACCATGGAAAACGACAACACCACCCACCTAAACGGCACCGGCAAGAAACCCAAGCTCGCGCACGTCACGCACACCATTTCCGAGGCCGAGATCCGCGAGGAATTCTCCCACCACCACCGCGGCGTCGCCAGAATCAACAATGGCAGCTTTGGCAGCTGCCCGCATTCCGTCCTCGCCGCGCAGTCCACCTGGCAGCTCCGCTTCCTCCAGCAGCCCGACGACTTCTACTTCAACGCGCTCCGCCCCGGTATCCTCGCCTCACGCGCCGCCATCCAAGACCTCATCAATGCCGGCCACGTGGACGACGTCTCCCTCGTTGACAACGCCACCACCGCCGCCGCCGTCGTCCTCCAGCAGATCGGCCGCCGCTTCGTCCGCGGCTACTTCCACCGGAACGACGCCGTTGTGATGTTCCACTGCGCCTACCAGGCCGTGAAGAAATCCATTGAAGCTTACGTCAGTCCCATCGGCGGCACCATCGTCGAGGTTGAACTCCCCTTTCCGGTGCGCTCGGAGGAAGAAATCATAACGGAGTTCAAGAAAGGCCTCGAGAAAGGTAAACTCAACGGCGGAAGAGTTAGGTTAGCGATAATCGATCACATAACTTCCATGCCTTCGTTCGTTCTCCCCGTTCGCGAATTGATCAGGGTTTGCAGAGAGCACGGAGTGGAGCAGGTTTTCGTCGACGGCGCTCACGCCATTGGAAGCGTCCCCGTGGACGTTAAGGAAATTGGAGCTGATTTTTACGTGAGCAATTTGTACAAGTGGTTTTTCTCGCCGCCTTCGGTGGCGTTTTTGTATTGTAAGGAAAAATCAAACGACGTGCACCACCCTGTCGTTTCACAGGAGTACGGGAAGGGCCTACCGGTTGAGAGTGCGTGGGTGGGGATGCGTGACTATAGCCCCCAGCTTGTTGTGCCATCGATTTTGGAGTTCGTGAATCGGTTTGAGGGTGGGATTGAGGGGATTATGAAGAGGAACCATGACGGGGTTGTGAAAATGGGAACCATGTTGGCGGAGTCGTGGGGAACGGTTCTGGGGTCGCCTCCTGATATGTGTGCTAGCATGATTATGGTGGGGTTGCCTTCTAGGTTGCGTGTGATGAGTGTTGATGATGCATTGAGGTTAAGGTCGTACCTTAGGGTTTATCATGCAGTTGAAGTTCCTGTGTATTACCAGGCTTTGAGGAATGGTGATAGGGATCCTAGGGACAAGGATGGGTTTATAACTGGTTACGTAAGGATATCTCATCAAGTTTATAATACTGCTGATGATTATGAGAGGCTTAAGACTGCGATCAATCAGCTTGTGGAGGACGGGAAAGTTTGCAGCGGGCTTCCTAAGGAGTGATTTGAAAGAAAAGAATGAATGAGGTATAGGTTTAATACTCTCTCCTGGCCAGCTTTTTATTTTGAATCAGATTTATCTTCAGTGGCATTTTATGAGTATGATGTATGCTCATTGTTGTTGCTCTGCATCCTCTAGTATTTTTCTTTTTAGTTAGAATTTCTTGGAAATTCTGAAAACTGAAGAAGTATTCCTACTCTGTTACTTTGCTATCTAGCTTCATATTGCACTTCAATAACGTTAATCTCCATATTGTCTATATAATTGGTTCTACTTACATTACAGAAGGGTATTCTTTATATGTATATTTGCTCAAGATTGGAAAGTAAGAACTAAGAATATAATTGTGATAAAAGTGCTCACAATACCAAAAGATTGCCCTGGTTTTATAGTGGATATATTAACTACTATAATTGAGTTTTATGCTTTATGTTTTTCTAACTTGAGGGTGTACTGGCTGACTTTTGACGTCACAATTGGTACTTCTTATTTCTTGTCTTTTCTTGTATTCTTTATTTTAACTCTGTACAACCCGGGTTACTGATTATGGTAAACTTGCATGTGGCTGTCTGAAATTCCAATGTATGTAGAAACTTCGCTAATACTTAATAATATGTTGGAGCTGCTGTTTTACCCAAGTAATGATCTCAATTTTTCGTGTAATATAACTTTTTGCTTCTTTAAGTGTCAGATTTGTCTTTGTTAGGTAATTCTAACGGATTTCCAATAGTTGTTAATTCTCTACAAGCCGGGTTACAGATGAGATTATGGTAAACTTACATGTGGCTGCCTGAAATTCCAATGTATGTAACGACTTTGCTAAAACTTAATAATACCTTGGAGCTGCTATTTTACACAAGTAATGATCTCAATTTGTCGTGTAATATAACTTCTTGCTCCTATAAGTGTCAGATTTGTCTTTGTAAGGGAATTCTAACGGATTTCCAATAGTTGTTAACTCTGTACAAGTCGGGTTACAGATTATGGTCAACTTACATGTGGCTCCCTCAAATTCCAATGTATGTAACGACTTTGCTAAAACTTAATAATTCATTGGAGCTGCTGTTTTACACCAGTAATGATCTCAATTTCTCATGTAATATAACTTTTTGCTTCTTTAAGTGTCAGATTTGTCTTTGTTAGGGAATTCTAATGGATTTCCAATAGTTGTGTTAACTCTGTACAAGCCGGTTTACAGATTATGGTAAACTTAGATGTGGCTGCCTGAAATTCCAATGAATGTAAAGACTTTGCTAAAGCTTAATAATTTGTTTGAGCTGCTGTTTTACACAAGTAATGATCTCAATTTGTCACGTAATATATTTTTTTTGTTCGTATAAGTGTCAGATTTGTCTGTTAGGGAATTCTAACGGATTTCCAATAGTTGTTAACTCTGAACAACCGGGTTACAGATTATGGTAAACTTACACGTGGCTGTCTGAAATTCCAATGTAGTGACTTTGCTAAAGCTTAATAATTCGTTATAGCTGCTGTTTTACACAAGAAATGATCTCAATTTGTCGTGTAATAGAACTTTTTGCTCCTTTAAGTGTCAGATTTGTCTTTGTTAGGGAATTCTAACGAATTTCCAATAGTTGTTATTTGTTACCAGGGAGGAACATTCATGTTGTTAATGTGGGCCACTAATAGGGTTATCATATATCTTTATTTAAATCATGATTTTTTTTCAATTTATCTTGGTTCTTTGTTTTTTCCTATCTTAATAAGATTCTGATATCAGAATCCAGATTTCATTTCCGTATTTTATTAATTAGGATTAGGATAATTGTTAGATATGATTCTATATTCCTATTAATTAGGGATCTCTTTATTTTTATTTTATCAATTATGATAAATTAGGATAATTGTTAGGATATCTTTGTAGCCTTTTTAAAGGGAAGAATTGATTTTAATATTATTTATGAGAAATATTTTTAAGAAAAACTTGTGTTAGTCTAGGAGGGGGCTTTGTGAAGGATGAGTCTGATTCTTGCTTTCACCATAGGTCACAAGAAGGATTGTTCTGTGTCAAGGCCTGTGTCTTGATCCTACTCGGGAGTTCACAACCATTGTTCGTGTAAATTGAATATTTTTATAAGTCATTGTTTATTTGTGAATAAGGTCCCTGTACCAGTTCTTTGATGATTAGCTTTCATAGTTTTGGCAGAAGTGAAGAGGCTAAGAGGCTGTTTGGTTTGGGATTATGTTTTCTGTTTTTGCTTTGTTTCCCAGTTTTAAAAAATTGCATTAGTGAAACAAGAAAAAAAAAAGTTGTTTTCACTGACTTTTGAAAACCAAAAATAGGTTGCCTTTTTGTAATTAAAGTGTAAACTGAAATATTTTCTCAAACTAGAGAGCCTCTTAATTATTGTGGCAACATTCAACTTATGCTACACTCAGTACATTTGGTTGGGACAGAAATATCATATTTTAAGGTGTTTTTAGGTCATCAACACTTGATTTAGTTTTATTATTTAGCTTTTGGAGTTCATTTTACATAAAGCACATGGCATTCTAAATGGGGTTTCATTAAAAGATGTGTTGAGGAATTGGGCAGCTTTGTTCCATTGAATGTCTCCTTTTATCGGTTCCTTTCTGTTACGTTCTTTTGTCCAGGGCGATATCTTATCCTTTCTTCTTTTTTTCAATTTTTATTCTTAGTATTTTTAATAAAAAAATAAAATGCTGCCCACCTCTATCCATGTCTTATACTATGTAGTCAATAGCACCACGTTAGTGACGAGATAGCAGCAGGTGCAATTACTATTGAGATCATGGATTACAACAGCAAATAAAAATCTGAGATTGTCTTTTTATATCTTTTAAACTATTTAGTTATGCACTTACACTCCCCTATTAATTATCCAATTTTTTTCCTTTAAACCTCCTATTAATTATCCTCCCTCATTAATTATCCCTGCCTATTAATTAATTGTCTTTAAACAGTTTGTGATTTCGTTTTTCAATTTTTTGTATCTTTTAATTTATTTATTTTATCAAATAAAATTTTTTGGTTTCTTACTTATGCCCCCTTAGTAACTACTATCTTTTTTGTATTTTTCTATTTTTCAGTATTTATAAATTATGTGTATGATATGAAATTATAAATTATATGTATTGTTTTCTAGACTTCGCAATAGTGGCCATCTCGCTATTTGCTATCCGCTTTTGCATTTTTGGAGGTGGCTGCTCCGCACTGTTATCTAGGATTGACTACTTATACTTAGGTCTTACATATTATTATTCATTTCAAACTCCTTCACATCAAAAGTGTTCCGGAGGGGGAAAGGTTTCTCCTGCAGGGTTGCAGGATGAGTTAAACTTTTTACAATGCCTCAGATGATCTCAACTTCTATTGTGATATTTGATCTATGGGACCCTGAAAAATAGAAGGTTTGGATTTGTTTTTAGTTTTTTGGGCTGCACTGCTATAAATTACCTGCTACTAAGATGGGAGGCCACTTCTATAAGTTGTTAAAATGACTGAGCTGCATATCTTATATAACTACTGAGACTGTTGATCTAACCAACATAAGTAGAAAAATAATAAAGCTGAATTATGTGATTAGTTATAATTGGATATTTTTCACAGTTTAATGAATCTTCTACCTATTTGATGGGATGGTTAAGAGATTATCTATAGTTGAACTCTTCACAACTTATCAACAGATATAACCCCATATGAGATACTTAGGTTATTCACATTTAAGAAAATGTTGATGACAGGTGTAAAGAATGATGTAGGATACCATCTTCTAGCCAGACTTAAGCAATGTAGAAGTGTGGCCACGTATGATTATCGTGAGTGTTTCAAGCTTTTGTTAACCAAATGATCAAAGTTAAACATATTTATTTCAGTAAAAAATCCAGGTATCCAAGTCAACTTTATTAATGTAACTTGTGATATATATCCAGGCAAAATATGGGAAATTTTAACCCTCAAATATATGAAATTTATCTTGTCATTGAAAGTGGATGTCTCCTTTATGTATTACATAGACACACACAGTTCCCACTGACAAGTCCGCTCATAACTTATTGTACCTGTCTCTTGTTAACCGAACTTTTATGTCAGACTAAAATCTGCTTTCTCAGCCATATTTCTGTTTCTTACTGAACATTTCTTGACTCAATCATTCCCCCAAATCAGTTGTGAGAGAATGGATTATTCTCTACTCCAACAATATGAACTATTTAGTGAATAGGAATGTGTTGAGTGGAGATGGTTCATTAGTATTGAAAAATAAAAAACTCAGATAGTGGCAAATAGAGCAGAATGTGATGTCCATGGATGAGGCATATAAAATGATGCAGATCAGGTTGGTAAGATTTGTTTTATTTTCTGTTCAGAGAGGCAAAAAAATATCCATGCAAAAACTCTTTAGTCTTTTCTTAGACACTCTCGAGTTACAGCTCTGCCATATTCTATATTTTTTAGTTTTTACCTTTCAGTTTTGTTTGAAGGGATGCGGTCAATTCTTGCCAATAATATCTTTTGCAATTGTCTTCTATCCAGAAAACAGTTTATCTTTGAATCATTGAATTAGCTTTATTTTTAGCTTAACTTGTATGAAAATAATTCAATTATTCAAGTACTTGAAGCCTTTCTTCTTGATTCTTTGTGCTATGATTACTAAAAGCTTTGTGCTATTAATGACAGGTAATGGAAAATGTTAAACTGTTGGAGCCCTCTTGTAAAAATAACCTATACGAGGTTAACTTTGTATGCTGGGACTTGTAATTGTTGAAGAATAAAAGAGGATCTTACTGGAGGCTGGATTTTGATGGCTACATAATGAAATTAGAAAGCTGAGGTTTGTGAGGCATTGTTTTCTACTTCTGGTTTCTGGCGACCTGGTAGCTTTCTTTAGTTCTACTAATGGATTTAAAATGAGTTTCATGAGCTAACTGCCTCTCAATCATTGACTACTGGTTTGTATGTTGAGGTTTCTTCTTGGTAACTGGGGCAAACCAAGTTTAAATCCTGCCTTGGTGCTGAAAACCAAAATTGGATAACTACTCTGTAAGAAAGGTAAGACATGGTTGTAACTACAAAATTTGAATTCATATTTGTTTACTAATCAACGTAGGGAATTCAGAGATGAGTATTGCCAATATTTGTAACTACATGTAAAATTGATTCCTTTTAATGTAGGTTGCTGCTAGACTGTTAGTGTTTTTTTATCATTCGTTAACCCATAATTTATAGAGATGGCTGCGTCTGTATTTAGTTCATAACATCTTTCAGGTGCTGGTACCATACTTGAAGGGCTCAATTATTTGCATTATCTGATCTCAACTAATGTCCAATCTTAGAATTTTGCTGTTGGTATTCATGGAGTAACCTCGCAGCCTTGTTAACATTCTGGTTGGAAGAGTATATTTTATTCCTAACTTAGATGGCCCTACGTGTAAGCCATATGCCATGCACGAGCGTCATTGATGGCCAAGATTCATGCATCCATACAGCTAGTGACACTGTTGCTGTATTATTAAACATCAAACTGCAGGGTGATAGAAACAAAATTTGCTTCACTTGAATGGAATTCCAAAAGGAGCTAGGGTGACGTTAGTCTATAAATAAATAGGGTGGGATTGATATAGGAAAGAGTTGGAAATTTTGTACTCACAATCACTCAAACCTTACACATTTGTCCACTAGGATACAGAGGCGCTCAGAAGAGCAATGTATGAACTTCCAACGAGAAAGTAAAATTGTTCATTTGATTTAGTTCTCCTCCTCTTCATTGATTTTTGTTCGTCACTCTCCATTCTTGTAATTTCTCTTTTATTTTCTTACAATAATATAATTCTTTCGTTAATTTACTTCATTATACGATTGACAAAATCCCTCGCTACTGTAAACTAGAGTGTGACTCAAGTATATGATTCGAGTCCTAGATTGTCTATCAAATTGAAGCGGTTGATAGTGAAAAAAGCATTGTCAATAGCCTACAAATTGGGAACAGTTTACCATTTTACCTAAAAATATGGTATTTTTGTTTCATGAACAGTTGTTTGTTAGGAGGAAAAGAAATAAAGTAAATAGAAATAGGAAAGAAAGAAATAAGATGGAAGAAAATAGATAAAAAAAATAAAATAAAATAGGATGAGTTTGGGAGTGTTTGGTTTGAGAGAGAAAAATAATACAAAATTACAATATATACAATTCTTGCAATATTTAAGTGCCAGAAAAATTGTAATAAACAAGCAATTTCCGACAGTAACAAAACTGCTACAAAATGCAAGAGACGTGGTTGAATTCCCTCCTATTTCCAGTTACCAAAAATCCTTCATTGCCCATCCCTCTTATGTATTTCCTTATTATTTTTTCCCCACCAAAGAGACTCGAAGAAGTGATTCAAATTGATGGAAACGGGATAAACATGGTATTCGCTGGGGCGGAACCAAGAAAAATGATTGTGGGGGGGGGGGGGGGGTTGGAATTTTATCACATGGTCAGCAAGCAAAATTAACAGTGACTATGTTGCAATTACAGTAAAAAAAGATCTACAGTTAAAGGCAAGCACAATTTGATAGACAATTACAATTATGTGTTAAAACTTGGTAACATTTTTCAATCACTAAAACTTAAATTGCTATATATGGGGCTGATTTGTAAAATAATTATCAATTAATATAAATAAAATGATTAATTGCCAAACCATTTTGATGTCATTGGCACATGTTTTGCATTATATAATGAGTGGTGTTAGGAATGTAGAGTGAGTGAGTGAAGTGAACAGTGGGGAGATGCAGAGGCGCAACTACCAAACCGATGGTTGATTGGTGTGGAAGAGAATTTGAAATTCAAGTATTTGTGCATTGAACCCTGTGATGCACATCGGGGTCATTATGCAAATAACATAAGAGAGTTTGTTTTGTTGGTGGGGAGTAGAACTTGGAGTTGTGTGTAAGGAGAAACAATGAGCGGCATTCCAGTTTGCTCATTCCTTCTCTTCTAATAGCATTCCCATAACCCACTCTTTTCATTTCCTATCCACTCCCAAACCATGCTCCTTCAAGTTCAGACCTCTCTTATTCTCTGCTTCCAAATCCAACACCTCCACTTTGAAAGAAGAAATATCAAGGGAGGAAATTTACAAAAGTGTGCCGGAAATTTGGTGTTTTATAATAAAAATTTATTTGCCTTTCAAAAAAAAAGTTACAAGCCACCCATGCAACAAGTAGGTATAGCTAGCCGAATGCCATATTTATGCACCGTGTTCCTGCTGAAGTGAAGAAGAGTGGGTAAAATAGGAAGAAATTATAATTATATGGACATGTATATTCTAAAGGGGTAGTTACGTACGTTCCTTGTTTAACAAGAAACAAGAAAGTCTCTGCAGGAATGGACTTGTCGAAGTGCCAATCCATTCTCCAAGGTTGTTCAGATTTGGTATTTGATGACAATCTTCAAAAGTCAATTTCTCTTAACACTGACTCATAAGCATAATACTATATATTATATTTAAGTCGAAAGTTGAATTCGTAAAAACTTTAGGTCATAATCAATTTAAATATTAGCTTAAATTACTAATTTGATAATTTAATAATGATTAAACTAAATAATATAATAAGAAATTGTCAAATCAGAAACATGATTGGTGAATTGTTTAAACTGAATTTAGTTGGAGAAAAGAAAGATAGAAGATGAGTTTTGGAGTTAATTACATTGCATGGCAACTCTTGATCTGCCTATCTCCTTACATCTCTCAACTCTCACCAAACCCCTCTTCATTGGATACTCATGTAAATTAAAATGGCAATGATCTAAACATATAAATTAATTTAAATGACATATTCAGATCAAATAGTAAAAATTAAATATTAGTAAGTGTACCTCCTGTCATTACAAATCAAACGCGAAGTGGCACATACATATCTTTACAACCAATTTGTTATGAGAAGTGAGCTTGAAAATAGGTATGTGATTTGTTACTGAAATTGGTTGTAAAGATAAAGGTTTAATATGAAAGAAAAATGGACCATAAAATAAAAATTCCCAAAAATTGCAATGGGAAAAAATAAAAGGCACGTGGAACGTGGGCCAAATTGCAACGGAAAAATAAAAGGAACGTGGAACGTGGGGCCGTTCCATCAACTCAATCTTCGAATTTTCCCTAAAAGCAACATATATACCAATTACTTGTGGGGGTGTCTTTCTCAAGAATAGACTACAAAGCTGGGGGACTTAACCCACCTCACACACACCCTCGTGCCACTGAGATTGTGTTTGTGTTGGACGGTGAATTAGATGTTGGATTTATCTCCACATCCAACAAACTCATCTCAAAGTCTATTAAGAACGGTGAAATCTTTGTGTTCCCAAAAGGTTTGGTGCACTATCAGAAGAACAATGGTGATAAGCCTGCTTCTGTGCTTTCTGCCTTCGACAGCCAACTCCCTGGCACAGTGTCCATAGCTGCAGCTCTTATCACTTCAACACCAACTGTGCCTGATAATGTTCTTGCTCAGGCTTTCCAGATTGATACTACGAAGGTTGATGATATCAAGGCCAAGCTTGCTCCAAAGAAGACTTAATTTAAGTTGAGCTTAATGATATTCAAGAGAGAGCAAGATTCAGTCTTATAAGTCTACTTTCTCTATAGTTTTTCCTATAATTCTTGAAGGGTTATGACTCATTGTATCAGTATCACTTATGGTGTTGCATTTTGCTCCTTGATGTGGCATCGAGTATAATAATATAATTGTATCTCGGATTATGGTACATGCATGTTAAGAGTAATAAAAATTTAATTCTATATACTATAGAAGCTCTCCACTTTTATGTGGGTATATTCATTTCTTGTTTACGTGTTTGTATACACTGATCAATAAAGGATGGACACTTACCACCTCACTTTCTCTTTCATGATGGTTAGTAGTTAAATCACATTGGTAAGATGGAGACATCTTAAGATTGGAGACACTCAAATTGTTTTTTTTAATAGTAAATGAATTTCACTTTTCAATGTCCTATATTTTTTTTATTTTTTTTTTATAAAAAAAGCTGGTAATGGACTGAGTGGTTTAGATAGAAAACGATATCCATGCAGATTAAATATATATCCATGTGCAGATTTATAAAAGAAAACCAAAGAGTCCCCTTGAGACATCAAGATTCAAGACAGCTTAACTGGTTAAGTTGTAAGTTGTGAATTATAAGTACATTTCATTTTTGCAGTGTGCTCCATTCCTCTCCTTTCTCATTCCCGCAGGTTATAAGTGCATGCATGCAATGCAATTAAGTTTGATAGGATCACTCCATTGAAATTGAGTCAGATTATTTTAAGCATGATTCATGTGTGTTTTTGGTTGATTTGATTTATTTAGTTGTTCTTTCGAAATTAAAAAGTACTTAGAAATGATGGTCCGAACCATCCAATAATTTCTAATCCATATGTGTATGTTGTGTATTTTTTATTTTTTATTTTATATCTTTGTGTTAGACTGTGTTGATTGCGAGACAGTACCCTTATGCCTTATGTGGCAATCGTGGCACCAGAGAACTTCATGGTGATATCCTTCATAATAAGCCTCTGTCAAGGAAAAACTGATGAAGCGGATAACTGCATTATTGTACCAGTAGTAGGTGGGTGGTTCAGGCTAGCTTGTAGTAAGGAATTGGCATTGAGTGTTGAACGGTAAAAACTTTACGTTTAAACTTTGGCATCTCATTCTCATGTGATGCGTTACCGCTAAAGAACATGGAAGATTCCAAACAACAACAATAGCAGCAGCTGAACGAAAGAGACGTGTGTTCCGATCCATGAATTAAAATCAACTAGTTCAATCTGAAAACTATTATGACATAGAAACTGTGTATCATCATTGTTTAAAATAAACTAAAATAGACTGAGATCAGTTTTTCTTCTATATTAAATAAACAAAATGATAAGGTGATAATTGGTAAATAATAAATGAATTTAATTTAAAAGTATTAAGTTTAAACATTATTTATTTATTTATTTAATTATCCTTTTGACCTCTATAGTTGGAACAACTCTTCATTTATGTTTGGTAAAATTACTAAATTAGCTTATAAACTTTAATTAATAGATTATAAGCCGTCAGCTAGCTGAAAACTTAATTAGAAGCCAGATGATTAGTCCCTCCGTATTGGTGAAGTAGCTGAATACATAGTCGCATTACATCTATAAGTTTTGACATATGAATCCAGCCACAGATACCATGTCATATAATTAATTAGTATTCAGCTCTAACATACCACTACAGGCAAAATATTGAAGGAAGAAAACTGATAATGTGTCTGCTCCTTTTTTTTTTCTTTGGGGCCGATGGGGTCTAATGTTTAATAACTTCATTACCCTTTTGGAGGCCACTAAATCAAAATCCTGCTTTCAACCCTACATTTTGCTCTTCCTCCACGACTTTGCTTTGCTGCATGGTTTCTATTCTGCTTGGTTGCTTTTGATTCATTAGGGAGATAAAATCCATTTCCATTGTAATTGTTTGTCTTATCAGTTTCTGTAGGAAATGTATTGTTCTTTAATTAGCAAGATTGTTAATGACATGCTATGATGGCGATGAAGCTGAAATTGCTTTGAGGCTTTGCTATATAAATCTTTACTAGTTAAGCTAGATTTAATTTAAAGAATCTTTCTTGATAACGTGTGCATAAAATTATTGTTGGACACACAAAAAAAAAAATAGTTATTGTTGGACTCGTGAAGCCTGATATTTAATTTCAAACTTGTCACAATGCCTATTTTCTTATGCAGAAAGAAATTAAAGTCTAATAGAATAAAGAATTCAGCTTCCGGATCCCCCGTCCATTAGGGATGTATATTGAAGTCTGGCCACAAACTAAAATTGGCTTACGTGATCATTGATAATTAAGTCTTGGAATCACACTAATCATTGGACAGTAATGTTGACTTGTTGTTATTTATCAAAAAAAAATGTTGACTTGTTGTTTTGTGTTCAGTTTGTATTTTGAAATTTCGACTATTATTCTCGTGTGGCCTTTATTTTATTTTTCAGTATCATGCATCTTCATGATTCGTGAATATTTAAGGAAACCACCACCACGTCTAGTGGGGCACTAGGGTATATACATGCTTCTTTAACGTAAAAAAGTGCTTGAGTTCATTAAAAATTTCAAATTCTCCCGTCTTACAAATGAACAGTTACTTCTCAAATCATGATATTACTAATAATTTAGTGCATGTAATAAAGGAGGGGAAGAGGATGTAGTATATTTTGAAATTGAAGATTGAAAGTGCACCTAACGTAGAGATTAACCCTTGAGGTACTGACTAAAAAATTGAAAGATCGAGAAAAGTTTTTGTAGAATATACTGTAATATTCAACTCACCTCTACCATATATAATTTTTAATAAAAGATTTCTATTTTTCAATTCCTTGTGACATGAACAACAACAAACAGCAAAGCAAACTTGAAGAACTAAAAAAATGTTTTATTCCTTTCTCAAAATGGACCCAAAGAAAACTAAGTTTCACATACGTACCAAAAAACAAAACTAATTTTAAAACGATTAAGATGCATGACGTGTGTGAGTACTTCATCATTACTCTTATTAGATAAAACAAATAATTGTTTCACCATGAAGAGCAATATAAATGGGAACCAATATAGTACTAATATTTAACCAACATAAAGTTCCGAAAGTTTTAGAATAAAGATGAAATACTTATATAGAACATGATAAAATTAATGTGAGAAATTATATATCTTAATTCAAATGATTTATTTTTATAACTCTCTCTGTAGTTTCGAAAATTTTATAGCTTTTTTAATTTAATAAATAAATTGTTTATGATTAACGATGAAAACATTTTTATTATATTTTTTCTTTCTTGAAATGTGTACTTTTCACCATTATTTAACTATGATGTATTTATATCTTCTATAGATTTTGATTTATTTAAATTTAAAAATACAATATAAGAAATTTATTACTACTACAATAATAAATCTTATTTATTCCTTGGCTTCTATTGCTTTCTAGTTTCTAAAGTCAACGCAACTATTAGTTTTTCTTATCTAACAAAACAAGTCAACTACTAAACTTATTGTGAATACTATGTGATTTGGAATGGCTGAGCCAAATATTATGGCTGAAGCCTGAAGGCGTGGATGCATCTGAATCTCTGACACATCACAGATGCATTAATAATGCACATTTCAAAATTTCAATGCATATTATTTAGTTTTCGGATTGGGTTTATTTTGCATGCAGGCAATTAATACGCCATACGGATGTGTCACAAATAGTCGCATTGTAAAAATACAATTGACTAAAGCACCAAAAATAAAAGTAAAAATGGAATTATACTGTCTTCTTTAAAATGATATGAAATTATAATAATTTTATAATTTATTGTCTATAAATTATCAAAGTTTTAATTGATAATATTTTAATAAAAAATATAACTTATCTTTTAAAATATTTTTCATAGCTCCGAGGAAGCAAATCCTAAAAGTATAATATAAAGTTGACTAATTCACCATTTTACACCCTAAAAGTATATAACATTCTCTTTGAATTAAGAAAGTTTTAAATAAAATTTAAGTTATTTCATCTAAGTTTCTAAACTTAATTACATAATGTCATTTTGATTTTTAAACATATATTAATATTATTACTTAAGTCATATATTTTTTATAATTTTAAACTAATATGATTGATAAATTATGCTCTCACAAATTTATTTAAAATTTTCTTAATTTTAAAAACTAATGAAACAATATCTATAGCAACTGGTAGTTGAGTTGGTGCCAATATAGTTAAGATGAACTAGGCTATCAGTATCTCCGGTATGCCATTTTTTTTTTATAAAAAAGTATCTTATACTTCAGGAACTAAGATACTAATTTATATATATATATATATATATATATATATATATATATATATATATATATATATATATATATATATATATATATATATATATATATGTAAAGAGCTCCACACCTTGGATTAGTTTGATTTGCTATCTTATTTGTTTATTTCAGTGAGTTATTTATTTATTTCTGTTTTGGGTCATATGAGGCTGTGAGCAAACTTTTGGTTTAATTGTTTAATAAACTTCAAAGCAATGTTAAAACTTGAAAGTTCCTTTTGTTTTTCTCCTGCATTAATGTACTGTATAGACTAATTGATTATATACTTCCACGGTACGTAGCTGATGGCGTCATTAATTGTCTTCTAGAACTAGAATTTGGTGCTGTTCCACGGGATATGTCTTATGGATTAATTAACCCATTACTTTACTTTTCAATAAACATGTTCACCCCGTGGCAAGCACGAAAACGCACCACTTTCAGATTTGATAGGTTAATTTCCACCTTTTTTTGGTCATAATAATGGATGTAATTTCGTCATGCATGACGTTCCCACATGTATTTGTTGTTCAACCTCATCGATATCACGGTGAGAGGGAATCTTAGAATACTATGCCCTTCTTCACATCACCTTTTTAACCAAATCTCTATTCTAAGGATTGAAATAATACATATTGGTTACCTTCAATTTACTTTTTATTATGTTTTAGGTGTAAACTATATAAAGTATCTCACTTTGTTAATAATTTTTATAAAAAAAATAATAAAAAATTGGTGGACTTTTTAGTTGAATCTTAAGTTTGGCGTTTTTAGAAACATCAAGTCAATTCCACTAATAATAAATTACATTTTTCCTTATGAATGCAATTCTTCCACCTCACTTGTGTAGTTAGCTTATTAATACACAAGAGTTGATAAAGAAAATTGAGTGATGCTTACAACTGTGCTAGTAACCACTAAGAATATAAATATATAAATAAATACATAAAATAATCACAGGAACTGTTAGGTGTTAGCTTGGAAAAAAAATTAGTAGGATCAACGCCAATTATATAATAAAAAAGCAAAAAAAATAGTATGACTAGCTTTATTTGAAAACGACAACCATTGAAATCAGTAGGCAAACGATTGTAAGAAAGATAGAAAGACGTGGAACAATATTAATGGTAAATTTTTGCTATATTGCTATCAAAATATTGCAAGATATATTCCATCGTTCTCGCATATTTTTGGTTATCTGTTGTTATTGACAACATGAATAAATTTCTTACAAGAAGGGGGAAACAAATATTTGGTATAATCTTCTGTTGAATTTCTAAAAAATATAGAATAAAGAAGCATAGTACAAAAAAGAACCAAAAAAAAGGAAGATTGGAATTAGGCAAAACTCATACTGTTGAGGCACTTGTGTGAAGTTGGACTAAGGAAGCATAAAATCCACCACTGATGTTAATGAGCTTTTCATGCTTCCCTTTCTCCACTATAACTCCATTTTTTACAACAGCAATCACATCTGCATTTTTTATTGTAGATAGACGATGTGCCACAACCACAGTAGTTCTGTTCACCATGACTTTGTCCAACGCATCTTGAACAACTCTTTCTGACTCAGCATCTAATGCACTTGTTGCCTCATCTAGTAGCAATATCTTTGGACTTTTAATTATGGCACGAGCAATTGCTACCCGTTGCTTCTGCCCACCAGATAATTGGGTTCCTCTCTCTCCCACTATAGTATCATAACCCTATTATAGGAGGGAATATAATTGGTAAAGTCAAACACATTTGCCAATAAGAACAACTTACCCAATAAGATACAAAGTTTATTTGGTAATGTTGCAAAGACACGATAACATAAAGAAAGTAAAAAAATCAAATCTTTGCCAATGTTTTTTTCTTGATTATTTACCTGTTGTAAGCCACTAATGAATTTATGTGCATTGGCCATTTCTGCTGCAGCTATGATTTCTGCTTCAGTAGCATCACCTCCTTTTCCATAGGCAATATTGGCACGTATAGTTTCATTGAACAAAACTGGCTCTTGGCTTACAAGACCCATCTGCTGCCTTAACCACTTGAGCTGTAACTCACGAATTTCTATCCCATCAAGTGTGATTTGGCCTGAATCAGGATTATAAAATCTTTGCAACAAGGCAATCACTGTCGATTTTCCACTTCCACTTTCACCAACAAGAGCCACTGTCTGGAACACAAATTTTGATGGTGATCATTAGTTGCTACACACATGCATTTAAGCTACCTTTTGAAATGAGATGGAGTTAAAATATAAAACTCAAAATTTACCTTGCCAGAATGGATAGTCAAGCTGAGGTCTCGAAAAATCTGTATATCAGGCCTAGAAGGATACTTGAAGCTCACATGACGAAGCTCAATTTCTCCCTTAACGCTGTCCAGTGTGCTACCAGATTCATCACCAGGATCTATCTTTGACTTCTTATCAATAATTCCAAATATGGAAGCAGTAGCTGACTTGGCTTTGCTTGAGTCAGGAGCAAAGGAGCTTGATTGGGAAACTCCAATAGCTGCCATAGTTAATGCAAAGAAAACCTGCAAAACATGAAAACTACTACATTTTCAAGAAGGAAAAATTGAAATGTAATACTCTTTATACACATTTTTTCCGTCTCCAAAGTTTATAATGCATATTGCAAGTATGAAAGAGTTGGTACCCGGAAAACATCTGAGAATGTTGCCTTCCCAGCATCCACAAGTCTAGCTCCTGCGTAGAAACTGGTTGCATAAACACAAAACAGTAAGAAAAATGAAACCCCAAATCCTGATCCGCTGATCAACCCTTGCCGTATCCCTGTTTTCATGGGGCCCTCACATTTATTCTTGTATAGTTCCATAACCTTGTCTTCAGCACAGAAAGAAGCAACTGTTCTTATGCTTCCAACTGCATCATTAGCAACTTGGCTTGCTTCCTCGTACATCATCTGCAGCAGCAAACATTCATTACTATGCTAATATATTGTCTCATAAGCTTAATAATACAGTTAGTTACGTATATAACTTTGTACAGTAATGGAAAAGAAAACAAACCTTTGCATCTGCACTGAATCCCTTCATGAATTTCATTTGAACATATCCATTTACTCCAATCAGAGGAATCAAGACAAGAATAATTAATGCCAGCTGCCAAGATGCAACGAAAGCAATAATCAAACCTGCCAGTACAGTTGCGAAATTTTGAACCAATAGTCCCAGCGCATCACCGACAAGGGCACGAACAGAAGCAGCATCTGCTGAGAGCCTTGCACCAATGGCACCACTTGAGTTTTCAGGCTCATCAAACCAACTAACCTCCATGTTGACAACCTTCTCAAAACACATTTGCCTGATACGTTGGATTAACTTACACCCTGCCACCGCAAAAAAGTATCCTCGTGCAGGAATTATAAGAAATGATGCAAGACCAAGGATCATAAACATCAGTGCCCAAAACTTGGAGTCCTTTTTCATCTCATCAAATGGTTCATAAAATGTCTTGATGACACTGGAAATCAGCACGCCAAATATTGGAAATATAACCCCATTTGCTATGGCAGCTACAGATCCAATCACAAGAACTGGAATCTCTGGCTTGTTGAGGGAAGCAAGGCGGCTGAGTGGAACCTCTGGTGCTTCTTCTTTGGGTTGTGAGCTTTCATGTTCAGGATCAGCAACGTTAACTCCTGTGGGTAAACCAAAGGAAACTGAAAAGGAGTGGCGGCTACTATTCCCTAAGGATGACCCCCTACTAATAGATCTTTGAAGTGATCTCTTTTGACTAGATTGTCTAAAGGATTCTACAGAAAGTTCACTGTTGTTGTGTTGGTCAGCATTTCCTTCTGTCTCTTTGTTTACTTCTTGTAGGCGTATAAGTTGAGAGTAAGCTCCCTCAGGATCCTTTAGTAATTCTATGTGTGTTCCTGATTAATAAACACACCAAGTTATAGTAAGATATAGGCAAACAAAATTGTGATGATTTGAATTCTACTTTCTATGAATGAATTCTATCAGAATCAATGAGCTAATCATCTATATGTATGATCAACGATTTAATCAATGGAAATTGAAAAGAAGGCACGTTTTCAATGAAATTGTATAATACCTTTCTCAACCATCTTCCCTCTATGAATGACAGCAATCACATCAGCATTCCTCACTGTGCTCAAGCGATGCGCCACTATAATAGTAGTTCTGTTGACCATGATCCTGTCTAGAGCCTCTTGCACTATCCTTTCAGACTCTGCGTCAAGTGCACTTGTTGCTTCATCCAGAAGTAGAATTCTCGGATTTTTCAGGATTGCTCTTGCAATGGCAATGCGTTGCTTCTGTCCACCAGACAGCTGAGTTCCATGCTCACCAACCATCGTGTCCAATCCCTGCATGCAAAGGTAAAAAGCTGAAGGTTACTTAACAAGTTCCAAGATTACAAATCAAGAAATAGCCTTGAAATTGAAGTACTCTGGCTAGAGCATAGAACCTGTGGAAGCTTATCAATGAATTTAGCAGCATTAGCAAGTTCAGATGCAGATCTTATCTCTTCAATTGTTGCTCCCTCCTTTCCATATGCAATGTTATCCTTAATGCTAGATGCAAACAACACCGGCTCCTGGCTGACAAGGCCAATTTTTCCTCTAATCCACCTAAGCTGAAATTCTTTCAGGTTGATGCCATCAATAAGAACTTCACCTGCCTGTGGATCATAGAATCTTTCTACCAAGCTGATAACCGTAGACTTTCCACTTCCACTTTGTCCAACTAAAGCCGCAGTTGTACCACTTGGTATATGAAGAGAGAATCCATTAAATATCAGTTCCTCAGGTCTTGCAGGATAACTGAAATCAACATCCCTCAACTCTATTTCGCCTTGAATATCTTCTAATATTTTTCCATTTGGATCATAAGCATCTATCTCTGGCTTCCTTTCAATTGTCTGAAACATTTTGTAAGCTGCAGCCTGACCTGCAGCGAAAGCACTCATGCTAGGGGATGCCTGTCCAAGAGACCTAAGACATGGAGAAAAAAATATGTAAAAAAGTTGAATTATAGATCTATTTATCTCTATATGCGGTTGTGTTGGATATAAAAAAAGCAACGAACTGCCAAACTTTCTTAGCAGTGGAAATACATTTTAAAAAAATGCTACTTACATTGAAGCAGTTAGCACAGCAATAATCACATTAATCACCGTGCCCCCATTATATCCTTTTTCCATTATCATCTTTGCGCCAAACCATACAGCCAAAGCATAACCACAGAAAATAACTAACATAACTGTGCCTAGACCAGCGCCAGCTGTGGAACCTTCATGAACTCCTGATTTGTAAGCATCTACAAGAAATTTGCTATAACTAGATACTGCTTGCTTTTCCCCAGTAAAGGACGCAACCTGGAAATATACACAGGGAAAGAAAATATAATTATTATAGCACTGTCAAGACGCAAGCAACAAGCAATAAACACATTCTCAACCAAGAAATTATAGAATTCCACAGATATCTACTTAAGGTTTCAACAAATAACATACAGTTCTTATTGATCCAATGGTCTGTTCAACTACATGTGCAGCTTTTGCATAAGCTGTTTGACCTCGAGAAGCCATCCTGCCTATGATGACTGCCATAGTAGCACCTGACAAAGCAAGAAGCGGAAGGGTGGACAACATGACAACAGTAAGAAGCCACCCTCTGACAAATGCTATCACAAATCCCCCAATGAATGTTGCTATTAGCTGCAGAAATTTCCCAACCTGTTCAAAAAAACAAACATTCAGCATCTACAAAGTGGCTTCATGCTCCTAATTAACATTCAAGCCGACAAAATTTATCTCTTGCAGCACATCATATATACCTTCTCACCCATGGCATCTTGTATGAGAACCGTATCACCAGACATCCTCCCTATCACCTCTCCCGTGTTCGTTTCCTTATCAAAGAAAGCAACATCTTGTCTCAGAATAGTTTTCAAATACAATCCCCGTATCCGTGCAGCTTGTCTCTCCCCAGTGACCATCCAACTAGTCACCTCTGAAAAATGAAATATTTCTCTCAACTTCAGTGTCTAGAAAACTCAAATGGTTTAACACAAACCACAATGATCTTATTATAAAATATAATACTTACGGAGAAACGCCGCCATCCCAGATCCTACTGCCAAGTACACAAATTTAAGAGAAACCTGCAGTTTTATCAATCACACGACCAAATATCATCATAACTTCTAATTAACAAGGCTTCAAAAACATACTTTCAAAATCAATTCAAATCTCATTAACCAACCAACAAGACACGTTTATGGCTTTACCTTGGATACTTCTTCAACCACGTGAGTGTTTTGCTGGTTACTACCGAAGCTATCAATCATTTGACCGAACAGCAAAGTCATGAGAGGCAAACCCAAACCATTTCCAATGGCACCAATGGTCCCAACAGCCATCAAAAGAATGTCAGTGGAGTCTGCAAAAGCGAACAGCTTGTGAAATGGAACTGTCTCTGGCTTTTCCTTTTGTTTGCCCTTTTCTCTCTTCTCCCCATTCGTGCTTGTTTCTGCACTATTCTCTGACGTGCTTGCCTCATGATGTTTTCTCTCTTCGCCATTCTCCGCATCCATGTCAGATCACTGCCTTCTACTTCCAACTATTCAAAATTTCAAAAATAAATATAACAACTCGGAAAATATTAACACCTCAAAGCATCACAAACAAAATAACTTGCAATTAACAAACGCAGACTATGGAATCAGTGAAAGGTTGGAACAAAGCTGAACAACACACTACACAGATTTCCTAGCTTTATTTTTTTTTTCCTTGTTCGGAATGAAACTAAATTCGTGCTAAAGGAAGAATCGGTGAGAGTAGTTTGAAAGAAAATCAAGTTGCAGGATATTGGAAAAAATCCAAGTCAAAAATCCAAGTCTCACATCAGCTAGAGATAAATCCAAGATAGATTATATAAGTGTGAGACAATCGAATTAATTTTCAGAATTGAGTTAGTACTAAACTCCCATTCTTCTAAGATTCTAAGACAGGAAAAACAATGGAAAAGTTGATGGATTCTGTCACCTACCACACTTATTTTATTTTAATAAAAGAGAGAGAGAGAGAGAGAGAGAGAGAGAGAGAGAATGGCTCATCGTGATCACTCTCTTATAACCAGGAAATCGGGAATGTGATTGTGATGACGGTGAAAGTGCAGAGAAAGAAAAATGCTGCACTTCTTAAAGGTCAAAGTTTCACACCATATCATATGGTTAGAAAACACGCACACAAGCACGAACGCAGTTGACAAGTTGAAATGCTACCAACTATGAGTATACATGGGAAAATCAAGAAAATAACAATGGAAATGAAGAAACCTGTGTAGGGAGACACAAGAAAAAGAAAGCAGAGGAAAGATTTATTCTGTTCCTAGCTTTAGAAAGAAAAAAGGGAAAGAGATAAATATATAGATTTGAATTTAGGACTATTTGTGTTGGGAAGGGTGGAAGAGTAGTTTGTGGCTCTGTAGAATATGTTCACACTTAACACGCATTATATGGACGCAACGCAAGTAGTCATTGCTTATAGGACAAGCATCTTCTTCCGTGATGGCCAAGGGGATAACTAATAATACCTGTTTTGGGAAATAATAAAATCAAATACCCATACTATATCAAATAAATTATATTACATTCAATGGGTTTACTCAACTCACTTTCAAACATTTTATTTTTTTTTAGACTCTCAATTGTTAGTTAAGATTTATTAAAAATTATAAAATTAGCAACTGAAATGCATTTAATAAAAAGTGAAATTCTGATTTATTTTTTAAAAAAGTGAGATTCAAACAAAATTATGATTATTCAAAAGATTATTTTAGCATGTTACTAACATTTCTTATAATTTTATACTCCCTTATCTCTCTTTCTAATATTTAGTTATTTTACTAATTAGCTGATTGGCCAGATTAAGAAAATTAGCCAGTGCAAAAATCCTAAAATAACTCAGGTATTATTTTTACATGAACGTCGATTGCGTTTAAGGTAACTTCTTTGCAAACAGATATTATATGGTAAAAAAATTTTAGTAATAAAATTTCAAAGGAGATTATCGTCCTTTGTTAAAAATATTGTTTTAGATTGGTTTTATAGGTCCATTCCATTTTTTAAGGGAAAATGCTTATGCAATTTTTCTTATGTAGTATTAAATATATATTGGCAGAATAAATTTTATTCAATTATAATTTATCTTATAATTAAATATTGTTAATTTTTATAATTATTATTATAATTGATTAATGATATAAAACTATATATTAAAAATAAACTCTTGAAATCTTTTTATTAAAGTGAGAAACAATAACGATCCGTAAATTTAAGAATTTATTTTATTTTACAGTATTGAAAATTATCCCATCACAGCTGGTCATTTGATTTGGTGATTTCAATTGAAATACATTTTTAAAATCCATTTTGGTGTTTCCAACTTTCCATTTGAAATCTTGGTCAAAGCGATTATCATTCTTTTATTAACGACCATTCTGAAACTTTTCTTCTTGTATTTTAGAAAAATAAACCAGAATAAATTTCAACTCATACGTGCATATCTTATCGATAAGACCAACGGCGATTCGTTTATTTTATGCTAAAGGAGAAAATAAAAATAGAAAAGGCAACGTCGAGGTAGATTCTGCATTTCTTTGTCTCTGTCTCTAATAAATTTTAAAATATTATAATCAAAATTAAAAATAATTAAAAGACTACATAATCAAAATTAAAAATAATTAAAAGACTACAAATTTATTCAACATATACTAGTAACACGCGTGTGTGTGGAAAGCTACGAGTAGTCTTGTCGCCCATGTATCTTGCAAGTTGCTTTATGTTAAAGTGTAAATATAATATGCATCTCTTTTTCAAGTAACTCAAAATAGAACACGAGATGTGAGATGTGAGAATAGTTATTTTTATATGTAAGATTAAAATTAAAAGTTAAGATTAAAATATTTTAAATTTAAATTAGAGTTTTATCTAATCATAAAATTTTTATAAGATTTAAAAAAAAATCAAATATTTTAAAGATTTAATTTATGTTAAAATTATTATTACAATCATCGGTGTTGTCGTAACCACATTCATATTAAATAGAGCAATTATGTTAAGATTTAATTTATGTTAAGATTATCATTACATTCATATTGAATGGAGCAATTATGTTTATTTATTTTCTCTTTGTAAGCGCGTTAATAGTGTAGATTATATTTCACACAAAAAATAGTGTAGATTATTTCATTGAGGATTTAATGTTGTTAGAAAATAAAGATTTAATGTTGTTAAAGGTGAGAATTCTTTGATTCAAGAATAACACATCAAATAAAGATACGTTAAATTCTAAAAGCAAAGAAAAATATTTAAAATAATTTGTGTTTTTATCTAATTTTTTTAACTTATTGATTTAATAATAAACTTGAAAGTCTACTAAATTTTTATAGAGTTTACTAAAAAGAAAATTCACACATAATTCAACTCCCATAAAATAAATAAACTTGTATAGTTAAAAGTTTTATAACGATGAAGATTGTTTCATCTTCTAGCTTCGTGGTTCACTCTTCTTAAGAATGTTGGTTAACATTTGTTCAAAAAAAAAAAAGAATGTTGGTTAACATTAATATTTTGTCATGACAATTAAATGATTTAAGCACCTTTGATTGCAAGGTTGATCTAGATACTCCGAAACACAACTAAAACGGGCTAATTGATGTAAACAGAAACAGAGGTTCTTCTCTCCAATTTTGACAAGTGGCGTGACTGTCGAATTAGAAGAGACAAAAGTGGCAAAAATGAATACTTTAGTTAAGAAACAACCCAAGTAAAATTGAGTATGGTGCATTTACTATAATCTTGGCTGTACAGGAGTACCAGCAGCCCACATAAGGACTAAATTGCAATTTTCAATCTACACATTCCAAATCCACCCACCAGATTGCCAATAAAACATCAAAACCGTTTATTATGATAAAAGCACATCTGACGGTAACAAATGATGCATCACTCGTGTGCCACATTAGTTGAACTTCACGGTAGCTTCCTCTATTTGATGATTGATAGTGATCCCATCTGCGGTTATAACTTTCTCATTAATGAGTGTGAAGTCACCTATTCATTCAGTACTAACAAAACAAAATACAATAAATTTGGTAAAGGGCAATGGCACTTTAAAGGGAAGAAAGCACCACCTGAAACCAGAAGTGGAAAGTGCTCCTAACATTAGATTAGACCCTCTACCATGCTCCTCTGCCTCTGAAGTCTGAACCTCCCACAGGAATGGCAATGGAGAAGACAACATTGTTTGTGTTGTTGCTGAATGTGCTTGTGTTCAGTGCCTCTCTTGTGTCCTCAGAGCAAAGTCATGTCTCAGCTGTAGGGGACCCAGGAATGCAGAGAGATGGTCTGAGGGTGGCCTTTGAGGCTTGGAACTTCTGCAATGAAGTTGGTCAAGAAGCTCCTCACATGGGTAGTCCAAGAGCTGCTGATTGTTTTGATCTTTCAGGTAAGCCATATCACCTGGTCCTCTAAAATTTATATTAGTCCAGTTTATCACATATTTGGTCCTCAATGTTGGGTCACATATTATATATGTAATTTGTTATGTCCACTCCATATTCTATAATTTCCTTCGTATTTTTAGCTTTTCAAAATTGCCAATGTGTTTTCTTCTGTTGAGAGTTGTTGTGATGGCCAGGTTCTCTGACTCACAAGGTCACAGAAGCTGATAACAGACTTGGGGTGGGGGACTCATTTCCTGGTTTAAAACCAGAAAATATCAACAACACAGACCTTTATGCAATTGAAAAGGAATTGTATTTGGGTTCTTTATGTGAAGTTGCAGACACCCCAAGGCCTTGGCAGTTTTGGATGGTAATGCTGAAAAATGGTAACTATGACACCAGGTCGGGGTTATGTCCTCAGGACGGGAAAAAGGTACCCCCTTTTAGCCCGGGAAGGTTTCCTTGTTTTGGACAAGGGTGCATGAATCAACCCATCTTGTGTCATCAATGGACACAGCTCAAAGATGGCACAATGCAAGGGGGGTTCAGTGGTACTTATGATTTGGATTCTGGTTGTGGAGGTGAACACGATGGTGTGTCTTACTATGAGGTAGTTTGGGAGAAGAAAGTTAATGTTGGGAGTTGGGTGTTCAAACACAAACTAAGGACTTCAAAGAAGTACCCTTGGTTGATGTTGTACCTTAGAGCTGATGCAACCAAAGGATTCTCTGGAGGTTACCATTATGACACTAGGGGAATGCTAAAAACTGTGAGTCCAAAATTTACATTTCTGTTCAATTAATATTTAATAGTTAAATTAGCGAGCCATACATATGGTACAATTTCCCTCAATGCATCTAGTTTGATTTGACATAATTAACCATTTGGTTTGGTTAATGATTTAGCTTCCAAAGTCACCAAATTTCAAGGTGAGGTTGAGCTTGGATATCAAGAAGGGGGGAGGGGCCAAGAGCCAGTTCTATCTGTTAGACATTGGAAGCTGCTGGAAGAACAATGGTGCTCCTTGTGATGGAGATGTACTCACTGATGTCACTAGATATAGTGAGATGATCATAAACCCTGAAACCCCAGCTTGGTGCAGCCCCAAAGGCCTGGTTAACTGTCCACCATTTCACATCACTCCAGACAACAAAAAAATATACAGAAATGACACAGCCAATTTCCCCTACTCAGCATATCACTACTACTGTGCTCCTGGGAATGCTCAACACTTGGAGCAACCAGTGAGCACTTGTGATCCTTACAGCAATCCTCATGCTCAAGAGATAGTTCAGTTGCTTCCTCACCCTACTTGGGGTGAGTATGGCTATCCCACCAAAAAAGGTGATGGTTGGGTGGGGGATGCAAGGACTTGGGAGCTTGATGTTGGAGGGCTATCAAGTAGACTCTACTTTTATCAGGTCAATAATTGAACCACTACTACTGTACCATTTTTACTTTTTGAAACATTTTTATTGAGATGTGTAAAATTGTGTTCAATGATTTATTTATTTTTTGAGTCCTATTATAATTTTCAAAATAAATATTTCTTTTTTTAATTTCTTAACAAGTGTCCTTAGCATGACCCTTTAATTTATCTTGTAATGTGATGCAGGACCCAGGCACTCCTCCTGCCAAGAGAATATGGACATCTATTGATTCTGGTACTGAGATATTTGTTAGTGACAAAGATGAAGAAGCAGAGTGGACTCTTAGTGATTTTGACGTCATTCTAACACAATCAGGGACCAACTTGATGAACAAGGCTGAGAGAAAGAAGTAAGGAATATTGATAATGGACTAAACTTTTGGGATTTTAGATAGTCCACCAAGTGTAGGCTTCTAAATCATAGGGGTTACAGCACATTTACACGAAAATAATTTTCATTGGTCAAATCCTGATCATAGGATCTTGAGTTGTGCATGTTTGGACTGTAATTTGCACATTCCAAATCTTAGTTTGGAGATTGTGAATGTTACATCCACAAAATAACGTCAAAATCATGATCGAGTTGCATTTGAATAAGATTTTGAACCCCAGATCATGATTCGAGTAGACATGGAAAAGAGTTGTTTTTTTGGGTCAAATAATTGTTTTTTGTAAACTGTAATTTGAACACGACCGTAAAGTAAAATGATTTCACTAACTTTTTCTAATTCTGGCATATTTGCTATTTGGTTTTCGTTCGTGATATAGTTTTTATGTGTTTTTTAAGATAATAGTAGTAGTAACTTTTTAGTTAAACTTGCCAGAGTAGAAGCAGGCACCCCAAGGCATAATAAATTCAGCTTTAAAGTTGAATAATTATAGTTTGATTACTGTTTTTAAAATAAGTTTTTAGCATTTTAATTTGTTATAGATTTATTAAAGGATTATTTAATAATTGTTTAACTTTTTTCCATTCTTTTTTTTTTACCACCCAATCAACCTTATATTTCAAATTCACCTGTTCTAATTAACCAATACACCTTTTACAAAATATCGGTGCATAACTTGAGTGGGATGGGAACGTACCATGTGTGTGTTTGGCACCTAACTTGTTAGGTTTTGACCATCTTGTACATTGTTTACCACAAGATCACATGTGATCCATGGGATATGGCATTTGGTATTTGGTAATACGTTGGTTTGTTTTTTGAGCCAGACCTATACATCACAACAAACAAACTAGACCATAGATTTTCCTGCATAGCTGCTTTATTGTTTTGAATACTTGCTAAATGTCGAGCTTCGGAAATTCGTTTATATTTAGTGCCAGTATTAAACATAATAATGTGTGATAGGAATATATTGATGATAATTATAACCATGAAATGGAACGAGCCAATTAGGTGATGATCATAGTCGTGAAAATTGACTTTGGGTATTGAATTTAGAATTTGCATCCTATGCATCCTAGGGGAGCAGATATGGTAGTTCGATTATTTCTTTATCTTGACCAATGACGGCCTAATTAATTTTCAAAATTTTCATGCTTGTTCCTTCCCTTCACAAAGCAATCTTATATTATTCAATAAATGTTCTTACAATTTTTAATATTTTAAGAAAAAATATTAAATGAGAAAATAATATATTTAATATCTTGGATATTTAAAAATAATTTAATACTTTATTTATCAAATATATTAAAGAATTAATAGAAAGATTTAGAATTATCTGTCCAAATATTCATATGCAGTGGTTAACAACAACAACAAATCAATGATCTGGTGATTTTATTTGGTGCATTCGTTCAAATACGAGCCTTTGCCCCGATGGTTTTACACCTATCTTTAGGCCTTTGCTCCAAAAACACTGTTGATCATTACTGATCCAGTCGAGCCTATCTAGTGAGAGAAGTGTTCACCAAATGGATTTGATGAATTTTGGAGAGAAGAATTATTTGATTCAATTATTTTGATTTTGTTAATTTATCATCTAAGGTTTAGTTTAAAATTTTAACTTAATCCAATCTAATTTAAAGTGATTTGGATTAGATCAATTTTCGTTTTAACCTACTTTTAAATTATTTTAGAAAATATTAAATAAAAGATGAAACATATAATAAATATAATAAAAAATATCAAATATTTTATTTATATGTAATTATATAACTAATAATATAATATTTATGTATCTTAACTCTTAACTCAAATAATTAGTAAAAATATCTTTAATTAAATATATTTTTCATAAACAGATATAAATTATATGATAATTTTATAAATATATAAAAAATAAAAATAGAAATGAGCGATATTATAAATTTATGAAAAAAATATATACATATGTGTAAATTCGGTTTTGATTGATTTCTAAAATCAAATCAGAGATCCAATAAAAAATTTAGATTTTCCAATTTATTGATCTATTCAATTTTCAATTTATTTAGTTTTCAATTTTGGTTTTTTCGGTCCACTTTGGATTCAGTTTATGAACATCTAAGTGAGAGATTATGGTTCGTTTTTGTTGGTGTAAAAAGAAGATGAAAGAAAAGAATGTATAAAAAAAAGAAAACAATTATGTTTCCCTTCTATTATTTTAATGAAGTGGAAAATGATAAAAACAATATTTTTCTTTGACCGGAAAGAAATTAAAAAAATATAATTATGTTAATAATTTTTATATTTTTAATATAATTGTGAGTAAAAAGAATATTTTTTAATGTCTTAACAAATATTTTATCCATCTAGAGAGATAAAAGAATTATAGGTCTCAATTTTTTTTTATTTTCCACTTTTTTATCAATCAATAAATAAGTTATAAAAAAAATCAAACAATAAATAACAATTTTTTAGGTTTAATTATTTAGATGATCCCAAATTATTTAAGAATTTTAAGGAGGTCTGTAAACTATTTTTTTTAATTGGGTCTTTCATCATATATATTTTCTAGCGGTTTTTAAAACGATCATAAGTTAATATTTTATAAGGATTTCAAAATGCTAATAACAAGAGAATAGAAAATATTTTTTACGAAACTTTTTCCAAACAAAAGAATATTTTATGGAAGATTTCAAGAATTTGTTTAGTATGCCAAAAAAATTTAATAACCATATTATATAGCTATAAAATATTGAAATTTTTTATTAATGATTAATTTTTTATGATAAATAGAACACTTTTAATGAAGTCTTTTTCAACAATATTATAATGTAACATAATTGCTCATCTGTTACAAACGGAGTCAAAAGTTAAGAGAAAACCATCAAATACTAAAGTTGAATGTTGATGTACCGTTCAAAATTCGGCTAGCAAAAGGAAAGCAGTACCACAGTACTACAAACCAAAAGAAAGCAGTACACTTAACATCTCACATTCCAGAAGTTGTTGTCTGTTGTTTTAATTAAACTATGACAGTTTGAGCTAGCTAGTAGTACACTAGTACCCATAAGTGAAAGTAGTACAGCTAAATTTTCATAGCACTGACATCATTCATGTACTACAAAGTACAAAACATTACTTCTTCTGGGATCATTATATAGGGATTGGATTGAATCATACCTGCATTCAAGAGTGCATTTTGTGCGTAATGTAGTTAATTAGACAAATTTCTAATGTGAGAATCTTTCTGAGAATGAGATGTTGCTAAATATTTCGGATGTTGTCGACAAGGATGAGGTAATAATAGTTAGAGACAGGACAAAGCAGGGGAACAGGCAGAGCATGGATGGAGCTATCAACACAATATTGTCAAGAAACTGAGAGTGAGAGGAGAAATATGTTGTGGTTCTGCTCATGCACTGCCTCTTCCCTGGCTCTGTCTCCATTTCTCCTTCCCTTATTTATTTTTTGATTTATTGAGTATGATCTGTTTTCAAATGTGTTCATAGGTTCAACTTATTAAGGTACGAACATACTCTGGGCATTGAAAACTGGTTTGACTCTTGAACATATTCCGCACCACTAATCTTTCTTGTAATCCAGGCTCACGCACGATCACTATAAGGTCCCACATTCTTAGTGGCCTAATCGTTGGAAAATGCTACTTTGGCACTACTTGATGAATTGTATGGCTGGGATTTTTTTCCCCTTGCTTGTAGAATCCTCTCAATTTATGTAACCATCGTGTACTCATTTACATGTCATCAAATTTTGAATGAGATGTGATATACATAGAACAATTTGTATGACCTCATTTTCTGTGTTTATTTCTCTCCATCAATATCATTTTCTAAAACTCAAAATTCTCTCTTTTTTCTTAGTTGTAGAAGTTATTGTTTAAGTAACATTTCTCATTTTTAATTCCTTATAACTGTTTTATTATTATCATGTTATATGTGTTAATTCTACAACTGCCTTCTCATTTCCATAGTTACTTCTGAGCCATCAGACAAATCCATTGCTGTCTGGCTGAGTTTATTTACTGTAATGTTACTATTTTCTGAACAATTATTGCTTTTGTTGTGTGAAACTTGATCTACAAACATGAGAGAAAGGTAAAAGCAAAGAAAACGAGAGAAAAAAATAAAGAAATTTGCAGCATGTACAAGAAAGTGTGATCTGATACACTCGGAGTAACCATGCATTAAGTTTCTTTCGGGGTGTGGCATATCAAATAAGTTTTTAAATTTTCCAAGTGATTGGAAGATTAGGAATTAGGATGTTACTTGCCAAAAACCAAGCAAAAAATTATCATGAAAGAAAAGTACAAAGAGAGTGAAAGATCACAGAATATCAGCAGGTTATCTGAGTTTTGTTTTTCAGGAATATGCTGGATGGTCTAAATTGAACAGATTACAAATTCACCAACCAAAGCTATGAATGCCATTAAAACACAAGGGAAGCACAGAGAATAAACACACTTGTAACTAGGAGAAAGATAAGAACATTATTTTATTCAAAAAAAGAAGCAGGGACTTCTGGAATTACATGCTGGTATCACAAGGACTCGGTTGAATCAATTAGGACACAAGGTGAGCTTCTTTCACCGCAAGTTTATGGTCCAATTTTCCAGATTCTATGAACATTAAATCATCCAAAAGAAACACATAATGCTCTTGAACATCCCCTGCACTCTTTTGTCCTCCAACCATGGCTGCAACAATCTCCCACCGTTCCGGGTGGTTCTCATCTACCACGGCTAAGGCCTGCTCAAACAACTTGTTCTCCTTCCAACTCCACCCACACAAACCCTTGGGAAAATCATCCATGTCACTAGTTCTGGATGACATCTTCAGAGGGCTATGACGAAACTCGGGATTTACCATAATTCATTTACATTATGCCTGCAATGACCTGCAAAATTGCCTTGTCTTTCGTGTCATTACAAAGGGTACATGAGATTAATTAAAATTCAACTTATGATAATGAAGGGCTGATTCTTTTGTGCCGAAACAGCAAACTGTTAATAAAATAGAGACAAAATGAAGTACCTCACTATTCATTTCTTGCAAGAATTAGTATCTCCATTTTATTTTATTCCAATTCCATTTTGCAGCACTTAATGTCATGTGGTGCTAGCCGGCTTCATGTGGAAATTTATACATAATAAGTGGAACATGGAAGAAGAACGATCATAAATCTTCCGCATATTTTCTATCCACGTTTTTCTTTCTTTTCCAAATTTCAACATGTTACTCTGCAAGGATAGTAAAAGGTTGAAATTTGGTCGTTAAGATTGAACATTGCTTGAGCCTAGACCTTTCTGTAAGATTCGAAACGATTCGATGCCTTACCTATCGATGGTTAGTATGTGATCAAAGGCTAAGATCTTGAAAGCAAAATAAGTGAGTAGAACATAAAGGAGAACCAGGTGGTTCGTGGTACGAGGAAAGAGACATGAGGATTGAAGTGACAAGAAAGTCATGAATTCGAATCCATCTGCTAACATTTCCAGTTGTGATTTTATGTTCTGGAAAAAAAACTCAAGTATCGAACCAATCACTTATAGTTAAGACGAGATAGGTTCACATGATTTTGATCATTTCTAAAGACAAACCAAAAATCAGACTTATAAGATTAATTTAATGTCTGAGAATGAGTGTTTAAGGATTGAAGGAAGAAATAGAGAAAAATCATTAATTCAAATTGTTTCATGGGCTTTCTTGGGCTTCCAACATGAGATTCTCTAATATCCGGGTGGTAAGTTGAATCCGATTCCACGATTGTCTTGGAGTTTGTTTGTTTTTATAAAAAAAAAAAAAAAAATTGATAAATTTGTCGTGGATTTTGTTAGTAATGGTTGTGCCATAATTAATAAACTCCAAGACATTACTCTTAGTCATCAATGTTGAAGGAACTTACTCGGTCGTGTTCTAGGGTCATTTTTCCGTGTTGAGTGAAGTCAAGTTGTAGTATATGGCTAAGCCGGGTTCATCATTTTCTTTTATTTCCCGCTAGCTTAACTTTTATCTTTTTACTTCTTTTTTTTTTCTTAAGAGATTTTTGTTACTTCTAGTTGATGTCTTGTAGAGGTTATAATTTTTTCTTCGGGACGTTTGCTCCTTTTGCACTTAAAAAAATGTGACAACTATTTTAAGTTTTTAATTAAGTGAGTTTACCGTTGGAGTAAAGGGTTACTATTTTTTTTTAAGATGATGAAAGGGCTACTAATTTAATTTTGATATAACAATATAAGATTCATTAAAAATAAATTAAAAACTCATGAATGGATTCTTCATTACAAATTCTCTTAAAAAGTTCTTAATTTTTATACAACACTAAACCGATGCTAGCATTTTTAACGCAAATCCTGATGATGTTTTAAGCTGTATATCTTATTATAAAATTTCTATTTTCATGCATATGACAACACAGTTGTTTTTTGGATCAAATGTTGTGTACAATAAGACCTACAGGCTACAAGTCAACACCTGTCAGCCTCAACTTAGTTATAAAAGCATGAATATTATTAGTGTTTTTTCTTCTTCTTTGGGAGACAATAAAAAAATAACATAAATATATAATACTTTAAATTAAGTATCTAACAAGAGGGAAGATCAACTTACTTCAAAAAATTACTCTTTATCATAATCATTTATTTTTTAAAAATTTAATGATTAAAATTAACTATTTATTATAACTATTAAATTTCAAAGAAAATGAATAATGAGGATGAAGAATAAATTAATCCCTCCTCATTTAAAAATTATATTTAATTATTTAAAACTAGTCATATCAAAATTAAATTAATTTTACCAAGATCTAAACTAAATAAACACTTACGAAAAAAATATAAAAATTTATACAAATTGGAGTCACCCAATAAAGAAAAAAGAATGGTCAAGTATATATAATTTATTGTATAAAAATATAAAAAAATTAATTAATACTTACTATTTAAAAAATAATTTTTATTTTTTATTTTTCACTTTTTGAAAAAAAACACTTATTTCTCATTTTAAAATTTAAAGATGAAATTAATTATTATTTTTTAATTGTATTATTATTGAAAAAATAGCAATATATATATATATATATATATATATATATATATATATATATATATATGAAATCTCAAAATAATAAATAAGAGAGATAAGAAATTATAAATAATTTTAAAAAACATAAGCTTGGTATGGATTTCTTGGTTTAAATAATTTAGTCTTAGAGTGTTTTATTTAATATTTTAGAAAAGAGCAATAATATATACAAATATTTTTCAATTACTATATTATATAAACTTAAATGCGATTATTAAATTTTAAAAAAATACCATTAGCCTTTCTTATTCTTTATTAAAAATCACAAATAGAGTTTTTATTTGTCCATAGCATATGATGGATCATTTATCGATAGATTTTGAGTATTTATTTGTCTCTGTATATTGGGGTAAATTTAAGTTTATTTACAAATGATTTCTAAACTATTTTTTTTAAAAAAAATATTTTTATACCATTTCCTTTTCCTCAAATTCTCCAAGAAAAAAGAAAAAACTGGAATCCTGAACTTTAGTTTGGCAAATTAAGTAGTTTCCATTAAATAGCCAAAAGCAAAATTCCCATTGCTTCTCCCATCATCAGTCTATGTTATATGCATACTGAAGACAGAGATGAAGTGGTTGATACAAAAAGGCATAAATCATAAATATGAAAAGCTTATTGAATGATTACAAATCAGCTCCTCAGACAATGGAGTGGCTATGTGTGACTGCATTGAAATTAGGTAATCGATTTCCTGTTTATAGTTTTATTAATTTAGGTAGGCTAAAAAAGAGATTATAACACTCAAGATGCTGGTTTGTCTCGGATCCTTAAGCTTTGGTGAAGCTAGCATCGAAAGGAACGCCAGCAGCAGGCAACCAAGTGCTAGCTTGGAGCCAAGGCTCAGCAGTGAATTGTGCAGCCTCCTGCTTGCTAATGAGACCTTTGCCAAACTTGGCTCTTGCTTGAGCAACGGAACCTGGTCCAGTGTTGCCAAACTCAGCGAAGTAGCAATCCTGTGTGTTTGGTTCAATTGGGTTCCATGGAATATAACCATCTGGCTGAATCAAGTCCCCGATAACATTCTCGATGAACACTGCCCTTGAGAATGCCTTCCATGGCCTGGCCAAGTAAGTCTTCACGCTCAAGCGGTCTGCCAAGAGGGTAGGGTCCGGCATGATCTCGCAGTTATGGAGGACTATTCCTGTGGGCATGTTCTTCTGCCCTGTGCCATCTGCCACCACTATGTTCTGCTGATTTGCCATGGGCTTCCTCACCAAGATCTTCGAGTTTTGGATCAAGGTGGTGGAGTATCCGAAAATGAAATCAATTGTTCCAGAGATTTCGCAATTGCGGTAGAACTGACGATGGGCGTGGGCATACAATGTGTCTTGGTAACCGCGCATAGCACAATCAAAGAACACTGAACGATCACCTTGCACGCGAAGTGCCACTGCTTGGTGTCCTTCTGCACCAGCGGTGTTCTCAAATGCAATTGACTTCGCCATGAAATCCTCGGCAACAGTAGCTGCACATTTTTTTTTAATTAGAAAAACATTATTAATTTTTTACTCTTCTTATTTATAATTATAAAACTTTTTTAACTAATTCATGTTTTTTTTTAAAAAAAAATATTTAATCATATTAAATATGTCAATTAATTTACTATATTATCATATTAATACGTTTATAAAAAGAGTAAAATAAATTTCTAAAACGAGGTTTGTAATTGGAGACGAAAGTTGGACTTACAGAAGGTGGCGGTTCTCATTGTCTTGGTACCCTCGTGAAAGTTCTTGCGGCCAGTGATGATGGTATTTGTGGGGCCATCACCGTAGATGAAAAGATTGGGCTTCTTCTTGTCAACGGTGATGTACTCGTCGTAGATACCAGCCTTAACGTAGATAATGTATCTGCCTTGGTGTTTCTTAGGGTAGGAGTTAATAGCGTCCAAAACAGTGGTAAATTGACCACTGCCATCCTTAGCCACAGTAGCATGGGGCAAGACTGCACCGTCGTTGAGCTGAGCCAAGAGCTTGCGATCAGCAGCGGAGACCCAAGTGGGGTAGCCTTCCTGGTCCACCTCCAGAAGGCGGCGAGAGGCGGGCTTGAGAGCAAGGTTCAAGTCCAAGGATTGGAGAATGTGTGAAATCCCTGACACGACATCGAGTGCCAAGCCAGTGAGTTTTCCAACGTTGTCCAAGCTCCCAGATTGCAGCTGCTCCTGCACCTTCTTCTCGCCGTCGGTGTCGAAGCCGTCCAGGCACGATTGCTGGTAGGCAACAACGGCTCCCAACCAGTTCTTGAGCTCGGCGGTGCGCTGGTGCACGTCCTGTAGGCTGCTCTCTTTGACCAACACGCCTGAGGCCTCTAGGTCGTGGATGGCGGACTGCAACAAGTCCTTACAATCCTCCAGAGCCATCTTCATTCCGGCGCTGCTGTTGCCGTGTTCCACCGTCAGCCTGTCGCTCATGTTGAACGCTTTGATCACGCTGTCCATCGAGGTTCTCACCACGGTTGCGATGTACTCCTTTGGGTCTGTGCTGTTCGAAGATGACAGAACCTCGTGGCACAGTTTCTGGTCGTCTGAGCCTTGGCACAACGCTGTCACGGCCCTGTTGCTGGTTTTCAATTCTCCTCCATTGTTGTTGTTGTTCACGCCCTTTGGGCTTTGAACTACAGCAACCACGCCAATTACCACACCCACCACTAGGATGAGAGAAACTGCGGAACCTAGTACTTTTCCTTTCATACTTTTTTTGTTATAATCTTTTTGTGGGTTTTTTTTTTCTTTTATTGATTGTTTCCCTCCGATGAGAGAAGCCAAATCGGAGAGAAGGGTTATTGGGGAAGGTACTTTTCCTTCCCTTTGCTAGTGTTTGAGGAGATTGCAATGAGAAACCACGTAGAAAGTAGGGTTGTATTTATACGTGATAATAGTTTCTAAAAATATGGGCATTCGGCAACTGACCCGTTCCGTGGGGAAAAGCTTTGGTTTTGTGGCGTTCTACCATAAATGGAACAAAACGACTCGCTAAATACGTTCCTCACAGTTATGGACCTCAACTTTGTTTAGCTAGTCTCAGGGATGAATCACTGGTGTGGAGAAAAAACAGTTAAAAAATAACTTTAAATAGGTTTATAAATTTTCTACCTCTATTTTTTTTAGGATTAAATCTCGTTACACATTTTTCCCCTGTACTTTCCCTTATTTCTCAAATTAACAGCATGAAAAAAAAACAGCAATCCAAAAAAAAGTATTACTAATAAAGAAAAAAGAATTATGTAATGAGCCATCAATAATCAATAATTAATTAGAAAATAGACGGAGTTTTATTTTGAAAAGGTTTACAATAGATGTATTTAAAATACATTAAGAGACTTCTATTTAATTAAAATAATTAATATGATATATATATATATATATATATATATATATATATATATATATATATATTGTTTATGGATGTACTAATGCACACACTTTTTTTTCTAATATGAGTGCATTTAATCCTATAAATTTTAGAAGGAAAAAAATCAATAACCTCCTTTGTATTAGTAGATATAATTTAAGAATATTCTAATAAATTCAAAAATCATTTCTCTCTTTGCTCTCGTCAACATTAAATTCACTCTCATTTTTTCCTTTTTCATCATCATTAAATTTCCAATATCTCTCTCATCTCTCAGCATATTTATTTTTTTGTTTTAGAAAGAAAAAATAAACAGCAAAGCAAATTACAAAAGATGAATAAACTGAATTCCAACTTCATCCGCTAACATTTGAGGTTGAACAGCATGAAGACATTAATCAAACACCACCAGCGGAGTGACTTGTGAGGCACCGATCAGTAAACATATTTTGCACTATGATATAAGGCAAATGATAGTAATTTTGAGATAATGTTAACGTTGGAGAAACAAAACATAAGACAAATCAAAAGTTAGTACCAATTAATTAACAACTCATACTGTTTGGTATCAATTAATTAAATTGGATTTTTTTAAGAGAAAGTATTAAATTGGATCTTAACCGACGATATATATCATAAGTAACGACATATAAATATCTCATTATTTTAAACATTTTTATTTTTTTTATTTCCTATCACATCATAAACCTTATTAAATTTATATATTTATTTTCTCTCTAGCTATTTAATGAATGGGAGGAATATTCATGTAACATTTTTCATACACCATCTAGCCAGAAAGAGGAAGAAAGAAATAAGAAATAAGTGGAGCATGTTAATTACGTTTTTGTAAAGAGTGGTTTTTTATACACACAAGATATTAGGGATTTCCATTTTACACTCAATTAATCCTACTTCCATCATGTCAGCTCATTTAATTTGGAGGTAAAGTAGGACCTTATCACACTAAAGCAATGTTATTTAGTGTGAAATCGCAGGTCTTTTGCTAGTATATCAATTCGACAATTATGTACAGTTAAAAATGTATTCTTGCTTTTTTTATAAACCTACCATCTTTGATCAGTTCTCACCTTGTAAAGAAAAAAAAAGAAATAGAAAAGCTAAAATTTAAGTTTTTATTTTTTACTTTGTTATTATAAAAAGGAACATATATATATAAATAAATAAATAAATATATATATATATATATAAGGGTAATGAAAAAAAAAAGCATGAAAAATTATTACTATTAACTCCTATTTCTTGAAAAACTACACCAAACAAGTTTTAATAAACCAGTTAAATAAGAATGCATATACGAGCAGTGAGTATTTTTTTAAGGACAATGATATTTAAATATCTATTTCTTTTCAAACATCTATTATTTTTATCTATCTCTCTTTTTATCACATTGATCATAACACCTAGTTAATATTAGCTTTCTGTTTTTTTCAAGAATGCAATACTTACTGAAGGTTGCAGTTCTCATTGTCTTGATACCATCTCCATAGCTTTTGTTACCAGTAACAATGGTCTTTGTAGGGCCACCACCGTACATAAGATCAATATTAACTAACTCTTTAGGAACCAAGATGTACTCGCATAGATGCCAGCCTTAACATAAATAATGTATCTGCCTTTGAAGTCCTTGCATTCATCAAGGGCCATTTTGATGATGCCAGCGTCAGCACTGAGGCTAAGCTCCACTGGTGCTATCTGTCACTTTCAACGCATGGATCACGCTCTTCGTGGTTGCTTCCACTGCAGCCACTATGAAGGCTTTTGGGTCTAAGGTGTTGGTGATTTGAGCAGAGCTAAGAATCTCATGACAAAGTTTGGAGTTTTCATTGCCTTCGCATATTGTCTCCACAGACTTTGGATGATAAGCTTCCACTTCGTGATGATGATTTTTGTGCTTTTTGTTATTAAGGACAACAACAATAACAACCACCAAGAAGATAAGAGAAATAGTACTAGAGATGAGCACTTTAATTTCTTCCTTTCAACATTTTTTCTTGTTGTGACCTTTTTTTATTCTCTCTCTCAAGAAATTATAATCAATGGAAATATGAAATATGAATCTCCTCCTCTTGGTGGGTTTCTTCTTCGGGAGGGGGTGATATATGATTAATCAGAGGGGATGATATGTATAAATATATAAAATTAATGGTAGAAAAATTAAGAACCAAAAAAAGTGGGAAAAATGGGAAGTTTTCTAGTTTACATTTTAAACTTGGTTTCCAAATCTGAAAACACTTACTACGAGCCCAAAGTCAGCAAAAAAAACACATCAAGCTATTAATTAACTATTGATTAGCACAATCACAATCTTAAAATTTATAAGAATTTGATCTATTTATACTTCTCTTTCCAGATTTAAATAACCTAAATTTTTAAATATGATATATTGGTCAACTTTATTTTTTTAAATAATATCATAAAAACGAAATTTAAAAATTATATTTTGAATGTTTGATAACTTGTATAATATATATTTTAATATTTTAAATAAAATAATTTCAAAAAATTATTGATATTAATTCATTTAATTTTTTTAATATAGTATTATTATTATTATATTTCATATTTGATATATTATATTATATTATATTATATTATATATATATATATATATATATATATATATATATATATATATATACTCTATATTTATTATATATAAAAGAAATAAATGAAAATGTTTAAAAAAAAAGTAAGTTACACGTGGCATCTTCAAGAGATTCACAAAATAAATTGATTAGAAATGTTCACCTAGATAAAAGAACTAAATCTGCACATAATAATATAATTTTAAATATAATTAATGATTGTCTATTTAAATTAATTTGTAAGTTTTTTAAATCAATTTAATGTGTAATTATGACACATTATTATTATTATAAATTTTAGCACGACATGATGACACGTTAGGAGATTTGTAATTAAGATATTTTATGTTATGACACAAATTCCAATTTAATTAGTTCAACCAGGTGTGAATCAATTGATGATCATTAATAAAACGAGTAAATAGGAAAGGATAAAACAAAAACAAAAAGTTGCTTTCATTTAAATCCTATCTTCATCCGTGTCATCTACATTATGCTTACAATTTCATTAAAGGAAACGGATCTCATTTATGAATGAGAAATTATACCTGTAACAAAATTGTGCAATAAAATAATCCATATATAATTAAGAGAGAGAAAGAAAAAAATATTTAAATTTAAAATGTAATGAACGATAGAATAAAAGAGAGAGGCAAACAATTTAAAATATAATGTTCAATAAATTGTTGCATAAATTATTATTAACTGTAACACTTCTCACATGAAATGACTAAATTGAGTAGTAAAATACATTTTGAAAGAGATGTATGACAAATTCAGACACTAAATTTATTGTTTATTCTTATATTATAAATAATTTATTAAATTTAAAAAATTAAAACAAAAAAACATTAAAAAAATCACTTACACAATAATCAATTCCATGCAGTGACAGATTCTGAAAATGAAAGATTATTTTGTGAATAATAAAGAAAAGGAAAGATTTCATGCTTAATTTGGGAGGAAATTATTTTCACGCGGGGATCCACCAAAATTTTTGTATTTCCTTTTCATTTTATTCAAAAAACAGAAAAAAAAAATAATTATTTCCATCTTACTTTCATCATTTCTACTTCCTTTTTCACGTAATCAAATTAACAAGTTCTAACTGCCAACTGAAAACCGGCTCTTACACAATTATCTCAAATCAAGATTTTTCCTTTACCTTATTATTAAGAATTCTTTGTTTTTCTTGTAAGCAAAAAGGACTCTTCGTTTTTTGGTTTTAAAAAATATTTTTCTAAAATAAAAAAATCCAAAAAATATGTATAACACATATATACAGCGAATAGTTTTTAAGAATTGTTTCAATTTTTTATTTTTTAAAAATTAAAATATATTTTAACTTTTAGTTTACAATTTTCTATTTCTCATATTTTTTTTTTCTTCATGCAAATAAGTAATGCTCTCTCTTTGATCAAATATAACTCGATCTTAGACCAGAAGATAATGATGTATAGATACCTTTGTGCTATTTTGACATGCTGGGAGAAAAAAAAAGTATAAATATAATTATAAGTGATATGATATAAGAGAGAGAAAAAAAATATTAGATTGGTGTTTAAGATGCATGAATATCCATATATTGATTCCCCATAATACACTTATGAGGTCATTTTTCAAAAAACAATATAAAAATTTCACATGTATTAGCTGTACAGTTTTCTCATGTTTAATTTGTACAAGATATGATATGATTCCACCCTAGCTTGGAAGAAGAATCACAACAACTGTGCTGAAAACAAAGCTAATTTATTTATTCTACATAGACACATTAATTTGCACACAAAATAACAAAAAAAATCTTCCCAAGATTAGGCTGCAGTATGATGCCCTATTTGGTGAAACCAATAGTATAAGGAACGCCAGTAGCCTTCAACCAACCATCAGCATCTCCAGCAGGTCCACCTCTGAGGAATTGGGCAGCAGTGAATTGTGCAGCTTCGTTCTTATTAATATTGGGATGGTAACCCCTCCACTTTACCCTTCCTTGAACGTTAGAACCAGGTCCAACGTTAGCATACTCAGCATAGTACAACGTATCAAGATACAGGTTCCCATCCCAAGGGGTCCACCCCTCTGGCTGAATGAAGTCGCCAATGTTCGATTCCATAACCACTGTTCTCGCGAACTCCTTCCACGGCCTCCCCAAGTACGATTTCGTTTGGAACCTTGAAGGGAACAGAGCCTGCTCCGGCAAGATCTCGCAGTTCTGGAGCACAATTCCTGTGGCCATGTTCTTCTGCTTGGTTCCATCTGCGGTCACTGTGTTGAATTGGTTTGCTTCTGGCTTCCTTACTATGACTCTTGAGTTCTGAATTAAGGTTGCAGATGCTCCGAAGATGAAGTCTATGGTGCCGGAGATTTCGCAGTTGCGGTAGAATTGACGGTTCGCGTGGACGTACAATGTGTCTTGGTAACCGTGCATGGCGCAGTCGAACATGGCCGACATGTCTCCCTGGTTTCTGAATGCCACTGCCTGGTGCTTCTTCGCGCCAGCGGTGTTCTCGAATGCGATTGACTTTGCGATGAATCCAGGTGCAGTATTGGCTGTGTGCATAATAATCACGCAGAGTCAGTTAATAATGCACTTCTAGAATTTAGATGATTATGATGTTAGAAATAATAATAGTAATTAGAAAACAAAGTATTGTGAGTTGCTATTAAAAGATGAAAGAGTGTGAGTTAATAAGAATTAAGGGATATTATTTTTTGTAATCACTATGAATTGAAAGGGTTATGATATTATGTCCATTTAGTGTCTTAATCGAATAATTATGTAATGCTTATGAGTTGTTCTACTATAAATAGAACATCAAATCATGTAGTTACGTGTGTCAAATAAAGATAATATTTCCTATAATCTTTAGTCTCTTCTTCTCTTTTTCTAACAAAGTGACATGAGAGCTTAGGTTCCAAATTGTGAGAAATACTTGGTGAAGGGAGTGAAATACTAGTGAGGTGAGAGATGACAAACAATGACTCAAACTTGTTTCAATTCCCTAGTCTTACAAAAGGGAATTATGATAATTGGTGTAATTGCATGAAAGTTTGGCAAGGTTCCCAAGATGCTTGGGAGGTTGTGGAGAAAGGTTATAGACAACATGAAAATGAGGGTTCTTTGTCACAAAATGAGAAAGAGACTTTGTTGAAGATGAAGAAGAATGATCAACAAGCACTTACATTCATCTATCAAGGTTTAGATGAAGGCATGTTTGAGATGGTGTCCAATGCCTCCACCTCCAAAGAAGCTTGGGAGATTTTGAGGACATCCCTTGAAGGTGTTGACAAGGTGAAAAAGGTGTGTCTACAAACTCTCCATAGAGAGTTTGAATCCCTGTGTATGAAAGAGTCCAAGTCAATTTTGGATTTTTGGTAATAAAGTGGTAATGGTTGTGAACCAAATGAAGCATTATGGGAAAAATATGGAAGATGTTCACGTTGTAGAGAACATTCTTCATTCTCTAACCGTAAAATTTGATTTTTTGGTTTGTGCAATTGAAGAGTCAAAAGACATCGAGTCAATGATCGTGGACCAATTATAGGATTCACTTCAAGCATATGAAGAAAGGTTCAAAAGAAGAAACAATGAGCCTTTGGAGCAAGTTCTTAAAGCCAATTTTTTTGAAAGAAAATGGAGGAGAAAAAAGCCAAAGAGGATGTGGTTGTGGAAAAGGATGTGGACATGGCCAAGGAAGAGGAGATCGTGGCAATTGTGATAATAATGAAAGAAGTTATCAATTCACTAGAGGTTATGAAAGAGGAAGAGGTAGAGACAATATTTTGGAAGAACAAATGAAATTAGGTATGATAAATCTAACATTGAATGTTTCAATTGCCATAAGTATGATCATTTTTTATGGGAGTGTAAAGCCAATATTAAATGCTATAATTACCATAAGTATGGTCATTCTTCATGGGGGTGTAAAGCCAATATTGAATGTTATAATTGTCATAAGCATTGTCATTTTTCTTGGGAGTGTAAATCCAATGTTGAAGAAAAAGTCAATTTTGTTGATAAGAAATAAGAAGATGAAGAGTCAGCACTATTGCTAGCACATAATAAAGAAGAAAATCATGATGACAACTTGTTGTATCTTGACAATGGAGCAACTAATCACATGTGCGGTTACAAAGAGAAATTTGTGAAGCTTGAAGAAAAGGTGAAGGGAAATGTTTCCTTAGATGATTCTTCCAAGGTACAAATCCAAGGGAAAGATATCATTTTAATTTCCTTAAAAGATGGTGCTCACAAAATGATCAATGATGTTTATTATATTCCTAAACTAAAAAGTAATATTTTGAGTTTGGGACAACTTGTTGAGAAGGGGTATGAAGTTCTCATGAAAGATAATTGTTTGCGGCTTAAAGATAATTGTCAAGAAATAGAATGTTCACTTTGAGCATTAAGACCAATGAAGCAAAATGCTTAAAGGCTAGCATAAAAGATGAAGCATGGTGTTAGAATATGAAGTTTGAGAAGATGAGAAGATGGTGAAGGGGATATCTCACATCAACCATCCTAATCAATTGTGCAAAGCATGTCTTCTTGGCAAGCATGCAAGAAAAAGTTTTCCCAAAGAAGCCGAATCAAAAGCAAAGGTACCTTTCCAACTTGTGCCCACCAATGTGTGTGGACCAATTGATCCTCTTTCATTTGACAAAAATATTTTTTGCTCTTTATTGATAACTTTAGTAGGAAGGAAAGTAACTTTAGTAGTAGGAAGCAAAAATCCAAGGCTTTTGTAATTTTTAAAAATTTTAAGGCTCTTGTAGAGAAGGAAAGTGACTATGTAATCAAGGCTCTAAGATCCAATAGAGGTGGCAAATTCACATCAAAAAACTTCAATGAGTTTTATGAAAATAATGGAATTCACCACCCTATAATGGTTCCTAGAACCACACAACAAAATGGGTTAGTAAAGAGAGAAAAAATAAAACTATTATTAATATGACTAGATGTATGTTGAAAGTTAAGTCTATGCCCAAGAAGTTTTGGGCCAAAGCTATTCCACATGGAGTTTATTTTTCTAACAGCTCTCCTACAAAGAATGTCAAAAGCCAAACACTTCAAGAAGCATGGAATGGAGTGAAGCCAAGAGTTGATCATCTCAAGTCTTTGGGAGCATTTCATATGCTCATATGTCTGACCAAGGAAGATTCGAGCTTGACGATAGGAGTGTGATGCATGTGTTCATTGGTTATGATGCAAGTTCAAAAGACTACAAATTGTACAATCCAAGCAATGAGAAGATTGTTGTATATAAGCATAGAAGTAGAATTTGATTGAAGCATCATCTTCCAAAAGGAGTTCAAGTGAAAGACCAAGAAAAATGAGAAGTCTTCAAGATATATATGATGAAACTGAACTTATATAAATGATTTGCTTTGTCTTTTTGTTGACAATGAGTCTTTAACCTTTGAAGAAAATATGAAAGACAAAAGGTGAAGACAAGCCATGGAGAATGAAATTAATGTCATCAAGAAGAATGATACTTGAGTTATCAAAACTTCCTAAGAGTCTTGAACCAATTGAAGTCAAATTAAATGAGTGTTTAGGTTTAGGGAAAAAGATTGCCAAAAAGAAAGAAGTGGAGTTTTTTCATGTGAAAACACAAAATCAAGTTCTAAATATTTTCACTAAGTCCCTCAAATTTGAAGATATTAGAAGATTGAAAGCAAGACTTGGAGTGCAAAAAAATTAATTGAGGACTTTCTAATTAAGGGAGGAGATGTTAGAAATAATAATAGGAAATAGAAAATAAAGGACTATGAATTACTATTAGAAGATAAATGAGTGTGACTTAATAAGAATCAAAGAATTTTATTTTTTTTGTAGTTATATATTGAAAGGGTTATGACACTATGCCTATTTAGTGTCTTAATTAAATAATTATGTAATGATTATGAGTTGTTTTATTATAAATAGAACACCAAAATCATGTAGTCATGTGTGTCAAATAAATAAAGAGAATTTTCTCTCTAATTAATCTCTAGTGTTTCTTTTCTTTTTCTAACATATGATTCGATTAATTTCTACATGCCACGCACATGGTCAAGTTTTTCAATTTACATTAAAAAATTTAATAAATCTCAACGATACGTTAGGTAAAGATTAACTTAATCCATTCAGATATCTTGAAATTAAGAGATATAATAGGAAGAAAAAAGAAGAATAAAAAGGATATGGAAGAGAGAATGTATGTATGATATTAATCAACTTACCGAAGGTGGCAGTTTGCATTGTCTTGACGCCATCTATAAAGTTTTTGTTACCAGTAATAATGGTCTTGGTAGGGCCATCACCATAAATCATGATATTCTCTGACTTCTTGGGAATAAGGATATACTCGTTATAAACACCAGCTTTAACATAAATAATGAATCTGCCTTTGAAATTCTTAGGGTAGGAGTCAATAGCTTGCTTAACGGATTTAAATTGGCCACTACCATCTAGGGCAACCACTGCATTGGGTGGGGGTGCATCTCCTTGGTTCATCTTATCAAGTAGCCTGCGATCTGCAGCAGAGAACCACGTAGGGAACCCTTCAGCATCAACCTCGAGAAGACGACGAGAAGCCGGGTTCAAATCCAACTTGAGGTCAAAACTCTGAAGGATTTTGGATAAATTAGTGACAATGTCAAGGACTATGCCAGTGAGCTTCCCCATTTGGTCCAAACTATCTGTGTGCAATTGTTTCTTAACCTCTTCCTCACCGTTTGTCCCGTTGTTAAACCCGTCCATGCAAGATTGCTGGTACGAGATAATTGCACTCAACCAGTTCCTGAGGTCAGGAGATTGATCATGCAAAGCTTGAATGTTGTGTTCATTAACCAAATTAGCCGAGGACTCGATGCTGTCCAACGCGAATTCGATCAAGTCCTTGCAATCATCAAGGGCCATTTTGATGCCAGGGTCTTTGTCTCCATGTTCCACTTTGAGCCTATCACTCATGTTCAACGCTTGGATCACACTCTTCGCCGTTGCTTCCACTCCAGCAGCTATGTATGCCTTTGGGTCTGAGACACTCGAGCTTTTCACGGTACTAAGAGTATCATGACAAAGTTTAGGGTCATCGGTGCCTTCACACATTGCCTTCACAGATTTTTGCTGAGCTGCTACTTCAGGATCAGATGTGTCCTTTCTATTAACAACAACCACCACACCGATGGCAACACCCACCACAAGGATTAGGGAAACTCCAGATACAAGTATTTTTCCGTTTACCATTTTTCTTTTTTCTTTTTTTTTTCCTTTTTGAGATTTTTTTTTTTTTTATAATGATAGAACAATAGGAAAGATGAAATATAGATTTCCTCCCTTTTATTGATTTCTTGTACGGGAGGATGATGTATATATATATAATTGATTAGTATATTCTTGTATGTATGAATCACACATCACTACAATGATTCAAAGGAGTTTATATAGGTAGCTAGTTTAGCAAGCTTTTCTATCTTCTTGGAATTGATGAGAAGGGGCAGCCTCAAGATGAATGAGTGTTCAGAATTCACGTTGGTTTTCAGAAATTTTAGGAGGAAGGATTAATTAGGACACCACTATTTCTTGAACAACGGTTTATTGCTATGATGGAAAATAATCTTCCTATAATAAGTGAGGCTGTTATTTCCTGAATAAGATTTCTGTGTTGAGTTGATGGTAGATAATGTTTGCTTACATCGTGATGGCCAAGAATATATAGTTGAGGCCTGGACCATTTTTCAGTCCATAGATACTTTGAAGTCGCCCTTTGGTTTTGCAAACCCGCACGATTATTTGTGGCCAGGTGGACTTGAATGACTTGTTACCATTAATATAATTAAGAGGATAAGGTTAGCGCATTATAAAGACGATTTGAGTCTAAATTATACACGGGATAGTGTGCGGAGTGGAAACACTCAATGTGAAAAATTGAAGATATTTAATTAAAATTGACAGTTCAGTCACACGATTTTTTTAATTAAATATCACGTGAATTTTTAAAAATATTACATAAAATTTGTAATTAAATATACAATGTAAACCGGTAATTTTAATCTCATAACCTTATGGATTTAACTAGCAAATTGAAAATCAAATCTGTCACCTCTACTAGCCAGACGATAAGGGTTACCTGCTCCTAAGTTTGATTTATTGACTAATGAGACTGATTATTTTTATTTGATAGTAAACAGTATATTAAAAAAATTATATCCTAAAATTCCAACATCCTGTTGGTCTAAGTAACACTCAACATAGATGAATTCAATATTTGTGAATGAAAAAATATAATTAGAAGAAAAAATTCACTTAAAAATAATTAATTAAATTTTTCAATGTAGATTAATCGATGTTAATTTTATTATAAATTTTGGTTTGATCTCTAAGCATGGTCAATTCTATCGTGCACAAGTTTATTAGGTCTCCAACTATGCATAAGTTTTTTCAAATCCTTGGATATAACAATATGATTAACTAAACTTTTAATTTTTTATTTTTTTAAAATTTGATTTTTAATCTCTAAACTTTTTTGTTTGAATGGTAAAGTTTCTTTTTTTTATTAAGATTTTTAGTCCTTAAACTTTTATTTATTTAGTGAAGATTTTTAACTTTTAAAAAATTTAATTTTTAATCCGTGAACAAAATTTGAATCGATTATTTTTATTTATTTAATAAGATTTCAAAAACTAAAAATAAAAATATTGAAAAATTTAGAAACTAAAAAGGTTAAGGAAAAAAAGTTAAAAAATCTTGATCAATCAAATAAAAATAATTTAAGGACTAAAAATTTTAATCAAAAAAATTTAAGGAACCTTAATCAATCAAACAAAAATTTAACAACTAAAAATTAAATTTAAAAAAATTTAAAATTAAAAACTTAATTAATTCCATAAAATAATCAATGGCTGAGATCTTGAGATTGTATCATGTACACAAAGCATGGGATACCAGTTTTTATTTTAATTGATAATTTTTCATGGCAAAGGTATTTCTCTCTCTCTCTCTTTCTTTGTCAGATTCGCTCCACCGCAGTCTCCTCCTCCACCTTGACACCACCGCCGAAAACTTCCATGGTAATTTCCGTTCGGGGAGTGAGGATAGACGAGGAGGACACCATTTTCGAATCAGAAGATCTTCTCCTCGCAGTGGTCACAAATCTAGTCACTAATGGCGGTGCGAGCAAGTGATAGGAAACGTAGAATAAAGGAGAGAGACAAAGAATAGGTCATTGCAATTCCATTTTGTTTCCAAGGCTTCTCAATACGTTGAAATCATTTCAATTAAAAATCAGAATCCTCCTGTTTATTTTTTATCCAAACACCTAACAGAGAAGAGGAGAACGACACCATGTCCTCACCGTACAACCGGTGCAAAGCAAACCTTATTTAGACACAATTTATCACAGGTAGGTGAGGTAACCAAATCATTATTATGTGTAAAATTATAGAAGCCATAATAAAAGTTGTATGATCCCACTTTAGAGAACACTTGTATGATCCTAAAACACTTTGCATTGCAAGATAACACAAATCATTCGAGCATAAAAAATCTATATGATTAAAAAATTAAATACAAACGAAACAACAACCACAACATTCAGCAGTGAAACGATATTTTCTTTTTTTTCCTAAAACATTGGAATTGAAATTATGAGTAATTTATACAAGTCTCAATTTGACAAACAGTTTAAGAAAAAATTAAAAGAATCAATCTGATAAGAACGGCTCTTGGTGAATAACTGTTTCCAGTAGAGATAGTCCATTGACTTGCTCTTAGCTTTGAGTATACACAATTCTGTTTTGTAGTTTTTCCCAACACTTCATCGTAAAGATGGCAATCATCCCAGAAGTAAAAGGATAGAAGGGGGAAAAAATAGAGAAAGCAAATACAATAAAATGAATAAAAGCAAGAAAACCACAAAGAACCTCATGGATTATGAACAAAATGAATGCAGTGTAAACAATGGGATATAGAGTCATGTCTGAGCAATTTACCACCAGCTTCTGAAGCAGTCTCTTATATTTTGCATGCACACTTGTGCACATACTCACAAATATAGAGAGAAAGTGATACAAAGATTAATTTGGTGTTTCACCGGCAGGTCCAGGTCGTGCAGTCAACAAAGGTTGAAGAGCTTTGACTACAATGCTCATGTTTGGTCTGAAATCAGCTTCATATTGCACACACAGTGCAGCAACAGCGGCCATCTGTAATTAACCAAGTATCACGTTGTTATCCATGAGTATTGTTCAAGTATATATTTTATCTTCTGGGTATCTGTGTTTCAATAAAGATTCCCAAAGAGAGAAAAAATTGTATACTGTTTCTGCATTAAAACATTTGTATATTTTCCTCTAGCATAATGACTCTTACTGAAATTGAGATCATAAAAAACATAAAGACATTGTCTTCCGATTGCTCAACTAATTAATATATCCAACAAATTTCCACCTAAAGGGAATGATACAACAGTTTTAGATTCAAAATTTGGTCTTTTGCATATTCAGTATACACTACCTAAACCAAAAATAGAATTCTGATGCTATCTCTAGAGTTTTCCAATTCATATGCATACAATTTCAAATAATATATAATCTATAGAATATTTTCACGGACATTCAATACCACCTTAGCAAGAGAATGGGAAAATAAAATTAAATGAAGAAAAATACACTAAATTGAAGTAAGCACCTTAGCAACAGCTTTGGGTGGGTATTCTCCTCCTAGTCTTGTATCAACACACTGCCTGACTTTATCCTCACTGAGTTTTGGTGTAGCCTGAAACAATATACATCAATTGCTGTCATCAGTTTCATCAGCTAGGATTTTAGAATCGACAATAGACCATAATAAAAAACTTTAGTTTTTCCTCCTTTTGACTGGAGTGTGTGTTCAGGGGCGAGGGGATTAAAGATAAGATATAGCTTAAACTAGTACCCAAGTAACCAGACTCTGTTGTCCACGTGGTAGTGTATGATCAACGGGTTTCCTTCCAGTCAGAAGTTCCAGAAGGACAACGCCAAAACTGTATACATCACTCTTAGCATTCAATTGTCCAGTCATTGCATATCTGCATCCACAAGATTAGACAGATAGTAAATCAGCAGTCTGAGGCCAGGGCACTAGATATAATCAAAAGTTTGTTTCTCCAGATATAATGTTTGTTTATTGACTTTAGTCAACTGTGGCAGAAAGGAAATTGATAAGTTGATAATCATGTCTTACTCCGGAGCATGATAACCAAAGGTTCCAAGGACACGAGTAGAATGAAGACGTGCAGCCATGTCGGGAGCCTGATTTGATAAATCAAAATCTGCAATTTTAGCAACATCATCATCAAAGATTAGCACATTACTTGACTTGATGTCCCGGTGAATAATATGTGGATCAGCCTTCTCATGCAAGTATTCAAGTCCTCTTGCAGCCCCTACAGCAATTTTTACTCTTTGTGCCCATGTCAAAACTGGACCAGGCTGTGCTCCTTTAACACCTTTTCTGCCTGCATGTACAACAACAATTATGAGAACATTTATAAATAATAAAAATACAGACTTGACTAATATATCTCTCGAGTAGTGTGACATTGCCTCTCGAGGCAACAAAAAGAAAAAAAATGTCAAAAGCTATAACTCCTCAGTTCTTCTAACATGTAGAAAAGCAATTCAATTAACTGTTAGAGATGTTAATAGTTATAATTTAAGTATTTAACCAATTGAAAGGCAAAACTATATACCGTGTAAAATATCATGAAGAGACCCATTAGATGCAAACTGATAAGCAAGAATACGGGAGCTTCCATCAATGCAATATCCAAGCAACTGAACAAAATTTTCATGCTTCAGCCTTGATACCATTGAAACCTAAAAGTTCAAAAACAACAGGATTTATGGGAATTGAACAACTTAATGAACTGACAAAAAAAAATATAAAGCCAAGGATGCCACATATAAATACCTGGGCTAAAAATTCCTCATCAGGCTGTTTACTGGCATCCAAATTCTTGATTGCTGCAGCCTGCCCACTTTTAAGAACACCATAATATACTCTTCCATAGGATCCCTCTCCAATCAGAGAATCTTGACCAAAGTTATCCGTAACTTCTTTCAGTTCATCTGCTGATATATTAGGAACTTCAATGGGCTGAGGTTTAACAGGCTGAGTGCCCTGCTTTGCAGTTTGAGAAGCATGATAATTTCCATCATTCCCTGCACAATAGAATTTATCACAATAACTTGGTCAAATTCAATTTTCAGGTAAAATAACATCAAACAAATTAAAACAATGAAGTATTCATAATGAAGCATTTCAATCACATATTACATATCCAATCCAATTGACATGGAAATATCATTCAAAGATGCATGAATGCTTGGAGTTGCAAACCATATACATCATCCCTGATTCATTGCTCTAGCTTATATGAGCCAAATTACCTGCTGGATTTTTTACAACATAGGGTCCTCCACTTTCAGCAGCCTTATGGAGGTCATCCTCTTCGCAACAGCTGAAACAACTCATGATTCTTTCCCACTGAAATAATCCAATAGGCCATTAAATCATACTAACAACTGTTAATTTTTAATCTTGAATACAAAGTCTATCAAAAATAAATAAAAAATCCATCAATGAAGATGTTTATTCCTGCAAAAGAAGATACATCCCGATGGCAATTGCAACTTTCATCAATTCTAAAGGAAAGAAGGAAGGAAATAGTGCTATTCTGTGTGGTTTCTTTCCAATTACAATGAGTTCTAGTTTTAAGTGTGTTTGGTTTTCAGTTGGCACACATTCCAAATCACATGCAACTCAATCCATGAGTCTAGTGTCATTGGACTCAACAGCCGTTTCAGGCTTTCTTATCTCAGCATAGCTTCATTTCAGTGGCATGATATGAAAATTTGAACGGACGCAACGCAATGCTTCCACTCATTTGATTCATATTAATTAAAACACGCAACATAACCCTGCTTTAACTTTTAGAAAAAACATCAAATAGAAAACTGAGATTATTACATTCCAAATTATTTGCATAATTCCATCATCATTGAACAAGAAATGATGCAAGAAAACTACACGGCCGTGAAATCAGTATCGGCTTCCACTATGGTAAGCTCAACGCTTTGGTTAGCAAAATCTCAGTGCAAACAAAAACGGATCGAAACACTTTCAGCCAATCAGAGCAAAGTGCAACTAAAGACCAAGATATCAATCATAGATCAGTGAAACGCGGAACAAGTTATTACCGGCGGAAAGGTAAATTTTGTAGGAATATAAAAATAAAAAATAAAATAACGGTAATCCATAAAAGGAAAGGCGATCGCAAAAGAGACATTGAAGAGTAAGTGTGATAGATCGATGAGTACCTGAAATAGGAAAGTGAAGGAGTGAAGGGGAGGATCTAGGTGAAAGATGCGCAGGATAAGCAGGGAGGAGTGCGTAGGATAAAAGAGTCGAACAAGTGCTTGAGTCGCTTTGAACTGGAATCGGAATTATGAAGGTGGTGTTACAGAGTTATTAGTGCATTATTAGACATGAGTTACAATGATTTTTATTTTTATCAACAACTAATAAGTATAAGTATAATGATTCATGGTGTATGTATTTAAATGCCTCTTTTACGTGTTCGACACCGACCTTGCTAGCCAGACTTGACTTGCCAGGTACACACTACACACTGGTGGGTACAGTAAATTCTGAATTGCTCTGGCTGGGCCTCGCCGTGTTTCAATTAGTAATCTCAAGTTTTGTTAATGAAATTGTCAGGACTATAATTATTATTATCCTCCTAGTTAATGAATTACTTTAAGAAAATATTATTTTTGTGTCATATGTAACTTTGATTTGTTTAAAATTAAAAAAATTGATTATATAAACAATCATTTCTTACCACTTGTTTAATAATTATATTAAATATGAGTTAAATAATTTATTAATAGAAACTCTTATATAAAAAAAAAGTTAATTAGCTTGCTTTAAAAAATTGGTGTATTTAAATTACTTCGAGTTGAGGTGACATAAAGTAGTAGATTATATATATAATCTAAAATAGATTAAAAAAAATCCTCAGTTCTATAATGTGATCATTGATAATTGGTTGAAATAATCCTGTGGCATTCACTGGGATTCTTAATATTTTCATCTTTTAGAAAGTAAGTTTGGTATACTATCTTTTCAGAGCTATTTTAATCTATCCTTCGGAAGAATGTAATCATACTTTAGGATAGTTACATCCACTAATTATTTTGTCATACAAAAACTTCTAACGCGTGTTTTATGTGTTCAAAATCGCGTTTCTAACTTCTACCGATAAACCATTTTCAATTTCTCTTTTTTAGAAAAGTCTTGGACCACACTAACAACTATAACATATTAGTGAAAGCCGCGCCACGTTAGACTGAACGTGTTTTTGTTTTTGTTTTTTTTTTAGCAAGCGTAGGTTTGTTATAAAATTTAGTAGAATTTATTTTGAAGAAATTGGTTTAAGTTGATGAATATAATTTATGTGCATCTAATTAATATAAATTACATATTTACATCGAAACTCTCTTTTTTATTAGTAAAGTATGAAAATTGATTTTGTTATTTTAGAAAAGTATTAATGATCGTTGGCCAAGCATTTCTAGCAAGCCATGTTGAAGAAATCACTTGAGAATAACCAAAGATGTTAAGAAAATTAGATTTCTTTTTATTTATAAGAATTAAACTCAAATATATAAGAGGATTTATAACTTACAACAACTCACATATTTAGTAGAAAAAATCATCTATGCTTACTATTCAACCAACCGAAATAAATACTCTTAATTTAAGAAAAACATTTGCTAGGATGCAACTCTTTATCTTTGTATTTATTATTTAATATCTTTCCATTGTAAAAAGAAAAAAGAAGAAGAAGTCATCTCACCTTTATATGACCACTATAACATCCAATAATTTTTTCTCAATAATGTGTGTGCATACATGTGTGTATGGCAACGATTTATATGTATTTATTTAGTGATTAAAATAAATTTTTATAGGTTAAATTATAATTTTCATCTTATATAATTTTAAATCCATCATTTTGATTTTCATATTTTTAAATTGACACATTTATTTTTTCTATTTTTTAGATTAAATTTTTTTTTTTCATAAGTTGATCATTTGAAGTCAAACATTAATTTTGATATCATATATTGGTACTAACATGACATTTTATGTGAAAATGATTAAATAAAATGAAAATTAAAAAGTATCTAGAATTGAACCCATGAAATATGCATGCTTTTAAAATATTGTAAAAAAAACATTTCATCTTGTATTGAAATTTGATTACACATAAAAAAAAACTTATTTATGTTATATTTGTTTCAAAAAAAACTTGAATTTAATTATATTTTTTTATTTTTTATTAGCTTTCCAATGTAGCATAGATTCTTGTTTAGTACACTTTAATATTGATCAATTACATTTTGTTATTGTTTTTTTAGTTGTTTATGCTTATTTTATAACATAAATCAATATGTTTAATTTCTTGAGGCCAAAATCTAAATATGATAAGACTAAATTGAGACTGTGTTTCATAAAAAAAATAAAAAAATTGAGATTCTTAATTGAATAAAAGAATTTAACTTGGCAAATACTATCAGCTGAAACATTTGTCTAATTCATGCATGACTTTGATATATTAATTACGATATTAAACTAACCTAACTTGACAATTCATACTAGAAACACTCGGTTATTCAGAAACTCGTATACAATCAAGCATTGAGCAAGTCAATAAGGACTAGGTAAACATTTCATGTGCCCCACTGACGCGCGTTTCTTTTCTCAGCTGCGCGAGCAATTTCCTATATTTTATTTTTTTATGCGAGAGAAGATGTTTTCATTCGAATGCAATGTTGTTTTTAGTCCACCTAATTTTATATAATCCAATTTAGTTTATGTATTTTAAAAAAACTTATTTTTAGTCTTTTCTCATAAATGATGTTGTTTCATTTTTTATATGACAAATAGATTATATTATCTATTTATTATGTAAATTCATGAAAACAACATTAAAAACAAACAAAATCAGAAAAAAATACGGAAATAAATTTGTAACAACGGTGGAAAAATGACGATGAAAACAAAGACAATATTAAAGTACTTGAAAGTTATGTGTACGGGAAAAACATATTAATAAGTTCTTTTTAAAAAAAAATAATAATTTTCCACATCATTTTAATCAATTTAAAAATGAAATATAAAAAAATATGCATTGTTGGTGAGAGTTTTGTGAGGGAAGATTAAAAATAAGTTTTTTTAAAAAAATACAAGAACTAAATTAGAAAATATAAAATTTCAATAATTAAAAATAAGATTTTAGGTAAATATAGGAACTTAAAACATATTTTTTCCTTTTTATAAGAGTATGAGAATTGTTTTGAAATAAATTAAAGAACGAAATATTAAAAATAATCTTCCACCTTGTTCTATAACATTCAATTTTTCGTCAAATGCTTGTGATTTCAAGACTTTTTAAAGAATTAAACTAATATTATTATTTTCAATATATATAATTATCATTTTGTAGGTACTTGTCAAAGAATAAACCTAGAAGGCTAGTCACAAGGCCTAATTTGAACTGAAGTAATCGTTGTCATGACTTAAGACTCATTTGAGACTTTATTCTTTAATTGGGTTATCCTAATTTGAAAAAAGAAAAAATATAATCTTACAAGTTTCAACTTGATTTTAGAAGGAAAGAGTTGGAATCAGTGTCAATGATTGAGTTATTGTGTAGATCAGACAACTTAGCCTACACAGAGAGATTTTTTGTTATTGTAGACGAGTTATAATCTAAAAGTAAGATCGTCGGTCAAATTACTAACAAAATACTCAGTCCAGGTTCAAGATAATCCACAACCCTTTGTGTCCTAAGTTATAAGTGTGAGGACTTGTCTAAACGAGACCCTTGAACTAAGCTATTAATAGAGAACTTGATCTATGTTAAAGAATGCCAACTAACTTTTCACATATATCAATCAAGTTGATCAAACAAATCAAAAATAGATGATACTAATAATGTAACAGTTTGTTTTAATAAAATAAAATTTAGATGAAATAATATTGTTATTTTGTAGACAAAATAATGTGACAAGTTTGAGAATAGATTCATAAAGCCCTTTTGAATTTTCATATTATGGCTAGATATTGTCTATCAATCATGCTCTCGATCCTTGGGAATCAACACACTAATTCTAAGTAAGCAATTATTGCGTTAACAATGCACAAATAGTTCTGGAAGATTTTGGTTTCATCAAGCAAACATTACTTATGGATGGTGATGAAGGAATCGAATCCCGCTTCGTTCTGTTGTCATGAAACATTGCAACGTGACCAATATCTCGCGAATCTCACGAATTAAGGTATGGAGTTAGACATGTTCTTAGCAATAATGCCGCGGCGCGAAAACTTGTTAAATTAAACATATAAAACAAAGGCTGTCAGTTCGGAGGGGGTCTAAAACAGACTCATGCATGTTGCGAGATTATTTATAGTATGTTAATTATAATTAAAGAAACAAAAAAAAGATAGAACAGGAATTCCAAATAAAATTCTTCTCTCTGCGTCAGCGTTACGTTGTTTGTTAGTTTGGCAGGTTGTAGTGGTGTGCTCCACTTATCGTGTCTGGAGTAAATAATATATACGACTTTCTCGCTGAGTAAATGGCCCAAGGCAACTTTGGACAATATTTACGCGCCTTTGGTTGGATTTGTGGGCTCGCCTCGTCATGCAAGTGAGAGAGACGAGTACTCACTAGTTGTTTCCACATAATGGGAAAAAGAAAAAAAACTAATAGTACTCCTCTATTTCACGGGTTCATCATTCATGTGCTTGGGATTGGGAAAATGGTATTCATAATTCCCTGTTGGCTGTTCGCACTTCTGTTTAAATAAAAAAATAAAACTCTTCCTTGTGCAACAAGGGGAAAGAGAGTATGTGTTTGGAATTTGGACACACATCTAATACTAATGTTCACCGATAAAATCATGTCCATTACAAAAACATATAATTTTCAAGGAAGAAAGAGGAGAGTTAATCATTATAAAAACAAATACTTAAATATGATTTTAATTCTTATATTTTAATATCTTTTCTTTTTAGTTTGAGTATGTTTTTTATGATTTTTTTATACTTAAAAATCATCTATTTTACTCTTTATGTAAATATTTTTAGATTTCTTTTGGTCCTATCATTATACAAATTTTACCTTTTAATTCTTGATATTTTATATTGTTAGGGACCTTAACATGATTATATAGGGGCTAATAGGAGCTAAAATGAATGATCTTTAAGCAAAAGGATTAAAAAGTATAATTTGTACAACTATAGAAATTAAATAAGTATTTTTTTCAAACTAATATAGGACTAAAAATGAAAAAAAAAATATGGGGATCAAAAATGAAAAAAAAATGAACTTAAGAAAAAAAAAGTGATATATTTGTAGTCACAAACAAATATTTAAGCTTTATATATAATGTATAAACTTAATTTAAAATTAATATATTTTGGTGCTAAAAATATTTGTTATTGAGGATAGTTGTTTATTGGATAATTCGGTAGAATAATTCAATCGATGGTTGTCAACTATTGTTGCACAATCTAAGTGGGTTCTAGCTTGGCTCAATGCTAACAATGGTTAGGGACTAAAATAGTCATTTTTTGATGGTTAACAATTAAAAGATTCATTTTTAATGACTAATGATAGTTTCTAACAACCAACGATTATTTCTATTGGCTAGCACAATAGAATTGAATCAAACCTATTTCAAGGAAGACCAAATTGGAGGAAAAATTTGAACGTGAAAACCAGTTGCAAACAAATATGTAGTTCTTTGTAACTATTTTGATCATTATAAATGGGAAAAGAGGTTCCTCACCAAAATTAATCAAATCAAATTTACTTTTTTTCGTCATTTATCTTTTATTTACAACTTTCCTTTATCACATTTTCTTTTATCTTTTAGTTGTTTATTGTTTTTCTTTACCACAAATTTCATAGGAAAAAGATAACATGAAAACTTCAATTCAATGACCCCTAAAAAACTCTTTTGAATGGATTAGGAATCCTATCAAGTAACAAAATTCCTTTCTTAAATCAGTTGCCTAAAGGATAATTACTTGTTGGCAATCGACTGACAAAACAAATGATCAATCGATTAAGTTTCACACCAACAATATAAAATAAAAAAAAATTAATAACAAGAAAAAATAATCAACAATATAATCTCAATCTTTCTCCACTTATTTTCATATTTAATGCTATAAGGTCACTCACACATTGCATAAGCACTCCATGATCTCTCACTCACCTTATTCATCATTTCTTCTTTGTCAAACACACATATCTTATAGAAAAAAAGAAAAAGAAAACACTTAAGGCACTATTAACACAAGCACACATACACAAATTATTAAGTGTTACTTTTTTTTTCTTAGACAACACTCTTACCACATACCTTTTTTCCTCTTATTTCTTTTTATCATCATTCATAGTATACAAAAATAAAAATAAGCCATTCTTAACAAGAAATGCAATATTATAACATGTACTTTGAAACAAATATCACCATAAAGTTGTAAGTATGTGATTTTTGTTTCAAATGAGCATTTATTTTAAGGTACGATATTGCATTTCCAATTTCCATAAATATTATTATTATGAATGTTACTCTAGGACCATTTGAAAATGTGTATAATCATATTTTAACATTCGTAGGACCATTTTTAAAATATAAAATAATTTAAATAAAAAATAAGCTGTAATGCAATTTATAAGTGGATTAAAGAGTAACTTCACACGTTTGTATGAGAATATAGCTTTTTTACCCTTCACCTTGAGAATAAAAAGAAGATTTAATTATACTTTTGACCCTATAAGTATTGTAATTATGTGATTTTAATTTTACAAATTTCAGTTGTGTCAATTAGACTCATTAGGTTTTACAAATTTATGATTTTAATTTCTCAAATTTAAATTGAGTTAATTAGATATTTTTCAATATATATATATATATATATATATATATATATATATATATATATATATATATATATATATATATATATATATATATATATATATATGAGAAATTCAATTGACATAATTAAAATTCATGGGATTAAAGTCACACATTTATGATATCTAAAGGAAGAAATTTTTAATCAGTGAAATAAATACAATATAAGTAGACAAAATTCACAATAATAATATTGAAACATGTGTTTTCAAACCATATTGCATTTTTAGATAAATCTCACGAGATTATTTGTGATATATTGTGAGTATAAGAAATTTCACATTATCAATTAAATAGATATTAAATATAATATTTAAAGTAATTATTAAAATTTTGATAATTTTCAATAGTATAATAATTTCTGACTAGTTGAGACTAAAAAAAATTGTAGCAAATTCACTGTGTTATGTCAAATTTAAGTATTTTTTATTTTGATTTGGTTACGAAACAAGTGGTTTGTTTCTAATAAAGCCGAAAATTGAATAAAAGAGAAAAAATGGACTTGACATATGAGTAGTTTCCAATTTTGTCACTTTATGCAAAACAAATTCGTATTAGTATTTTTAAAAAATATATACATTAGTATATTTGAATTTCATATTAGCCATGTTAAATAACTTTAGCTTAGATTTTGCTAACGATCCAGGCCAATATGAAATTTCATCGATAATAAGAATTTGTTAAAATAATACTATATATTAAAAAAGTATGTATTTTCCGTCAAAAAAATTAAAAAGTATGCATTGCTACTATTTTAAAATAATGCCATGAGTAAATACGGAGGATTATGTAATGAACATATGATTAGATATATGCACATTTAATTATGTTTTACTCAAGTAAGACTATTATATGTGGAAAAAAATTATTCAGATATTTATTGTAATTATACTTAAAAGTTTGAATTTTAGATTATTGATTAAAATAAGATAATTTGCATCGGTCAATTCACTCATTCGGTGTGACAGTTTCTATTAATTATTAAAGTTTAAAGATAAGGAATAATCTTATGAAAAAATAGTTTAATTTTTACGAGTTGAGACTATGAAAAGGTTTTTGTAATGCCAATCAATAAGAAATTGTAATAGGTGTGACTTTTGAATGATTTACGTTAAAGTTAATAAACTTATTTGAGGAATGTTAGGAATTTTTTTCATACATTTTTTATTATTGGTTAAAATTTATTAAAAATAATTTTTTATAAGTTTCACATCATATTTAATAATTCTTCTTATTTTATAATTTTTAATAAATTTTAATCCATTCAAAAAAATATATTTAAATGAGTGTACTAGAGAGTACGTGTCTAACACTTTCAACTTATTGTACATAATTATTATTTTTATTGAATTATAATGTAATTTTCTTTGTACTATAAGTGCTTGAATTAATTTTTCATGAAAAAGATAGTAATACTTTCAAAAATATTTTATTATTATTATTATGGGTAATTTATCTTATTAAATAACCTAGACAACTTTGAAATGAAATTTTATATATATAATTTATTAATATGTAGCATTTTTTTTGAGAAATATAGCACTTTGTTAATAATATATATATATATATATATATATATATATATATATATATATATAGTTTATTAATATGTAGCATTATTTTTTGAGAAATATAGCATTTTTTTAATATTATTTTATTATGATTTTTTTAGACTTAAACTATGTTTTATGATAAGAATTGAATCATTAGATATATAATAATTCATGCATCTAACTGAATCAATCAAATGCCATTTGATTTAAATTCCCCTTATTTCTAATATCTTAAATGTCATTCTTTGTTAAATAGTAAAAAACGTATAATTTTTCCACGTAAAAAATACCATATATTTTTTTAAGAAAATATTATTTATATATTTAATTTTAATTTTAGATATTGATATATGGTATCAAATGTCCTCACTTTTAGATGAATTGAAATTTTAAATAATTATAATCTTACTAATCATAATTTGAATTTTATTTTTAAATTTTAAGTTTGAATATATCATATAAGTAAAAATGTTGCATTTTAATTTAAATAAATAAATTTATAATTTTCATCAATTTTAAAAGTCTTATCTCTTTAATTATTTTATATTTAATACAGTATAAAAGAATATTTATTATCAATAACAAAACATCTATTATTCACTTAAATTTATTTTTATTTATATATCTATTTAAATTTAAAAATATTTGAATAATTTGAAATTTGTTTATGTCGTATGAAGTTAAAACTTTAGCCCCCTTCCCTAAAATCGAACTTTGGATGGTTAAACATGACAAATGAACTTTCCTATAAAAAAATGACAAAGGAACTTTATTATAAGAAATAAATATAAAACATTATCTTCAACACACAACTTACAAAAAGCCATTTAAAAGAATGGATGATATTAGAAAGGACGTGAAAAACTTTCTCTTTTCCAAGCTACAAGATTTGTTTATACGAAAAAGAAAAAGAAAAAAAACTTTCCAATTCCACAGCATTCATGAAAATAAACACGGGGAAAAAGATACCCAATACATTTGCATTTGTTTGCAAGGAAAATTTTTCATTATTAATTGAGTATTTCCGATAAAAAAAAATGCATATAACCTATCGAGTCACTCAATGGATTAAGCTCTGAGATATATAAATTGTGAATGCATAATCTCATAGTATATTTCCTCCTTTTCTTATTTTATTACTGTGGGTGCTGATATTTAAACAGTTACACATTACAAACATTTTATCAACACTCGTCATTTCTTTTCATTTTTTTCTCTCACATTATATAATCAATTATACTAATTTCCAATATCTCCCGTCATCTTATTTCTCTCACGGTCTAAATACTCCCATAAATGTTTAAGAATAATTTTACTTATATATTTTGCCCTTTTCTTATTGTAAGTCTCTCCTTAAAAAAAGAAAACACTTTTACGTAGAGAAATGTGTTCACCTCACGAAACTTATGTATGAAATGACAGAAATGTTATACGAATTATCTTTTTTTTTTATTATTATTTAAACAGAATGTTATACAAATTATCAGTCAAGTAAATTAACTTCAGAGCAGTTTTTTTTCTTCCTTTTATTATAATTATCAATTCCCTTTTCTATTTATGGTTTATATTATCTGTGAACGACGTTGACGGTACGAAGGTGGAGTCAAAACTTAAGAGCAAAGGAAAATTAACAAATCCATGTGAAATAATGACACAATTAAGAGTTGGACATAGCAGATAGTATCATAATTATAATCCCATTAGACCAAAAATATTGGGCATTAGAGGACATAACATATGCAGTGGTACCACTAATAATGATGAGATTGAGAGGGGAAAAACTAAAAGAGTGTGTCGTTTTGCGGTCACACGTGGTTTGGCATGTGGTGCTGATAAGGAAAAAACTGTTGCAGGGAAGTGGAAGAATGTGACGTTTACTTACCGAAAAGATGAACGGCGTGGATCTGGTGCAGCCAGGTACATCGTTAGGAAAGCAAAGACATCTTTTTGGTTTGGTTTTTTTTTTTTTTTTTTAACCACAGAATAATTTATGTTAAAAAATCTGATTAATTATCTTTATTAAAATTTTATTCTCTTGATGACATTTTTTTAATTTATAAAATTTAAAATATTACTTTAAAAGTACTAAATCCAATATAAACTTTGATTATCTTTTGGTTTTGGTATGGGTCCTCCTTCCATAACGTAAAAAGAGCGAGGGACACGCAGTGGGTGCAACTGGCCCCACCACTATGTGCTTGGTGGGGTGTACTGTTCCCAATCCCACCACCATTCACGAATTATTATTATTATTTTTTTTTAATTTTCCATAGAATAATAGTACCATACCTTCTCAAAGGGAAAATAAAAAAGAAATAAAATTCACATTCACATCGCCATCATCATCATCATCAATAACAGCACCGTTTCCGTCCACAGAACCTGTTGGCAATTTGCGTGGCGCACTTACCGACATCCACTCGCCGCCGATCTGCTATGCTTCTCACGCCAAACCTCTCACGTACCGGTACGACCGTTGTCTTCGCTTCGTCATCAATTTCTTCTTGAATTTTACTTTCTAACCTTTTTTATTATTTTAATTTTTTCTTCCTGGCGTTTCTTTAGATAATTTTTAGTTGAAGAAGGTTGTTGTGTCTGTCGCGGTACTTGAGCTGAGCTAGGTTTGTGTTACTCTAGTTGACTTGGGAAATTGGAAGTGTTGGTGGTGGCCATGCGGATTCGACTGAATTGGAATCATGGTTGCGTGGGTTTGCTATTTTTGGGACTGTTGGGGGTGAAGTAAGGTTAATTGATTGTGATTCCGTGTTGTTGATTTCGTACTGTAACTGAATTTAGTTGTGTAGTTTGTGTTTTTGACCATGGAAGCTAAATTTGGAGCTGAGGCTTATCATTTTTACGGTGTGGGTGCTTCCTCGGATTTGAGGGGTGTGGGGAAGAGGTCCTCAGAGTGGGATTTGAATGATTGGAGATGGGATGGTGATCTGTTCATCGCTAGCCGGCTGAATCCGGTGCCGGCCGATGGTGTTGGAGTGGGACAGCAATTTTTCCCTATTGGGTCCGGGATCCCGGTGGCCGGAGGCCCCTCCAACAGTTCTTCCACCTCTGAGGAAGTAGATCCTAGGGATCCCAAGGCGAACAAGGAAGGGGACAAGAAAAGGAGAGTTATTGTGCTGGAGGATGATGGGTTGAATGAGGAAGGGGGTACTCTTAGTTTAAAGCTTGGTGGCCATGCTTCTGCAGTGGTGGATAGGGAAGTTGGGAGCTGGGACGGTACGAATGGGAAGAAAAGTAGAGTGTCGGGAAGTACTTCAAATCGAGCTGTTTGTCAGGTGGAGGACTGCAGTGCTGATCTGAGCAAAGCTAAGGATTATCACAGACGGCATAAAGTTTGTGAGATGCACTCCAAGGCCAGTAGGGCGCTTGTGGGAAATGCAATGCAGAGATTCTGTCAACAATGTAGTAGGTAATTTAACCTTCTTTATTTACCGGGTTCATATATATACAATGTGTATAAAGGGAATAAATGGTATTAATTATGATATCAAGATGTGGCAAATCACTGAAAATTGTAAATTATATCTGAACAAAGCAGAATATCATTTGTTATTTATTTTCATGCAAACATTTAATGTTTAAATCATTCTATTTAATAACCCTCTCTTACTCAATCAACAGGTTTCACCTACTTCAAGAGTTTGATGAAGGAAAGAGAAGCTGCCGAAGACGCTTGGCAGGGCATAATAAACGAAGAAGGAAAACAAATCATGAAGCTGTTCCTAATGGAAGTTCATTAAATGATGATCAGACTAGTAGCTATCTGTTGATAAGTTTATTGAAGATACTTTCAAATATGCATTGTGAGTATTTCATTAAATCATTATCTTTGTAACTAGAGCCAATAGGAGTTGATTTCATGTTATATGCTTGATTATTTTGTATGGCATTGCTTGATTCTTGTCTCACTAGTTTGAAATGATGAATGGTATGGTATAATTTAAACTATTCCTTCCTATACATTACTGCCATGTTAATAGCTGCAGGAAGGTAGTTTGATCAGTTGCGCAAATATGGTTTTATAAAACCTGTATTTTGTCATGCAAGACATGTTAAATATAGGCTTAGTCTGAATTTCCAATCGAAATTAGTTGCAAGTTGTAACTGGGCCAGTGCATTGCTTCAGTGGAGAGATGCATTGAGGAAATTATCTCCTTCCTCAAGTTCCTATTCCACTTCATGTTGAAGAATTTGGTTTGGTTTGGTTTGTGGTTGAGAATAGCGCCATGGTGGAACAGGGACCTCTGTAATGGTGCAGTTCAGTGTCGTGGCTGTAATGGCTCAAATAGCAGCTGGGATAGTGGCTGTAGCAGACGAAATAGTGTGTCATATGGAAAACGGGATGGGAAAACAGTGGTTTTTACGTTTTTTTCTTCCTTGCTTTTGCAGGGACTGAATTTTGAGCTTTAAGCTCTATAAGGTGACTTAAATGATTGATATGTAAGATATGTTTAGTTTTCAAGAGGAAGAACGTCTAGCCGGTTAGAAGAGAGCAAGGAAAATGGTTTGAGCTTGGTTTTTATGTGCTAGTCAACTTTACCTAGCTAGCCCTCATCACAAGGTTAATTTCAACTAATAAGATTTTGTGGATATGGTGACGGACAAAATATGGGACAAATGTTCTTCAATTGAGTCAATATGATGCTCTGTCTTATTAAACTCTCATAAAGTCCTAAGTTCCTAAGACTGGACCTTTTCAATGAGTTTCAATTTTCAAATTCTAGTACTTATGCATTGGAAAGTTGTTCTTGCTACTTGTGAGTAATATTTACTTTTGCAATTAGCACATGAAATCAATTTTTAGTGCTTTAATTGCTGGTCGAGCTTAATTACCTTTCTGTTCTCTCAACTTTGCTGAGGAGAAAGTAATAAAAGTCTAAATTAGCTCTCTGACCTGGCGACTATTTGCTATTTGATGTTTTTCTGAATTGGTGTCTTTGTTTTATCACTAGGCACTGACTAATATTGTGCACTATGAAATCAATTTTTAGTGCTTTTAGGCCTTGCTAATAGCCTGGTTATTTTCACCACTGATTAATATTATGCACTATGTCTCCATAATACAGTGGAAATTCCTAGTGGTATTGAGTTGTTTTGTCAAATAATTTGTGAGCGTTTGATGTTGTGAGTACGTATAATAATCTGATGCCTGTGGGCATGCCAATTAACTGTAAGATATATGAGGAACTTTGATGGAATCAGTAATTAAATGAGCTTTATAAATCCATCTTATTGTTGAGGTTTTCTAAAACTGACATGAGTTATGCCCATCTTTGTTAAAGTGGCCTGAGATTGGCCTCTCTAAAGGAAAGATTCAAGGCTCTAATAATTTTTGTTCTCCTTCATTGGAGAATAGGTATTTTTCTGCAATTTGTATGCAATACATTTTTGGGGGATGGTAAAAATATTTTGCTTATGCAAAAGTGTCAATCATGTGTGATGTTATGATTATGATCTCATTTGATTAATTATTTGAAGCACTTATTTACTGCGGCTTATTGTTAGACTGACATTTGGAACCTTTTGGTTTTATGACATCTAATTTGTTTGCTTGATATGACTATTCTCATCTATTTCTTTGATTTGTATTTCTGCTATGATTGAGGTTTTTTAGGGGATGGGTAATGACTTTTTTTTAATGAATTATAGCTGACAGGTCAGATCAGACTACAGATCAGGATCTACTAACTCATATTCTGAGGAGTCTTGCTAGTCAGAATGGTGAACAAGGGGGCAAGAACATAGCTAACCTTTTGCGAGAACCAGAGAATTTGTTGAGAGAAGATGGTTCATCAAGGAAGTCAGAGATGATGTCAACTTTATTCTCCAATGGTTCTCAAGGCTCTCCATCCAATATAAGACAACATGAAACTGTATCTATGGCTAAAATGCAGCAACAAGTGATGCATGCACATGATGCTGGGGCTTCTGATCAGCAAATTACATCTTCTATAAAGCCCAGCATGTCAAACAGTCCTCCGGCCTACTCAGAAGCCAGAGACAGTACCGCTGGACAGATCAAGATGAATAATTTTGATTTGAATGACATATATATTGACTCAGATGATGGTATGGAAGATTTAGAAAGATTGCCCGTCTCTACAAATCTTGTGACTAGCTCTCTTGATTACCCATGGGCACAACAAGATTCCCATCAATCAAGTCCACCTCAAACAAGTGGAAATTCTGATTCTGCATCTGCCCAGTCTCCTTCCAGTTCCAGTGGAGAAGCTCAGGTATGTTGGTCTTGCTGCATTATTTTGAATTGGCTTTTCTACATTCTGCTCATACTGTTATTTCAAACAAACAATTCATCCCCATGATTATGTGATTTTCAATACAAAGGATGTTTTGGTGCTGTCTTGTGCCAGCTTGGTGGTGTGGCTAAGTGAAAACCTATGAAATTACAAAAAAATAAATTAATAAATATTGATAATTATTTCCCTTTTTCTTACCTACATTGTTCAACAATGTTTTTTTTTTTTTTTTTTTTTTTTTACATTTCATTTATTATTGAGATTCTTGCCATTTAATGTTTCGTTTTTTGTTTCCATCATTCAGAGTCGCACAGATCGAATTGTTTTTAAGCTCTTCGGTAAAGAGCCAAATGATTTTCCTCTTGTACTTAGAGCACAGGTACTTTAAGCTCTCTAAAGCAACTGAGAGTAACTGCAATTTATTTCTTTCATGTGATATTTAATAACACTTTGAGGGTTTCAATTGCCAGATTCTTGACTGGTTATCTCACAGTCCTACTGATATGGAGAGCTACATACGGCCTGGTTGTATTGTTTTGACCATTTATCTGCGTCAGGCTGAGGCGTTGTGGGAGGAAGTAAGCCTTTTTTTTCTAAAACTATTTACATGCGGTTAGTACTTTTAACAGGGGACACCATTGACCTTACACGCCTTTTCCCCCCTTTTTTGCAGCTTTGCTATGATCTGACTTCCAGTTTGAATAGGCTGTTGGATGTCTCAGATGATACTTTTTGGAGAAATGGATGGGTTCACATCAGGGTGCAGCATCAGATGGCCTTCATTTTTAATGGTCTCTTGCCATGTCTTTTTTGTCGTTGTTGTTGTTAGGGGTCAAGATAACAGGAGTCAGAAATTTTTTTCAGTAATCAACTAAGTTCATTATATGTTTAAAAGTTTGAAGTCCTTGCCATGACAAGTCATCTATGTTAAAGACTTTTTGTATCTACATCTAACTTTTGTCTTACCCACATATATAACTTTGGGTGGTGGACAACATTGAGCATTAATTTTATTTTATTGGGCTTTTAATGCTGTCTACAATCTACATTGCTGTAATTGTTATGTTACTGTGGTTTATGTATGAAATAACTGTATCTGTATATCATTCGGGAATAAAAGTATTTATTTATATGGAATAATGACTAGTTATCTTACCGCAATTTTCATGCTGCAGGTCAAGTTGTCATAGATACCTCCTTACCTTTCAGAAGTAACAATTATAGCAAGATTTTGACTGTTAGTCCAATTGCTGTACCAGCATCAAAGAGAGCTCAATTTTCTGTTAAGGGTGTCAACCTGATACGCCCTGCCACTAGGTAGTCTTTATTGCTTTGTGACTTGTCAATCCTTTGCATGGTTTGTAGTTAAAATACCTACTTAGAAAGTTACCTGGACCTACTCTCTGAGTTCCAGGATGTTGTTTAAATATATCTATACTTTTGTTAAACTACCATGGTATATGACCATTAAACCTTCCCTCAGGTTAATGTGTGCTTTAGAAGGGAAATATCTGGTCTGTGAAGATGATCATATGTCAATGGATCAATGCTCCAAAGAACCTGATGAACTTCAGTGCGTCCAGTTTTCATGTTCTGTCCCTGTGATGAATGGAAGAGGATTTATTGAGGTGCTTTTTCTTCTCTCCCAAATTATCTACCGAAAAAAGTAGGGATGGACAGGCTAATTTTTCCATGAGGAGGATAAGCAAATTCATATATTACCCTGTTTTTACTTTTATGGCACACTTTCACACACACTGGTTACTGTTGAGTGTTAGTGATGTCCTAACTCATAAGTTGTGATATCTGATTCTTATTGACACTAGCATACATCCATATAAGTGTGCCATATTTTTAACTGAAGATAAGCAATGCTGTACTAATGCTATGTGGCTAAGCTTTATTTTTTCTACTTTCTTTTTGTTAATTTTCTAGATTGAGGACCAGGGTTTGAGTAGCAGCTTTTTTCCTTTCATTGTTGTGGAGGAGGATGTTTGCTCAGAAATCTGTACACTTGAGCCTCTTCTAGAATTAAGTGAAACTGATCCAGATATTGAAGGGGCAGGAAAAATCAAAGCCAAAAATCAAGCCATGGATTTTATTCATGAAATGGGTTGGCTTCTTCACAGAAGCCAGTTGAAATTAAGGATGGTTTCTAGTGTGGATCTCTTTCCATTGAAACGGTTCAAGTGGCTTATTGAGTTTTCCATGGATCATGATTGGTGTGCAGCAGTGAGAAAACTGTTGAACCTACTGTTTGATGGAACTGTAAATACAGGAGATCATCCTTCCTTGTATCTTGCGCTTTCAGAGATGGGTCTCCTTCACAAAGCTGTAAGGAGAAATAGCAAGCATTTAGTGGAGTTGCTTTTGAGATATGTTCCTGAGAATATTTCTGATAAACTAGGACCTGAAGAGAAGGCACTGGTTGATGGAGAGAATCAGACCTTCTTGTTTAGACCTGATGTTGATGGTACTGCTGGTTTGACACCACTCCATATAGCAGCCGGGAAAGATGGTTCTGAGGATGTACTTGATGCTTTGACTAATGATCCTTGCATGGTAAAATTTCTGTTACTTTATATTATATCACTCCGAGGATAGACTTCTTTTACTATGGAGATTTTCTTCCCAGTTTTATTTGGACCTTCATCACTGGATTTAATTCTTGCACATTATGTTTCTAAATCCTGCATTTAGCTGTTACAGTATTTGAATTTTTGTCACCATTGCATACTTCCTTTTTTAAATTTGTTTGGGTATCATTAATTTGTGTTGTTTGGAGACAACCAATCTCTATAGCTGGTTGACCTACCAAAGGCACCAGTATTATCCGATTTTGAATGACCTGAAACCTGGATAGAAAGTGATATTCTATTTTATGCATTGTTGGAAATCTTGGGTTCAGGTTAGTGCTACATTAGTAACATGGAGTTTTTAATACAGGTTGGAATTGAAGCGTGGAAAAATGCTCGTGACAGCACAGGTTCGACACCTGAGGATTATGCCCGTTTACGTGGCCATTATGCTTACATTCACTTGGTGCAGAAAAAAATTAACAAGAAACAAGGAGCAGCTCATGTGGTGGTTGAGATTCCAAGCAATATGACAGAGAACAATACAAACAAGAAGCAAAATGAGTTATCCACTATCTTTGAGATTGGAAAGCCTGAAGTAAGGCGTGGCCAAGGGCACTGTAAGCTTTGTGACAACAGAATTTCTTGCAGAACTGCAGTAGGCAGGTCTATGGTATACAGACCTGCAATGCTCTCAATGGTGGCAATAGCGGCAGTCTGTGTCTGTGTGGCCCTTCTGTTTAAAAGCTCACCTGAAGTCATATGTATGTTCCGACCCTTCAGATGGGAAAATTTGGACTTTGGAACAAGCTAAGGTTCATTAACTTGCAACTCAATAAAACTTGATAGGTAATGTAAGGATGCGTTCATAGACTGAATGACCGAGATTTCCTGTAGGACTGGTTCTTTGTATTAGCGAAACTGTGCAATTTTATTTGCGTATTTGTTATCCTTAAATGGCCATCCTTGTACAATGTATGTAGATGCAACTCTACTTCAAACTTTATTTGGCTGGATATTTATATTTTAGTGTAATACTTGTGTGGAATCTTACACTCTTGTCTTGACTCTTGATTAAATGACGAGTTCGTTTATATGGTAATTAAATTGAAATATTGAATGTCAAGGTTTGTAGCATGTTTGGATTTGTTTAAATTGTAAGTCCCCCCCACCAAAAAAAAATGTCCTAAAAAGATTTTAATTATAAGTTATTTTGAATAAAAATATTTGATTACATGATAAGTCAATGCAAATATGTACAACAGTACAAGTGATTTCAATTGTAAGGAATGCCAAGCTTTTAGAGACAATTAAGCAAGTAAGCAACAGTGGCTCGTTTAAGCAAGCAACAGTGGCTCGTTTATTTATGGTTTACCATTTTCAAATTGTATAATACAACACATTAGTTGAGTGGACAGCTTTTAAAGACAATTTGCATCTAATTTTTTTTATCGGTCAATATTAATTAATTTGTTTGTCAATGAAATATTTGAATCCCGATCCCTTTCTCCTCCCTTCTTCCTTCATCACCAAATTAACCTTATATTTGCTTCTTTAATGTAAATGCTCTGTGGTTGAAGAGCAAATATACATTAAGGCATTAAAGCCCTGTTAAAAAAAAAACATTGGTTTGGTATTTGCAATTTGAGGCTAGATGGGTATATGATTTATTTATTTCAAAAGTCTTCAATTTGTTTTAATAAAGCTAAAATCAAATACCCATGTTGCCATACCTTGGAAACGTTTTAATTCATTTCGCCTTGGTTTTAACTTGGAAGGAAAAAGAAATGATGTTTATTTCTGTTTTTTATTTTGGTGTTGGTGGAGTGGGGTTGGCTACTAACGGGAGAAAAATGAATGCGAGGAAGCAATCAATTAGTTTAGAAGAATCTTGGTTTTATAAAATTATTGCATTTGTTTATTCCCGGACAAACAGATTTTGACAAGGGTTTAGCTTACTTAAAATTTCAATTATTTTTAGTTTGTACATATAATTATTTAAATAAATGCAAACATAAAAATAGAAAACAATTTCTTATATAAAACTGTCTACCAAAACACTTTATTTTGAATGGGTAAAAATTTACCCCCTCCAATACCAAACATCCAAGCAATAGGGGTTACAGTAAATTTTAATCAATCTCTACTACATGATTAAAATTTCCTCCCACTCATCAAACAAAAGCTTAAGCTTGAGGCTTGTCCCACTTGAGTGGCTTAACAACTTCCCAGGTGAAGTCTGGATCCTCCCTTCCAAAGTGTCCATAGGCAGCTGTCTTGAGGAACCTATGGCCACCCCTCTTAAGGTCCAAGTTAATGGTGATCATCCCAGGCCTAAAGTCAAAATTCTTCTTCACAAGCTGAAGAATCTCCTTGTCTGGAATCTTTCCAGTTCCAAACTGACAAAGGCTCAGGAACACCAATGGCATAAGAAACTTGAACAATGCACCTGCGTGCAAGTCCACTTGCTACAATACTCTTTGCTGCTGCCTTGCAACATAGGCACCACTTCTATCAACCTTAGTAGGGTCCTTTCCTGAGAAAGCACCACCTCCATGTGCACCCCAGCCACAATAAGTATCAATGATAATCTTTCTTCCGGTAAGACCAGCATCACCATGAGGGCCACCAATGACAAATCTACCAGAAGGGTTAAGGTGGAAGATGGTCTTGTCATCCAAGTACTTCTCAGGAATCACAGGCTTGATAACATGCTCCTAAAGATCCTTAGCAATTTGTTCATTGGTGACAGTCTCATCATGCTGAGTGGAAATTAGGACAGTGTGGACACAAACTGGAACCATGGCACCATTCTCATTGTAGTACTCTACTGTCACTTGTGTTCATTGGTTGCAAGGACATGGCTCAATGGCATGTATTCAGGGGTTTCATCAGAGGCGTATCCAAACATGTGACCCTGTCACCGGCACCAACTTCTTCTGGGCGCTTGGTGAAGTGGCCATGCACTCCCTGAGCAATATCAGGGCTCTGCTGCTCAATGTTGACCAACACCTTGCATTTGTCTGGATCAAGACCAACATCATCAGAGACAAATCCAACGTTGCGGCATGTGTTCATAGTCTACGTTGGCCTCGGTTGTAATCTCTCCAAAGACCATGATCATGTTAGTCTTGGTGCATGTCTCACAGGCAACCTTGCTGTCAGGATCCTGTTCAAGGCAGGCATCGAGCACTGCATCAGAGATATGGTCGCACGCACAGCTTGTCAGGGTGGCCCTCGTTGACAGATTCAGAGGTGAATAGAAATGTCTCTGTCGCCATTTCTCAAGCTACACAAAATAGAAAACAAAATGTTCAGTCTAACATGGCTCAAAAGCTTGAAAATCAAAAGATTCGGAGAAGCAAATTGAAGGAAAATCCTGAAATAATTTATCTTTGCTTTCTGAAAGTTTAGCTAGGAAAAGAAAATCAGCCAAGACGTTAACAAAGTATGAGATTAATTCCTTCAGCATTTGACAAAAAGTAGTATAGAATATAGATTTTGACGTAACATAAAGAATAAAACGATATGTTTAGAAAATTGTAGTTTTAATTTAAAACAGTGCGTGATTGAGATCAAACTTGATGAAACAAAGGAAAATGTGTAGCTGTTGTGGTGAGAGAGACTTTGGATTTTGGAATAAATGCGGAATCACACTGACACTCCTCCAAAGACTCTCTATTTCTAGACGCCAAGTAACGCCGCGCGTGACCAGCTACCGGAAGCTGTGATCATCGAAATACTGTCGCCGTTAGATTTGACGGCCAAACGAAGGGACGCGATTTGTCAAGGTTGGTGCGCGAGTCAGAGACAAATAATTGCGTAAGCATAAATTCGCGGTGCATGTTACCGGATCCTTCCCGTCACTAGTCTCAACTCTCGCCAACTTCAATCAGGTTAAGAAAATAAATAGAATATATACGAAAAAAAAATAAATTTCAGGATTTTTAATTTGAGAAACATAAGGAAAAATAAAATAAAAAAATTATTTTCAATTATTTTCCTTAACAAACAATCTAATTTCACATGAAAACAGTCAAATGCTAATCTAAGGTTGTCAAATAATCAATTTTCACTATCACTTAATCATTTTTTTAAGAAGTCATTCTATTATTTATTTTGTTAAAGAATTCTAACTCATCAGTTAATTAAAAAATTCTATTATTTACTTCCGTTCATTTGGGCGAGGGAATAAAAAAATGTAGAACACTGCGGTTTTATTTTATTTCTATTCCATTTTAATGTTTCCAAAGACATTTCAAAATTCATCTTTTTGCTTTTTATTTTCCCTATTTTTTTCTTTCTTTTCAATTTCATTGTTATCAAATGAAGTGTTACGTTTGGATAAAGAAAAAAAAAACAAAGAATAATGAAAGTTTTTAAAAATTGAAAAAGAATTCAGTGACATCTTGCGTGGTCGTTGATGATAATTGGAGTAGACGATGCTTCCTTAGTCCTTATTGCACACGACAGTTCTGGTCCAGATTTGGCAATACTAGTTGTTCTGACTGAGATCGATCGTTTGCCATATGAATTAAGAGACAAATTCAATCGAAACAAGCTTGTGTCATAAATATGATTGTGATGAGATAAGCACTACAAAATTTTGGTAAGCATTATTCTAATTGGCTAAGACTACTTGGTGTTTTATTTATTAAAGCATAGTTTTTTGGCTTTCCATTAGAACCTCCGTCAAAAAAGAAAAAAAAAACTTTGTATTAGAACCACGCGTTAAATTAATATTGTGTACCAATTTTTTAATGACATATGTTAATTCGTTAGTTTTGTTAGAAGTATTAATTTAGTAGATTTAAATTCATACTTCTTTCTTCTTTCTCACTTCATCATTTTTCAACCACTTGATGAACCCTATATTTTCATACTTTCACCGTTTCATATCTTTGCACTAAGTATATATACTCTTGATTTAATATCAAATTTCAAGAGTAATATTTTATATATAAATGATTATAGTTTTTTCATAGAATGTAGTACTCAACCCTAATAAAAAAAGTATTTATGACAAATTATGAAATTAATACAATCTTAATTGCCGATTAAAAATTAACTGTGGTTGGTATATTTTAATCTCTGAAATATACATTTTTTTTTATCACTTTAGACAAGTAAAAGTTGACATTGTGATACTAAAATTTGACAAGAAACGACATTGTCGTACTAAAATTTAGCGGAAAAAAAAAATCATTCATGGGCTGAGAATGGTGAGAGACTGGGCTTATTCCTTTAATTGCATGGCCCATAAAAGGCTTTACTTTTCAAAAAATAATGCGGTGAGCGTGGATCGAACACGCGACCTTCAGATCTTCAGTCTGACGCTCTCCCAACTGAGCTATCCCCGCACAATTATTTATATTCTCATCATTATATAATATATACTATATTTACGTTATATGAATATACTGACCTGTCATCTATATCTGAAACGTAAATAACGTTTTGTGTTTAGAATTATTGGAATTTGGAAGAAAGGGTTGAGCTGCACAACAACCTAAGAATGGGAGGAAGTTCGAGCTTCAGGGATGAGTATACCTTGGGTAAGTTCAACTTCAATTCGTCGTCGTTTCTGAGACTTGATCATCACCTATTTTATTTTATTATTATTACCATCATCTGAGACTTTATTTGATTTCTGCGCAGAACAAAGGCTCGGAGAATCGCGGGATATTGTGGCCAAATATCCCGATCGAGTCCCCGTAAGCCTCCTTCTTCATCCTAATCATCTTCTCCTTTTTTCTTTATATATATTTTAAAATATTTGTTTTAATAATTCTCTTTTTAATCTCGCTTTGTGGATGGATCCTTATAGCTCTCTTGATCCTTGCACTCTACTGTTTATAACGAACGATTCGATTCATGTGCCAAATATATAGAACTAGAACCACACGGTAACGGTAAACATGCTTTCCGTAACCCTAAATTGGTCATTTTATGATTCGATTCTTCTTCTTTACCTTCTGCAGGTGATTGTGGAAAGATATGCGAAATGCGATCTGCCTGAGTTGGAGAAGAAAAAGTAAGACCATCCTGCATGATTGAAGTCATGATAATAAGAGATAACTGTAGTCTATAGCCATATAGATCGAATTGGGACTTATGAGCATATGTGATTACATTTTATAAATTCATATAGAAATGTATAAACTATAGCAGGTATATAAATTTGAAATCGTGATTGTTGTTTTTAATGTTTGTGATAGATACCTTGTTCCTCGAGACTTGTCTGTTGGGCATTTCATTCATATTTTGAGTTCCAGACTTAGTCTGCCCCCTGGGAAAGCTCTCTTTGTATTTGTGAAGAATACCTTGCCTCAAACTGGTAAACTTGCATTTTAAACCCAATGGTTTCTTTCTTCATCTACCATTTTGTAATTATTGTTCAATCGAGGGGTACAACCAGGGAGATTTAACACCAATACCGAATAAACCACAAAGCGAATTTGACATCACACTTTAACCCAAAACCTTAAGATTCAAGTTGAAGTATGGTATCAAGTTCCCTTATGTGGTTGCTTTTGATCCATTGGCAAAATCTCAGAGGTGTTTAACCCCCTTTGGTGAACAACAGTAATGTTGTTGTTGGTGTAGTTAAGTTAAATTTTTTGTGTTTGTGATTATCGCAGCTAATATGATGGACTCTGTGTATAGATCATTCAAGGATGAGGATGGATTTCTTTACATGTATTATAGCACCGAAAAAACCTTTGGTTCGTACATCATGTAAAATATTAAACTCTGTACACTATTGTATCCAACACTTTGTGAAGTGACTACTATCACGAAACCTTGTACAAATTTGTTGTATGGTTTAATGTATCACTATTTATTATATTGTGATTATCCTTTCCAATACAATGACGCGTGATTTTTAAATGATTATATTATACCATTGAAACATTCAGGTGATCTGGGTTTAGAATTCATGATCGTTGATATATAGGAAGCCCCTGCTCGGCTTACTATACCCGTACCCTCCACCCTAGAGATGGTTTAAGATATTGCATTGTTGCATGTAGGTGAAAAACTAGAAAGTTAAAAGTCAAGAGATAAAAATTATAATATCCTTGTCGAGTGTAGCAAAAATATGAGAAGTTTTCTTCATCTCTATCGACCACTATTTTGGTTGAATACAACAGTCTTTCCTTAAGCCAGTGGTAATATATATGTTTTATCTTTTGGAAACTTATGCTACCATGCCTTGGGTTTATTCTATAAATATTCAATTATTCTCTCTATTTAATCTAATGGCAAAATCAACTTGTTCCTTGTATCCAAGCCTATGTCGTACTTATCTTAATTCTTTCTCGCTTCATCGTGAGTAACAAAACATAAAGAAAAATCAACAGACGAAAATGCCAAAAAGGATAAAGATTGACAAACCAAGATGTAAAAAATGTCATATAGATGAGCTTTATTTTATAAGAATGCCCCGGATACGTTTTCTACATAACAATAGTCACGCAGGTAGGCAAATAGTTACAGAATTGTGAGGAAGATGAGAGACAGGAACCTAATTGCCCTAATCACCTGCCACAAGTACTTAAGGTGCTAGTCAGGAAAGAAATGTAATATAGCAACGAGTGTTACTCTGCTGCTCATTTTTTTATCTGCCCTTACTCGTATGGTAATCACCCCTTGATGGCTCCTCCAACGAGTGTTACTCTACTGGCAAGACTTGGACTATTTTCTTGCATTACTATCTAACATTGTAACATTCAACAAGCTCTTCTATGCATCCAGGCCAAGCCTAGCCAACTCAAGTACAAGAAAAGACAAGCGAAACTACTGCACATATCCCACATATATACATGTTTGTAATTCCTTAACAATTTTGTCAAGACATATCACCAAATATAGTGGATCCATCTTCATCAAAATCAAGAACAATGCAACAAGTTTGGTTGAGCATTGCATTTAATGAGTCAATCTTAAATATATTTTTTTTATTCTGATTAGAAATCAAGTATGTCTCCTAATCCATTTGGTCAAACTTAAATAGTTGACAAATAGTTTAATTCATTTATATTGTTATTGTTTATTTCTAATTGGTTAAGGATATAATTTATTTTATAGTGATAGTCATTAAAATTAAAGTCTTAAACTAATATATGTAAGAGATATCAGAGCCAAGGATTAAAAATGAAGAAATTTCTTGAAGATAATTAAATTAACTATTAAAAGGCTATTTCAGTGATGATAATATTTGCATAATTGATTTCAGAACAATACACGCAAGCATACAAGTCAAAGGGGCAATCCAACTGAATTATCAATCATTTTCTTAAGTTGAATAATTCAAGCATATGAAACTTACATTTCAACACTAATGATAAATATAAGTTAAAATTAACTTTTAATTTATACCTCCAAGGTACAAATGCACGAGTGTGTATTTTGAGGTCAACCGAGTGATATTAAGGAAGAAGGTCTTAGTTTTTATAGTATTTTTTTTTTCTTGTGGCATTATCAATTACATATATTAAGTATTAAGAGTGACTTTTCTCTTCTTGTGACAAAACGAAATGTCCTAATTAAATTTTTCTAAAAGAAATAGTCTTTGCCATTACCAGGTCCAGCCGTCCAGGTTATCAAACTATATCAAAATGCCATATGCAGTTATTGCAGCCATCAAAGAATAGAAAAGTTCTCCGTAAGCTCAAGTGGCTATTGCATTGCTGTTAATAGTCATCATCCAAATACTTACGAAATAGAATGAGACATAAAGAGAGGTGGATACAGTAATAGTATGAACACAAGCATGCATGATGGGCCAGAAGAAGAGTTCAAAAGCAGATTGCTTCAACCACCATCAAATGCTGCAGGATACAGCCACACACACGTTTTGGTTTCGAAAGTAAGACCTACTCTCACCTCCTGAATTCACAATTCTCAACCTATATATATATATAATTCACCAAGCTCAAATTCTCTCAACCTCCACCTCCACTTCAAACATACTTGCACATATATCACTCCCTTCTCTCTTCTCCCACTACTTGTTGTCATTGAAGGCTGAAACACACAACACATCTAGTACTACTGTGCACTGCAATCATAAATTACATACACACAACAATATAATGGTTCTACACATGCATGTAATGCTCTGTTGCTTTGTTCTAATTGTCTCATCTGCCTCCGCATCTTTGAAGGTGGATTTCTACAAAACTACGTGTCCATCTGCGGAGGCAATAGTGAGAAGAGCTGTAAACAAAGCTGTTTCTCTCAACCCGGGCATCGCTGCTGGTTTGATCAGAATGCACTTTCATGATTGTTTTGTCAGGGTAATTAACTACTTCATCTTAATATAGTCATGTATAGTGCAAATCCATTTCTGAAGTTGATGCTTAATTAATTATATTGCTATATATATGCAGGGTTGTGATGGTTCTGTACTATTAGAATCCACAGCGGGTAACCCATCAGAGAGAGAGCACCCTGCCAACAACCCAAGCTTACGTGGCTTCGAAGTGATCGATGAGGCCAAGGCCCAAATAGAGGCAGAGTGTCCTCACACTGTGTCCTGTTCTGACATTCTTGCTTTTGCTGCTAGAGACAGCACCAACAGAGTCGGAGGCATAAACTATGTAGTACCAGCTGGACGCAGAGATGGTCGTGTCTCTATCAGAGACGAAGCGTCACAACTGCCTCGTCCAACATTCAACACACAACAACTCATTAGTAGCTTTGAACAAAAAGGGTTGTCTGCAGATGAAATGGTGACACTGTCTGGAGCACATTCTATTGGTGTCTCGCACTGTTCCTCCTTCTCCGACCGCTTGTACTCTTTCAATGCCACGTTTCCTCAAGACCCTTCTATGGATCCCAAGTTTGCTACGTCGTTGAAAACCAAGTGTCTGCCTCGGAGTGATAACACAGTGGTGCTTGATGCTTCCACGCCTAACCGTTTGGACAACAACTACTACGCACTGCTAAAGAACCAGCGTGGTTTGTTGACCTCAGATCAGACGTTGTTGACCAGCCCCTCAACGAGACCAATGGTTCTAACCAATGCTAAACATGGTTCAAAATGGGCACGTAAGTTTGCTAAGGCAATGGTGCATATGGGTTCCATCCAAGTGCTAACTGGCTCACAAGGCGAGATCAGGACCCGCTGTAGCGTCGTTAATTAATTAACTCTGCACCTGCTTCATTGATTCCTTCTCCCAAAACTCACCGGCTATTGTTTGGTTAAGTTGTTCATACCTGCAAATTAATAAGTACTTTTCTTTCTTCTCGTATATCCTTTTTGTTTTGCCACAAAATATGATCGCTTCATTCTTTTATTTGTTTTCCTTTGGGATGTAATCATTCTTTTGTTCTCTCACCTTTGTATTCTAGTCTTCTTGGCCAATTCAATTCAATTGTATATTTGTCACGACACGACCAGTCAAATAAAACGTGGTACTCTGTTTGAGTTATATTGTATTCTTTAGAAGTTGTCTGCTTACAGATTTGGCTTTTGGTCGCTGATTGATGATTTACTTAATTGACCTCTTCATTTGTCTTGAAAAAAAAAAGGTGAAAAATGTGTCTATACAAAATGATTCGAATTATTAAAATAAAATGCTAAGATTAAAGGTCCGTTACGTAAAACAATACAAAATCTAACATTGATAAGTTGTTGGCTTTCATTTGTTTCTATAGATAGGGATGGAGCTGCGTTCTATCCCCATCCTTATTAATAAGTTAATTATAAAAATAATACTATTTTCAAAAAATTAACCAATCTAGACATATAGCACTTTAGTGTTACTTTGTTTCCAGTTTCTTCTTCTTCTTTTTTTCTAAAAAAAAGTTTAATCAAAATCCTGCATGTTATCATTTCATGTTATTGAGATTTGGGACTATACTGTCGTTTAGGATTTTAGCAACTTGCTGCCTGATGAAAAAGTTGCGATTATATGTATTCAATCTTTTGTTTAGCAGGTCTTGCTACGGTTTACTCTGAATTTTCAATGAGAATATGATTGAAAAGCAAAACTATGAAAATGAACATCATGCTCTGATATGAAATTTCTTTTTTTCATTGTCAAACTTGCATGATCTCATAATTTTAATGACTACCACTATTAAAAAAAAAAACTTATACCCTCGACTAATTAGAAATAAACAATAACAATGTAAATGAATTAAATTATTTGTAAACTATTCAAGTTTGACCCAATAGATTAGGGGTATCGTAGTTTTTTTTTTATCGGGGACAAAAAAAGTTATATGTTAGTGGATATATATATATATATATATATATATATATATATATAATAGTTAGTATATAAAAATAATCATATATTTGTAAAAATAATATTCTTGAAAAAAAAACGTTAAATTTGTGTATCTATCTTGTTTCAAGGCTCATAAGTTTGAACAGTTGATGAATTAAATTTGGTTTGGGCCGCTGCGTGCATTGGAAAAGCCCAAGATTGCATTTAAGTATTCACCAAGAAAACAAAACATAATTAAGTGGGATCCATCAGCGTCACAGCAACATTGGAACATGAACGTGCGATGCTGATTCTTGTATGACAAATCCTCACGAAGAGAGAGAGAGAGCTGTGTCTGAATTCTGAAAAATTAAACCATGTCTATTACAACAACACAAGCTTTGACCCCCTTGTCGTCATCACGTAAAAGTAGAAGTAGAACCACATTTGGCGCCAATTCCACCTCCACAAGCTTCCCCGCTACTCCACTCTCCTCCAATCTCCTCCTCTTCAAGCTCAGTCACACTTCTTCCAAACGAACCTCAACCACCTTCCATGCCTTCAAGCGCTTTTCCCCCGTCATGGAGTGGCAGGATTGCACGTATCTATCTCCCTTTCTATTTTACATATTACTATTACCGATTAATTTTTCATATCTATCATCTACTCATTTTTTGTTTCTTTCATTATAAATTTACTATTCATATCTCAGCTACTATAAATACGATTTAGTGACAATTTTACATTTTCCATGATTTCACATTTCTATAGTAAGGCATGATTGGATGAGTGCTTTAGAAACCATCTTCCACTCGTAATGGTATTTTTTTTATCAGGCAAGGTGTTGGTTAGGTCATAGGTGGTCTTGCAATTTCGTTCATTTTAGAATTAGACGACGAGGTTGTTTCCAATTCCTATCAGTTTTTACTTTTTTGTTTTCCCCACTTTCAATAAGAAAATAATATTTCCAATTTCAGGGTTAAGATGGAGATTGATGTGCCCATCTCTGTAGCCTATACTTGTTATTCTGATCGCGAAGCCATCCCAAACTGGATGCCCTTTATTTCTTCTGTTAAGGTGTGTGCTTGCTTTCCTTCTCACCCTCTATTCTAAAGATCAATTTTCTTAATTACCGAAATTGAGTCTTGTGAGGGAGTGGGGTAAATGAAGTCCCTTAGTTGTTTACATTGCTTATAACACGTACTTATGTTTTTCTTAGCATCATAAAATATCTGGGTATATTTTGGGACCTAATAAATTTCAAGGGATAGAATCTATCCGTCAAGCTATTTCAAGCAAGCGAGCAGAATACACCTTTAGGCACTTTGAAGTGAAGTAATTTAGTAAATTTAGTATTCAAGGCACAATCTTTCCTGCGTTTGCTCTGGCCTGTCATAATCAGTAATGATTGTCTGCTAAGTGTAACACAAAAGATATGGTTTTTGCTTGTTTTTCTTTGTTAAGTCAAACATTTAGCTTGTATTTTGAAACCTAAGATCCCCTGCCTTGTTGCTAAGGGAGGATAACATGACATTAGGATCACCATCTAGGCATTCTTGCTTTGGATCCAAATGATTTTTTTTTCCTCTTGCATTTTGATTTTATGCAAATGTTGGGTTTGTTTCACAGATATTGCCAGACAAACCTGACCTGTCACGATGGTCCTTGAAGTATAAGGCATTTGGTCGTGATATTGAATTCTCTTGGCTTGCTCGTAATATGCAGGAAAAGATCCCCAACCTAATACTATACTTTTTTTTTTCTCAATAAATTCTCTTTAGTTACAATTGGTATTTGTTATTCATATTATATCACCTTCTTGCAGCCCATTCCAAATCAGAAAATCCACTGGCGATCTATGGAAGGTCTTCAAAACAGGTAAGTTACAAGGACATTTTCTAAGTGAATATCATGTTATTGATTAACTTTTTTTGTGGAAATTTTGGTAGTTCAACATTGTGTGAAGATATTTGAGATGTATGACAGCAAAGAAAAGTTCAGATGCACGTTTCTTTGTTGACTATCCTTTATATCGCATTTTAGAATTTAAACTCCTAGAGCCTGACCTGAAACTTGTGGCCATCCAAGCTATATATACTGCATAGTATTATGTAATTTATGGGAATAAAAAGACCCATCAACCTTTATAGCAGTGAAACTTTCTATTTAGTTATTAGGTTAAATTTTTCCACCTTTCCTTTATTTGTGTCACGTATTGTATGTTTCTACATTATGATATTAGATAAATCTATGCCTGTGCAGTGTGCACTGGCAGTGAACTCTAGGAATGTGAAATGAAATGCTTCTAGCGTGATTAAAGAATTCCTAGTTGTATCTTGTTCAAACTATCTTATTGTGGAAAATATATTTGTTGCATAAACCATGGTTAGCACTTGACAGGAACCTAGAGGGTTGTGGTTTAGTCTGATTTTATTCATTTTCAAGAAAGCTTTCATAGAAACAGCCTATGTGATGAGAATCAAGGGCTGGGATCACCAAACCTGATTGTTAGCTTTTTTGGGGTGGGTGAAATTCAAGTGCTTGTGGGATCAAAGGTTCTAAGCCTTCTTGGGTTCACATCACTATGCCAGAGCTAGGGTTGTTCAGAAAGTATTATTGAACCAAATTGAACCATGAAACAAACTAATCTGTAAGTTAAAAAAAAATCAAACTAAAGAAACAGTTCCGTTTGGTTCACGCAAACTTTTTTCTAGTTTGGTTTGGTATGAGCAGTACAGTTTTCCAGTTCGATTCGGTTTTCTCCCCGGAGGTAATGAGCTTTTCTTTTAATGAGCTTTTTCCCAGCTCAGTTCAATCCAGAGCACAAGAACAATTCAGTTCAGTAATCCTATAAACTAGTTCAGTTTGAATTTTAGAATACAGTGCACCAAACCAAAAAAACAGTTTGGTATTGATTTTAAATTCAACTCAGTTTTCTGTGCTAATCCAAACCATGAACAGGCCTGGCCAGAGCCTAGCTCCTTAGAGCAAATATTCTCAATGACAAATCCAAGATTCATGACATCCCTTCTCCCATGCACCTCGGCCCCCTAATTACCCTCTTGCATCATGTGAATCATTCCTCCAAAATGCTAACCATTTCCACCTAAGCTAACTAACTCAACCCAGAACCACACTTATTCCTTCTTGAACAAGCTTTCCATATTGTGGGCCCTTTTTGTTACTGATCCATTATCACATCCTTTTTTGCTTTCACACTTGAACCACAGGTTTCATCAGCAATTGTCTTAGATTAATGTGTCATTAAAACAAAATTAAATGTTATGGCTACTAAAGAGACTGTTGCATGGATACATTGTTCAGTATTTTTAAGACTTTTGATTGCTTGGTTTCTCATGTGACAGAGGTGCTGTGCGATTCTATCCAAAAGGTCCTTCATCATGTGTAGTAGAAGTAAGGTCCTTTATACAATTTTTTGCATGTTTTACCCCTATCATATTCATATTTATAAGCATTTGATCTTTCTTGGATAATTTTTATCTACCAATGTTGCGTATATGCGTAGATGGGTATCTGCGGAGTTTCATACTTTGATCCCATGCTTCAATTTTTTGAAAAAAATCGGGCAAACCTATATAGATTGTAATTCTCACAAAGCGGTGCTTGTCAAACTAGCTGCATGTTCCTAATAGTAATGATCCAACTAATCGCCTAGTCCTATCAGTCCAGTGCACAACTAGGTGGTGCACCACATGTATGCATCCTATGTAATAATTTTTCTTATTGGTCCCATTTACATTTTTTTCCACGCTTTTAACTTCTAACAACCAATTAGGAGAACTTACAAAGTGATAATATATAGTGCTTTTTTGTCCATTTTTCTACCTCAGTGGCCCTTAGTCAAGCGCTAACTACTGCATTTTTGTCCCTTACAGCTGACAGTCTCATATGAGGTTCCTCAACTTTTAGCTCCAGTGGCATCGGTGAGTATAATCTGACACGGAAAAAAAAAAGTTTTTAACAGCTTAAGTTGACAAAAACCGTGAAAGAATCTCCAATTTTCATTTAGTGCTAGCAAAATTTAGGGGATAGGAAAAAAGTAAGCCAAATGGGTAAAACGTTTTCCTAGTTTATTCGTTTTTCTTGGCTCTCACTCGGTTATAATAGATGCTGTATGTGAATATTCATATTCTCACCTTTGATACCGCTTTAGAACCTTTTCTCATGTTTTTCCCCTTTCATGATATAATTTGCAGGCACTGCAACCTTTCCTTGAAGGTTTACTTACACGTGGTTTGGAAAGATTTGCTACATTCGCCAAAAGCTACACCTAAATTTTATTATGATTGTCCTGATTTTTATAGCAGGGCTACATTTCTAAAAGTGAACATACCTGATTATTTTCATGGAGATTTCATTTTCTCCAAACATTGATTGAATTACTGTTAATTAATCATGTATAACTCTGGTGGATGATCTTAATGTAAAATAAACGCATCCGACATAATGTTAAAGGTCTCTTCTTAAACCCGCAATCCCAAATTCGTAACCCTGCTTTGAGCACGTCAGAAATGTTTGGATTTAGATCCTAGCAAGTAAAATTTGCCAAACCATCTCGAAACTGAAGCTCCAGTGAGTCCCATGCGGAGTCTATTGGTACATGTCTAAAAATGAGTATGAGGATATGTAATTGCTAACAGATAATGGAATAGAAACTAAGAGATTCCATTTATTGACACACAAGAATCTTGACATGAATGTGGCAATCATAGCAAAAATTGACCTTAGTACAAAATAATAATGTAACGACAATACATATTTACACCACCATCCTCCAGCCCGGGATATGTACATCAACCGACCACGTAAAAAAATGATGGCTGCTTTTTCCAATGTCTAAACTGAAGCAGCCAAAAACAGTGGTATAATCTCAACAACACATTATTTGATGAACCGTGTTTGTACATACATTCAGTTGCTAGCACTGCCTTCCAACAAGCTCCTCAAGCTACAAAGAGCCTCTGCAGAGAGGCTACAGCATCTCAACTTCCGTTGGCGAGGAGGGGATGGCTCTGGCTCCACGTGGTCAAGGGAAGAGAAACATACAATGATCACCGTGAGATTGTCGAATGTGTTCAGGCGTAATGCTTCCATAACCAGGTCCCTGGCACATTTCTCTGGGTCATCATGCCGCCTCAGGCCTTTGCGAACAAGGCTAACAGCATGCTGACTTGACATCACATCCCAGATGCCGTCGCATCCTATGATGAGGAATTCATCATCATCTGTTAGAGCCACTTGCCGGAACTCCGGCTCTGCAATCAAAGGTGAGGGAGCACCCTTAGGTAACTTCATGTCCCAGTCCCCCAGTGCTCGAGTAACTGATAAAACCCCATTGAGATAACCATCTTCTATGTAGCCACCCAATTCTTCAACTCGCCTCCTCTCTGATGGATAAATAGGCCTGTGATCTTGAGACATGTCAATGGCCTCTCCTTTGCGACAGAGAACTGCTCTGCAGTCGCCAGCATTGGCCACCATTAGAAGCCTGAAAGAAGTATATTAGAAATCAGCAAAGCAAATATAGAAAGCAAGTCATACCTCCTTACAAGATAACAGTTATGCTTACATTAGAGACTAAAAAGTGCAGAATCTGCCCCAGTATTTGCGGGTTCAAGAAATATGAATTATAATACAGAAGCAACAAAAATCTTAAACTAATGATAAAGAACACCCCAATCATGCACGAGAAACTGGATTTGATTAAATGAAACTGCACATATTACATCAAGCGTAAAGTAGATAAATGTAAGCTAGTAAGCTGCTAAAAGTGTGCAAATAAAGGAAAACCAAGAATGTGAAGTATGAATATGGACATACTTTCCAAATATCAAAGCAGTAAGGGCCGTGGTGCCTGATGAACTATTCACACTGCAATCATCGGCCAAAGCTGAATCAGCCAAAAGAAATGTCTTTCTGAGGGAATCCTCTACCTCTTCCAAAAATACGTTATCAACTTCTGATGTCCGTGGGAAATTGACATCCTCAAAGAAGAACTTTGTCACGTTTTTCCTTATATAAGCTGCAGCTTCAGGTCCTCCATGACCATCAAACACCTGGGAGATTTGCCAAATCTCAGTTAAATTTACAATATGACTAAACAAAATCAAGAGACAGGTGAAAAGTTTATTACCCCATAAAAGGCACTTGGTTGGGGAAAGTTGTATAGTGATCCCAGATGAGACGACAAATCATCTATCCTTATATGTTCATCTTCCATGTATCTCCGTGGCCCAATGTCAGCAAAACTACCAGAACGGATGCAAGGGATAGACTGCAGAACCGCAGATTCAAGAGCAGCATCTGAGATCCTGTCTGCAGACTTAACATCCTACACAATGATAATTAAATGCAAATCAGCAAAACAAGAATCAGCATATTGAAGGACTAGATGTACTATTTTGCATAACTTGTTCATCACATAGAAACAATGATGCTCCAAACCACACACTCACAATTTCGAAAATATTGCAAAATTAGGAACACCTCCTAGAAGGATTTGATCTGCAACACATGTTGACGAGCAACAATGTTACCCTTATAGATACTAACTACCAAAAAATCCATCCCACACACACATCTATCTCCTTCAAGAAAATCAATTTCGAATCAACACAGATAGATTCCCTTATTGTTTCCAACAAACAATTGGGATCATCATAAATAAGCCGTTAAACTAAACACGTGTTTCTAAATTGAACAAGCAACACAAGGAAGTAAGTAACCTAAACAAAATCAACAGAATTCAGGTATCTTCACCTAAGCTCAACATACACGCTGACCCATGATCCAAAAGTTTTAATTTTTTTTTTCTTTTTTTGTAGGGACGTTGATCCCAGAAAGAGAAATCAAGAAATTCACATGATTGAACGAGCGAATAGAAAGAATTAAGAAACCCATCATGCTTATGACCATCTGTGCCATCCAACAACAGAAACACACAAAATCACAAGAAAAATGAAAAAAAGGGGTCTTCTTCAAAAAACTGACTTCTTGTGAAGTGAGTAACTCGGCGGAGACCGACTCAGTGGCACGAACTCGGTCAAAACACGGAGGCGAATTAGCATCTGCGTCTCCGATCTGGTGAACATCGCTTCCCTTATTTGGAAAATGCTTCACATCCAACACACCCACGTTTTGTTGACACGCAACCTCTGCTTCAGCTACCATGTTTCTATGCTCAAATATTCTCTCACGAAAACTGATCCAAATCCAACGTTGTACAGAGCTGAAAACTGTTGTGGTATTTTCCAAAAATATTTGATTGATGATGTTTAACTGTGTTGAGATTTCTGGGGAATTTTCTCGCGGTTTCTGTTGGAATTGGTGATCAAAAACTTCTGCCACGACGGGGTTGAAATGCCATATAAGAGGCTCCGGTGGGGAACTGGCGGCTGCCGGTAAACTCGTTGGGGCTACGGACACGTGGAGTTTCGGGGACCGCGGGAGCCTTTGGCTCGCACGCGTTGAGGCTTGGCTTCACGGGCACGTGACCTTTGAAGTGTTTGGGGAGTTGGGTGGGTGAAAGGACGGGAAGGCCCTTGCAGGTGTAAGCTGTCAGGTTTGACTTTATGGGTTGGTTACAGGTTGTTGAGGGGTAGGATGGGAAGTTCAGGTAGCGCCGACCGAGTAATATAACTGTCTTCTTGTGTTCATACGTGCTGACGCGTTTGTCACCCCCAACATACATTGGTGATGTATGACATCATGGCTTTGCCCACTCTTCTGAGACAATAAGAAAATAAAATGACTTTTAATTAACAGAAAAGTAATAAATGAATAAATTCCCCAGATAGAACAAATTTACAATGATTTTATTTTCTTTAAAAACTTGTATAAGTTAAATATATATATATATATATATATATATATATATATATATTAATAAGTCTATAGAAAATTTTATTCAAGCATAATCTTTATAGTTTATATATTAGATTTTGATTATGGAAAAATTGGATGAAAAGTTAAGTAAAAGTTTTTTTCTTACCAAAGTTTAAGTACAAGTTTAAAAACTAATTTTTAGGTGAAATATATTAATTTAAAGTTGTTAAATTGACTTATTAAATTAAAAATATTTGCAAAAGTAATTATTGAACTAAAATGTAAAATTTATAAAATAGAAAGTAGATAAAATTAAATATAGCGGAAAATCCAAGATTAAGAAGAAAAAACAAGGAGTAGAAGAAGAATTGTAAAATTTAATTATTTATATGACTTAAAATGTATAAAGGATTGAAAAGTAAATCAAACGAGTGCGTTTGTTTTATGAATTGAAAATATATTTCCGTAAGTGTGAACTTGAGAATCTAATATTATTGTGTTTGTTATGAGTTATAAAAAATTATTTTTGAGTATTCTTCACTCTCTCTAGAAAGTGGTTAAAGCATTCATGAGTATTCTTCGTTTTAGGTTAATTATTATAAATTCTTAAAAATATTTTTAAGAATGTTAAAATCTAATTAAACATATTTTAAATTGTTCTTTAGAATAATATTCTTTAGTTGTGATATTGATAATTACTAATAATTATCTTTTGACTTAGAATTCGTAAATCTTAACTTGTCGCTAAATTTCTTTTCTTCAACACTTCGTCGCTTTTTTTTTCATCAGAATTGACTTTCTGATCTCAAGTTCAACATCGAATTGATTTTTCTCAGAATTTTCATTATTTTTTCACTAGGACTTTAATCAATTCCAAACTTCAAATATCACGAACTTTCGACAAATCAAAATTTGACTAACCTCAAAGTGATGCTTCTATTACTTAAAAAATTCTAAGTTGATATCAACACTTATGTTTTGTGTTTTTTTTCTCTGTTTTGTTGTATAATTTTTTTCCACAAAATTTATGTAGTAATACAATTTATCTTTGTCTTTTTACTAGTTACTACTATAACAGTTGAGAAATTAAAGCGTGTTGAATCAAAACAGCTATTTCCACTTTCCACCGCTTTTTACTTTTTGTCCTACCACGAGATCATAGTAATTAAAATTGGATGATTGGGTTAAGGTGTAAGACAAGAAATGTAACCGAATCAATTTGATCTAGCTTTGATGAAACTTGGTGATTCAGCCTGTGTTGGTCCGATTTGATCCAATTGGAAAGTTTTTTTTTTTTTTTCCTTCGATTTCTATAAAATGTTAAATTATTAATAATTTATTATTAAATGACATATAATATGTGTTTATAATATTCTTTTATATTGAAAAATAATATATAATAATTAATTATTATCATGTCGTTCACATATAATAATATTTATGTGTTTTTATATATCTTTACTAAATTTATTTATTATCATCTAATAAATTTTATATTTAATTCTAGAAAATGAGAGTCTCTTTAATTATTTAATAATAATACCCATAAAATAATTTAAAGTAATACATTATCATATAATATTTATAGGATCGTGACAATAAATTTAATTTTGGAAAATAAAAATATACATTTATCATATTTTATTAGATATGTTATATATAATTAATATTTTAATATATATGGAATGAATTGGATCAATGATTCACCAGTTAAACTTTAATCCGTTAATCCAGTATTTCAATCACATTGATGGCCCGCTGGTTTTCATAAACCTGCATGAGATTGTCATTTTTGTCCTGAAAATCTGGTAGTAGGATAGCTGGGTAATTAGCGTTGGGCATGGTAGTACATCCCATAAAGTCTTAAAATTGCTATACCAAATGCAGATAAAAAAAAAAAAAGGTGTTTGCAGTGATCTTAGCTTGACAGCATGCCACATCCACATCAATATGAGGAAGCTCAATAATTATATCCTTTCCTCAATTAGGAAGACAATGGTTCCTTTCAAGCCACGAGCTAGTTACCTGTCTGCCACCATTCATTATAGAAAGTTGTGGTATGGTAATTGGCAAGAAATCAAAGCAAATGAATCAAGAATTCATGATGCTACACCCAATTTCATTAGAAAAAAAGTTTTTGTAAAAAAAATAGTATTTGGAAAAAGTAGGTTTGGTGACCCAACTTGCTAACCCACAATCTTATGTTTATAGATACTTGTTTATGCTTTTAATTGGTTGATTAAATTAATAAGATTTTAGTGCCTAGTGCCCTCAACTTCGAGAAATTTTAAAGTAATTTAAAAATGCTATTCTGAACGGCTAAGATTTGGCTTAGAATTTATTAAGTATGAAGTTGTAAATTGGGTATATTATGTGCAACAGTTTTATCGGGCACAGAGTGCACATAAAAGAGTTATCTGATATATTTGAACTAATGAATTAAAACACACTCACAAAAAACTCAACAAAAAAATAATGTATTAATAGTTTTTATGTACTTGTACCCTCGGTCTTTTAGTTAGATTTTAAGTAAAATTAATATTAAATTACTTGATATTAAAATATTTATGCTTTAAAATATCACTTCATAATTATTTGAAAATAATAAACTTTTAGTAAGCAGATAATAAAATTGATTACACCAATCATATGACAATACAATCATATCATGATGAATATGGTGTGACGTAAATAACTGTCCCTTAAATACATAGTCAAAAAATTTATTCCCATGTTGGTGTATATAATAGAATATGTTGAAAAAGATTAATCTTTAAAATGAATATTAGTATTTTTGAAATTTTAATTCTTAACTCTAAACTGAAAGATACCTTGAGTTAAAAAAAAAAAATGCAATCATCTCATGAACCCACTCCCATCATTTTGATGATCCCATGCATGAGACACGGAAAAAAAAAATGCACTCAAAGATAGCCTAAGGATAACCTTTGAAAAGCTGAATATCTGAAAGTAATAATTTCATATTACAATAACCAGCGAGAATCAAAGACTCCTTATTATCACTGTTGTTGTTATTATTATTTTATGGTTAATAGAGGCTCTTTAATTTATTCGATTATTTTCGCAGCAAAGTGGCTAACACAAGTTTCATCGAGAGTCGCCAAACACACAATTTACACTCACTAATATTATGTTTTAAAAATCCAAATAAAACTAGCAGAATACAAGGTCTTGAACTTAACAAATCCATTTTTTTTTAGGGAACACTTTTTTATCCCTTCTTGGGTGTCATTCTTAGTGTTTTGCTGATTATTTGTGTTTGTAGTTTATCTCAGGCGAAACGTAACCCTCAAACTCAACACATTTATATATTCAAATTAAAAGGAATACAATAATCGACTATATGAATTAATTTTAAAATTAAACACCACCTATATCAATTCATTTACTTGTTGGTGGTCCATAATAGTTTTCTCTTACATTCCCTCTCACATCTTTGTTGTTTCCTTTTTCATATAAATAAATACTAGTAAGATATATGCATGAATTGTTCTACACATCAGGAACGGGAAAGGATTGAGGTGCAGTGGGTCATGTAAGAGAGACAGAGAACTCAAGTGGGTAATATTCCTGCTTTCCCAAATATCTTCGAACAATTTTAGGTGGTGGCTAGCAATTGGTCAGTATGGTTATCTTTATTCTCTTAAAGTATTTTTCATAACAGGTGGCAAAGGAAGTGCTCATTTAATTGTTTTCTAAATTAGTGATGAGTGCTATAGAAAAAAGTTTAAATACATTGTTAGGTATATGTATAAAGAATATAATCGATCAACTTTTAACTTAAATTATTTGAGTGCTTTTGAATAAACAACTATCAAGGCTAAATTGTGTTTATTATATAATATTAGTTATGTATAAATTGTTTTTATAATAGAAAATAAATTATTTTCATATGAATTATAATCTGTTTTCATAAATTGTCACGTAAGCTTATTTAAATAAAATAAAAATACTTTATAAATATATTAAAAGTTATCTTATAAATTTCTTTTTGACAAAATCTTTATAAGTTTATTTTTAATTATTTTCATAAATGTTTCTTTCCTTTTTCTAGGGATTATACCGTTCTTCTTTTTTTGTGCTCATTTTTTTTGGCAATAACATATGTTAGAAGAAGAGACATGTGATATACCAATGAGGGGATACCAATGAGGGGATTGTTATTGATACTATCACAATTGTTATAGACATTATCCATGTGGGTGTAATTTTGTTTTATCTCAAAATTACCCCTTGGATAGAAATACAATGAAATTGTGTTTCTATTTCATATATGAGAGGTGAAAAAAAATAAAAATATGTTTTCGTTTATATTTTTGTTACATAATGGGGGATGCAAAAATAAAACATCAAAAACACAATTCATATATACAATGTTATCAATGAAATCATATTTTCGTTCATCCCGCTCCTTCCCTAAATTTCCCCTCTCCTTGCTCCTCCTCCCTTCACCTCATATGCTCCCTCTCCTTTGTCCCATATTCACACACACACAAAATAAGAAACCAATGCAAAACAACAATGGCTATGAGGCATAGATCTAGCCGGCACGCGGAGGGAGACGAGGCATAGATGTAGCCGATGGAATCGTGAAGGGAGCCAGATCTGTGACCCTCAAGCCATGACGGTGGAAGATAGGGCAGCACACATGATGGTGTATATAGGTGGGGTCGTACCGTTGTGGTGGTGGACGAGGGTGGGGGATTGAGAAGTCTGAGAGGAAGGGAAATGGTGAGGAATTTGGTGATTGAGCAAAAGAGGAATTTCCTAAGGATTGATAATACCAATAACAATATTGGTAGTGGAAATAGTGGTTCCGCTCGAATGAATATTGCTGTGTGTTTATGACCCAAAGGGGTGATGCCCCTCTTTAGAATTTTAAAAAGTTCTTATGGCCCAAAATGAGTATAGCAGAAATCAATGTTGGGTCATCCACATAAGCTACACACGCGCGCACACATAATGCTAGCTATAACTAAGTTGACATGGGCCAAACCTTTTAAATAAGCTATTGCAGTGATAACTCACAAATTTCTCCCAAGTTCAGCCATGAAAGATACAACTTGATATCAAAAAATTAATCTCTAAACTAGCCACAATTTCTTTCATAAAATACTGAACTCAAAAGAAATAACCATAACTCTTTAGCTTCTACCACACTGCTTGATGCGTCCAAATGATCAAAGTGAATTACCACTAAACAAAGCCGCAAACTACAAATGTCCACACATTGAACTGTTATTCAATGTTTTTGGCTTGCATGCCTCGTAGTGAAACTGTGTTAGCAAAGTCATTGGAGATAGTCATCATCCGCGAAAACAAGTGGGCCAAGTGCCCAAGTTTGTCAATACTTTTAGCATTGGAGATTTAAAGGACGAGCATGAATGGGGTAAAAGAATATGTTTCCCACCTCTACAAATAGTTGTGTCTCATATGATAAAAATAATAATTTCACTGTTGAAGCATGCTTATCCAAATCCTCGGGGTAGGAGCAATATATACCATTCCCATCAACCAATGATTAATTTGATAATTAGCTTTGTCCCCTAACTTGTAGAAGCCATGGGGCATGGTACCTTGGTTACTTCAATTATGTTAAATAAATAAATGAAATTCCATTATATATATGAACCAATTATTGAAGCATATTATAATGTACAAATCCGGAGTTGGTCTACGATTATAAATGACAATGTTATATAAAGCTCGAAATCCATAGAACCTAAGTTATTTTTCATCTTGTCAACACAGTGAAAGATATAACAAACTATTTATAGGGTCAAGGAATGAAAGACATAATGCAAAGAGAAAAAGTAAAAGATCAAACAAGCAAGATGTCCAATCGCATGGAGCCTTGAACTATGACCAACGTTTAAAATTGATTTGATGATAAAGCCTTGAATCTGATTAGTCTTTGCACAATTGGAGCTGCCTTGGGTAACCAAAATGTGGTGCAACTTGGTCAAACCAAAACACCCTTTATTTATTCAGAAAAGTAAGTTTTCATTGGAAACTAATTAGATTTAGGAGCCTTCGATGCCTGAAAATAACCGACTTGTGAAATGTGAGAATTTTCTAAAATGAGACAGAGACACGATGTCAAAGGGAGAAACAAAACTTATTATTTAAATTTTTATTGAATAAAATTATGAATTTACAATTATTGAATAGGTTAACATTTAATTAAAGGTGATCTCGTAAAAATAAAAGACTTTTTTTTTTGCATCCGACTAAAAATGAATGATACTAATATGTACACAAAAGAGAACACTTTAACAATTTTCTCTCCATGTTTTTTATGACTGTTTTTTTGTAACTAACAAGAGTACAAAACGATATTCAAAAAATAAAAAAAATGGATACAAAACTTGACACAGTTTGTATCAAAATGGTTGAAAAAATCAGGGTTAGACCATTAATATTAAGTTGATTTTCTACGACTTAAAGGCGAACAAGTCATACCTAAGTCTTCGACTCATTACACATATAATAAATGATTTGCACATGACAGTATTTAATTTAACCGTAAAGTTTGGGTATTAGATGGTCATAAATTAAAACTGGCCTTTAAAATAATGCTAATGAATAATGTCAAAGTGGAGTAGCTTGACGTCGTCGTCAGATTAAACTTTTTTATTTATTATTATCATTTGATCTCTTTATTTGTCTTATATTTAATGCTATTGTTTTTGACGGACAAGCAAATTTGACATTTAGATTTTTTCAAACAAATTAATACTTTATCCACATTAATTAATGCTTTGGTGGATAATTTTCCAACAAAGAAAATAGAACAGTAATTTTTGTTGAACGGTCAAAAGAGAAGAGAGAGAGAAAGAAAGGAAAGGAAAAAAAAAAAAAAAAGAAGGAGAGAGAGAGAGAAGCTTGTGTGGTGTCGACTGTGAGATAAGAACCAGACACCACTAGACAAAAACATCGTCAATGATTTGCATTTGTCGATTATTTTCATTTCTTCTTCCTCTCTCTTCGTTCTCGCTCTCTTATTCCTTTCTCTCTTGTCTTCTCTCCGAATCCACGTCCTAGATCTGTTGTTCTCTTCCCACAGTTCTCACTGAATCAGGATCCGTGAGTGTCTCTTATTATTTACTCTCCTTTTTACGATTATTTTCATAATTGCTCCATGTTCTCTTTCTGTGACCTAATTCAGCTCATGTTTGATCTGCACATGGCATCTACATCCTCTGGTTCTTTTGGCTGCTTATTTAATAATTAGGTTGTAATCATTGCACAAAAAATTTCTACGCTGAGAAATTCTAAGCTTTGCATATTATCATTGGATTCCGATTTGTTTTGTTTCCATCATGTTTCTCTGACAACTACCTCTGCATTGCATTGCATTGCTGTTCTACTTTCACGCCGGTTGCCACATACCACACGCTAGAAATTGATTAGGTACCGTACTTGGTTGTTTTGGTCTTCTTCTGTGCTTGGTACTAAAATCATTAAAGAAAACACATTGTATTTGTATTTACTATTTAGTCTTGGATAATTCCTCTCCTTAAACGAGGAAAAAAAACAATTGTTTGCAGTTTTTATGTTATTTTTATTTTATTGCTTTGCAATTTCTGACAAGTGATGAATGGTAATGAACTAATGATGGTAGTTTTTTAATCTGGCTTCATGGTAATGAACTAACAATATTCATCTTTGGGGATGAATCCTTAATTCTACATGCAGATTTTGATACCAAGTTGCTGTTTAGAGATCTGTTTCCTTCTAGACAACGGTCTGTGGTATCTGTTATTTTAGTTGAATCGAAGCTGCAACAAAATCTTCCTGATCTTTGCTTTGAGGTTATGGCATCGGCGGGTGTAGCACCTGCTTCTGGGGTAAGAGATGTGAATGCAAGTTCTGTTGCTGTTGAAAGGTTGCCTGATGAGATGAATGGCATGAAAATTAGGGATGAAAGGGTAAAGTTAAAATGTCTATTTTATCTTGGTCTGTTTGCCTTTCACTTTGCATCACGCCTTCACCCATTTGAGCAACTTCCTGATAAATATGTAGTATACTTATGTAGTAACCTGTTAAAACAAAATGCAGGAAATGGAAGCAACTGTGGTAGATGGAAATGGGACTGAAACAGGACATATAATTGTTACTACCATTGGTGGTAAAAATGGCCAGCCAAAGCAGGTCTGTTTGTGATATCTTATATTTGTTACCTGGACAATCAATTTGTCTGTTTGCATTTGCATGGTTACTTATGCATGGTTATTGCGATGCAACATTTTCATGATTGCAGACAATAAGCTACATGGCTGAGCGAGTTGTTGGAAATGGATCATTTGGTGTAGTTTTCCAGGTTAGCCCCTTGTATATTATTTAGTGTGCATCTTTTAATTGTATGGTAGTGATGCTTTGCAGTATATTGATGTTTACTTTGTCTTTTGCCTTTATTATGTAGGCAAAGTGCTTGGAGACAGGGGAAACTGTGGCTATAAAGAAGGTTCTTCAAGACAAGAGGTACAAGAACCGGGAATTGCAAACCATGCGTCTTCTGGATCACCCCAATGTTGTAACTTTGAAGCATTGCTTCTTTTCAACAACTGAAAAAGACGAGCTTTATCTTAATTTGGTACTTGAGTATGTTCCTGAGACTGTCCACCGAGTTATCAGGCATTACAACAAAATGAATCAAAGAATGCCTTTGATATACGTGAAACTCTATTTTTACCAGGTATATTTCTATGTAATATATTAAAATTAATTTTTTTTCTTTCTTGTAAGTTTTACTATTAAGGCAATTGTCTATATCACTTTGTTGTTTCTCATTTCTTCTATTTCTTATTTTTTAGATATGTAGAGCACTAGCTTATATTCACAACTGCATTGGAGTGTCTCACAGGGACATAAAACCTCAAAATTTACTGGTACGTTCACATGAAAGCTTGTTCCTTTAGTTTCTCTAGCTTTCTGTAATGATCTGCATTTTGCATCTTAAATCAGCGTATGAGGTAGAGCTATAGTGTGTTTGGAACAGCTTCAGGGCAAGAGAAATCAATTAACTTTTCATGGTGAAGCTGAAAAAACAAATAGTTGCTTTTACTTTTTCTATTTTTCATGATATCACCATGATTTTGTGGGGTAGAATTGATTTCATGTGTTATCCAAACACTACTAGTTTGCTTCTGTATGTATTTTCCCCTTTTGTAAAACTAATATACTTTCATATATGATGAATCTCTTTTGGATATTTCCTGATGACAGGTCAATCCTCACACTCACCAGCTAAAGATTTGTGACTTTGGGAGTGCAAAAGTCTTGGTATGTTTATTCTCAACCTGGCATTTTTATTATCTGTTTTTAACTTTCTATCTGAATTCTGATGTGTTACCATGAATAAATTTTGCACTTATTTGACAGGTCAAAGGCGAACCAAACATATCTTATATCTGTTCTAGGTACTATAGAGCACCTGAGCTTATATTTGGTGCAACTGAGTACACCACGGCCATTGATATCTGGTCAGCCGGTTGTGTACTTGGTGAACTATTGCTTGGCCAGGTATCTTGCTTTTAAGTATGTTTGATTCTGCTATTTAGAATTCACATCTGTGCAAGAATTAATAATGAATTTCTGTTGTTGTTAGCCTCTATTCCCTGGTGAGAGTGGAGTAGATCAGCTTGTTGAAATTATCAAGGTAAGATAAATTCTAAAGATTTATAGTTTGCTCTGTAAAATCCAGGCATTTCATGGCTGTTTTGTGTCCTTGCATTGAATGATCTGCACATGAGTTTATTGTGATTGCATTTTCTTGTAACTAGTTTGTAGACATCCATAATAATAGTCCCCTTGTTTTATTTTTCCCTTTTGCCTCATTCAGTGCCGTGTTATCTTTGAGTACTTGTAAAGAGATTTGGGATTCACATGCAGGTTTTAGGAACCCCGACAAGGGAAGAAATCAAGTGTATGAATCCTAATTACACCGAGTTCAAATTTCCACAAATTAAAGCTCATCCATGGCATAAGGTATTGTAATGTTATATTTGCCTGTCCATTTATGTGATATTTCATTGTGATATTCATATATATGAACCTTCATTATCAGATATTTCACAAGCGTTTACCTCCTGAGGCTGTGGATCTCGTCTCAAGGCTACTGCAATACTCTCCAAATCTTCGATGCACAGCTGTGAGTATATAGTTGTATTAAGATACATGGAAGCTTTAAAGACACTTGAAATCTTGTTGTTGAATACATTAAACTGTCATGTTCATGATCATTTTATGTCTGCTGTTCATGGTATAATCTTTGTATTATATGCAAATGCTGTACTTTCATAGTTTGTGTTATTACAAAATGCATGTGATTTTATCAATAATTTTTACCTCAAAATTTTTTCTTCTCTTTCTTGACATGCCTGCATAATATGCATCTAATGCAAATGTAATACTGGGGCAAGACCTGGAAAGTTCTCTTTCCTGACTGAATTTTTATAAATAATATTGTTATAATTATTTCCAATTGAAAATTATATTAAGCTATATTGTTTGTTCCTGGTGCTATGCAGCTGGAGGCCTTGGCTCACCCATTCTTTGATGAACTGCGTGATCCAAATACTCGCCTACCAAATGGGCGTTACCTTCCCCCACTCTTTAACTTCAGAGCCAATGGTAAGAACTAATTCTCTGATGAATATTATGTTCTTGTATCCTTTTATTTAATTGCTTGTGTAATGCTGATGTTGCCGGTGTTCTGACACAGAGCTTAAAGGAGTGCCTCCAGAGATGCTGGTGAAACTGATTCCATCTCATGCAAGAAAGCAGTGTGCCTTGTTTGCGTCATAGTGTTGCCTCGTGTAAATATTATCTACTCCGCCTGTAGAAATGTATGTAGTCTGTTCCAAGTTGTTAATAGTTTCTCCCACCCCGTGTCCTTTGTTCTGTTAATTTGTCCCCCTCACCTGAAGAAGAAAAAGAAAAACCCCACCTTCCAATTTGATATATTTCTTGTTGCCTTAAGAAAGCTGTTTGAGAAGAAGCTTCAACTTGATTTAATTGGTTTCCTCATCTTCAAAATTTTAACAGATTGCATTAAGTATTAATATTAATTAGAAGGACCGTTGTATACTCAAGTAGTATACTTGAACACTAGTACGATGTAATCCGGGAGGGGATGTTTTTAAAGCTTGTTTGTCTGCTCCGGCCTCTCCTTAATTATGAGAAATTTTACTTTGGATGGTTATCTTGCTTTCAAGGATTTGTTGTTTTTCATATTCCCATATTATTCAATGTTATGGTGTAACTTGCGGACTCTAATGCTCAATGTTGGTGGGGGGGTTGGTAGGAGAACGGAAAGGAGTAGGGTTACTACCTACTAAGGTGCGAATATACGTTGATAACTTTGTTGGTTTATACCATCTCAATTTTGGTTTACTTTGAAAACTTTTTAAGTTCTATTTCAGACTTTTAACTTTTTAAGAAAAGCTCCATCGATAAATATACGTTGTTAATTTACTTTGTATAGATGTTGATAGTATAGATACAGCCTATCTTTAAAGGGTAATGGCTGAACAGTTAAGCGTTCAAACAATTATTTTTTTTGACAAAAGCGTGTAACCATTTAAATCACGCAAAAAAAGAGGCAGCATAATTTGACCGAATAAATCGTTATACGTTAAAGTATGATTTCTACCTATCTTTTAAACAACAATGCTTGAAGAAGCAAAAAGTGGCTTCAATAAACATTTACTTCTAAGCATGCGTATACACGCAAAGCTTGACCGAGCAAATTGAAATAATCAATTTGGGCAACTGAAAATTCACTTGGACGAAATTTTCTCCTTATGTCCTCTAAAAGATTTTAAAATGATATTAAAATAAAGACTTAAATTAATGTCTGGTAAATATATAGAATATCAAATGGACAATTTAGTCTAAATTCTGTGACATGCAAGCAAATTTTATCTCGTTGAATACAATCCTCTACAATAGCAAAATACTCTCGTTGGAGGTAATAAATCCAATTTTTTTTTTATAAAGGAACATGCATGTTATGTTAAAGTCAAGTTTAATGCAAACATGCAATACTTTGATCCCAAAACTTCCTTACTTGAAGGGTTCGTCTTTTCTATTAGACTTTCCTTATAAACTTAAGTAGCAATAATTGATGCTTAAATTGATAGTAGATGGATTCAGCTCCTTTATGGAGTGGAATAAGGAGCAGTGTACTCTTGGGAGATTTTATCAAATATTGTGGATGGGTGGAGCCCTATAAAGGAGAAAATGCTACTATCGAGTCAATGCTGTGAAGTTGAAGTGGATATCAACTCTTTAGAAAGTTATTGTTATTATGTTGATGCTATGTTAAGTAAAATACAGACGCTTCATTTTTTGTCAGTACAGAAGCTTTTTATGCTCATATAGTACTTGGTGACTTGAGTCACAAAACTATCCACCTATTAAATGTTTTCCTCACGCAAGAGTCTTTTGAGCTTTTAGTATTAATAATGCACATATCTACATGTACTAAAAAGCTTATACCATGTTATGATCCAACAATAAAAAATGCTTATGTCTTTTGGACTTCAAGCATATATAATGTACATGTCCAATTGTACTGAATACAATTTGAGAGTTGTTATTAGTCCCATCAAGATTGTTCTCCGTCTATATTACCATTTAAAATTTTATTCTTCTTCATGATGCACAACGAAATCATAATTTTAATATATTAGGAGGAGTGTGAAAAACATTGAATAATGAAATTGTGATTTTATTGGACAATGATTCTATTATCTAGTGTACAACGGAAAATCATATTTCGATTGTGTATATTTTTTCAGGAAAAAAATATACAACAAAAATATGATTCTATTATACATTGTGCAAATGAATCATACTTCCATTATACATTTTTTTATTTTTTTTAAAGTTTGACAGATAGAAATAACTTATGCATTAAATCAATTTATAAAAATTTCTACTATATATTGAAATAAACATTTGTAAATTTATTGAATACACATTTAATGTTTAAAATTATTTCAATTCTTAGAAATGTCTATTACATATTAAGATTTTGTAGTTGAAAGCTTGCATGTGTTTTATGTAAGACTTTTACCATGATAGGATGAATTAGGTGATTCAACCCACCCACCAACTTGCCTAACTCGCAATTTGGTGGGTTAAGGGCAAGGTGGATTGACCCGTCAAATTCATTCATTCCAACTTATCTTCAACTAGTCTAGTTGACTCATCAATTCATTATTTTAAATTTTGTATTTTTAGATTTTTATTGACTAATTTGAGCACAAAAGGATTGCCATTAATGAAATATCCTTAATAATTAATAAATCATAAATTCTTTGAATGAAATTAAATTATAGGAGTTGAAAGTATTGGGTAATTATATTTTATTTTTTAGGTGAGTTTTGACAGGTCGACTTGCCAATTCATCTCTAAGCCTGATGGTTTATATTTTTCAACATACTTTCTTCGGTGAGGCAACCTATCCGGTTAAAAGTGAGTTGGATCAAGTTGATCAGTTTCACCACTCCTATCTCTAAGTAATTATTTTATTAGGTTTAAGAGTAATTGACTAAGACTTCAATTCTAACATTAACCCAAAGGAATGATTCCAGTTTGATTTAGTTAAAAAAATTAAGAACTTAAATCAATAATAATAATAAATAATTATTTTAAGTTTTTTTTTATTTCTAGCATGCAAGAAGCAAAAGTATTAAGAATAATCAAATTACAAAGCATAAATTTACCTGACTATCAACTTGTAGTCTTCAAAATATTCTGATTTCCTCTATTTCGCAACCACAAAACTCTTTTATATAGTGTCATAAAATCATAAATTTTTAGGATTCTGACAATTAGTGCAAGAGACGTTTAAGTGCCAAGGCGCTAAACCTATTAGCACCAGTGCACCACCAAGCCAATGCCTTTCTTGCAGCCAACAAATATCAAATTTGTTGAAATTTTTAAATTGATAATTATAAATAAAAAGATATACGAACCTACTACTAAAAATTACGAAATGATAAACAAGATTAAAATTAATTAAAAATAACCAGCTAAAAGACACATAACAGTATGTATATAGGATTAGTGGGTACATATACGTATGTTAGTCTAGATTGTATATGGGTGTATCAGAACCAGCACTAACGTGATCCATCATTTGAGTATTTAAAATACATTACTTGAATTAAGAATGTCAACTTGGGTAGGCCAGTTGCTGCAAAAGTCAGCAACTTAACTTTAATTAAGCTCAACTTTTCTGTTTCCTTTTTGGTTATAATAGGTAAAATCATTTAATTTAAACACTGGATTCAGTTTTAAGCAGCATCTTTGTGCATGTTAAATGTAGTTTTTATTTTTTAATATTAATTACTAGACATATAGATCTGGCTTTAAGCAGGAATTTTAACCTACTAATTACCTTACGAAAACGCAATATTATTCACTGTCTAGAAAACAAAAAAAAAATAAAATAATAACTGTTACATGCAACAGCAACTATATATGCTGGTCAATTAAAAAAAAAAACCAAGGGAAAAGGCTTAGGCTCGCGACATTAGAGTTTTGAGGCGCCAACTGAAACCAAGTGAGACAAAAATACTACAGAATACTGATTAAACCGCCATCATTAGCTGTATATCAGTGATGGAATCATGTCCAGAAATAGTGGTATAAATTTGGGCGGTGAAAGAGAAATTAAGATAGAGCAAATGTTGTGAGTGGAAGCAAAGCAAGAGGCATGAATTCTCAACTTCAGAGTGGATGGACGGTTACAGATATATAGACAAATCAATATTTTAATTAATTTGCGGCCGAAGAAGAAGTTTAATTAACTATATCTACTTTTAAGGACTGCATTCATTTATTTTATTAAAACGGAAATTAAGTTCAGCCGCATAAAACACTTGCTATTGCTTTTAGGAATGCGGCTTCTTTAAATGAACAATTCACTTTAAAACACAAAGTAATCCACACGTATATAAAATCCACCAAAAAAAAAGGTAATACACACATAACAAATAATTACCACTATATTATAATATCAACTGTTAATTTTCTCATTAATGATTTTAAATACTGATTTTAACTTTACTTGTTTTAGAAAATTTAAACCCTTTCTTTACACTCTTCTGAACAAAGGGTGGGTTGGGTAATCTATTTACTTCTTATAAGCCTTACTTGAATCACTAGGGTCTATCTAATGGGATTTGGTAACCAGCATGAGATTTAGGTTCTAATTTCAGTTCGATCATTATATACAACTTTTTTTTCATATAAGAGCGTTCATTTTGAGCATGAGAATATGTTAAATATTGTAGCCCTTATGCTTTTCAATATACATATGCGGCTTACACTATTTTTTTTATGAAAGTATAAATGTTTTTCACGAAAATCATATATAAATGAATGAGACTATTATACGCTACAAAACGATTTACACTACTATAGGCTGTGGCTTTCATTATATGTGGTTTACATTAATTTAACCACACATTTCAGTTACATTATTCAATTTAAAATTAATTTTACTTACCTACCTCTTTCATCACTGATTCATTGTTAATACATGTAGGACTTCAGACATAAGTTCACATACTCTCAAACCCAATATTCTCAGTCATCGTGTGAATGTATTATTTATACAAATTATTTGTGCCTGATTTACGATAGACATGATTTTGGGGGCATCAAAATGGGAGACCAGAAACATAAATATGGAATGTACTAGACAAAGCACATGGGCATATCGCTCCCCAACTGTGTCTGTATCTGTATCTGATGTTCATATTCGTGTTATGCATTGGAGGTATAAAGGGACTATGCTACTCCTGTATGTCAGTTCACAAAATATATCCCATTGGGAATTTAATATTCAAGTGTCATTAAATTTAATAATTTATAGTATTCTTCATAATTAGTCAGTCTTAAAATTAAACAAACTTTAATGGATATAAACTTATTAATATACACTATAAAAAATTATCATTTACAAAATATTTGTTTCAATAAAAAATTAAGTAAAAAATTAAGAAATACTAAAAAATATTTATTAAGGAAAACTTTATATGTCATTTCTATTTCATAATAAATGCATGTGTAATTTAATTAAAAATTAAGTAAAAATTAATTAAGGGAATAATTAACATTAGAGTAATTAATATTTAAAATTTTGAAAATGACATATAAATAGAAAGAAAGTCTTTCAAAAATTCAACAATTAAAAAGTAATGAAGAGAGTGACAAGTGACAAAAAAATTAGTAGTGCCTATAGCGTGTATATGTACCCTTAATAACATTATTCATCAATTGAGAACTACCATAGTTAATTGATAATTAATTATCATAACTTATTATAGTTAATAATGAATTCGACTAAATTAACAAATTCTCTCTGGTGACATTTTTAATTGGATGGGGTCGATCTTATTTCTTTAATCAATTTTATTGGCATAGTAGACATTATATTATAAAGGGAAGGTTTAAGATTAAAAATTAAGGTGAGATTAGAAGCTCAAGTTTTTTCAACACAAGAGGATCTCTTCAACTAATTATAGCACTATTAAGCTAAATTTGTGTATTTCCTTTTAGTAATCAAAATTTTGTTAAAAGAGTGTCTTGAAACATTGACTAATTACAAACATTTACTATTTTAATTATTCAAAAATATTAAAAATTATTTGTACTGTTATTAATATAATAAAAGCTACATTTTTATTCAATATAATGTTTTCTCTTAAGAAATATTATCCATAACAAATCCCTCCTAGTTATGGGACAGAAAAGTAATGGGAAGAACATGGGAGGTTTGTCGTCTACCCAGCCTGACTTCTAGTTATTCCTTTTTGCTCTTTTCAGCATTGTCATATGCAGACTCCACAATCTCTAAAAGAAGACCAATGCCTATGTAGTGTTTGTCGGTTTCCACTTCCAAAACCATTAAAAAATTTGTAATGTGCAGATGAAACTTACCATATTGTCCACTATGGCTTGTTATTATATATAGTAACTCCCGCTTTCTGATCCTGCATGTACTCCAAAGGCCCAACTCAAAGTTATACTTGTTGCAACTTGTGTTCTAGTGCTCCTAGTGGTCACTCTTGTACAAGGTAGAACCACTGGTTTCTTTCAATTTCCCAAAACTCAGGGTGCCCAATTAGTCCAAAATTCGTGTCTTCATTTCTTTCATCTAGTTGTTGACAGTCACGAGCGAATTGGAATCTCAAGTTTTCAAAGTTTTAGCATCTTAACCTTTTTAATTCTTCTTTTTAACTCCAATACTAGAAAATACTCAGAATGAGGCATTCTCATATTTTGACACTAGCATTGTCCTTATATTTTCTTGCTTTATTTCTTCCCACCCAAGCTAGGCACCATTACCACAAAAAACACAAGCACTCATATTATCATAATGCACCTGAAATTTCACCATCTCCTGCTCCTGCACCTTCTAATGCTCCTGATGATGCTTCTAGTCCTAGCCCCTCTGGTAACGAGAACTACCACAATGCATCCAGTAACTTATTCGATGTACGAACATTTGGGGCCATTGGAGATGGAATAACTGATGATACAGAGTCATTCAAGATGGCATGGGACACTGCTTGCGAAAGTGAATCACCGGTCAAAGTTATCCTTGTTCCCCAAGGTTTCTCCTTCGTTATTCAATCTACTATTTTCACAGGTCCTTGTAAAGGTGGCTTAGTACTAAAGGTAATGTACTTTGCAATTTGCAAAATTTTGGTTCTTCTTACGTCCAGTTCAATTTTTATGCACTCACATTATAAAATTTATACGGTTAACTTACAAGAAATTAGGTATGACTTTAAAGTAATATTTATAGAAACTGATAAACTTACCATATACGATTTCTAATTGAATGATGGTGTAAAATATTTTTAGATAGTTAGTGGTTATTTTCTTTCTTACATATGGTTAAGGGGAAAATTCACTAATTGACTTTGCTGGCACTCATGGTAAAGGTTGATGGCACTCTTATGCCACCTGATGGACCTGAATCTTGGCCAAAGAACAACAGCAAGCGTCAATGGCTTGTCTTTTATAGAATCAATGGGATGTCACTTGAAGGAAGTGGTTTAATAGATGGGAGAGGAGCAAAATGGTGGGACCTTCCTTGTAAGCCTCATAAGGTATACTATTGATGATTTGAAAAATTTTAAGAACAAAAAACATAATTTCAATTTTGAGGCTTCAAACAACAGCTGATAATAAATGCCACAGGGACCTAATGGAACAACATCTCCAGGACCTTGTGACAGCCCAGTTGTAAGTTTTCCAAACACAAGTGCATGTTGCATTGTGATTTGTGATTGAAAATAATTGTTCATATTTAATGTAACTCTGCATGTTGCAGGCCATAAGGTTTTTCATGAGTTCCAACTTGACTGTACAAGGATTGAGGATCAAGAACAGCCCCCAATTCCATTTCAGATTTGATGGCTGCGAAAGTGTCCACGTGGAATCAATTTACATAACCGCTCCAGCGCTAAGCCCCAACACTGATGGAATACACATAGAAAATACCAATGACGTGAGAATATACAATTCAGTCATTTCTAATGGTTGGTCACGAAATAATCCCCTACTTATTTTTCTTTATCTATTGCATCAAAAGTCATTAACAAAATATGTTTAATGAATTATCCTTATACATACAGGTGATGACTGCGTGTCCATTGGAGCTGGTTGCCATGATGTTGATATAAAGAACATCACCTGTGGACCTGGTCATGGAATTAGGTAATTATTATTTATTTTCAAGAGCTTACATATAGACTATAGTTTATCTAACTAATTAAAGCAAATACTAATTAGTACTGGTTAAAGAATTAAAAAAAAATATTTTTATTGGAATACGTAAAATTACGTTATTCATTACTTTTTTATGTTTTCTTATTTTAATTTCTTAATCAATTTTCTAATAACACTAGTTAGCAAAACTCATTAATTAATTAATTAATTAACCTCATGTTATTAATTTAATCCAGCATTGGTAGTCTGGGAAATCACAACTCTAGAGCCTGTGTTTCAAACATTACGGTGAGGGACTCGGTTATAAAAGTGGCAGATAATGGGGTTAGAATCAAGACATGGCAAGGTGGATCAGGATCAGTATCTGGTGTGACATTCAGTAACATTCACATGGAAAGTGTAAGGAACCCTATTATAATTGACCAGTTTTACTGCCTTAGTAAGGATTGCTCCAACAAGACCTCTGCAGTCTTTGTAACGGATATAGTTTACACAAACATAAAGGGTACATATGACATAAGGCATCCACCAATGCGTTTTGCTTGCAGTGACTCTGTACCATGCACCAACTTGACCCTCTCAGATATTGAGCTTCTTCCTGCTCAAGGAAACATAGTGCTCGATCCTTTCTGCTGGAGTGCCTATGGAAACTCTGAGACACTAACAATTCCCCCAGTCTTTTGCATGCTGGAAGGCCTTCCTCAGTCCATTTCAGGCAATGACATAGATCATTGCTGACCCACTAAATTAAATTCTCCATTTAAAGCAAAATTGTGTGTTTATGTATATGTATAATTACAAGTGAAGTAATTAATTAAGGAATATAGTGTATATGACCGTGAGTCTTATGTTGTGATTGCTGAGGAGTTGTGTTTTAGATGCTCCTCCCCAATTGTTAACTACATATCTCCCATAGTTTATGTCAGGTTTGAAATATAGTGGAAGTTTGGCTTGAATTTGTGACCACTTCATATATCTAATTAGATCCAGTACTGTTGTTATCATCATGGTCCATGGTTTTATAAATTTTGCAACATGCCGTTATAAATTTTAAACGCGCGCATCATAGGGTAGGTTTAGGATCAAGGAGTTTGGCAAAGAATAGAGGCTAGGATTAATTTTGGTTAAATTATTACACTGCATGTGCTTTACTTCTAAAAATTCTTTAATAAATTCGTACTAATTGATAACTGTCTAATATATGTTTATAAATTATCTGCATGGCCATTCTATATTGCTATTAAAAAGATTTAGGCATTTAATTATAAATTTTTATAATTTGTAGAGGTTCAATTGAAAATTTGGTGAAACTGTCTAGGGATTTATTTTAAAAAATTTATATAAGTATTAAGTTTAATTCATATACGCACGGTCAGGGATTCATTGTAAAAAAATTTAGAACATTAACCAATAATAAATCATGTTTAAAAAATGAATAAAGATTATTGAAAGAGTATATTATAAATTTTCATTTTATTCCTTTTATTTTGAAAAAAAAAGATATACAATATAGATATCCCATTGAACGCATGGACCTTTAACTTACAAGAAAAATGCTTATATTCCTTCGAAGGTGATTCGAACGTTTTCCCGCATGAGCGAGGTCATCAATTATTGCGTCTATATTGGTTTGAATAAATTCTCAACACTAGTTGTATAACCGTGAAATTCATGGATCAAAGAGGAAAAGCATTTAAATAAAGCCACTTGTCGACATCTCAGAAGTTGCATAAAAAATTATGTGTAAGCATGGATAGATATCATTACAAGCCAAACAGTTTGGTTATCCTTTATTTGAGTGTCAAATTATTATAGTTATACAGAACAATGCGTTCTCGTAATCATAGCTTATGATTAAATATAATTTCTTGCACTCGGCTTGGCTTGTGAGATTTCCTCTATATGTGTTGTGAAAATGATGTTATAGTTATTATTAGTTAATAGTAAATGTTGTTACCAAAGTTTTTCACTTCATTCTATCTGTAAACAGTTTTCTTCTCCTTGTGCCGAGTTCTTTCTCCGATGTGGGATAATAAAATTAGTGTTTGTTTAAGGTGGATATATGATGAATTAAAATGTTACGTACCTTTCTTGCCTAATGTCTGCTTATAAGGGATGCGACGTGTATTACCGATCACTCTCGTGAGCCCTGTACAATACAGTAAATAAATGAACTGTATCCTCATAGCCATAAATAATTTCTTGCAGACATTTATCTCACATGATTTACTGTTATAATGGTATGGTGATGAGAAAAAGTTTTGTAATTAAGTATACAACAATACAAGAAAGCTTCTGAAGTGATTTGGATATACAAATAAAGTTGAAATGCTTATGATACCGCGCGCTCGCTGTTTTAGCAAATCCAGTCGTCTGATACTTGATGAATTTTTTGTTTCTTTTCATAGAATTACAGCTTAAAATAATCGTTACAGAAGTTTTTCCACCAATGAGAATATGATAATTTGGTTCTACTTAACCCAATATCCTATTTAAACCGCAAAGTAGAAGATTCCAAAACTACCTTGGCATCTGTGTCCTAAAAGAAGATTAAGGTGATGACTGATGAGAGTATAAACAAACAACCAAAAACAATGTAACGATATAGGGAATCTGGAAAGTAAAACAAAAGGGAATGATGATTACGTAATTATCAGTGAGCATGAGTAATTACAAGAGGATTTGTAACCTAAGAAATTACGTCCTCTGTTTCAAAATGACATATGACTAAAGTTTTTGTACACAAATTAAAAAAATACTCACAATAAAGAAGTGTTACATATTAAAATAATTTTACTAAAATATTTCTACTCTCAATAAATTCATTATTCGTAACTATTAGGTAACTACCGAATAACGGTGATGGCTAAGTACAATATTAAAAAAAATCATTAGATTAATTTAATTCAGTTGGGACACATTTAAAATAAAAATTATAATATCTCATTATAAACTGGAAATAATCAGTCAATGTAGGAAAAAAAAAAGAATACTAAAATATCAACCATCTTGAAATAAAGTAAGTACTACATGACAACTATCATGTTTCTGATGAATTTTTATGTAACACATGATTAAATTTTCTTTTCTTTTTAATTGAAAGATTCGATTTAGGTGTCATGTAAAATTGTTTGGAACCATAAGCTCATAAGCGCTTTGTAGGTTTTTAGACCTTCTGGTAATAATTTATCGTGATGATGACCTTCACTTGTAAATTGTAATTGAGTTGGAGATGTTCTGAAGTGGAGGGAGTGACAAATTGCCTTTTCTAAAATCTGCACGCGCCGTAGCCACCCTAATCATGGATCGGATCAGTGTCTATGTACGCATTTGAAGGAGGGTATTCTTGCATTCGCTGAGAAAAAGTAACAGTCAGTCAGGGCACGGGCTAAGTCTAATTGCCACCCACCAAACACACCTTCTCTTTTCTCCAAAGGCTTTTCAAAGGTTATTATTGTTGCCATAGAGTGCAAGACATGAAACATTGGGATTGAAAAGGAAATTACTAAAATGCACTTGCTAAATTGGGATTCAATGATACTAGTACTTATTTTAATTGCTAAATATGCCCTTTCTCAAATGCTTGGTTAGACAATCTTTTCAGCTTTTATGCCCATTAATTCCCATCACCCTCAACCTCTTTTTTCTGCTCCACTTGATCGTTCTTCTAGTCTTGTCTTGTAATTATTTTGCTGCATGCACTTCGAAAATTGGTCATTCTATTATATATATATATATATATATTCTATACGTACACCTTTTATAGTCAAGGTCTTACAGAATCCAAATTCAGATTTCCTTTTGGCTTTTGGTAGCTTCTTCAGGACCAAGCGGCCTCCTCACAAATCACATGTAATTGTAAAGCATTTAGGCCAACACCACGTAATATGTAATGTAACCATATTCCAAAAAGACTATAGGGAAAAAAATTAATAATAAGAACAACTTGGAGGTTCATGACTTGTGGATTGATGACAATGAAGGTTAGCATAACACTTGTTTTTTTTAGAGCGGCTTATTCAGAAAGAAAAAAAAAAAAGTTTCTAGTTCATATTGCTACATTATTTATAGATGGATGTCGCACGAATATGGCATGGAAGGCTGTGCAAAGTTAAAGATAAAGGTAGCATAAGGAATCTAGCCACTCAAAAGGCATCTCTCATCTACCCACTACAAGTTTATATCTAAAATCTGAATATGATGTACTATAACTTCATTTCTTATGAATATGAACACCTAAATATTACAAACACATAACACTTTCTTTAGCCATTATGATGCTTCAAGAGAATTGTAAGTGGAGAAAAAGCCTTTTTTTCAAAAACAAAAGGAGAGCTAAAAAAACATGCTCAATAAATAAATTCACAATAAGTGTTAGCTTTCCTCATATTTTCTTTTAAAATTACTACTACCATTTTTGTAAACTAGTATCTATGCATTGCACAATAAAGTTAAATTTAAGTAATAAAAATACTAAATATGTTAAATTATATTTTTTAATTTAATAGAAATTAATGATGCTATTATAAAAATCAATTATATATAAGATAAAAACACGTTTGTAATGAGAAATAAGTTATCTATAAATTAATACATACAAAATATTAAGATATATGAAGTTTAAGAATGATTATAATGAAATTAATAGAAAAAAGTATAATTATTGACTACTTTGAAATGAATATTTTATCATATTTTAACATGAAAATTTATAACATGGTCTTTAAAATTAAATAAAACTTTAATGATCTTTACTTGAATCATAGAAAAAAGTTAGAAACACTTTTTTCATCTTATCCAACAAGTGTATAGATTAAAGAAATATATTTTTACTAAGAATAAAAAATTATTAAATTAAAGACAAAAATTTACTTCATATTTTTATAAGTAACTAAAGTTTTTTTTTCTTGATAAAAAATTACATGTGTCCTTCAACCCACTTGATCAAAAGTTAATTTTACTTATAGTACATAATTGTTGTTAGCCCAAGAAAATTTTACATATAAAAAAAATAAAACAACAAATTCTTCTGCTGAATGAATTGTTTCTTCTTGTGTAAACGCAATGAAACCTTAATTACACTATTGCTTAAACCATATGACTCTCAGTTAATAACTAGAGTAATTAAGCATGTGAAATTAAAATTCTTTAACTTTCATGCCAAATACACAAGATTAAAATGTGTTAAATTAAATTGATTGATTTTATCCAATTATTTAAGAAAAAACATTTTTATGCATTTAATTACATGTGATATTGAAAATTATAGCTAGTATGCAGTCAAAATTATTTTTCTAACTGCATCCTTCCAGTTTTATATGTCAATTATGTTCTCATTATTTGATCTTTTAAGCGGCATTTGCCACTTTGGTAGTTTGGTTTGAAGAGCAAGAGCTGTGTACCATACCTAGTTTAGGCCAAGCCACATATGTCATAATCTCTTAGTTTTTATATAACAGTAAAAAGTAATAAGAAAATCGTGTTAACAAATTTACTCCTCATCCCCAACCTCTTCTAATTGAATTTTGAAGGGAGAAAAAGTGATGAAAAACAAAAAGAAACTTTTTTTTTTCGAAAAAAAAAAGGCACAACCAAAATGGACCGCTTACCAATTAGACAATTACGATTACAGAAGACTTATTGGGCCTCGCTGAAACATGAAGTGTGGCCCGGTGCGTATTGGACCCTTCGGGTTAAATTCACAAACGATGTACTGATATTAAGTTAAATTTCAATCATTTTTCTAACATTCTTAAATGATAAATTTTATCAATTCAATAACTTAATTGTGAAGTATTTTTGTGATAAAAATATTTTTTATAAACATATTAATTATTATTTTTTCGATAAAAAATGTATGTTCAATTTTATATAATTTAAAAATTTATAAATGACATATTAAGAGTAAACAATATATATATATATATATATATATATATATATATATATAATGACAATATAAACAATATTTATATTTTCATTCAATCATTGTATATGATAAAATTGTTAATTTTAATAATAACTACCGTAAATGTTATGATTATCATTATTTTTAATTGGTTGACAATGCTATATAGCAAAGAAATTAAACTCATAATTTAATATTATATATATATATATATATATATATATATATATATATATATAATATGATATAAAAATAAAAGTAGAAAATAGAATGATCAATTTATATTATTATAGATTAAACTCTTTTTTCACAGAATTTAATATTTTTTATTATATATTTTTATACAAAAACGGTCAATATATTCAAAATTTTATCATTTAAAAAATATTAATATAATTTTATATCAATATAAAATTATTTAATACCTCTGGAACATAAATAAAAACTAATATAATATTTTCAAATATATATTAATCATCTTTTAAGTATATTATTATTATTTAGTGTTTATAAAATGTGGCAAAACAATCAACATAAACATATAAATACAGTTTATCTATTAAATAGATAAAAGTTACATTTTATTAATTATCAAGAAATATAAATACTAAGTCTTTTATTTTTATTTTATTTTTATCGACGACTAAGTCTTTTGATGTATACACTTTGTTCACTGCATTCCACCGAGGCGACTAGGGCGCCCTTTTTTGTAAGAGACAATTTGGCCTTCCCTTTGGTATCCAATATTAGTATGTAAAGTTCATTTCTCTGCTTAACCAAAAGCTTTTGAAACTTCTCGATCCTATTATATCTTGTAACAAAAAAAATATAAACATATGCAAGTTGTACCCTTATTTTTTTTCTTTTTCTTAACCATTATAATTAATACATTTGATTTTTCAATGGACTTCAAAGTATTTCCAAAAACTTCAATAAATCAATTATGAGATTAATTATTACTCCAAAACTTAGTTACATACACTTAAAGTTTCTCATCCTCTTTAAGAAAGTATGTTATACTGTCAACTAAGTTACATTTGATTTATTAGTGAATTAGTATTTTAGTTTATATATTATAAGTGTCTATTTTTAAAAAATTAACTCATAATAATTTATATTTTAAATATATAATCCAAAATAAATGTTATCATAGATTATTTTTCACAAATAAAAAATAATAATAAATAATAAAAAAATAATAATTTTATAAAATTGAAATTAATATTAATATTACATTAAAAAATTAAAATGACACTTTTTAGACGTATTAGTGATAAATTCATTAGTATTACATTAAAAAATTAACATAACATTTATTTTAGGATAATTTGTTTGTCAAATGTAATACTTATTTTGAAATGCACAAAATATATTATAATTAAATTTTTTAATAAATAAATATTTTTAAATATATAACTTATATTTCAAATTTAGATGAATTATTTAAATTGTGGTGTAAGATTTCTTTTAATAATTGGCAAATTATTTGCAAAAAAAAAAATCTAATATAAAAATAAAGATAAAAGAAGATTAAAAAATCAAAGGCACATCTAAAATGCTGATTAAAAAAAGATAGGAAATCGAGTAAAATATTTTTTCTTTTTCAGTGCTTTTACTGAAGTGGCATCTCATGATTGATTTGACATCTATGTTTTCAAAGTGAAAATTGATATGGTATTAATTCCTGAGTTAATCACGAATCTCGGAATAAGTTATGCCTTTAAAATGGTCTTTTCCAACTTGATAATGGATGTTTGGTTTTAAGATGCAATAGTTCCGGACACGTTTCAATTTAAATTTAAAGAATACAAATAAAATAATATAAAAATAAGAATTCTCATCAGATACTAAAATAATATTTGTCACAAACATAATTTTATAACGAAAAATCAAACATTTAATTCTTTAATGGATTTTGAAAAATTAATTAATATTTACTAAAATATGTTATTTTTCTATGTAAAATTATTAAAGTATAAATTTTGTTATGTAAATATTTTTGTCAGTTTTTGTCTTGATTGAGTTGAAATATATTTTTTTTTTACCTAAAATTAGATTAAATTGATTTTAACTTTTGGATAAAAGTGGATGAAAAAAAAAACAAATCACCAAAATGTATTATATGAGAACAATTTATCTTTTAAGAATTATTTTCTAATAAATTTTTGTATTGTGGAAGGAAGTATCATCTTAAGTAACACTTTCATGTGATATAGATAATATTTTTTATATTAGTTATAAACATAACCGATATAAAAACTAAAAAATAATGAACATTAAAAATACTATTCAAAATGATTTATCTTGTTACAAGATAAAAATGTGCATTAGAAAATAATTTTGACAGGATAAATTGTTGTAAAACAACTCTATCAAGGTAAATTGTTTTTTTTATTACTATTTTTGTAAAATAAAGTCATTAATTTTCATATTATTATTTTGATTTTTGTGGATTAAAAACCCTACGAAATTGAAAAATAATCGCTCCAAATTTTCAAACTCCTCTTTCCTAGACTTCATTCAAAATACTATTAAAAATTTAAGAAAGAAAGATTTGAAAATTTGTGGTAGTCTTTTTGTATTTTGTGGGATTTGTTAACCAAAAATTCGTAAGAGTAGTAGCTAAAAATTGGGCCAATGAGAGAGTGATATTAATCAATTGAGTTTAATTTTAGATGATAAAAAAATAATATATTTTAATTTTATAATGACAAGGAGCATACATGTTTTAATGAGCGGAAATTTTTTGATAATTTTACGAACATCCAAAAACATATTTTAGGCATTAATATATTATAGTTTTTTCAAGAGATAAATAATCAAAATATACAACTTAATTAATCATTTCTAATAAAAATAACAAATTATTTCACACAATAGATATTAAAATATTAATAGATAAAAATATCAGAAATTAAGACTGGTTAATTTTATTTTTTTTAAAAAACTAAAATTAAAAACCTGAAAAAAATTCAATGGAAAAAACATAGTTATTCATAAAACTATAATTTTAGTTTTTTTTTCTTACAAAAAATATAATTTTAGTTACGTAACACTAGTAAAAGGAAATGTAAAGATAACATAAAAAAATATTACACCTATATAAGTTTTCTTCAAGTATAAAATATAATTAATGAAAATACAGTTGTTACTTCTCGACTTTGGTAGTTTGATAACGTAGACATACCGGTACACTCTTTTAGAATAGCTTGATGATAAGCGTGGTTAATTATTTTCTATTGACTTGGGTTGTTGACTTATTTGGATGTATAGCTTAACAATAAAAAAAAAATTATATTGACTAGGGTGAAAATGAACTAATCTAAGTCAATTTTTATTTCCTTTTATATTCAAGAAAAGAAACGTAATACTAATATGGGTGTTGTCATGATGCGACGTCACCCCATCGAGCAATGCCAAAACACAAACCTCCCGTTTACTATTTACCTAAACTCTAAAGTCTCTAACTTTTATAAGGTTAATTATATCCACTATATTTCTATTAATTGCATCATCCATATGTAACTATATAATACAACCACAAAAATAAACAATATACCCTCTCTATTGTTATTCCAAACAAAGCTAGTTAGCTAGCGCTAAGAGATTTAATACGAAACTATTATGAAACTACATAATTATATTTTATTAGATAAAAAGTTAAATTGAAAATTGAAAAACTAACAGATTTGACACTACTCAAATATGAGTGATTTTTTTAATTACCATCACAGGTGTGAAGAATTCATTAACATGTGGATAACTAATTTCAGCTTAAAAATTAGACTAATAATTTTTAATAAAATATCTATTATTAACTATATTTTATTCATTTATAAAATTCAAATACAAAATCTTACTTAAAATAAATTAAAGTGACATATTTATAATACCAGTTTTATTATCAGAACATTCAAAATTTTCAAAACCCATAATTAATACTAATTATTTTTTTCTTTTTTTTCATCACATCATATTATCACCCATAATACTTATTATTTTCTCTCTTTTATCTCTCTTTCACTACACGTCACTTAGCACGTAGGGTATCCGAGTATTATTTTCTTTTTTTTTTATTTGAACCATTGGTGCAACAAATCGGTGGGATCGAGAAAACATTTGTTTAATTATAATTTATTGAAGAACTTGTATATAATACAAAGACTTGCTTTGACTTGGTACACTGAAGCACAAAGTTTTAGTGTTGTGGCATATTGGTCATTTAGATTCCTTAAATAATATTGGCCAAAGTTTCTCATGATGGAGAGCCATTATCCATGTTGGCCTTATATTCATCACTTAATTAACTCGGAAGCAACCAAGAAACTGCGTGCTGTCTCCTTATTTTCTCAAAAACTGCATGAACCCTCTCTTTTTCACCGAACCTTCCTTTGTTCTTTCCCTTCAATTTTTTATTCACGGCAAAGATGGGTGAGAGTAACAGCAACAAGAAGAGGAAGTTAATTTGCCGCGAAGAAGAACATGAAGAGGAGGAGGAGACCAAAATGGAGACGTTCTTTGCTCTGGTGAGAAACTTCCGCGACACACGTGATCGGTGGATGGGTCTGAGGTCAGGTGACCGCAAGAGCAAGAGGGGTAAGATTATCACTGCCAAGGAAGAAAATATAGTTTGGAAACCCACGTTTCAGCTTGAGGATTTCGCTGATGAGCAAGCTCGGTGCCGAAACTCTTTGGAACCTAGTGCGTCATCTCAGAGCAAAAACTGTGATAAGGAAGATGCTGCAGAAAAGGGTATTGACCTCAGCCTCTCACTTTGACAAACGGGTCTCTTCATGTGACCATGGCTAGCTTGCTAGATGTTATTGTAATATTCTATATTCAGAAACCTTAAGCTATATATGTGTCTCTCTTTAACTTGATTTTCACTGTGCAACTTAATTTGTAGATGTGTCATGTGTGGTTAATTAGTTAATATGGTTTTTGCTTTTGAGGCTTTTAGTCAGTCGTAATGTATCTTGAACTTCAACTTGTGAAATAATTGTACCTTTTCAGTTCCCTCAATGGCAGTGCTAATTCTAAATTGAAGGGGGAGGAGCAGGGTGAGAAATTACTGTACTGTCTAGTATTATTTTTTGAACTTGTGATTTTGATCATTATTAGGTATTATAATAGGCTATATAGTGAAATTGTTTGATGAGAGTATCAAACATAAATTAGTTTTTGAAGATAATTTTTTTTAATTTAGTCCTAACAAATTAGACAAATTGGTTCGACCGATAATTTAATGATAAAATAATCCTTAAATATTATAAGTTAATATTAAATTAATCTTTAAAAATATAATTTATTGTTAAATTAATTCTTAAATATTACAATTTAACAATAAAATATCTCATAAATTTAACGATAATACTAATTTATTATACTTATTATACAGACTAAATTTATATTTTTTTAAGAAATTAATTTGTCACTGTAACACATTTTCATGAATAAATATCACTATTTACTCAATAAAATATGTTTAGAAAATTGAAAATCTTGAGTATGTATTGGACAGAAATTGACCAAACCAATAAATATGTAGGGTTGAAGTATATAATAAATTCTTAAAAAGTGAAGATTCAATTCTATAAACAATATTCTTCATTGAACTTTAAATGTAAAAAAAAAAAAAAAAAAAAGATTAAACATGTTTTCAGTTATGAATATAGCATTTCACTTTTCTAAATAGATGCATTTTAGAAAATCAAATACGTCCGTAATCATAGATTAAAAAATAAACGGTTGATATAACAAAATTATATTACATTTTATATATATATGTGTGTAAAATGTAAATTTAATAAGAATTTAATAATTATGTAATGAAAATATAAAATAATTTTATATTATTATTCAATCATAAAACACCGTTTATATGATTTTTAAGGACATTGTCATTTTATGGTTAACCTTAGTAGGTAGATAATGCTCTTTTTTAGTGAATAGCATTGTCATTTTTGCACTCCTTTGAATAGCAAGAAAATATTGTTGAGTTTATATGGTAGAATTCGATCCCCCTAGAATATATTGTTGAGGAAGAACCAGAAATTTTAAGTGTGACTAATTAAATATCAAACCAAGTGGTGGATCCAGCTAACATGCTTTAGGCGCACTTGCCCCCACTAATTTTTTTGTTTTTATTAATATAAAATATATATACCAATAAATTGCTTTTATAATTTGAAATGTAATTAAAAAATAATGTATAATATAAATTTTTACCCCACTGATTTATATTTATGGGTATTGCTCCTTCTTGGTTACAAAAATAAATTGTAACAAAAATATTCTTTAAAACATAAATAATTTATTTTTTTAAAACTACAATGGTATGAAATACCTAAAATGTTATAAATAAGATTGAATCCTCATAAGCTACAATAGTCTTAAATATTCACATATAAGGAGAACACGAGAAGTATAACAAAATTACTTAAAAGAAAATTAAGTTTACAAGTCTCCTCTATTTCAACAACTTCTCCTTTATACTCAGAAAATAAAACTTCTAATAAAATATAATCTCAACGAGTAAAACAAATTTTTAAAAAAATTTACAAATAATATTATTCTCAACCATCGTGATAACTGAAAAAACTCAACCATAATACTCATAACAAATTTAAAATAAAATATCATAAATATATACACCAATAAAATCAAACTAATCCAACCACCATTTATTCACGTAACATTCTCAATAAAAAAAAAACATTTCGACTTTAACATCTCAAATATTCAAATCAATAATAAAGAAACATGTAATCTCTTATATCAGTAGTGGATTTAATTCTCAAACACTAAGTCTTAATAACAATCTTCACGTTCATACTTTAACAGTAATACAATATGACAACTATTAATTAACATAACACAATATTGCACTTGTACATAAATTAGAATATAGACATATATAATTAAAGAATATTTATAATATAAAATCAATACACACTAGTGGGACCTAGAATCAGTAATTTACTAATGGGTTCATGCAAATATACATATAATGAATTTAATATATATCTATATAAGTAATATATATATTAGACACAAACATGAATGACAAAGTCTCAATCAATTTCACGCAAGATCTCACAGTAATATTATGATATCTAATTTGTTATAACCGCACATGGATCATTTCATGCAAGAATCAATTATCATGCTTTCCCAAAAATTTATACCATGTTAGTTTAGAAAAATAATATTTTACTTACTAGGATTGTATTTCATTTAAAGTGTTGTTTTTTAAAAAAACAAGGACAAAACAGTTGAAACTGAAAAAACTTGAAGACTTTGTTTTTTTTAGTTAATTTTGTTATATTTTTAGTGTTCTTAGTTGTTCATATTTAAGAATATTGTACCTTATAAGGATTCAATCTTATTTATAACGTTTAAGGTATTTCAAATCATTGTATTTTTTTTATAAAAAAAATCAATTATTTACACTTTAAAGAATATTTTTACTACAATTTGTTTTTGTAATGAAGGGTGTTGCTTTTTTTTATCAAATCAATTTGATCATAGGTCGGACTGTGGTGGTGGGATTTGTTTTCAAAAACAAAAAATCAAATATGCTTGTTTAAATTATGAAAGTGACTTACTAATCCCTTAGATCTTAGGTGTGATCAACCTAATGTCTTGGGGATGGTATGATACTAATATCTTAGATATTAGATCTTATCAATCTAACATCTAAGGGACAATGTGAAAAATTATGAGAACTAATAGGTGAAAGATAATGATGACTCTTCCAAAAAATTAAGAAGCAAAATAAATTAGTAAAAAGTAAGATAATTTTTTAGAATGTGAAAAAAGTGATAAAAAATAATAGATGCATATATAAAATGACATTGACATCTCAAATAAAAAAATGCATATAAATAAGAGTGTTTTTTTTTTATTATCCTTTTATCTATTTAACATTGAGAATAAGCAATATTTAAGTGAATTTCATCACTTTTTCCTCTCATTTTCTTGCATATCAAACGGGAACAAGTTTTTTTTTTTATATAAATGTATATCTTTATTTTCATTCACTCTCCTCATTTTCTTGCTTGTTTTTAATCATTGTAATTATGACATTTGGCCTCTCAATGATGTCTGAAGGTATTCCTTGATTTGGGTAGTGATGGATGTACAAATTTTAAGTTGTGGGTGTAACGCTTTTGATTATCGGTTTTTCGACGACTCTCACACTATGACACTTCATATGATGACACTTCACTTGACATCCTTGTTGCTCAAAATCCTCCGTAAGTAATCATTTCCAAGATCTCGACAACTAGCTCTAACACTGCTTGTTTGCTCTCAAGATAATTGGCTGTCCCCACAAACCATCATGAGACATTACAAAGTATTTTGTCCTTACTCACGTTTTCTTAAAAACTTCCAAAATGTCACTTATCTCATAACTACTTTAAGTCAAACACGTTTAACTGTGGAGTTCTTAAATGATAGACTACCAAAAACTATATGTATCTTGTTAATATAGATAATACCAATTAATTCTTTTAAGTCATATTAAATTATACAGTCTCATACTTACACAACTTATAGACATTTCTCATTTCAGATTGATTCGTTTGAGGTGTTACATGCGTACCGCTTTTGCCTAGTTTGTCCTAAACCACACTGTACTATGAGAGAGGTTTGTTGTAATACTCCTAATTTTTTATGTCTCAACAACTCACACTCTAGGCACTTCACACGATGTTGTTTCACTCAACTTTCTTATTGATTAGAATCTTTCAGTGGTCAAAAGTCTTCATAGTAGTCCTTTTTGAAACAACGAAAACTATCTTTGACACTGTTCGACTGTTCTATGATTATTATCTGTTCCTACAAATTAACACAAGATTTTTTAGTGTATTTTGTCCCCACTCATTACTTTATGAAAAACTTTTTAAAATATCATTCATCCCATAATTACTCTAAGCCAAACGCGTTTAACTATGAAATTCTTTAAGTTCAACTACTGAAATGTATCTTAATCCATATCGTCTCATGCCTTATTTATCTTAAATATAAATATAAGATAAAACTATCATGTTAAACAATATAATTTATTTAAATATTAAACTACTGAAATGTTTTCTATTCATGTTGAACAATTTTCTATTATAAAAAATATAATTTATTTTTTGGATGTTACATTTTCTCTCCTCTTTTAACAATTTAGTGTCCGAAATTAACACTACCTAATTAACATGTAGTATGTCACCAACATAAACAATATAATTAGGCATAAGAGAATCAATTAACATATTGCATAGTAATAGAAATAGCTTATCAGAACAACATATAACAATACGATTGGAGGACAATCAACGCATATCAAGCATGACCACTAAACAAGACATATGCAAGCATATAGCATCAACACTATAAGACCATTCAACGAGTATTAGAAGTAACAAGTCAGCAAATCATTCCTATGAAATTCAAATAACCCCTCGCACAACGGGTTAAGAGTCATATTCTGATTATTTTATTTCCTTTATATCTATTTATTTACTTATTTTTTTTTACTTATCTATCTGTGTAAGACGTATATGATTATTGTAAGAAATTTCTAACATATCATAATTTTTTTTTAAATCCACATTTTTCCAAACCCAGAAAATTGAAGGAATTCTGGGATTTTAAAATAATTACATTAATTATGATTTTTAATTATATTTTATGAAACATATAGATATAAAATAAATAAAAAAATAAATAATATATAAGCTTCAAATTATTTTAAAAAATAAAATTATACAAGTAAATTAATAATTATTCATAATATTTCTCAGCAAAAAAATATTCATAATACTTTTATCATAAAATAAATATAGATAATATAAATTCATTTTTAATTAATGCCTTTAAAAATCAAGCTAGTTATGTCTGACATGATAGAAAGTTGCCATCTATGAGTCATAGTAGTACGTGTTGAGAACTGATTAAGATTCCTTTGATGCGTCGTTTTAACGCTATCATCTGCACCTAATGCTGTGGGTGTCCCCACCGAACGATAAGACTTGTTGTGCCTACTGACTACTGCTCAAGCTCAACCATTTACTTATCTTAGTATACAAATACTTAAATAAAGGATCTTTAGGTATATTAATTAAAGAAATAAAAAATATTTATTATATAAATTATAAGAAAACGTAAAAAGAAAATTATCAATAACGCAATTTTTTATTTAATAAAAAAATATATTTTTAATAACTAATTTTTTAATACATTAGTTAATATTTGCCTGCTTAAAATTTATGTCTTATTATAAATTATTGAATTTTATTCTTTTACATATTTATATTTTTACATTTTTCTGAAATCTTTATCTAGTTTTTTTTTTCATTTTTTCATACATTCTTTTCTTAGTTCTCATACTCCTTTCCATAAAATCTGCCAGGCAAATATTATCCTTAAATGTTTATTGAAAATTTAATACTAAAAATATTAAATAAGATATTTTTATATTTTAGACGACATATCTTTATAAAATAAATTTTTTATTTCGATTCATTAGCGAGTAATAACTGCACTCTTTTTTTTATCTATTTATGTTTCATAATCACCTACCCATTTCAATTTAAAAATAATATTATTTAAGGATTTGAGTTATTCATTATAGAATTAAAATATAATTTATATATTCAAAAAAAAATTATTTATCATGAATTTTAATTATATAAAAGTAAATGTTCATTATGGGAGAACGAAACAGAATAACATGAATCAACAATATTATATAGGACGAGGAGTATTTTTTAAGGAAAAAAATAATTATTTATATAACAATCCTGAATGATTTTTCGTCAAAAAAAAAATCCTAAAAGATATAAGAATTATTTAACATTTTTTTCACACTTCTTTTCGAACCAAATAAAAAAGCTAAAACATTTTGCTTTTATCCTCTACTGGTATTTTAGTATTTTCCAACGAAATGCTATCTTTAAAGAATGACAATTAAAAAAATTATTCTTCAAGATAGTTATTCTAATTTATAGAGAAAAATATTTAAATAATTAATAAAATGTTTATTTTTTCATTTTTAATAATTTTATTTTCTTATATTTGTTTTTAATTCCAAACAAAACACAATTGGATCGGGAGGGCATGAACCAATCACACTAGTTAAACACAATTACACTTATCTTTTTTTGGTAAAGTAAGGAAAAAAAATAAAATAGAACTACACTGAGAAACTATCAAAGGCTAAACTAATTCCATTTGATGCTAAGGCATTAGCAACTGTATTTGGCTCTTGAGGAACAACAACAATCTCTAGCTACCATTCCCTGTAAGTCACAACATGAATTGCACTCAGAATATCTCTGTGAGTATGCAAGTCTGCCATATCAGAATTCGCCTCGTGGATTGCTTTTACTGCTTCCAAACAATCTGTCTCGCAAATAACCTTTGTGAAAACCACCCTCCTAAAGGTGGTCATGACCTCTTCTTCTTCTTGAAGCCCTCCCTTTTCCTCTGATTGTTTCCCATGATGGGCAAAGGATGGGGTGTCTCGCAGATGGTCTCTTGTGGGGTGGGAGACGTTGTGCAAACCTATAATCCAAGGGGGGTTTGGGCGTGAGAGATTCGCGCCAAGCAAATACAGCGTTGTTGGGAAAACTCACTAGAGAAGTTCTGGGTTAAGGTATTACAACATAAGTATTTGTGAAATACTTTAGTGTTGGAAGTGGTGAGGGGATCATGACCTTCTTATGTTTGGCCCAACATCGTGAAAGCGTTGAGGGTACTTCGTAATGGTTTCAACCTGCTTGCTCATTTGAAGGAGTTTCTAGTGAGCATTTTAGCCATCTTAATTAAATACCAATAAACACCAAAAACATATTATCTTAAATTATCAGGAGGAGTTTTTATGATAAGCTGTCAGTATTGATTAGTCTAAGAAACGGTTGATTTTGTGTTCTTCCTTAATCAAATCATCGTTTTTCTTTTGGAATCTTAAGTGTTTCTAATCAGATAAATAAACGAGAGAATACAATTTTTGATTTGGTATATCAAGACCACAATCTTGCTTTAGATTTTAACCGGGCCAAATTGATTCCCTCTTATCAAGTTTATATTATTTTTTTATGATGGTCCAATAAACTCACCAAATTAAACTACTTTTATTGAGACATAAATATAAATAACTAATATAAACGATAAATATAATATGTAGTCTACACTAATTAATTAATTTAGAATTATAAAATTCATAACAGTTTGGACCAACCAATTTATGCAAGATTGCATTTTATTGTATCCTTTTTATACATAGAGACATTTGTGTCATTTTATCAATGCATTTCTTTCTTTCCTTCACTCTTTCTCTTTCCTACTAAACAATTAAACATTCATCATACATTCTATTTTCTTTTTCTCTTCTTCTCACTTTATTTTCTTTCACTTTCTTTAATAAATCAAACAAAGTGGCTACAAATAATATTAAAAAAATAAAGATCTGGCAAATGTCAAAGTGATACTTTCAGCATTTAGAAGAATTCAATATTGACACTAACAATAAAATTAAAATATTTATACTTTTATTTAATAAATTCAAAATGTTATACAATCACTAAATTAAATTTATTGAATACTTTATATAGATTAATGAAAAAAGTCAAAGAACATGTGTTAGGAGTTTGATATTTAAGTGTGTGTATGAAAAATAACAAGTCTCCATGATTATTTAATGTAATTATATATTTTGAATTTAATTTAAGATCCTTAGTTAAATTAAAGTAATTTTACAAAAATTGATCTAAGCACTCGATGATTTAAATTATTAAAAATTATGTCTTATTGGGTGGCATGGAAATAAGATGGCGAAAATGATTATAGAGGGAGAAAATAATATTGATTGTTTGCTGGAATGAAAATAAAGTAGACATAAGATGAGTCTATTATCATTTTTTTATACTTATTTTCATTTACTTATTTATTTTTATTTCTTTCATATTTATTTAAATTAAAAAAATAATTAAAATATAAAAGAATAAGTATAAAACATTAAGAAAATTGGGATATTAAATATCTCTATTTTATAACAAAAGAATTAAAATTATGAATTCAACCAAACATTAAGAACAAAATTATATTTTAACATTTCTTCTTTTACCAACGAGACCCTAATGAGAAAGTAACCCGGTGCATGTTTAATAAACCTATAATGAATAGGGGTGGGTAAGAGGGTTGGTCTGCCCCGTGTAAGACTCACCCCCATAAGATTGTATTGACAGCGGACTGGATTAGTCCGCCCCGCATTGTTATACAAACTTAATAAATTGGTCCGCTCCTGACCCATTGACCTTGTAGGTCAAACGAGTCGGTTTGCCGACCTAATTTTAAAAGAATTTTAATTTCAATAAAAATGTAACATAATCAAATTAAATTTAACACAAATATAAATAAAATATCAATAATTAGTCAATTACATAAATAAAATAAATAATGTCTTAACAAAAGAAAATCCAAACAATAAATCTAAAATATGAAACTTAAACATCTCTAATAACAAATGATTGCATATTTGAAGTAGCTTGAGTCTTCTTCATTTTCACATCTTCATATTTTTTACTTAAAACTCAAAACGATAATAAATATTAGAATCAACTCAAGTTAAGAGATTAAAAGACGATAATTATTACACATTATTTACCTTGCTCATCAAATCCTATTAATCAATTTTTAGTATATATCAATGCTTGCGCATTATCACCAAGAAGCCTAGTTCGATATTTTGTTAATCACCCGTGAGTTAATACTAAATGTCGATCTGGAAGTCATAATTGTAATTTAGATGCTCAAAATATCACAAAACAATAATGAAAGATTTGGATTAAGCAAAATTCTTAAGATGCTGTAGTTGGTAAGATTCTTAAATAATAAATTAAGTGAGTTTACGAACAACATGTGGATTTCCGCGGATCAAACCCACACAGTTCACACTAAAAATATTACATTCCCATAAATTATTTAAAAAATTCATCCGTTACTTGTATAGATAGCAGGCTAGTCCCTGGATCTCCTTTCTTTTACCGACCCCTAAAAATGAACAGTGTGCTTAAAATAACAAAAAGTCAAGATCTAGTATTGAAGTAGTCGAAATGATGACGAATCACAAGGGGTGCCTTACGCATGCAGCCAGAGCATGGAAAAGTGACGTCAGAAGCGTAACGTCATCAGGAATTCAATTTCCAGATTTAATAATCGAAACAGCGCATCGTTGTACGCGTAGGTTCGTCTTTTGTCTATAAAATGCACACATCATAGAATTGTTGAACACGGCATTCCCTTGCCGACAATGCCCGCTAACACACCTGACACCAGACCATGATACCCACTGACAAGAAAAGTACACCTAATCAACCACGCACAACCATAAGCCTCTCTCACTTCTCTTGTTAAATCAATTGGAATCAGATTCTTTCTTCTGTTCTCTCCGTTTCAGTTGCTATGGATAATAAGAAGAGAGGGGCGAGGGAGGGTGAAGATGAAGATGAGATGAAGATGGAGAAGTTTTACGCGCTGTTGAGGAACTTCCGCGACGCCCGTGATCGCCGGCGAAGGGAGTTGGTGGAGTTGGAAAAACACGAGAGCAACATCTGGAAGAAGATGATGAAGGGCACCGCCCCAACTGCAACGAAGGACAATAAGGCAGAAGTTTCTTTCGAATTTCAGGACTTTACCACCGAGATTCAATTCAGAAAGCCACCTTTGGTTTTTCCTAATCCAGTTTCATCATGTGACACTAGCAAAGACAACAACAAAGGTAACAAGAAGAAGAAACAGCAGGATCTTGCTCTCGATCTCAAACTCGCTCTCTAGTGATGATCACCAATATCGACCTTCAATTGTATCAGAGTTTTCTCAAATGGCCGCTTATATATATTATTATTCCTGTGCTAATTAACGTCGTGTATATGATGCAATTTACTTCACAAATATCTATCATCTATGAAGTTCTTTATGTGTTCCCGTCATAAAAAAAAAGTTCTTTAATGCATGATTCGACCGTGGTTTATGACGAATAACCGTAAGCACTTTTGCTAGCATTTCTCGATTACTGATTCCTCTGTCCGTTCGGTCCGGTTAAAGAAAACGTATTTGTTAAGAAAAATATAAATATTACTTATTATTTTTATGGCATTGATTAAATAATTAAAAAAATCTTTTATTGGAATATATAAAATTATGTTATTTATAATTTTTTATTATCTTTTATGATATTTATAATAAATATTTCTTCATTTTAGCTTCTTAACAAATGAGTTCTTATCAAAAGAAAAATTGTACCATCTCTGCACCTATAAAATCCAATTTTTTAGACTTGTTTGTTCTTATCAAATGAGTTCTTTTTAAAACAAATTACTAACATGGATTTATTTTGACAAAAGCTCAAGATCAAACTAATAATTTGAAGATCTGACATCGAATCAAGCAAAAAGAATGAATTAGTAATTTCAAATTGTTGAACACTAATATATAGAAAAGAAAAACATCACAATGGTATTTAGAGAAAAACATGTATTTAGAAGAGAAAAAGATGACAATTATATTTAGAAAAAATATATAAATTTAAGATTAATTTATTGTTATCAAATAAATTAATTATTTTTTTTAATATTAGTAAATTAAATAATTGGATCTTATAAATAAAAATACAAAATATTTTAAATTAGAAATATAAAAAAATATGTATATTCACTTTGTTAGGTTTGAATTGTGAAAAATAGGACTTTCGAATCCACATAAAACCACATATGAAAGTTATGAACATACTTTTGACTGATTTACTAATTTATATCTATAACTATTACTTCCTTTGTTTTAAAATAAATGTCATCATGATGATTAAAAAAAAGTTATAAATATATGAAAAAATAATATTTTCTCCCATCTTGATTATTAACAAAAAATACATATTTTATTTTCATTAAAAGTGTGGTGTCCCACTTTAAAAAATGACATTTTCCCTAAAAAAATAAGTGTTAGAAACACACTTTTTAGTATATTCTTTCACACATTTTTGAAAAACTACAAAATAAAAAGAGCAAGTCATTAAATATGACGTGAGAGCTACCAAATTTTATCATTTTCAACAAATTTCAATTAATGAGTAAAAGTGTATCTCAAGGAATATGTTTCTAGCATTTTTCATTTCTAAGAACTAATGCGGTGAGCGTGGATCGAACACGCGACCTTCAGATCTTCAGTCAGACGCTCTCCCAACTGAGCTATCCCCGCAAGTTACCTATATTTTATAGGTTGTTTTAATTATTGATACGCTTTACACATACAATTTTAAGTTTTGGGTTTCCAAACACATCTCATCCAAGCCCGTATATATTTGTTTGTCAACAACCCACCTAAGCTGGGAATTTCTTCTTGCACCTAACATAACTTCTTCTACACCCAACAAGTGTAGTAAAAAGACTAAAATACCCTTTAGTAAAAAATCAAATACACCATCCCTCCTCACACCAATCATTCATGCCATTGGCAATCCATATGGTACATAAGGGAATCCATATGAGCATACAAACTAACAATAATTCGTAAGGTTCATATGGATTGACCATCCGTACAGAGCAAAAGTAGGCAAAAAAAACTTATCGGTGACGACACAACACTACTTGCAACAGCGGAGGAGAGGAAACTTATCGAGGATGACAAGGAACTGCTGAAGGATAAACTAAGGAGGAGCTAGGGACAACAAACACACACCACGAACAATACCAATACTAATTTCGCAGAGGAGACCAATGGACGCGTAAAAAATTCCAAATAAACAATGCCTTACGGATTGTCATTCCGTAGGCTATATGAAGAAAAGAGAAAATGAAGGAAGAAAAGAGAAAATGAAGGAAAAAAAGAGTGTTGTTAGGTGCACTAGTTTTATTGCTTGTGCACCCAATATTTTTTGTTAATTCCAAAATTACCTTGCGACGAAGATACATGAGTTCGTGATTAATCCATATGTTTAAATTAAACTTATGGATCAAGTTGATCCGTATGGTTTGTACGGATCAACTTGATCCGTATGACTCATACGGATCAACTTGAATGAAGGATATTTTCGTCCATTCACTTAAAATGTTAGGTGCACCTAGCATCATCCAGGAAAAAAAGGGTAAAGTTGCAAGAAATAACCGACAACTGGCATATGGGCTGTATATGACCCAATTCAATTCCCGAGCCCGTTTATCACGTAAGGAATGCCTAGTTATTTATGACTTATCAGTTTTTGTTCCCAATTGTTAAACACATTAAACACACCTCTCTTAATTATTAGTCTTGTCTCTTTATTCCGCCTAAGTGTGTTGTTAAGCAAGTATAATAGATCTGAGATCCTTTTTAAACTAATTATTATTGATGCTATAAACATTAATTATACCAATGAATCTTCTCTTTTTATTATACCTAAGGGTAAATGTATATAAATATGATGTGGTAAGTTTCTAATTTGTTAGCCATCCCATGTAAAACCATTAGGCTACATGAAAATAAAATGACAGGTAGTCGGTGGTAAGTTGTTAATTTGTTAGTGACATTAGCATTTTACCCTTAGGTAGATGTTAGTCTAAAACAACATTCATAACTTCTTAATGAAAATATTATGAGTTTACTAATTTTTTCTAAATTTTTTAAGGTTTTCGTTTTCAGTTTCTAAATTTTTGTGTGACAAATCCATTCTTTATCATTTTTTCATCTTTATCTTTAGCTCCTTGATTTTTTTTTTTTCCATTTCAGAAACTAAAAATAAGGAAAAAAGGTTAAAAACTAAAATTAGCAACAAAAAAAAAAATCAGAAACCAAAAACATAAGTCTTAAAATTTTAACGAGTAAAAAAATAATTAACTCAAATATACTTCCTTTCCTTCATCACCCCTCTCTCTATATAAAATCTTATTTTATAGTTTAAATAAAATTAATTTGAAATCTCCTAAAAATGTGTTGTCACGTGAATATAAACCTATCAAACACATCTCCTTGAATTTGTAGAATTAAATAATAATGTTATCACTTAATTCACCCCAAGTTACACCCAAACTATCCATAGTTTTGTATGTCATTTGTAGAGGTTGGTCTTCTTTAGTAAATATAAACAATTAAAAATGAGTGGTGTATTTTAAAATTTCGCTTAAAATATTTATTTTATTTTTAAAATCAGTTGTCAATAATTTAACATAAAAAATAATACATGAAAGAAATTTAGAAAAGATGTTCTTAATAACAAGCTCATTTACATTCAAAAGAATTAAAAATGTAACACATTGTTTTTATCTTTTAATAAAGAGAGGAATAAAATGTTTAAAATTAAACGAGAGAAATGGTAAATTTGAGGATGTAATTTGATTATGCAGAAGAAAAAAAAAAAAGCGAAAAACCTCGTTAAAAAAAAAGAAGAAGTTAACGAGCGTAAAGTGGTAAACCGAAATTATAAGGAGAGGGAATAAACGACGTTATGACGGGTAAACACGAATTTTGGATCTTAGTCCGCGTTCTATAAATCCGGCAAGGCCTGCCTGTGAGACCATCTCAATTTCTTTTCTCTTTGTCGCAAAGAGAAGAGATCTGCCTCCTTTTTATCAAATCTATCTCTTCTTCAAGGTATGGATCTCTCACCATTTCCATGTTTCTTTTTTGTTAGCTTTGCACATTCTTCTGTTTCTTCAGATTTTCTTTCTCTTGCACTGCTGGATTTAATCCTAGATTAGTTTCGCGATTTCTCGTTTATCTTAATTTTGATTTACGATCTGGTTACTTCCTTGCTCGATCTGCATCGCTTGTGGTGAGATCGCGCGATTTTAATCACCTCCTCGTTTTCTTTTATCAGATCGGAACTTAATTTTGGTTTTGGTCATGCATGCAATACTGTTTGGTTCCCATTCATTTTACATGATAACTGAATTATGTGTCTCTTGGTCTGTTACCATCATGTTACGGTGCATCTCCATCTGGCATAATAACATCATGGCTTTTTTTTTTCTCCCCTTTTCGTTTCAATTTGATTTGTTAATAATTTGAATTTGTGGAATCAGAATAGTTGAAAATGGGGCTGTCTTTCACCAAGTTGTTCAGCCGACTGTTTGCCAAGAAAGAGATGCGTATACTGATGGTGGGTCTCGATGCTGCGGGTAAGACCACCATTCTGTACAAGCTCAAGCTTGGAGAGATTGTCACCACCATTCCCACCATTGGTAAGTTTCTTTTCTTATTTCTACTTTCTTAAGTACCAACTGTTTTCTTTATTGACTGATGCAACGGCTAGAAACAGAATCTAGACCGCACATTTCTAACTAATTCTATAGAATGTGGGTCTTTTTTCCTTCAATTTTACTCGACCTATTCACACTAGCTGTTAAATCTTCTGGTACTATATACGCTTTTTCGTTTCTAGCTCTACAATTTTTTAATTATTATTTTATATATTATATATTGTAAAAGAAGTATATTTTATCCCTTGTTCTTTGTGATGTCTACTGAGGATGGTACATGTGGTCAATGTTTTTAGCCAAAATGTAGTGTTTCCAGTAGCATTTTCCGCATGATAATGGTTGTGCCCATAATAACAAGGACCTTGAGCAATTCTACTAATGTATCATTTGGTGCAGGGTTTAATGTGGAAACTGTGGAATATAAGAACATCAGCTTCACTGTCTGGGATGTTGGAGGTCAGGACAAGGTACTGTTTTTACCTCTTCATCTTCTTGTCTAGCTACTGACATTATAGGACTTGTGGTTATGGATGGTTTAGCAAACTGTCCGCAATGCTTTTATTGATTTGATAACATGGTAATTGGCTGAAACTTTGCTTGAACTACTTTATATATGATATGATATGATATGATATGGTTTACTTTCCAAATTTGAGTTGTGACCAGTAAATTTTGATGGTGAATCAATGAATGTCCATTTGATGCCATGACAGATGTTCTCCTCTCCATTAAGATACAGAGATGGGATTCAAAAATACGTTTCTTGTTTGGAGATGCATGTGCTTAATTGTGCAATCTTTATGCAAATTTTAGTGTTTATGGCAATGCAATGCTGGTCATCGATGTCATAAACCAAATGACAATGGAAACGTAGTCTTTTCGTATGTCTATTTCTTGATTTCAAGACTGTGGATGTACTCCGCCTGATGAGTGTGGATGATTATTCAATCATGCAAATTAACTTTAAAGGGTTTGTGTATGTTATAGCGCTTGTTCAAATTGTCTTACTTACCTGTGACCTCTTGTTATTCATTATATCTCTCTGAATTATTTTAAAATATATATTTTTTCTCAATATGGTACTAACCTTTTATATGTTTTTCCCTGTAGATCCGTCCTTTGTGGAGACATTACTTCCAAAATACACAAGGACTTATTTTTGTGGTTGATAGCAATGACAGGGACCGAGTTGTTGAAGCTAGAGATGAGTTGCATAGAATGTTGAATGAGGTAATAATATGGATCATAAATGAGTGAATATGGAAGGTAGCTTATTTCAGATTATTTCTCAGCTTAATTGTGCATGTTATTGGATAATCTTACTTTGGCAGGATGAGTTGAGAGATGCTGTGCTTCTAGTTTTTGCCAACAAGCAAGATCTTCCAAATGCTATGAATGCTGCTGAGATAACTGATAAGCTTGGTCTTCATTCCCTCCGGCAGCGTCACTGGTAAATATTGCTCTTGACATTCTTCTCTTCACCATTCTTATCTTCCTTCCTTCACCACTCATTCTCGCCTACATGTACTATACATCCAGGTATATCCAGAGCACATGTGCCACATCTGGTGAAGGGCTCTATGAAGGACTTGACTGGCTCTCAAACAACATTGCAAACAAGGTTAGTGCGGAATAAGTGAATAAGTGGATGATTTGTAGACTCAGCAATTTAGACTACACCTTGACAGATTAACTGATGCCTTTTCTATTTTAAATGATTTGCAGGCATAGAGATTTGTTAGTTAAATGCAAGGAAGTTGAGCTTACTTCGGCCATTATGATCTCCAGTTTCTAATTTTCTTGCCCTACTTAGATTTTCATTACTTGAGCATGTATTTTTCTTGAAAAAGAACAACGGTTTGCTACTGAAGAATAATTTGAATTTTTTTCCATGTATAACCAAATAGCATTGTTTACTATTTGATTTGTGAAGTCAATTGAATTATATGAAACCTCGTATTATGTCTATGATTCTTACGATCATTTGTATTCGACTGTGTCCCGGCAAATTGAAGAAAAGAAGACATTGTTTTTATTTTGGAAATGCTTAATAAATTTAAATTACTATTATTATTATTATTCAGCCACTAATGAGTAAAACATGTGAAAAAATAATTTTACAAAATGAGCTAAAATTGAATTAATGTGTCTATGAACAAACAGGATTTGGCTTGGTGGCTTATTGATACCCTATTCCAAATATATAAGTGATGCAGCACTAAGAAATTATTACTATCGGATGACACTGAGTTGTGAGCTTTTGATCACCTCATCCATCTTCAAGATACCTCAACGCAGGTGTTAAACGATTTAAGATCATTTTCATTTGTGTTGAATTGGGGACAAAAACAAAGACTCAAACTGGAGAATGGTAATAGTTTAAACAACCAGGTAGGTATACAGAGAAGGTTTACACAAAAAGGAAAGTATCACTGAAACTTCATGTTGGTAGTTGGTATGAAGGGGGTCCATGACAAGTGATCACATTGTTTATACACACAGATTGGTTTACAAGAAAGGATCCAAATCTTCAAATTTCCAGGTTGTAAAGTTGATCATAAAAAGCCATCGAATTCAAACTTTGGAAAACTTCTTACAGGTTTTGAAAGGAAAAAACAACGTCTAAAGGCCAATACTAACTATCAGAACCTCGTTAGTTCCTGACCTCCCAAGTCCTGATGAACATGATTGTATGCTTGGAGTAAGAGTTCCCAGAAGAGTAACAGATTACCAAAGGAATGACAGTAACATGCAAGCTTACCACTTCCAAACAGTTCTATTCTGCAAAATGCTCGACAACTTGTGCGCATTTTATTCCTGGAAAGCATAGGCGACAATTCGAGCAAACAGCTGATCCTGATTAGTCTCAGTGGAGCCAATAAACTCCCCCATTACTTAGAATGCCTAATCTTTGCTATACTGACTCACCCAAATAACTGTTCAACCGTCTTATCTGAGCTATTTTTCTTGAATCTTCGGACACATTTCACAACTCATTCCAAAAGGCATAACTGGTCTCTGGGTCATGTTTCCTACAACTTCTGCCACAGTTCAAGACCCCTGGCTCTTCCTTTCATTTTGCCATCATCAGTTCTAACTTTTAGTAAAGAGAGAATCTGACGTCTCAGCTGGGTTCACCGTACTTTGATCCACTTGGAGTGGTCGCCCAAACATGGCCATTTTCTGCATCAAGCTCTGAAGGGCCTCATGTCTATTCGCTAGTTCCATGAGAACCTTGATTCTCCTAAACGACACATGACTTGGCTTCTGCCCCTTCTCAACCATCTCCAAGAAACACTTCTCTGCTTCCTCCAACTTCCCCATATCACAAAGCAAATCAAACAGCACATCAGAAACCAATGTATATGACCCAAAACCCTTCTCCACCATGTCACCCCAGAACTGCAGCGCCATCTCCACCTTCTCATGCCTCCTAAACAACCTTATCAAGAACATACAAGACTGCGTGTTCGGAAGGCACCCCTCAACCATCATCCTCTGGTACATGTTCCAAGAGCTCTGCAAATCATTGGACCAGTAAAAAACCCTAAAGAACAAATTGTAAGTCGTTGCATTCGGACTCAAACCCTTGGTCACCATCTCCTCCACCAACCCATGAGCATCACCAAGCCTCTTTGCAATGCAAAAGTTCCTGATGGCAGCATTGTAAGCCGCAGCATCAGGGTAACACCCATACTCCTTCATCTCCTTCAAAACATTCCTAGCCTTATCAGGCTGTCCAATCAACCCCAATCCACCGATGATACAAGTATACGTGATCACATCCGGCGAAAAATCCTGGTCACGCATTTCATCAAGCATCTTATAGGCCTTCTCAATTTCCCTCCCCTTGCAATAAACATCCATCAAACTATTGTACGTAACAACATCAGGCGTCACTCCCATTTCCTTCATCTCCTTAAAGAACAAGTCAGCATCCTCAGGGGTCTTCCACCCGGAAAGAAGAATGTTAAAAGTATGCAAATTTGGACGAAACCTATGCTTCAAACTATGATACACGTTTCTAGCATCGGCCATGCTCTTCTCCTGGCACAGCGTTCTCAAAAGAGCGTTAAAACAGTTAGTATCGAACTCTTGCACCAGCTTCCTGAACTTCCTAAACGACTCCACCGTTTGCCTAACGGAACACACTTTGGCGATCCTGCCCAACACGACCATAACGGTGCGCGCCGTTATGGCCGTTTGGTCCTTCCGACGCGCTTCGATTAGGAGCTCCCAAACTTGGCCGAACATGCGGCTTCTGCCAAGGATGTAGAGCATGGTGTCGAGGGAAAACGAGGAGTGGTAAAACCCTTTTCTTCTGCCGGTGTAACGGAAAAACTCGAGGGTTTGGGAGGGGTTACCGTGGCTGAAGCGGACGCGTTTCAGGACTTGGTCGATTACGTCGTTGGAGAGGAAAACGCCGCTTGATTTGAGGGATTGTTTCAGCTGTTCCGGTGTGGAGGTGCTACTGAGTATGCCGAAGACTTTCTGTACGTCGTCGTTTTGGTTGGAGCTTAAGAGGCGGTGCCGAATTAGGGTTGAGGGAGGAATGTAATTCGACGGGGATTGAAATGAGAAACGCCTCAGCAACATTTGAAATTTGTGAATGGAAATGGTTCGTTGAGGGAAAGAAGGAACGAAACACAAGGGTTCAACTGTTGCTACTCTTTCACTTTATGCAAGGGCTTGCAAATTGCAATTGGGCCTTGCTCTTGCTAGTCTTTCACTTTATAATCAGCTTAATGCATGGGAGTGGTTTCTGTTAAGTTCACCTCCAACTTTATTTTTTTCTTACAAAAATACCTTTAATGGAAACACACTTTTATAGAGATCAAATCTACATAAACATATACCAACAAGTCATTTTTCTAAGTGGTACTGGACTTCGTCCCTTTAAACAAGGTTTTGAATTTAAGTATTGTGAATTGAAAAAACATTATTTTTTTTTCAATGAAAATGAGTCATCGACAAAGCTGATTGATACTTTGTACCAATAATATGATTATCCAAAAATCTGATCATAATTTTTGTTGTTGTGTATCTGAAAATATCTTGTCCAGCTACATAATGAAAATGTATTTTAGTATGAGAAAAATTTTGTTTGATTTTTTCTAGAAAAAGTGTCATGATTTTTCCATAACTTTGATAAGGTCATCCACTTGATTAAGCATAATGCGTGAATTATTATAAATCTTTTGATATTTGTCTTTTGATTCATACCAATAACAAAAATATTGAATAACATTAAAAAAAACCTTGATTCAAAACATTCAAATCAGAAGAATTAAGCGGTTGATAGGTTAAAGTGTCAAACGGATGTCAAATCCTTTTAGAAGTCGCTACATGACATTCTTCATTATCTCTAGAAACATGATATGGTGCATTATCTTGTGTATGTAAATTTGTTCCTGTTCATGCTATCGTGGCTATTTTTCTTTGATGGCGGGTAAAATCTTGTTTATTAAGAACATCCAACTAACTTCTTTAATGATACAAGTAAATGGTTTTGTTTTAAGTGTCCCGGATATTCCCTATTAACACTTTACCTTCTTATGGGTACTTGACTGACTAGAGGAAAAACACCAATTTTTCTTAAAAATGTCTCATTACCTTCATCATCAAATCAGGGCCTAGCCACATTAGAGTGTCTTCTCTATGGAAATAAAAAACGAAAATGAAAATTTTGCACAATAGACCTTGGACTTTAAAGAAGTAGATATTCCTATATTGTAATTGTTCACTTTGAAAGGCATGTAGGGTGTTGTTTTATCCTGGAGTCTATAGCAACATTAAGTAACTGACACATCGCTGTATATATGATCGATTATCATCTTACATTTAGATTGAAACTTGAATTGAACCAACAATTAATTTTAACAACATATATTCTTTCTTTATGACTTGTAACTTGTTTTTCAGGGACATTGAACGGTAAATTCTTGTTAAATATTTTGATTTGGATTGATTGTTCTATTCCATAGCATGTAAAAAAATTATCAATTAAGAAAGAAAAAAAAAAAGAGAACAGAAAAGTTTTCTATATGTTTCTCACTTTACTTTTTCTTTTCTTTTTGTTTCTTCTAAATATATTAATATGACTTGCATAATAAAATATATTTTTCAGAATTAAGTGCCAATTTTAGTACACTCACGACAATCATCTTATTATCACTTAAAAACAGCAAAGATAGGAGGTATATCTAACTTGAGTTATGATTCGTTCAAAATGATAAGCTGATAGCTCCAAACTCTATAGTTATCCACTTAGGCTGGCTGGTGACTTACACAAAGTAATAGGATTTATTCATGTAAACTACACGAAATCAGATTGCACGAACAATGGTAAGGTACATACAAAGACATTTCTGATGTTTAAGTCAATAAGAACTCCACACATAACCTAAAAGTTATAAACGCGTATCTATCCTTTTTTTTAGATACCAAAACGCATATCTATCCTACTGACATTAGTTTTTTTTTTTTATCAGCAAAAAAAATAAACGACAAAAGCATGGATGATTACAATATGAGTCCTATCAAACAGAGGCCAGGCCGCCCCACATGTATACTCTTTACCATCGTATAGATTTATAGACATAAGCTTATAAAACTACCCAACATAGTTCATGAACCTTAATATATACCACTGTGACCACTGGCCAGAGCATATGGTAAGATACATATAGTAATATATCCTACTGACATTAGTAGTTACTAGTATTTATAAGAATAATCCTAGGTTGGATTTCTACACTCAAGACCCATGATCTTTATAGAGACATTGTATATATGCTGTTCTGGATTAGTAAATGGTAATTTAGTCCAGGATGTTATTTGACCAAAGTCAACACTTCAAGGAAAGAGCTTTGGATCACAATTGGGCCTAGGCCTAATACATAACAAATTAACAAGTTAAGAGATAATAAAAAAGAAGGAAAATAAAAAATATTTGATCGTGTGATAAGGAAAAAAAAAGAAAAAAAGAAATATAGGAAATGTAGAATTTATGGATATATAAATATCATATTGTTGTATCACTTGACACTTTCCTCTTTGTCATCTTATGTAATTTGAATCACACCTTGTGTTTTTCATGAATAATGTGTTGGATTAAGATTTTAATTAATATCAACTGTGAAGAAGCATGGCTGAAAATCTTCGCAGTGAAAACTGTCATTTTTCGGTTCAAAGTTCAAACCAACCTGCATCATGCACGTTATCCAGCAGCTGAAATTGGCATCAGCACACGTAACACGATATGTACTTTGTTTTGTGGGCCAGTTTATCAAAGTGGGAATAATTTTTTTTTTCGAAAGTAAGAATGAGTATCCAATCATTTATAAGACAAAATTAGACATATTTTTCTATATATAAGAAAGAAGAGATTAAATAACACCCACATAACTCACACCAAGTGTATAAATTATCGTTAAATATCAATAACTTTGAAACCAATACAATAATTTGATTGAAACTTCCAATGTCAAAATCCTGATCAACCTCTAAATAAGAGAATATATTACCTGAAACCGATTAGTCTGAATAATCAACTTTAGAGACTGGCAATCAAGTGAAAGAAAAATAATAAAAAAGACAAAATGCGCATTACTTAACAGGGGGTAAGAGAGAAAAGTAAAAAGCTAGTCCAAATATATTTCTAATACGTTAAAATTAGTGAGATTAATACCTGTGCCCAACCCTTGAAAACGCTTACACGCTCAAGATGCAAGCAAGAAAAGTTATCCAAGCTTCAGTTCAAGTGGTGGGGTGGCGGTGTTATTCCTTTAATTTGTAGACATATTTCATATAATAATATTCAAGCTATCACAGCCACACAATAGAAGTTGAAAATGGGTCTATATGCAATCACTGAAAGAGAGAAAGAGGTACTTGAAGAAGACGAGACCGTAAACGAGAACGATCGAGATCGAGGATGGAGATTGAAATTTTAGGGCATTTAGAAACTTAAATAGCACATTCCAAATTTTATTTAATTTATCTAGCGCAAATCTGTGTTTTTTCCTGTTATATATCATTTATTACATCTATTTTTTTTTTTATATTTTCTTGTTATTAATCATAAGTACCTCCCCTTTACATTCTAATATACCTTAATTTGAAGTAGACATTTATCATGCCTCTAAATTTTAAATACAACACTAGCATTAATAATAAATTACTAAAGCTTGATTTTAGGTTCAAATATATGAAAAAAAATATTTATTAAGAAGATCAGTTCCTTAAATAAATCTCAACATCTTCAAAGATTATTTCTTAATTTTCAGCAGAGGAATATCCCATATTAAAAAAATACTTTTTATAATCATAAAATTAAGCTATAAGTTTTATTAATTTTAAATTTTTCGTGCTAGGCAAGCAAGTTGAAAAGGACATGGCTGCTGCTAAAAAGCTCAATAATACCTATTTCGTTTGAAAAGTACACGAGGCTGCCCCAAGGGGGAGTCATTTAGCTAATTAATATTTTGCTTGTCAATCAAGTGAAGAGAGGACTCGTATTCTTCTGTTCTTCCCCAGCTGACTTCAACATTACTTGTTATAAAATCAGAGTTGTTGAATGCAACTTCATTTGCAGCTCGCTGATGAGTGATGTCTGTATATATTTTCGTTCTTCAATTACCTACTATTTTCAACGAGTTTACGTACGCTCATGATCACTCAAAGGGAAGCCTTGTTCTCTCTCTCTCTCTCTTTTGGAAGATTACTTTGTGTGTCAATCGATCACCCATTTGAATTATGTTAATATATTTTATCGTGGGTGAGACCAGTGATGTATTGAGATATTGCCGACATTGTCTGATTATCTTATTTTAGATAATGACGTGTTCAAATCTCTGAGGTCTGCTAACACCTTTCCTTTCGTTTTCGTACCATCATGATCTATCATTTGCCCATGTCATTTATTTACTATAATAAAAGTTACTTTTGGCTTGCTTTGTCTCGTGTTTTTCTTGAAGTGTCTTTTTTCTATTATTCATCAATAATTTCACCTGTTAATTGTTAGGCGGTGATTCATGATTCATGGACACTGTTATTTGCCTTATATATCCTTTTTCAACATTGATTATATTCTTCTCTGTTTATCACATTTATACTTTTGTCACTTTCTCTCCCTAGACGTAAATATTGAATGGTCCATCGTCCATGCAACATTTTTCTTAATAGTTTTTTTTTTTAATTTTAGAAAATGGTTGCTAAATATATTTTTTTACTTAAAATATTTCTTGAGCACTTGACTATTTGAATTTTGAAATTTCGTTCAAATGAGATGATCAATTTCTTTTCGTGTCATCACCATCCGTTTTTACGGGTTTTGCCACTGTGTATCCTAGCTTGTCCGATGTTAGATACCCTGTCTCATATGATTTTGTTCTCTAATTCACTCTTCTTTTTCTGGTTTTCTCTCTTGCATTAATTTTTGTTTCGTCGATTCACTTTTTTTTTTCTTATCCTTTTTGCCAGGGATGCTGTCATGCATCTAAGGTAGAGCTTTTGCCTTTCTTCAACCAACTCCTCTCCCATAGTTGTCATTGTACGTTGCACTCCTTTATCTCCCATAGTTGTCACTGTTGCACTCTTTAGGTGATTTTTTTTTTTTTTTTTAGTTTCTGAATATTTTGCTAATGCTTTGCGTGGATACTATTGCATAAGTTTGTGCGAATTTCTATGTTGATTACCGTTGATATTCTTTTTTGTTTTCTCTTAGGTTGTTCTGCACTGCTGCTTTCTATTTCTTTAGCAGATTTGAAGTTTGGAGACAGAGAGGTGACCTTGACAAAGAGTTGGTATTGCTTCTTTAAGATAAGCCCCATGCTTTTGCAGCTTTGCTTCTATACAAAATTATTGGATAACATTTCCATTAATCTGTCTGAAATGAAAGTAGAATATTGTACAGGGGAGGCAAGATGTGTGTGAAGTACATGCTAAAGGAGTTAGGTAAATGTGAATGTTACTGATTCTGATATTACAAATGCTAATCTGAGAAATGTTATACAGAGGGGTAGGATACATAGAAAGTCGCGCACAAGGCTGATTCAGTGTGGATGGGAGAGGGTATTTTAGGTAGTAAATGCTGTGAAGGAATACTGTGGATGGATCACACAAAAAACATACTTTGTAGGACCAATGCCGGGAGCACATTCAGCGGGTTCTCTGGTTTATGCAGGGGATCAATCAATTTTTTTCATACTTGTTTTGTTCTTATCTTCTGGTTTACTGATATCAGTGCTTTGTTTTGAATCATATTAATGATGACCAATGTTTTGTTTATTTGGTTATGTACATGGGTTGGGGTACCCTCCTTGTACCCCCATCAATATATTTTGTCCTTAAATAACATCTACATTAATACCAAATTAGGTTTAGTATGCCATTATGTTTTTTGTCCTTAATTGTTTTTTTAATTTAACTTTTTGCCCCTAAATAAAAAATTAAACGGTCTTGTTTATTATATTTGTTCTTCGTTTACATTTTTGGTCATGTCTTATTAAATATCACTACTAAGTAATGATATATCGATTATTATGAGTTGTCACGTTATTATTAATCTAACCTGACATACACATAAGAAAAAAAATTTAAAAATGTTTTCCGTTTTTCATTTTTCCATAAAATTTATTTTAGTTTGTTAACATTTTTTTTTTATTGATGTTAGTCCTTTAACATTTTACAAAATTCCCTTATAATTTTTGAAGAATTTTTTAATTAATCTTAGTCTCTTAACTTAAATTGTTCATCAAATTTCGAATCCCTTCTATCAAATATAATTGCTAGGTAATAATATGACAGTCACATGAATGCTTATATGTGCTACTAGTTTGATGAAATTTTAGTTAAAGACATTTTCTAGCCATTTTAGGGTGTTATAAAATTTTTTGCAGTATAAAATTAAAACCGCTAGAAAAAGGATTTAAAATTTTGAGGAAAAAAACCGAGAGCATCTCCAATTGAGGTTTCTTTCTAGGTGTTTAATGGGAAGAAACCGTTTCTTAATTTTTTTTTTTGCATTGGAACAGGTTGATGTGGCAAAGTGTGTTCTTTTATGGCTGAGAATCGTTTCTTATATAAGAAACCATACCTAACAATTAAAAAAATAATTTTCTAACACATAACAACTATTTAAACAATAAAAAATTGATTTTCTCAGCTTCAACATGAGGGAAAATAAAACTGTTAAGGGAAGAATATGAAACATATATACTCGTTGAACAACCACAATAAATCCCAAAAATCATAAAATTTGAAAAATAAGGTAATTTAAATCCAGATTTAAGCAAAACAGTAAAGAAAAAAAAGGTGAAAACCAAACGCAATCAAGGTGAAGGCATACGCACCATGACGGAGACGAGACAATGGCCGGAGACGCAAGTAGTAAGGTAGTTTTTTAGGTAATGAGGTGAGACGATCTGGACCGTCCATTTTATTAATGAGGATGAATTTGAACCATATAACAAATGAGGTAATTAATGAAGAAGGATTTTGACCGTTGATGAAAATGTAACCGTTGCTATTGACAGTTGATCTGAAACTAATATCGTTGAAGTGCAGAAATGAACGTTCTATGGAAATGTTTTCACTTTCGATTCATAATTATGTTTTTTTATTTCAATGTCATTGTATTTAAATATATATTATTATGTAAAAATGTATTTTTTTAGTGTTACACATTTCCTTTGAATGTTATGTAATTTTTTAATTTTTAATTTATATTTTATATTTTCTTTCATTTATTCATATTTATTATTTGTATACATAAAAACTGAAAAATGAATTAATTATTTTATTGGAATAATAATTAAATTATAATAAAATAATTTAAATGTTTGGATTTCTTGCGATTTTTTATTATTTCTTGCATTGGAGTAAAATTTTATATGAGTTTTTTATGAGTGATATGATACTGCGGGAACTACAAAAAATGACGCGAAAACCACAAAAAGATAATTAAGAAACCCATATAAAAAAAAACTTGAGTGAAAGATGCTATGAGAAAGAAATGTAATAAGCAAAACTAACAATCAACTTATTAAATGAGTTAGAAGATCAGGCAGAACTAATTAGAGAGGGCTGGTAGATTGAATTATATATCCTAGCCTACTATTTTTTTGTGAATTAAGCAAATTTACCTGATATGTTTAACTTATTTTTATTTATTTATAGGAATTAAACTTAAATATTAAAAATTTATAATAATTTATAAACGTTACAAAATCAATTAAGTTAGGCTCCGTTATATGTATTGAACATATACATTTTGCCACCAGGAAGAGAAGGTAAAATTTATTCAAATATTAGTAACTTGCAACATTTAAATTTAATTGACTTGCATGATTACCAACTTAAAAATGCAACGTGTTAATAAAAAAATAAATGAAGATTAATGTTTAAAACACGAACAGATAGAGAAGAACTATTTGGATTTTGGAATCAGAATGCTGACCGAGTGTTAAAACGCACTGACTCTTTGAGCCCACGAAAAAGAATTGTTATTATTTGGTTAACTTGTTTCTGTTGGCGTGAGAAAAGTCAAAGGATCTCAAGTCGTCAAAATCAAAAACATAAAACATACCAAGAAAAAAACAGTTCAGCGTTCTGCAAGACTGCAACTATTGGGGAATCTTTCGCAGCCTCCCACTAAATCTTTTGAAAAAATATTGAATCCTCAAAGTGCCGATCCTCCTAAATCCAATGTTTGCTCTTTTTAGCCCTTCTCTCCCTATATATTTTTTCACAAGCACCTCTTTCAATTCTCTCCGTTTCACTAGCTCTTATTCCAAAGCAAAAGAAGAAGAAAGGGCAAATTAGTATAATATGGAGACCATGAATGTTCAGGTGATGAGAAGCTTATCAGATATGGTAATTAAAAAAGGACCATGGACTGAGGAAGAAGATTCTGTTCTGATCAACTATGTCAACGTCCACGGCGAAGGCCACTGGAACTCCCTCGCTCGCTCTTCAGGTAATTAAATTAAGCATTCATGCATATATCACTTCTTATATATCATGTAGAAAATAATCGGGACCATAATAATTAATTTCTGGTACCTTGATTACCACGAATCGTGGCTTATTTATGTGTTTGATTATTTGACATGCAGGTTTAAAGCGAACGGGCAAAAGCTGCAGACTAAGATGGTTCAACTACTTGCGCCCAAATGTTCGACGTGGGAACATCACCCTTCAAGAACAGCTCTTGATTCTCGAACTCCATTCCCACTGGGGCAATCGGTACGTATATTATTAAGTATCGCTCCATGATTGTGATTTGGGCCCTCTGCCATCTCAATTGAGACAGGATCGGCCACAATTTATCTACAGTTTACTGTAGTCATGGAAGTTGATAAAAACTAATTAATATAATATGTTGTGCTATTATTTATTAATTGAAGGTGGGCCAAAATAGCAGAACAACTGCCAGGGAGAACAGACAATGAGATAAAGAACTATTGGAGGACTCGAGTGGTGAAGCAGGCTAAGCAACTCAAATGTCATGTAAACAGCAAACAGTTCAGGGACGCCTTGCGTTTCGTTTGGATGCCGCGCCTTATGGAGCAGATTCAGGCTTCTTCTTCTTCCTATGGCCTTGATCAAACCACGTTGTGCAACACTCAAACCCACAGAGACAACTCAATGGTTTCATCGTACTCATCAGAGGTTGATCTTCAGCCTCCTTCTCTTTCTGATACAAGTATAACTTCATCATCTTACAATTTAATTGGTGATGGAGGCCTGTCAACGGAAAGTGCAGAAAAGGGGTCCATATACTCTCTTTGGCAGCATTGGGACTACTCTGACATACAAGCATTTGAGCCATGCAATGGTTTTGGTGATGCAGACTTGTGGACCGATGAAAACATGTGGTTCTTGCAGCAGCATCTTGCTGATGAATTATGATCCAGTTTTGCAATTTACACTAGGCTTTGCAATTAACAAGTTCAACGATATATCGCTAATTAAACTACTGAATGTCATTATTTGAGTGATGATTGATTGTTTGTAATTGTCCTACATGATACATTAATTTTCTTATGAAATAAGATACTTGTAGTTGAATAGTACATTTCTCTAAGAACATGTAGGAACTCAATTTAAGTTGACCCTCTGTTTAGTGTCCGTTATTGTTATATACAATATAAGAACATTCATTAATTTTAATTTTGCTCGAATGATAGATTTCAACTGAAGTTTTTCAATGAGATCCATTTTATCTTTCTACTGACACAGTAACTCTCATTCTAATTTTGATTTATTTTTAAGAGCCAACTTAAAGAATTCCATTGGAAATGTTCTAACACCCTTTAATAAAAGAATAGGGTTTGCTTTTACGGAAACAAATAAAAAAATATATTCAGGACATCGAAACTATGTAGCAAAGAAGTATGATGATGATCCTCTAGAAACAAATTAAGTAGCAAACTATATATGCGTTGTAGTTTGCGTTGTAATCCTCTAGAAACAGATGAGAAGAAGAAAAACGTGATGGAATTTTGAAATTAGTTAACATATTAGGAAGACTGGGATCACTGGATCAGTAGTAGTATATTGGTTTAAATTCAATGGGTATCTCATTGGAAGCACTAAGTGCCGCAACCTTTGAAAAACAAAACCTTTTTCATTCTTATGTTATTCGAGCCTTGAATCGTTCTCACGTAATTGGGCGGTCAACTAAATATATTGTTTCTTTTTCTTTGCCCTTGGATGTCTCTTGTTGTAGAGTTTTATTGTCACACAGGACCTCATATCAAAACAGCACTGTTTTATTTTCGTTGTTTTCATACCAGGTTTCACTTGACGGAGAACAAAATAAATCCATGAATGTTATATCTCTATATGTAATGAAACAAAGAATAATTTTGTGGGAAGAGGATGCTAAATCATTGTGTGCTAAAACAGAACAGTGCTCCGCATGTGGTTGGAAGGAGGGGGGAACAAGCCGTGGCGCTTCGCATGATCGCATCTCAGGAACCAAAGCTGGTTTCTATGGAACTCAAGACACTCTCTATGATCACAAAGGCCTTCATTACTTCAACAACTGCTCTATTCAAGGTTCTGTTCTTTTCATCTTCGGTTCCGCCAGGTCCCTTTACGAGGTCTTCTTTCGTTTCCTACCTTTTTTTTTCTTCTTTTTCGTGTCTGGACTTGACCAAGGTCCAAACATGCCGTTTTTTAGCACAACAATATAGCCCAATATCCCTTTTATGGCTGCAGATGGGCTTCTTCTGCCCCAATTGAACTTAATGATATTTTTTTTTTCTTGAGAAATAATTAGTAATACATTCTTTTAATTCACTTTTTTTTATAAAAAAAAACACATATTCTTTGGTATTAGAGTTTAATGATTATATACAATTAGTGTTAAATATTTTATATTATCAATCAATTAAAAAAAATAATTATTAATATCAGTAATTCTTAAAATGTCAACAAACTTATTTTTTCTTATTATTTTGAGTACCTGAAGTCTATTGAACAAATAGTAAAAATATGCTAAAAGTAGTGTATTAGGCAATGTGTCGGTGTTACACCATTACTCTTCTATTCTCATACTAGCATCAACTTTGGTGGGTTAATTTACCATTGGTAAGTTTTATATTCAATTGACAAGCAGAATTGCTATCTAAATTCCACAACCAAGAAGGTGGCTTCCATCACTGCTCAAAAACTGCATAGCAACAGGTAGTGGGCAGATTTATCTTGGAAGAGCATGGGGAGATTATTCCAGAGTTATTTTCTCATACACCTACATGGACAACATAGTTCTCCCCAAAGGATGGAGTGATTGGGGTGACCAAAAGCGTGACTCGTTAGTTCAATATTGCACCACACTTGGAATCCTACGTTTTCTCTACACAAATTACGCAACGAAGGGTTAATTTTGTGTTTAATTGGTTTGTGTGTTTCAGGAGAGTATATTATGGAGAATACAAGTGTAGTGGGCCAGGAGCTAACTTGGCTGGAAGTGTGCCATGGGCACGGGTACTGACGGATGAAGAGGCCAAGCCTTTTATTGGAATGCAATTCATTGAACGGGACACTTGGCTTGCTAGCCCCTAAACAGCCTAAAATTATTAGGTGATCATTATCATTAATAATCGCGCCAGACCTAAACAACCCTAGTACTTCATTAATAACAAGCAACATGGTGAAAATGAAAGATTGAGACTTGAAATTATGTTATAAATTTAATATGTATTTATAAACTAATAATACCCTGTTTCTGAATTTTCATCATTGCCAGATAATTTACAAATGATGTCTTCCATTGCTCTAATTAACTACTTGAAAATAAGAGCACCACATTCATTCATGTATGTCGCACCACCAAGTCTTGTTGCTTAATGTTTAATACTGTTTTTTATGCGAGAAAAGACCAATGTTAGCACAATGAAAAACCACGCGTGCGCAACGCTAAACCAGCTTTATACCCATCAATGTACGGAAAAGAAAAGCATCAATTTTTATCTTCAAGCTTGTGAGATATGGATTGACAACATGATGTAGCAGGAGTAACCAAAAAACACAAACATGATGTAGCAGGACAAGACAGGGAACAGAATTTTAAGGCCAAATACAACACTCAGCTAATTTCCAGTGTTTGGTCTCCTCTTTGTGATCAATGAAGAAACTCCAGAAGCCATCAAGGTTGTCCATGCCTGTGGATGCTTTCCCTGGTTTCTTCACCACAATAATGGGAGTCAAGTCTTTTGTCTCTTTTTCTTTCCACATTGGACTCTGTGGCACTAGATCATGGTGACAGCATATTATCAAGGCTTCTAGTAATAGCAAGATTGAAGCCATTATTAGTAGACTAGAGATGGGACATTTGATTGGAAGGCTTTGCTAGGAATAGATGAGAAATATCATATATATATATAAAGTTCTGCCCTTCACCCTTACATGTTTTTAATATCAAAATTTGAAGGGAAACCTTCTTTCTTTTGGAGAAATAAAAAATCTGGATTGCTTATGAAATTAAACAATCTTAAATATCACATTTAAGTCAGGTCTTCAACACGGTTTTTTCATTTTCTTGCCAAATTATGACGATACAAGTAAAATGTAATAATGGATTTGGGTCGTCCAAACCAGATATTTATATAAAATTGTTAGTTGATTCGTGTTTGGTGTATAAAAATGGAAAATTCAAGAGCAGTTTATCCATTGTTAGTTAATGCCTTAAGAAATGCTTTGAACACTAAACTGTTCCATCCAAGTTTTGTTGGTGAGTTTGCCATCTAAGCCTTTTCAGGCATGTCTTAGAGCGTTGAACGGCCTAAATAGAAAAATATTATAAACTATGGGCGAGCTTCTTGCATGATCTTGCTGAACTACCACCAAAAAACTTCCCACAAACACTTGGCTTGTGATTAATGGCATAGAGTAAGATTTTCTTTTTCTCACGTCGACAGCATTTGCCGGAAATTTAAGTTTAACAACTTTGAAAATTATTTGTTATCGTGAAAAAATGGACATTAGCAAAAAGAAACATAAATGATTATCGCCATCATCCCCACTGAGTTGTTACCCGTGCTACATTTTTCTTTTATAAATTTCTTTTGTACTACTTCAAAGATCATGGCAATAATTGCATGAAAAAATTACTGTCTACCAACCATATGCAATTTGGGAAGTGAATCTACCCAAGATAGTATAGAGAAAACCTTCTTTCGGGTCAGTGTCTAGCTACACCTACCATTTTGGTTAATTCAAGCATGCATCGTAAAGGGTTGATGGAACAACTGTAACTTAATTCTTTGTCAAATTAGTCGGTAAGACCGAATTAAACAAGCAAAACTTTACTATCAAGAAGGGAAGGCCTCCTTTCTTTTTGTTTAATTTACAATTGGTGTCTGCTTGTGATTCGTGTGGCTAGAACTGGAAGTGTTTGCATCATATGGAATATAACTCTTCAACCAATAAAAAAAATGATCGAATGACAATGACACTAAAACCATTTTGCGAACTTTAGTCACTACCAGTAAAGCTGAAATGTTGGTAAATGTGATTTTCCTAAGTAAATCATCTGCCTAGTCAAATTAATCTTATTGTAGTTGTGACACCTTTTATCCCATACATATATGTATTAATAAAAGGAAAAGAAATCATAATTAATTAAATATTTTAAAACACATTTAAATAAAATCTTTTCAACAGGGTAAAAGGCTCACATTTATTTTCTTCTAGATCATATTCAAATTTGTCCAAATAAATAATAAAGTCATCTCGGCTCAGACAAGGCCGCCTAAGACTTCATAGAATTAATATAAAAACCTATACATCAATGTCATATCATATCAGAAAATTGTGTTCCGACATCCTTGAGCACAAGGTTCTTTAAAGCAATTCACCTAGTCATCCGCTTTCCCGAACACAAAGTTCAAGATGATCACAGAATCCAAATACAAACAACACACAAAGAGTAAATTATCACATTCCTAACTAATAGAGAAACAAGACAACTAGATATACATATCGTATAAATGAGATACAACTTAAACCTAACTCATGTAATTCCACCACTTTGTCATTTAAAATTCACTTTTCAATCATCAATCACATTACCCATGAATCACACACTCCGATCAAGACATAATAACACATCAATTTCATAATAAACAATTAGCAAGTGTATGCAACTGTTATGTTAAGACTCAAGCCTATATGCAATGTGGTACCGTGTAAGTGAAAAATCACCCTGGGGCACTTAGGAGTTATAGGACTATATAACAAGACACACCATAACATGGGTATGTTAGGTTATCCTCACTAAGTAAAATCATAGGGAGACCAATCAGGGTCACGCTGTTTTGCGAGAATGCTCCAGCCATGTGGGATCGGTACAAGCTTAAAGGAACACTCAAACCAGGTGTATTTATCTCAAGACCTATACTCCGAAGAGTTCGTCAGGGTCTCTCCCTCCTGATTCAGGTTCAACCCCTAAAATAATATTTTACATGACATGAATATTACGTAAGAACTATTGTTATTTAAAAAACAGTTTTTATCTGTTAAAAATAATTAAGAGGTAATTATTGAGATCTATATAAAGAAATATAAAAAATGAAATAATTTGTGGAAATCATTTAAGTTTTTAAAGAATTACAAATTTAAAATGGAAGGTTGCTAAAATTCTTAAAACTGATGTCACATAGTAAGACTTATCCAAAAAGTAAAATATAAAATTAATGTAAAACATAAAAATATTAAATTGCAAAAGATTATTCATATTTAAAAGTATAAATGAATCACAGCAAATATAATAAAATGCTAAATTGTATCTAATTATTATGGGTTTTTTTTTTTGCTGAATATCTAATTATCATGGTATTTCAATATATCTTAGTATAAAAATTCGAAAAGTTAAAAAAAATAAGTATGAACTACAGATAAAAGAATATAAAGTATTATGAGATATTTGACATATAAATATAGACATGTATTACAATTACGACATGACACAACTAGTACTTAAAAAGGATGCGTGCTTCCTTCCTAGCCAATATCTCAAAGTGCCAGTTAATTATACAGGAGGGTTGGCTGAAAGTACTACTTGATAGGAAACAAGAATTTGGTCCAAGCCAGAGGTGTACCAAGACGTAAAGACCAAAGACTATGTTTAATCAAATTTTCACATTAAGATGAAGAAAAAGTAGTTAAAAGTTACTTTTGTGATCCTTGTTTTTTAATTGTGTGAATGCGAATCCAAACTTCCTATAAAAGCATCTCAACAAGTAATCTGAAGAAAGAAAAAAAATAACAAACAACAATAATAACAACCAACCAACCCCAAGATAGAAATGTAAAGACCTTAATTTCCAGCAAGAACATTTGGCTCCGGTCCAGAATTCTCATGTGACCACAAGAAGGGTGCAGAACCGAAGAGAGTCCCACTTCCAATACAGACCAATAGAGCTAGCTAGCTACAATAGCAACGAATCGGACCCCACCCCCGCCAAATAAACCACGTTAAAGTCAATCTGGTTCGATGCAGCAAATGAAAAGACTATTACAACTGGTCTTGGTGGGTGCAACTGTCCGTGATCATTCATAACTGTGATCTTGTCCTCTCTGCTTGTCATCTACCAAGAACCGACCTCCGCCTGAGAAGATATAGCTCAAGCTTTGCCACTTATATATATATATATATATATATATATTATCAACAAATGTTAGGTTGTTAGAAATAGGACTTGAACTCGTGATCTGTTTTCTAACAGATTCCCTCATTTTTCAAAGTACTACAATATATGTATGTCATGACTCATGACTGGGCCCGTTGCAGCTAGCTCCTACATTATTTGCTGACTGCAGTATAGGTCTAGTGATCCCTAATTCAACTAGTCTGTTTCCCAAGTTTCAAATTTTACATGTAATTCGATGGTTTCATATCTCAATACCATTTGTTTTTATTAACTTTCAACTAGATTTTTGGGGCAATTATCCAGTATCCCCTAGCAAAAAAATCAGAGACAAATCACTCGAGGATATTGAGATTCTGTTAGAAAACAGAATAGGTTGTAGGATTGAACATAAATAGCTGAAGGACCCAACAGAAATGTGGTAGAACGAAACTAGCAACCACACACATACAAAGATGGAGCAAAAACTGATTTGTTGTATTTCAGTTATGCATCATATTTAAAGTGTTACAATGAGAGTTTAAATACAAAAGCTATAAAAGTTTCCTAGTGGGCAGAGCAGAAAGCAATCAAATGGCTACCAAGGCTACAAGCAATTTGATTGTATCATGTCTTGCCATTAGAGCAAATTTGTAAAAAAAAATCAACACCATGTTGCTAAAATTAACCTTTTACCACCAATCTAACTTTTTTTTCCCACAAAACCATCAAAATTAAGTTTTGTTATATAAACTCACAGAACACTAATTATTACCTTTTGATTATCACTGTTTACCAATTGCCAAATGTTTGGTTTTCTCTATCATATTGATATTCTCTTGTATGAAACTTCTCCATCATTCTATTTCAGCAACTTCAACATTCATTCAGTTGTAGCTAAATTGAATCTAGCATAGATGTCATTTAAGGTTTTGGTACCTTTCATTAGAATAATGTCACTATCATACTTTTCTCCATCTCAGTAGTTTTGCTCTTACAAATTGTCTTCTCTAGGCAGTCCCTTTCTTAAGCCTTCAACTTAACATTTCTCCCAATTCTGTTTTGATAGCTCACCAAATTTCACATATTTGCTGACAAGGATTCTTTTAGTGTCTAATTCGTGGTCATAAGAAAACTTGCAAAGCAAACAACCTTGATCATCTCTCAAGGATCTCTGATTTTTACTGGACAAAAGGTTGATTTAAGAATAAAAACATATTGCAAGTAGAAATAGAAATCAATTCAATAAAAATGACCAATCCATTTGTTCAACATCCAAATTCTTGATTCAATTCTATTTTGACCTTGAATTTAACCAATTAAGCATCAATAATTTCAATAGAATACCCACTGAATTAAGCAACCATAATTTAATTAATTTAGGTTTGACAGTCAAGTGCCTTCTAAGTCACCAGACCAATTTCTAAATTGATTATTCTTTTATCAAGTAAATGATTAAGCATCAAAGACCCTATCAATCTCAATTTGAATATGAAAAATCATGCATCACAGTCCCTGATCAAGAATACAAACCCAAATTTAGATGATGATGCATCAACCCATAAGAATTCACAATCAAGATTTAAAGAAAATGAGAAATATCGATAGAGAGATGATATAAAATAAGAATTGAAAAGAAGTTTAAAATCAAACCTCAAAGAAAACGAAAACAACAAAAGGGTAATAAAGTAAGAGAAAGCCGAGAGTGATGAAAACCCTAGTGAGAAATAAAGCACAAATCAAACTGTAAAGGATCTCTTATCAAATGTCCTAAAAATAGGTTTAAATAGAGGCTAGCAAGGATAAATTAAGACCTTAGTTTGAAATTGGAGCTCATTAGTGTTTTAGTAAGAGCTCAAATACAAAAGCTATAAAATCCCCTTAAGTAGAGCAAAAAGCAATTAGACTAATGTGCAAAATTAAACATCATACCAGACCATTGTTAATGGAAAACTTCAACTAGTTGTGAGACTCTAAGTGTCATTTGAAACCTGTTAAATTAATTGTCAAGGGAGAAAATTCAGAAGTTTCATCTCAAGTACGGGGAGCTGTGGCTTTTTGATTGTTCAAGAGCCAGTTATGTATAGTAGACAGAAAGATCTGGTTTCTGCTCTCCGTCAAAATTAAGTTGACTTTCAAATTCAAGTAGCTGGCTTTCTTTTCTTTGTCAGTGTCAACAAAGACCAAAATATCAGTCTCCAGTTGCATCATAGATTGACTTTCATAATTTTAAATGCAAGACTAAACATGCTAGCATGTTATACTTATTCAACAAAAAAGATTCCAACTTTTTCAACACAAATCAAGTGACCAAACACCAATTAATCATTATTTTTTAATAAGCGTTAAGGGGGGAACTTGTTAAAAAACCATGTTGAAACTTTTAAAATGGTGCTAAAAATTACTCTACCTGAACTCCTTTAAACATTGTGAAACTTTGGGGGGGTAATAAATACAAATGGAAGCTAGTATTTTGTAAAACTTTACGCATTTTTAGATCCTGTGGCTCTGTAGCATGATGGCCTTGAGCTAATGACTTTGCTTAAAATAAATATATAAATGATGGTGCTGCGGAATTCATATTAGGTCATCATTCGCTACGTCAAAATACCCTTGTATAGGAATTCAAAGGTTGCCTATATTTTACAACAGTACCAACTATGGGTAGAATATTTTTCCCCCTAATGTAAGTCACTAATGGCGACCTTATCAAACTATAAAGGCTATAAAGCAAGAGAAAGATTTAAATAAAGAAAAAAGGGCTGTGAAACACTTCAACTATTGACTAACATAACAATAAATTAGGTGGTGGAAGAATATCAACAATGAATAATGCGATCTAAGTGTCAGGGAGAAGCAGGTGCGAGATGGGTATCTTGTTGTCGTTGGATCTTGAAGAGGTCAAGGCGAGCGTCTCCCAATCTTAGAGAGTATGCTGCTTGCTTGTATTGGGCCCACGTAAAGGGCTTATAGAGACTTGGATTGTGGGGTGTCACCATCATTGGCAGTGGAGTGATCCACCTATTCAGCGGTGGTGCTGCAAAGTACATCATTGACATTCTGGCCTTTGTTGTGTTCGTCAACACCCTGTGTCTCACGCTTGCAAACCTTCCATTTGTCAAAACCTTTACAAACATATCAAACAATTTGTTACTAGCTAGGAAAATGATGTTCATGAAATTTTTAAAAAAAGCATAGTGAAAAGTCTCATCCAATCACTTGGGTAAGAATTATTATGCCTAAGGCATGTCTATTGTGGGGGAATAGATTCAATTAATTTTGTAACATTAACCAAATTATATTTAGGGGATACTTAAAATTTTTGAAAAACTTTTCTGAATTTTCTTAGTTTCAGGTACATTAAATTAAATGTGAGTGGAACACACTTTTTGTGACCAGGAGGACTTTTACTGGTACATATCACTAGAGAAATGGGAACAAAATGTGAAAATGACATGATGCTGAATTAATTGAAAGAAATGTGAAGTTGATTAATGGTAATCGGGGTTGTGAGTGTGATATTGAGTTGATTAGAAACCAACCTGCAAGGCATCGCCAACCATAACGAAGAATTCATTGGGGTCAGGGGGGACAGGGATCCACAAGCCATCGTGGGTGGAAATCTGAAGGCCATCAACGTTGTTGGACCGCATGATGGTCAAGATCTGAGGGTCAGAATGCTCTCCAAAGCCAATGTTGTTGTTGTTGTTGTTGTTATTATTTTGGCTCTGGATTTGACGTGCCTCAACTTTGGACGTGTCCCAATTCTTGGTGCCCTTTAGGCTCACGGGAGGGTATTGATTGATCCTTAGAAGTGAGTCACTATGAACGTCTCTGATGAGCTTGCTGAGTGAGAATTTGTCTTGGACCCACAAACCCTCCGCCACCAGATCAAGAAGCTCACATGTTAGTTCCTTAGCTGCTTCTATGTAATCATTCACGACACAACTGCAGTTGGCCAGAAATAACGGTCATCACTCACGGTATTAATTCATTTGTATCGTGTAATTTTTCGCACCACTCCATTTGTAGGTTAAAAAGATACCTTTAATACACTGAAACAAACGTCTTTTCCTATGTTACCAAATACTAGCAGGCAAAGACACATGCATGGAGCGTCATATGATGCACAACATTACTTTTCGTTTTTAAGTAGAAAAAAAAAAATTCTCCTTTCTGTATTAATTCTTGATTTGATTGTGAGTTGTTGGTTTCTATGTGACTGTGTTAGCCCAATATTTGGTCCATTTCCTTGTAGTGAAATGAGGATACATGGTCACTGGCTTAGTATGTACATGCTAGGAAAAGTAGGCAACGTGGCTCTACTATATGAAGAAAGACCAATACTAGTCATAGCACAAATAACAGAAGTTGTTACATGATTTTGCTGTGCTAAACGAAGGTTATAACCACATGTTGTATTTGTAGCCTTTTCGGGTCATTCACAATTCTGCCTAGCTAAAAGATAAAAAATTTTAAGCCAAAGTTATGCGCGTGATTTTGTTACAGAATATAAGTTTTAAGTGCTTGCTACCTATACTATGTCAAAAAAAAGGTACCTGCTACCTATACAATGCGGCCAAGTAGATCCCATTGTCAAATAAAAGTAGTACGTGTGTGTTTGGAATGATTTTGGATAGTGCAAAATCAGGTTATAATTTTAGATAGATAGTTATATGTTTAGTTCTATACTATTAAGTTGAAAAAAATTTAAATAATTTTTATATTAAATAAAAAAGTATACAAATTTTTACAAGGTTACTTTAAAAATAAAAACATTTAAGAATAAATATTTTACTTCACAAGTAATTTTGAATAAAGTCAATTTTGTAAAATCACTGCCAAGTAATGACTTATCGTAAACCCAATATATAACGTGATTGTCGTGTTATTATTACGATGGTTCTATGTGTTGGGCCCACCACCCATAGAAAGGTGCTCCATAAAACTAAAACAGTTCTACTGCAGCTAATTTGCCATCCAATTTAAACAAGAAAAATGACACAATACACGCTCATTTCTGGATAAAGGAGGCGGAAAAGAAGAAAGAGAGGAAGAAAAAACCTAAAAAAATGTGATAATTAAAGTGATATGCTCGAAAGAGAAGGAGATGAAATATTATACAGGTATATGAATATAATTTTGTGTAAAAAAATTGTTACTAATTTTAATGCTAAAGATGCTGCTTGATGAATCATTATAAAAAATACATAAAAATACACGATAATTCTTATATAGTATCATGGTATTTTAAAATGTGTACAATGTATTTTAAATGTTAAAATCAGAGAATTCAACTACACATCAACCCGGGTTTGTACTCCCAAGAAAAAATATTTATTAGGGTTGTTTGGCACAGCCATTTTTGTGCACGTGTTGCTTATACCTTTTCAACTCAAATATTCATATTTAATGGATAGAAAATTCATAAACTAAGCTGGCATAATTGTTGGTATTTTACTTTATTGATTATACACGGAAAGTGGTAGACAGAGCCTATTAAACTATATGTATAATTAACTAAAAGAAACCAAGATGATGATCAATATGCATAAAAGCCTAGATGGATCCGTCCCCTGAACGATCACAATGGTCTCCACAACTAATGAAAATGTGTAGAAGTCTTTACCAAATACCTAGTAGCCAAATCAACCACAAAAAACAGCTACATAAATGCACTGATTCGAAAATGGTAAGGTGAGGCAAAATGATCAGCTTTCTTTTAGGAATCAAAATGAGCTTGTTAAAATGTTAAATATTGAAGAAATTGTCAAATTATGTAGCATTCACAATTTCCAATATAAAGGCAAGATGTCCCTGTTAAGCACCAATGATATTATACAAGTTTCCTAAACAACCTTTTTTTTCATCATTCATTTGTTACAATAAATGTGCTTGTTTTGATTCATTCCAATTAAATTAATCCTGTGAAATGTTATCTCAATATGGAAATATATACAGCTATCAAATATATCACCAAAAAAGAAAAATGAAAGTTATATCAATTTCGTCAGGGTTACAGACTCAAGCACCTACCAGCCTGCTTGGCTCTTAAGAAACACAAACAGATAAGGGCTTGTTCCCTACCCTACATCCCCCCCGGGCTCTACCTCTCTCTCTCACACACACACATGCCAATATACAGCAATTATTATATAATTAATATTCCAAACAGTAAAGCTTTAAAAACGATGTTATTTTCTTATCAATACGAATCATCCAACTCAGGTATTAGAAAATTTATAACATTTCATGCTACTTAAACGGTTACTATTTTCACCACGTATTAATTATGATATGAAAGATGTGACGCAAATATGGAATCTGTTATGTGTTGAAAGTTGTTAAGAAAAGAAAGGAAATAGTAGAAGAGTAGTACAATTAATGAGTGAGTACCTGAACTTAGTAGGGTCTTTTGCTATGGTTTTGGATCTCTCAGATATAGAAAGAGGATTGGTATGAAGGAGGAGATACTCGAGGTGACCCATATCACCATTGGGGCCAATATTTCTGCAGCCATAGCCAAAAGGATTGGCAGGGCCAGCTTGGCGCTTCTCCGAGGAGGTTTTGGAGAAAAACTCCTTTCCCTCCTCTTCCAATCTTGCAATAACCTCCTTTGGCACACTGTGATTCACCACCTTGAAGAAACCGTATTCCTCACATGCTTTCACCACTAGTTCTGCCAACTTCGATCTTTCCAGGGAAAGGTCTATCGTCGGAACTCCCATGGCCTTTGTTTTCTTGGTTCTTACCATCATGGATGTTGGACAAGGGGCAACCATTGCTATATCGAAGAAATATATGTGTGTGTATATATATATATATATATATATATATATATATATATATATTGATCGATACAGAAAATTATCTCAAATGAATGGCTAGCTTGTAGAAATAATATAACATGAGACTCAGGAGAGGGGTGTAGATTTTTGGAAAAGTAGCATCATATATCATCTATATATACTTGACATATAAGGGATGGGAAGGGGAGAGAGAATGAAGAGAAGGAAAAAGGGTCATGTTTAAATTTTAACATTTTTTATTAAAATCAATTAAACTATTACGTGCAGGACCGAGATGGGGTATGATGATTAATTAAGTAAAAAAACAATTATATATAGAGAGAAATGATATTTTATATATTACAATAAGAAATGGATATATTAAATCCTATGTTTATTTAAGGTGGCGTGGACTTTGTAGACAAGACAGTCCAAGGTGGGTGAAAAAAGCAAAACGAATTCAAACGGAAGAAGGAATTATAAACTTTGTGTGCATGAATTGATAGAAGAAATTTGTCAAGTCCCAACCAAATCCTCCTATCCTATAGCCTCTTCGATAGTCTACAGTAATTAAGACGGAATCTAAAGCGGAGTAACTAACTAATCAGAATTAATGTAATTAAACAAGAATGTTCAGCAAGTCATTAATTAGGTGGATTAATTTATAGAAGACCTCAGATTTCTACTGTTATACTGTCACATTTATTTTATTTTATATTTTTGAGTAAGATTTTAAGGTAGGAAGTGACAACAATAGGTTTAGGTGAAAGAAAAATTAGGGACTTGGGAGCCAACAGGTAGCGGCTGTTTGCTGCCTTAATTGGACTTGGCTGCTACCAAAACTTTTCAGAACCGCGTGGTCTAAAAGGTGCTCTTGGCTACTCTACATATGTTAGATACGAGTTACGCGCATATGTTTGACTCAGCCACTGAAAGCTTGTAGTACTTTACAGCACTGGGGTCTTTTTTATTAAAATAAAAATATAGACCCGCGAATTCGTGTCATTTCTTTTATTGACCTTTTGTTTTAATTTTTCAACTTGTAGTATTATATGTAATTCTCTCTCTCTCTCTCTCTATGTATATAAAAGCATATGATGAAAAAATTATAGTTAGAAAGGAAAATCTTATTGAAGATAGTTACTTAGGTTTTATTACAAATTTGTTATTGACAAATATTTTATACCAATAATTTGGTAAAAAAAATTATCTTACTAGGGACACAGGTTTAATATCAAATTTTTCTTGTAGATTGATATATTAATTATTATAGTAGGATGTAGCAGTAACATTGTAACTGGTCAAAGTTCGCATGATGATGTTGGGTGGTGTTGAGAAACTAAAAACGGAGAATCTACTCTTTCTCTAATTTGCAGAAGACATTGTCGGGTATCGTTATTCTCTCAGGCGGTTTTTGTTGAAACATGTTCCACTATGGTTCAATGTGAAACCATTTTTAGTTGAGAGAAGTAGAAGGTTAATTATTGATTTCAACAAGTATATCATACAAACTTTAAACATATAGCAGGTGTTGCCCAGGCAGTGTTGGCCGTGGGAGGTTCAAGTTTATTTTCTTTATTGATATTTAATTTTTATATGGAGAAGGTGGTGGCTTGTCAGATTTGGACCATGTTCCCCCACACTGTTTTTCCGAACAAATGTTAATGGTCAAGCTTTTACATAAAGTGTATTTTTAAACAACTTTTAAACCAAGTTAGTATGAAGCTAGAGGAGTGAGAGTACTGAGTACGTATATAAGGTCCTCTTTTTAACATTTTTTTAGTGGTTAAAAAATACTATAATTTTTTATGCGGTAAAAAATATTAAAATTTTAACATTGTTTGATGTATTCATGAAATAGGATGTGCGTTTACCTCCAAAAACACGTGAGAGAATCAAGAAAGAATTCTTATACCATTCAAATACACATCTACGTCTTAGTTAAAATATATTTTTTCTTCTTGTAAATATTAAAATATTTGAAATTTATTCTTATAAAATTTTAAAAATATTTTTTATCCTTACAAAATATAAATATGTGATATTTTGATAAAATTGAATTTAGGAGATTCAATTTTAAATATCAATGTTAGTAATAAGGATCTGATAATGATAGATAGAATTGAATTTCTCAAATTTAACTCTAAATCAAATTTATATTTTATTATGACAAAAAATATACTCAAAATTTCACTTGGATGAACTCTGAACATTTCGTTATTTATAAAATAAAAAATATATTTTAACCTATATTTAAGGATAGTCTTAAAAAAAACTAACAAAAATATAATAGTGTTGAATAATTACTCTCTCAATCCCAAAAATACAAAATAGTAATTTCAAGGTGAATGACTTTTGTTGACAATTAATTAATTTGTTACTTAAAGTAAAATTATTAACTACTATCATCATAACAAATAAATTCAATATATTAATTTTTTTAATTTTACTTCATTAAATGAAAGCAATCAATCTGTAGCCATTTCTCTCTTTTTTTTCTTTTAGTTTTTTTCTTCTTCTTTCAGAAAGCAAGCTCATGTTTTTAATAAGTAATTGCACCTCATTCTGTTTCATTGATGCAAATAACAACCCGTGGATTTATTATACACTGCATCATTAATTATATTTTTCTCGAGGATATATTATAAAGTCACTGATTTTTTTTTTAATTTTATAAATACTCGTTCTTCTGCCACTATTTCCCTTACTCTCACATTTTTTTAATAACTTATTTATTTATTTATTCAGCACTACATTTTTATAGAACCAAACATGAAAATATAGTTGTATTAATTAAGAATATAAATATAGCTTTTTTATCCATAATAAACAAGTACATGAATTAAGGTTAACACATTATATTTAACCAACTAAATTAGACATTCTTGATAGAATAAACATAACTTATTAATTATATGCAAACTTGAATTTGTAGAAAATATAATTTTATCAAATAACAACTTACTGATAAGTTAATTATAAATATTTCATTTCATTTTTTTTCATTGAGATTATCCCTGTATCATATTTATACTTTATAGTAAATGTATGTGTGCGTGTGGGGTGGGGGTGGGGCAGGAGACAAGTACATCAGCGATTTCATATAATTATGAACCGCCCTTCTAAGGTCAAGGAGTATAGTGTTTAGTGTTGAAATATTCAACAGTTGCCAAGTGGCACCTTTTAGAGACGGATGTTCCCACAGGGTGGCCCATTCAAAAAGTGCCATAATCAATATTTAATCTTTTCTCCAGCAAGAATCAAGATCATATATTCATATATAGTCGCCAATGGTAATACTAATTCTGGGTTTTGAACCGATTCACAGGCATTGCCCACTTAATTTTGTATTTGTTATGTTTTATTTGATGGAACAGTGTTGATAATATAATATCATATCTTTACTATAAAAAAATAAAATCATATCTCTTTCATTCATTCGGATAGTCAATATGAAAAAAGTTAATTTGTACCATCTCAATTCATATATTAATAACCTAACACCTCAAACAAGAAATCCACTCATAATATTCATGCAAGAAATGAAGGCAACATGTTAGTGTTTATGTCTCAATAAGTTAGTTTAAAAGATTGTATTTACAAAACAACAATATATATATATATACTATGAAATTGTAATGTATATATAAATATGCAGTATATTATAATTAATACTATTCAATTAGTTGTTTTGTTAAGCCAATAATATACAATGGGTAATGAGACTATTGATTGATATTACGCATTTTATTCGTAACTTTTTAATCCAATTTTCTTAAAAAATTTACTAAATAGACCCAATAAATAACCTCATAAGACTCATAAAAAAAGTTAACCTCATAAGTCATAACCTCACATTCATCACCCTAACATCTTTTTATATTTAATAAAAATACACACACCGGCCCGCAAAAAAAAATAAAAAATTAAGCACATGATTCATCACATGCTCTAATTAAACATTTCCTCTAATGCGGACCACAGAAAAAGAACACGCTTAATAAGGTCGATCGATTGACACTAGCACCCTCATCTCCCTTGAAGATGCTATTAGAATCAAGACTTTTTGCCCAGTACAATTGTTTTCCCGTATCACGAGATTTGAGTGAAATGATATACTACATGCATGTTTATGGTTCACCTCAATGCTGACCAAAGTCAAATTCAAATTGATAAAAATGATCAAAACAATTTGAAATATGCCTCTCATACACAAGCAATACAAAGAAAGAAGAAAAACTTTAATTTGATTAAATTTTTGGCATTAGTCACCTGATGAGTGATTAAGGGCAGCAACAAATAATATATAAATGAAACAAGGCAATGATTCAGCGTAAGTTACGGGAGGAGGTGTATTACATTATATAAATTAATGTATAAGGTTGATAAAGACGAGGTGTTTGACTCCAGAATGGTTTACTCTTGGGTCCCTTTGGACCTCTGACCTTCCCCGGCCACCCCCAAGAATTGGTTTTTTAAGAAATTAAATAATTTAAAAATTGAGGAATATGCTGCAGGTTGACGTGAATTACTCTGCTACTTGCAATGGTAGGTAGAATCTACTAATAATGGCCATCAAGTGGGTGGCATTTTGATGATGATAACGACGATGACACAATCATATATATTACCCTACTATATTCTTAAGGCAATTAGTTAATTAATTACGAAAATGGTTTATTATCTAGCCATTAAATAATGAAGAACATGTTATCTAGCCGAAACTATTGGGACAAAAACGACTTTTTCGTCTTCAATCATATTTTTATATTTGCAACCCGGTTGCAGTTGCAGTTGGTAGTGGCCTCCACCCTTATCTGGTCGCTACCATGCTCCTACTGAGTATTTAATTTTGGTCCTCTTGTATTATTTTCTGGGTTTATATGTCATCTGGGGTGGGACTCAAGCCTCTCTTTTTTTAAAAACAAAAAATATCTGATTTCAACTCAGTCATTTGGATTTCCCAAGATGCTTACCAAGAAAAATGCAGTAAAATAAGTACATAAATTAATTCACATGAAATTATTCTAGTGATATTGAGTTAGAATTTTAGATAAATATTTGGTTGACTATAATAATCTTATTTAATACAATTAGAATTGTTTTTTTTTGTAAGAAACAATATATGTGTTTTTTATAAAATAAAATATAAATTATTTTCTCAGTGTCATTAATTAGAAATTCTCATTGTATAAATCTATTATTTTAAAAATTATATATAATCTAACATAATTTCTGATTATTTGAGCATGTAAAATTTTTAATGCATATAAATTAAATTCTAAATATGTAGGATAACTATACAGGTGAAATCGTGTCCTCGTTACGGATTTATAATCTTTTACATATTGCAACTTTGTCTTATAAACATTCTTTTAATAATTTTAAGAAACAGGAATAATAATGCAATGAGAAATTAACTTTTACAGATAAAATGTCATTTTTTTTCTATTTTCTCGAACTAATAATCCTAATATATTAATTAGTCTCTTAGATATTCAACATAATTAAGGAAGAGTAGTTCTTTTGGCTTAAGTTTTTGTTCTTCACATGAATTTGGGTTTGTACCTTGAATGAGTGCATGGGGGATTGTTAGCCTTGATTCAGATTTCGGTCGAGAAGTTATTATTATTATACTAATAAAATTTCTTCCGGCAGAAAAAGATAAGAGAGTTTAATAAAATCTTGCACTTTCTAATGATTACGTATCATGCATGGCAAGTCTCGCAATACTAATTCATTTTGTCAATTATTAGCTTATAAAATATGTATATATTTCACTTCCCACCTCCGTCCTGCCGACACGTGTTATCAGAAAAAGTAGTGATTTATGATGAATAATGAAGGTGATTTATCTGTCTGTAAAGGGGGAAAATATTTGATAATATAATACCTTAACTTTTGTCTGAGGAATAACGAGGTGGAAAACAACAACAAATGGAGACAGTTGCTTATGGACAACTTCTGTTTGTGCAAATAGCTATATTTAAGTTGTTGACAGATGCTTATGGTTGAAGAGTAATAATACTAAAATACTAAAGGTGTCTGTTCACACACTTAATTTTACATTCTCAACTAATTAAAATTACTTTAAATTGTTAAATAATTATTACAAAAATCATCTTATCTTATCATATACAACAATTTAATTAAATTACAGTGACTATTTTTATATTATAACTGCATTCTAATTTAATTCATATAGCACAATATAAAATATGAATTTAATTAAAATAAACTACCATTATGTATAAAAAAAATTGTATTATTATGCATGAGTTACAAATAATCATGAATAATAAATTTGTTAATTTTTATAATCGATTAATAGTGTAGATAATTTTACATTGAAAAGAAAATGAAACTCATGAAATGTTAGAAACACATGCCGAATTAGAATAAAATGTTTAGAGAGAAAAATAAGATTTTTAAAGGGACTGAAGCTGTGCTTTATAAAATAAATAAAATTGAATGATACGTTCTTGAGTGTTTACAGTTAGAGTTGGACCCATTGTTCCCTAAGGTAAGTAATTCCACTATCCATGTACATACAGATGTTAAATGCATATAAAAAAAAAAGTATCTTTTTTTACTATACAAGCGCCTGCAATTAAGCAGAGTAGTATACAAGACAACATGGAATTGACAGCAAAAAATCAACTTAAGAAACAAATGTGATATATGAAAGGTTAGCTTGGAATATGACAATGGGAAACAAAAGCCATATATTCTGTCGTTTGGGTAAAAAAGAGAAGTTTGTGTACAAAAATGAGTCAAGCATTGGAAGCTTTCTGTTATGTCTTGTTGAGTGGACTCTTGTGCAAAATTGAATCAAGAGCACCTTACAACAGCTTTTTTTGTGGCGTCATCTGATTTGAACTTTCTTTTACTAATATTGTTTAAAATAACTCTGGAGGCCTGCAAATTAATTTCTGTTATTTGTAATCTATACAATGAGCAAAGCCATCAATTCAGAATGCGTGGGTAAGTGTTAGAAATATACAAGCCGTGTTAAAAATACGATGTGACATTAAAATTAACTAGTAGTTGGCTTTATTTATATATTTTTCTATTCGAGTTACATTACAAACAACATTATTTATTTTCTGATGTTTCTCTCATTATTGGCGTTGCTATAATTGCTACATCAATCTTTTCTTCGGTTACAAAACATTGTCATGGTTCTTTTGATAAAATTATGATTGGAGAGAAGTGTAGATAGAATTTTAATATTTTATTTGGGGTCTGTGTGTTGACCTCTGCCCCTGCATGTTAACCTGTGGAATTGTGGCCTCCACGAAAAGGATAATGAGATGAAGAAAGAAGGAAGCATATATAGTAGTGTATGGTGGACCAAGCCAGAAAACAATGGTGATCACCAAGAAACAGAAAACGAACCGGCCCAAAGAGACCGTATCTGAGGTGTATAGTGTTTTGGTCGTGAACGGGGACATGGAGGACAGAATTGGGTGTAATACATTGTGTATTAATCAAAATTAGTTTTATCTAATTCATGCACTTGCTATCAAGATGAAAATGACACTGTAATTTTAGCCAAGATATGGAACCTAAATTTTGTCCAGACAGAATAGAATGATCGAAACCAAAGAAAAATGAAATTAGCTGGAGGATTCGGTGGGGGGTGTCGCAATAATGTATTAACTTATTATTATACACAAAAGCAGGCCGGTCATGATATTTTTTCGGCCCAAGGAAAAAATATAGATAAGGTTATTTTATATATAAATATTCTAAATGTAAATATATACTTAGAATATGTTTGGAAGAAAAAATTTAAAATTTTAAAAATTTTAAATGTTTCAATTTAAATTCCTTCATTTTTAAAACTATGTGTTTGGATAAAAAAATTAAATTTCTTCATTTTCAAAATTTTGTATTTGAATAAAGAAATTGAATTTCTTCATTTTTAAAATTTCTTATTTTGATAAAATAATCAAATGCATTCTTTTTTAAAATTTTATATTTGAATAAAACAATTTTTTAATAAAATAATTATTTTTTTCATTAATAAATTTTATATACTATTTGTCAAGTGTGGTATTCTAATAAATATGTATTATTTTAATTTTTTATTTAAAAATATATTAATTTAACTATTTAAATCATTGTTCCATTTACGGTCCACTATAAAACTCACAACATACAAAATATTTAGTATCATTTCACCTTGGAATGTTATTTAGAAGTCTATAAATAAAACTTGTTTTTTATATAAGTCATTGGCCAGTAATGCAATTACATAAAAAAAAACCTGGACTAAAGCAAAATCTAGTCATAAAATAAGTCAAACTTCCAAAATAATTCCAAATTTTCTAATTGCATTTGCTTTAGCACAGGAATTCCTTCACATCTTTTATGCAGAAGAAAACATAATGTTAAGTGCTACTGAACAAATCATATTTGTTAAAACATAATTTGCTATATAAAAATGAGAGATATAAATGTAAAACATAATTATACAATATCAACATACTTGTCATGATATCAAATGTACCTGTAATTTGGCATCAAGGCATAAAAGACGAGATGTAATCCTCCTTCTCATCCAATGGAAGAGCTTTTATAATCGCAAACTTAATGGGATTTTTTGTCAACCAATCGATTTCTCTATGTCGAAGTGCACCATTAAAATTAGGTATATTATCTAGCTCACTCACCACTTCATGTACCACTTCTTAAACTTCTTTTATCTCCATCTTTTTTTTTGTTCTCCATCTTCTTCTTAATCACTTCAATAAATTCTTTCAATGACTTGGCTACTTCTTTCGTTGAGGAAATCATCCCTTCTTTCTCTCCACTCTTACTTGGGCGAATGTTTTTTCTTGTGACGGAACTTGATCCCTCTAAGTCAAAACTCATACTATGAATTACTTCCTCTTCATTTGTTTCTTTGCTCATGATATCATCTGCATCCAATGCATTTTCTGCTCCGAGTCCAGTAGCTCTATCCTTTGCACATAGGTCAACAATATCATCCCAATTAGGAATGACTATAGAAATATTTGATTGGTTAACTTTTGATTCCCGGAAGCATTGATATCAAGACTTATACAAATAGACAAATAAAGTTTAAAAAAGGCTTCCAATGTGACTCCACTCCCATGAGATTCCAAAAATCTCAAGAAAATAGCAAGTCACTTTAAATATTAGCCTAGACCTATGATAAAGATTTCTCTAAACTTCTCAGTGGGAGAAGTGGATACATTTCATGCTGAAAACCCTTCCTTGATCTCTCAATAGTATACATGAGGAATTGAGGAAAATTTCTTGTCACCTAGTAGTTATAGTGTGCTATTATAAGCTTATTTCCTTCATGATTGCTATTGATTCGAAAAAGAAGATGTGTCTCCTAAGTAATGTGGACATGATGGTCTTACTAATAATAGAAAAATGGAAAAGCATGTGCTTACCTTCTATATTTATCAGCTTCATTCTCTACTACTGCTTGATAGGCAAGACACAAAAATTAGTTGAGTTGGTAATATCTACATTGTATTTTCCTTTGTCGTATGATACAAATCAAACATATTACACTTGTTGGAGGTCAATTTTAATTTTCCTTTTTGTTTATCTTTAATGGGTGTAGCAGATGAAGATTGCTCAGTCACAACATTCATTATCTCAACAGCAGGAGCAATTACAACTGCAGGTTAATGTCACTTTTTTTCTTCTTCTGTATGGAATGTGGCTAGATGTATGTGATACCAAGTGTCCATCCTATGTTGTTTCACCTTTATTTTTTATTTAGTTGTGTTTGGAAAATGGAAAGGGACAGAGATTTGATGTTTGTGTTGATCTAGAAAGGGTCATGAATATGGCGAGTCTATTTTTGCAACTGGATGAGGAGCATTAACATTTACTGATTTGTATCCTTGAACTTTTAAACAAGGTGCAGAAGGCCTAAAGACATACAGGATTGACAAATTGATCCAAGTTACTGCATCTCAGTTGAGTGACCAGCTCCCAGAATTATATAAAATCAATATAGAATATAGACCATTTAGTTTCAGAACATGGTTTTAAAATTTCCTAGAAAAAATGTTATATAAGTGAATTCCTGTTTACAGGATCAGGTTGTTCTTCTCTTGGAGTGGGTGCATTCTTTGAAAATGGACCTTTTAGAACATGGTTTTAAAATCAGTATAGAATATAAACCATTTAGTTTCAGAACATGGTTTTAAAATTTCCTAGAAAAATGTTATATAAGTGAATTCCTGTTTACATGATCAAGTTGTTCTTCTCTTGGAGTGGGTGCATTCTCTGAAAATGGACCTTTTAGACCAAATGGAGAAATTCTGATTAAAAATGAGTACAATTGGAACATAGGTACTTCATTGAGGTATTGACCACTCCATTATATTTGCAAGAATTGCTCCAATATGATAAGAGTGACACTATGAATGCCTTTAAAACCGAAATAAGAAAGGAGGTTTTAGGCCTTCTGCAGTAGCCTAAATAAAACTCCCCAATATAACAAACATGCATGGCTACACATACAAATACAGTCAAATTATGATTACAACCATAGCCATTATTATTGGAATTTGGAATACCTTAACGATAAAAATTGTCTAAATTGATCATAAATTGGACATCAACTTTCAAGTGAAGCACATTGTCTAATTGCTCAAAATCTAACACCTGAAAACATCACAAAAGTTTTGCAGTATGACACAGTTCTAAGACTAACTAGTAGAATCATCCACGGCTCACTAGCACATATATCAAGTAGGAGCTTTAAACAAAACCTAAAATATAACATAATTAAGAAGACCACACCACAAGCCAGACACAAGTGCTTAATAATCCAGCAAGAAATTGATCAAAACAAACAAAATCTATTAATGTGAAGAAGAAAAAAGAAGCAAATTAAGAAACAGACCACCTAATATGTTACTTAGATGCAACATCGGATCTTATAATCAGACAAACTCAAATCCAAATCCAACATAGTTTGGTAGAAATGCAACCTGCAAATCCTAGATTATAGACACGAAATGCAAATTAATGAAATCAAATAGTAAAAACAGGATTGAAACAGATGAACAAAAAAAACCCTATAATACTTAGATGAGAGAGCGAGAGAGACTAACCAGAGACAGAAGCTGTGTTTCAGAGAAGAACACGTTGAGATTGAGTGTTGTTGCAAGAGAGAGATTGAGCATAGAGAGAAATAGAGAGTGAGAAGCTACGAAGGAGAACGTGTTTCACAAAAGAATTTCAAATTCTTTCATTTTTGAAAGAATTTCAAATTCTTTCATTTTTGAAAGAATTTGAAATCCTAATATTTAAGTTAATTAAAATACCTGACCAAAATATTAAAATTTTAATTTCTTTTTAAATTTTTTATCCAAACACCTTATTTAACTGAAAAGTAATTAAAATACTTTAAAAAATTGAATTATCCTATTAAATTTCTCCATTCAAACATACTCTTAAGGTATTTATAAGTAGATCTAACTCAATAAACGATAAAAAAATCAAATAAAAAACAAAGATTGTTATTAGGTTAGATTGAATTTCAAATTTGATTTTGAAAATTAATTCAATCCATTCCTAATCAATTTTTTTTATACAATGGTCCTACTAATGTTCGACCGTTTGAATCTATGACTTTATGCATATTATTTCAAATCTCTTACCAGTAGACCATCCTAATAGCGTACTTATAAAACCATCACAACTTATTATTTATGAAAACTATATTTGATTAAAGATTTTTTTAATTAAGATTGAGTAAAGGTACATAAAAATAGACTTTAATAGGTAAATTAGACTTTGTATGATTCTGATTAGAGGTTGAATCAATCATTAGAAGAAAAATTAGGCCAAAAATTAAGATACATTCTTGAAAAATAATACTTCCATCGAAAAGAAACAAATGAAAAGCTTTCAAAAAAAAATTTGTAGAATCGAGAATGAAGTTTTATTTCTGTTATATACATGTTAGATCATGAAGTAGTAATTGTATCCAATCTCCAAAAAAATTTAATTGTTTCAAACTTTTTTCTCTTTTTGACTATTATTATAGTCTTTTTAGTGAATAATACAAAAGAAAATAATAGAAGAATTTTTTTTAATAATAATTAAAAAATTCCTTCATATTTTTAGAGATAAGAGACAAAATTTACATGGATATAGTAAGTCTTGCTTAAGTCTATATTTTTATCATATAAGCTTATTATTAAGGTTTGATATGAAATTTCTGATAATTATTTTAAAGTCTATTTAGAAGTAAGGTCTCTAAATAAGACATTGATTTATCTTTCATGAGTTCATAGGTTTGACTTTTTATGTACGTTAGCATGCTAAATATTTAAAAAGGTAAGCAAATATATTATTTTACTACATTATAAAAAATAATATAAAAATTATAAAAAATTTGAAACTTAAATAGGTTGAATGATTAGACCTAAAAGACTTTTTTGATAACTAAAGACTAACATATTGAATTATATAGGCATTTATAAAAGTCTTAGACTCATTTATTTCCTAAAAATCCATGGTCTGACCTAGATTAATTTATGCTAGGCCATAGGTTCGGTCAAATGACTTAGCAAATTTTTACCCCTACATACTATAACCAACTACAATTGAATGATTAACAAGACAAACAATTAAAAATACTACAAAATTTTTAAGGTATTGGATTTTTAGTAAATTACACAATAAGTTTTTATTGTATATAATATGGTTGCATTGAGATTTAAATCTATATTACTTTAATCTCTCACCATAAGGTCGATCCTAATGATTTTCTTATACAAGTTATTCCATTGAGAAGTCAAGAAGATAAATGTCTAAATGACTTAATTAATCGTGGTTAAGATCTATGTATTTTTACTTTTGACAAATTTAGATTTCAAAGATAAAAAAAAAATGATTAACAAGACAAACAATTAAAAATACTACAAAATTTTTAAGGTATTGGATTTTTAGTAAATTACACAATAAGTATTTAGTGTATATAATATGGTTACATTGAGATTTAAATCTGTATTACTTTAATCTCTCACCATAAGGTGGATCCTAGTGATTTTCTTATACTATAAGTTATTCCATTAAGAAGTCAAGAAGATAAATGTCCAAATGACTTAATTAATCGTGGTTAAGATCTATGTACTTTTACTTTTGACAAATTTAGATTTCAAAGATAAAAAAAAAACATGTAAATTAAATCTCTCCTCCATAAGAATTCATCATGAACAAAAAGTATGTTTAAACATGCATTCCATTTTGAATATTATTCCCACCCATCCATATTTATACAAAGAAGTGAACATAATTTATTGAGTAAATCACATTGATACTCTCTAAGTTTTTGTGAGATTGCAAATTCTCTACTATTTTAACGTTTACAATAACCCCCATAACAGGGAGTCAACATAATTTTTTTCAAACATTAATTGAACTAAGGGGATTAATATAATATATGTAAGGGCTTCCAGAAAGAAAAGTATAACGTATGAAGGGTGTCAATATAATATATTTAAACTATTAAAGAAATTAATGTAATAGTAAAAAAATATAAAAGCTTATGCAATCTCACAAAACTCCAAAATGTGTAAATGTAACTTCTTAAATAAAAATTAGAATAATTAAAATTTAACAAATTAAAATAGGCAATAAGTAATTACAGAAGACAGTAAGGGGGGAAATTATTATTTTTAAATTATTTTGATGTTATAATCAAATATTTTTTTTTAAAATTAAACTTTATAAGATACCAAACATTGAAATGATAACTTTACCAAGACAAAAAGAAAATGGCATGGTAAACTTCAACAAATATTGCTAAAAAAAATGATGTGATAGGAAAGAAATTATTGGGTAATTAACACTCAAACAAAATTATTCACTCCCATAAGAAAATAGGAAGAACACAACAAAGATTATAAGATTGTAACTTATCCTAAATTGTGTATCACTTTACAAGTCCGAATACTCCACTTAATGGTTACAAGATAACGCTCTCACACAAAGTTATTTTTCTCTCAACAAAGTAATTTTGTTTCACAATCAATTTTATTGTATACTCTCTTTTCATGTATATCTTCTCCACTAATTTTTTTTCTCTATTTATAATAAAGATTATCACCAACTATAATAAATAAGTTCTCTTGAAAATTAAAAGAAAAATAACTTTCAAATACATCCATTTAAAATGTGTTTCATCTAATAAAATATAATTTTTCATTTTGTATTTTAACCACCTAAATTTTAATGAGAAAAGTTCAATTTCTACTATGCATTAAATGTATTTTATTCTTTGACTTGAAATTCTACATAATCATCAGTATTGGTTTGATATTGTGTAAAAATATTAGACTATCCTAACATAGAACTTAAACTGAAGAAACCCGTTTGCCAGCTGCAAACATACTTTTGTTGGAAGGCTAAACTCAGTTTTGAGGGGTGTTTGGATACCCTCAGAATTAATTCTGGTACGTGCATTTTGGGAGGTCTAAACTGAGTTTTGAGCAAAAGCAACCGATAGCATGCATTTCATTTTTCTGTTTTCCTTAAAAGCAATTATGATTATCAGTTTCCAACTTTGCCCACCCTTCCCTTCACAGCATTGACACGGTGACCGTAACTGTGGATTTTTGCCTCTGTAACTGGTTGTGGACATCTCAACAACACTTGGCATTCTTTTTTGTTTTCATTTTTTTTATAATAACAAGACTTGACATTTTCTATTCTCACTGTTTCAGCGCATCAGTGATAGGTAACTAGCCACTTTTTTTCATTCTTTTAATATTCTTACTGTTTTTTATTCTTTATATATATATATATATATATATTTCACATACGCTACTAGTTTCACTAAAAAAAATGCGGTGCTGCTAATAAGGTAGAAGTATTTATTATATTTGTTCATTTCACTAAGCTTGGACGATATTTAATTACACATTTAAAAATGCTTTTGGTTATTATTACTAAACAAGTTTGATTTTAATAAACATGCTTTTGAGAAAAAAAAATCCAAACATAAATCAAGTTATATAAATTGAATTTTTAACAAATTTAAGTTTCAAAGATACTTTTATTTTTTATCCAAACAGCCACGAAAATGTTACATCCTTTCTCTTTTCCTGTCTGAAAAGCTAATCCAATTATTTTCTTTGTTTCCCTGAAGACGCAAAGAGGGGATAATATGCAATACCTTGTTGCATCTGGTTCCTCTTCCTTTATTGAGGGTTATTCGTATAGTCTCCTCCGCCACAGTTATCCTCTCCCCAGAATTCGCAAATTGAGTTTGCTTAAGCCTCACTGTTCTCAGAGACAGCAGAGCCGAAGAAGCCTGAGAACTTCATGGGCTTCAGTGTCACTTACACTTTTTGGCACTGGCTTCTTACTTGGTCCCCTTCTCGATGGACTCCATTCAAGGGTCAATCTCGTTGTGTACGAATCTGGCTCCATTGATATTGGTCCACTCCACACAAACATATGGGTGGGTTTCTACTTCAACTTCAATTTTACTATGTACCCTTGTTTCTGAAATTTGCTTATTATTACCATATTATTAGCTGCAGTTTTTACTTTTTATTCTATCTTCTCCAAATTTATAGGTTCCTTTCTTGCTGGGGTTATTTTATTCCTCTGTTGGTTTGCTTCAACTCTACCTAGACGAAAAGGTCTTGAACAAGGTTCAAGAAGCAAGTTTAGCAAAAACAATTGTCTCACTAATGTAAGTACCTACTGCATTGTATACTTAATAGTATGAAATGGAGAATGCAGAAGTGTAACGTATTTATAATATGGGATTAAATATGATCTGGGTTCAATAAAATATCATGATTTTGCTGTTAAAAAAATATCATGATTTTTTATTTATTTTAATCCTTGCAAAAAAATTATCCATTTTTGTCTTAGTTTAATAAAACGACATGGCTTTAATCTTAACTTTTAGAAATTAAAAACATGTGTGATAAGCAACTAAAACCATGTCATTCTAGATCGTAAGAACAAAAAATGTATCAAATATTTATAGAGGTTTAAATAAATAAATAAAAAATTGATATTTTCATAAATTAAAGTGATATTAAAACCTAATAGGGTTGTCCTGTGCTAGATTGTTGGCGCTGTTTATAGAACTGAGTGCTGACCTCTACAAAGCCGGAATATCGAACAACATTGAAGCCTACATTTTATTTGCTGCTGCAGAATTTATATGGTTTTTCTTGGATAGGACATGGCCAGGTTTCACCTTGGCATGCATTGTTGGGCTTGGTTGCCCACTAGCTGAGGTTCCAATTATGAAGTAAACCCTTTCTCTCACCCAATTGAATTTTGAAAATATGTTTGGCTAGGTATTGAACTATTGATGAATACTTTCTCTTTTGCTTCTTTCAGGTTGTTCCACCTTTGGTACTATCCTCAAGCGAATATTGAAATATTTGGCCAGGTACATCATATTAAAATCAGTTCACGCTAAAGCTTTCCATTGATTTGTGAAATTGTTGATGATTTCTCATACCACCTCCCAACACCCTGTGCAGGGACTAGTTACTTGGACACTCACTTGCTACTTCGTGTATACGCCATTCTTGATCAATTTGTCACGGTGGCTGAGAACAGTTTATGCTCCTCAAACAGAGGACTCTGCCTAGAAAATTATGTACCTGTGCTGTCTATTCCATTATGTAGTACTTATAAATAGCATCAATTTGCAGCCTTTGACAAACACATTGTGGCAAGGCATTGTAATAAGGCATTCTAGCTTAAATATATGATACTCGTGCATATTCACAATGACTTAGCGACTTGAATCAATTCTCTATTTTAAATTTCCCAACTCTTCTCTCTGCTCCTATTCAACAGTAAAGTGAAGTAATTTTCATATAAATGAAAATGTAATGATTACTTTTCGGATGAAATTTCTCCCTGCAATTTTTTCTCCTAGACACCAAATCGACCTCAAATATATTGGATTTACAACTCATAATTTATACTCAAACCCTAACCCACCTATAATATTTTACTGGACAAATAACTAATCTGGTCCTTGGAGATATAAAGCATTGTGATTTTAGTTCCTAAAAATGATAAAATTTTATCAAAATCTTTGAAAGTACAATCTGACATTCACTTCATTCAAAAAGTTGTATGACTTTAGCATAATATTAACATACTTTTAAATATTAGAGTGACAATAAACAGTCAAGTTTAGGATCTAAAGTGACAATATAGAAAGTATTTTTAATTTTCTTGTTTCCAAGGTTAATGTGATAACTTTTTATATTTTTAGAGACTGAAAGATAGTTTTAACCTATTTTATTAGTCCATACACACGATGGCTGCATGGTCCAAGCAAACTTGTAACTACATAGCTATAATTCATCAGTCATCTGAGTCCTACACATTATGGCTTTTGTTCATTGCATAATGCCATTGCGTTCCAGGGTCAAAATGATAAGCGATAATTTGCAAAGGAGAAGGGAAATGGCTAGCCCGATGCTGGAACATTGCTTGTCTTGGCCCATTACATGAATTGGGCTGGTGTAATTTTGGAAACCTCATTCTTTAGTTGAGCAATTCATAGATGTTATATTAGCTATCAACAATTGCTTCCTGTAACTCCATAATTGCCTCCAGCACTTTTTTAACCTTTTGGAAAATCTAATTCAAAACTTAATTTTATAAATATTTAAAATAGCTAATTCAAAATTTAAATTACATTTCAAATTAGGATGCAGGAAGCAAGAAGCAATAGCCTTAACTATCACCTCATCAGCATTTCCCCATCCCGCAAATTCCAATTCCTACGTGTTCCCTTTGGGCACCAATGACCTATGGACCCCACTTGTACCTTCATAATATAGTAAACTAGTAATTAGTAGAATTGATAAAATAGATCAAATCAGTCGGACCAAACTGGACTGAAAATATGTTATGCCAAATAGAATCGGATTATTTAGACCATTCGATAAGCTTATCAGATTAGATTGAATGTAAGAAATATAAATTCAAATTCAACTGAACCCAAGTCTAATACTTTTTTATTTTCAATTTCTACACTTTAGACTAAATTCATTTTCGACACTTCAAGCCAAAACATCTATTTTGTCAACTCTAGCAACTAGTAAATAAAACAAGAAAAACACAAACAAATTATTTTGTCATCTAAGTTGTTGGAAATTGAAAATGAGTGCTGTGTTGAATGAACAAATTATTGAATGTTTTGATATCATCTAAATAATCATCACCAAATTTCAGATAAGTCAAACATTTTCTCTCTCTCACTATTATATACATTTGGTATAAATATGTCTTGAAACAGTGTATCAGTATCGAGCAAAGTATGTCTTTGTTGTCCTTTTCAGGGGTCATCCACTTCAATTTTTTTGGTAAGGCATCCAGATCAATTTGGTATAATTTTCATTTAATAATTTAGGCAAAACGATTATTTAGGGATAAATTTTTTTCTAAATTATCAAACGAGAGTAAATTTTAAATAAAAATGTGGAAACAGTGTATGAATATTGTGGCAACTGGCAAGTAAGTCGTTGTTGTCCTTTGGGTGATCCATATCCCTCTATAGCAGTTCTGTTGTGGGCATTAATGTAAAACCTAGCTACTGTCAACCGACAATTTTATCAAGAGACGACAAGAGGGACAGGGTCGCATCGTTATAAATTCAGCCACCCAATGACACCACAATTAATTGAACATGAAATCACAAAGGAATTAATGAATATTGCCATGTAAATGTGACTATGACTATAGGACTATAGGTTTAGTTACTAATTCAATCACTCATAAACAAAGCTCAAGGGTGGCCCAACCGACCCCACGTACAATAATTACTACTTCTTCATTAATTAAAAAATTTAAAAATGATCATTAAAATACATAAAATTATATTATTTATGATATTTTTATGTTCTTTTATAATTTTATAATAAATCTTTTTTTAAAATTATTTAATTAATGTTCTAAGGATACTGATGAGTAAAATAAATATTTTTAATGTATCATCCAAGATTCTTATGTAAAAAAACAAAAAAAAAGTAATAAATTTTTTTAATTCTAACAATAGTTATAAAATTTCTTTTTTTTTCGTGTAAAATATTTAATATTAAAAAATAAGTAAAAATATAATTGATAAATGAATAGTTAATTTGATATTTAACTTTGTAAATGATAAATAAATAAAATTGTCCAACCGTTAAAAAGATTATACTGTTTGCTATTGTTTGACTATTTCATTTCTCTTTTGCATTTTAAATAAAGAACGGATACTGTTTTTTGTCTGGAGCCCTGCAAAGCAACCAAGTTGCTCTAGTTTGTTGAAGTCATGGATTGTATATTTAGTCTTACATTTTTTATATATATAGGTATAATTTTTTAACGTTAAAATATAATTTTACATTTTTTATTAAAATTTATTTTGGATATCTATTTTTTAAAGATTTATTTTAATCATTCCTCTTTAATATTATCTTTCCATCAACGTAAAACTAAGGTTGTTAGTGTCTTATATAATAGCTTTAGCTTGTACATTGTACAAACTTGTTTATTTTATATAACTTAAATTTATGATAACTAAATATTTAAATATATAAACATTCCTAAATGTTTACATATTTTATACATACAGATTAATTCCTAAAAATTCCTAAAGATAAAGAGGTTAAACATATTGAAATTTTTGTCTTTCTAAAAGACATTCCTAAAAACATTTTCGTCCCAGAAAAACAATCAGAAACATTTTTGTTCAAGTTAATTATTTTAATTTATATATTTAAATAGATTAATCTTTAACTTGATAGTTTTTAACGACTGCTACGATTTTATTTTATTAAATTACATCTACCTTTTATCCCTACCTCAATGCCACAGGACCCTCTTCCGCCATCCACATTTCCATTTCTTCTTTTCACGACCCTTAAACCTTTGTAATCATATCTCAAAGCTTCCACTAACGACCCACACCACCCATTCCACCACCAATCTCCCACCCTTTTCATCTCTATTCCACTCAACCCCCTTTTGACTCTCACTTTAACTATCACACACGAACCAATTTTAATTGATTCCATCCCATGTTTGATTTTACCGTGCTTTGGTTAGGTTATCGTGTAGCTATATATTATTATTAATTTATTAGTGTTGTTTTTAACTTACAGTATGTTTGGATGTAGTATTTAAAATAGGAAAAGTAATTTTTTAAAGGATTTAAAATTTGTAAGTCTAAAATTTTCTGTTTGAATATCCTATTGATTGAAATTTGAAATTTCAAGTATTTTAATAGATAATTTTTAATTAACTAAAATTTTGGAATTCTAAATTCTCTATAGAGAGGGAATTCTAAAATTCTGAAATTTGAGATGTCGTTGACGAGAACCAGATCGGAGTCGAGGTATATAACCCTCTCGACGCAGGGTTCGAGGAGGTCAGTGAGGTAATTTTTGACGGAGGTAGAGATCAAGTTGCGGACGATCTTTGGATCGAAGTAATAGGCCTTGAAGTTCAATTGCGAGAAGGTGGATTTGACGAGGGATTCGAGGTTGGTTTCGAAAATGAGGAAGTGGAAGAAGATGTTCTCCAGGCACTGGGAGTGTTGGAGGATTGAGTGGACGGCGACGATGGAGCCGCGAAGGTACTCCATGTCGAGGGTGATGGCCATGTGGACGAGGGAGGGGCCGCAGACGGAGGTGAAAACGAAGGAGGCGCATTTACCGTCGGCAACATTGCGGAATGGAGCGATGGGGCGAAAGGAGAGGCGTGACGGAGGAGGCCGTCGAGATGGTGGGAGGAGCGGATGTTGGTGCCGTGGGAACGAAGCCAGAGAGGAGAGAGAAGAGGACGGAGAGGAATCCATGCTAAGGTGCGCACAGTCTCCTCTTCTCTTCTTCCTCTGCTACCTCCCTCTCCTCTTCCACCAAATGTTTTCTTTCTTTCTACGCTAATTTTGATAATATTGAAATTCGGAACAAAGGGGTAAGCACATTGCAGTAGTAGCACAGACACACGGAGAGAGACACTCTCACGCAGACCACTCACTTAGAGCGGATTTGCCAAATATATAATTTCAAAAATGAAGAAATTTAATTTGTTTATCCAAATACTAAATTTTAAAAATAAAAAAAATTTAATTAGATCATTTAAAATTGTTAGAATTTAAAATTATCTAAACACACTCTTACAGAATTTGCATTTGCTATTCTGGTACAATTGTTGTTTGAGATTAGTGATTGATTTTTTTACCTAAGTTTCCGTGCAGACAAAGAGGCTCTGATGTTTGATAGGCTCTGAGGTGAGACCTTTTTTAGTGTGTGGTGAAGGCTTTAACATAGTGATAATTTTTAACTATTATTATAATGATTTTATTTTATTAAAATAAGTTTAATATTTATAAAATAGTTTCACATTCATTTAATCATAAATTATCATTTAAATTATTTTAAAATAATTATTTTAAAAATCAACAAACTTATCATATGGTGTAATTGAACCATTGTATAATTTTTTTTATACTTATCTATGTATAACCCCTTTTTTTTTATTAAAATCACCAAAAAAATACCTTCTTCCTCCCCTAGTTGGAGAAAATCAATTTCTTCAACTTGACAACTAGACCTAATGCGTTTTTTTTTTGTTATTGATTGGATTGAAACATTCTCTTTTTTTTTTAAAAAAAATGTATGTTGCTACTTGGTTCCATATGTTAGAGTTGAACTGAACCTCACAATCAATTACAGAAAGTGTAAATGTTTAAAGCATAGAAAAGAAGATTGAAATAATCTAAATTTAATAAAAAAATCAATTTCTAGTCATAACTTATTAATGTATTCTAATTAAAAAATAAATGTGTGTACATTAATCAATCTCATAAATATTTGTTAACATACATACTTATTTTCTTAGTACATTGGAACACATTAACAAACTAGGTCTTTAGGGTATTTTGAAATAATATATATGTAGTTATAATTTGTTAACAAAAACAAGTGATTGTATGCCTGCAAGGCCCACGTATCTGCTTAACTATATATGGTATTTCATACTTACATGTACATGCTACCGCTCGTCAATAAAAAATAAGTATGTGCGCGTACAGCCGCAGATCTCATAAATATTTGTTAATATACATATACATATTTTTTAAATTGGATTGTGTTAACAAGCTGCATGTTGTACTTTAAGATGATATATATTTGTTAACAAAAATAAATGAATGTACGTTGATCAGGTCCACGAAATATGCTTGATGACCTTTTTCTCTATCTACCATTACATAAGACATTTCACACTTACACGTACAATTCCAAGTCTTATTTTACCCATTTTCTATACTATTCAATTTGATCGTGTTTGCAGGTTTCGTTGCTCGTTGGAGTCATCATTTTCTCCTGGATCATCTCTCGCATTTGGAGGTATGAAAATATCCCTAAACACAAACACAAAACTAATTGTAGGCTCCAATCGGTTTTGGGTCTAGCCCAATACCTCGTTTAGACGGGTCGGATCCCGACCGATGTGGCCTTTGTGGCTGACAAAAGTTTTGGCGTCTTACTCATATCTCTAATCATAACTTATCTCAAGAAATCAGGGAGATATGATATATATGACAAAATCTTATCATACTTTGTAACTGAATGACAACTATATAATTAATAGATATTAGGCGGCTTAGAGGGACAGACAAAAGGTACTTTTATTTTCTGGATTGACAACTTCCTAACCCTTGAAGAGGAATTTAATTCCGGAACACTTGGCAACTTCCTAATCCTAGTTGAGAAATCCAATTCTAGAACACTAATTATAGCAAGTATCTGATTTACAATACTAAGACAGTCTTTTAAGCTTACCTTTATTGTTAGTTCTTCTTTCTATTCATCCATTTCTGAAACCCATGGGCTCCATATCATTTCGTCATTTTCAAAATCAGCAAGTGACGGTGAATATTCACATTAGTCATATCCAGCGGACCAGCGGTTGTGCAACAGTTTCATTAGGCGGTAGCAACATTCTCGATAACTAACTAAAGAAATAGCATTTGATCTGACTCCAGTTTGAATTATTAAACTTTTTCGAACTTGTGTATGAGCCATCAATCTCCATCAATTTAAGTCAGCTTTATAGCTCACCCACATGTAGTACAACAATAATGTATGCATTTTTGCTAAGAAACTACTAGTTAATATATAAAAACAATCTTTTTTTTTTATCTTAGTATTATCTGCTGAGGGAATAAAATATTTTTTTATTAAAAATACAAGATTCATTTAATATTTACTTCTCAATATAATTAAAAACAATATATATATATATATATATATATATATATATATATATATAAGATATAAATTTCCTTAAATTACAAAAAATAGATCTTGTTTAGGCACAGAACATGTCAAAACAAGGGCAAGCTAGTCAGACTAAAATTTGGAGATCCATGTTTGGACTTATATCTGGCGTGCATTAGTTATATGTTTAAGCTTTTAGTTGGAAGTAAGGGGATTATATTTAATTATTTTTTTTTAACACACGCGTAGTTGTCAGTACAATTGTAAAGTTGTCCGAGTAACTAATATGGTTTTCCTTGTCGAAAATCTACTCTGTAACGAACGAAGTGAGCATCAATGCCATACCATGTACTATATCTGCATCGCGACTGACTTATATACGGGAGTTATGGTAGCTTGCATAATAATTTCGTACACTTCTTCTCTTCTTTTCTCTAACTTTCTTTCTTAAATCAAACAAAACATAAATGAATAGGGTGAAACCAAGTAACCTAAGACAATGAGGGAGGGAATGGTCACGTGGAAACAATTGAAGTTACTGTACGATAGGGCTGCTCCTCAGTCCTCATTATTATTCGTTTCCAACTTTCAACTACCTCATTTACACTAGCAACTCCTTTCTTCACTATAAAATTCTCAACTTGGTTCTCATAATATATACCACCCTCAAATAATCAAACTTATCGTATGTATGACTTCTATCTTATTTCAACACGAAGTGCAGACAAAGCAGCGAGGTATACACATATACAGTAACCCAGTCTCAGTTCACACGTACACTCACCGACGCCAACGTCCATACCTATCTGTAACTATGTTTCTTATGTGCCATGACATTTTTGACTTTCGTATCCCTCACCCTTTTGGATTTTCTGTCGTCTTTTTTTCTTTTTAATGTTATAAAATTATAGTTAATAATTAATATGGTTATTTGTGTTGAGCAAAACCACTCTAACATTTTCCTTCCGTCGTTCCCGGGTACTCGGAACCATGCTTCTAATGCGTGTTTTCCTATGTAAAACTATTATGTTGCCTTACTCTAGGCTCCAGGACCACATGAGCCAAACTCTAACAAATTGTTAACTTTTTTAATTGATGTGAAATTGTTAATAAAAACTTAGTTACATGTTAATTATACTTATAGAAAAATAGTTGGGATCATAAATTAGTCGATGGATAAGTAAGTGATAGTTTCGTTTCGGACCATGCAATGTACCAAGCCGTACTTTATTTTCGTCACTCTTATTTTTAAGGACTTTTAATTATGCTTGACTTTTTGACATGCACGTCCTTGACTTGGATGATTTAATCATACTACAGAAAAGTGAACGAAGTTGACGGAAATTGATGAGAGTTAACTAGCTAGTGCTCGTTTTCCTTTGCAAGTTCTAGCTAGGTGGCTGAATGCTGATACTTGCTTTGTTTCTTGTTCAGGTTTTTCATAACAAAGGAGAATGAAGGCTTTTTCAGTTAAGGTTGAGGAAGGAAGGGAAGGTAAAAATGGCAACCTTTCTGTTGGTCCTGTGTACCGTAACCTCCTCTCAGAAAATGAATTTCCTCCAATGGATCCTGATTTCAGTACCACTTGGGATATTTTCTGGTAATTAATTTCAGTCCCTATGATAATTCAGCAGTAGCTAGTAGAATATATGATGGTATGATCTATGTTCTGTACTGAGCTTTGCCCACATAATAATAAGGTGGGGTCCGTTAAATGTCAATGTAGGAAAAATTGAAGGTTTGGTGGTTCATCAATAAATGATGTTTTGATGACCTTGCTTTGATGATTGCAGTGTGTCTGTCAAAAATCATCCTAATAATCGTATGCTGGGAAAGCGTAAAATTGTTGATGAAAAGGTATGTCATGGAGATAATTTATTTTTGTTATAGGAATTGTATGTGTCATGAAAATAAGGTACTTAGTTTTTGGTTCATGTTCATAGATTGGACCCTATGTTTGGAAGACATATAAGGAAGTTTATGATGAAGTTCTGCATATGAGTTCTGCTTTACGAGCATCTGGTGCCGAACCAGTAAGTGCTTGTGAAAGGGCTTCCCTCGTAACTAATATGCACAGTAGATTTGTAGTTTTCAAATGAAATTGATCTTCTTGATGTCTATTATGGTCATCCTGTAACAGGGCACTAAAATTGGAATTTATGGATCTAATTGCCCGGAATGGATTGTGGCAATGGAGGTTTGACAATTCTATAACCCTTGTGTTCTCAAAATTTTCTCTATTGTTCTTTCTTGCTATAATGCTATCATATCATAGTTCATAATTATGTTCATATTGGTGTAGGCTTGTTCTGCTCAAAGCTTTGTTTGTGTGCCTCTCTATGACACCCTTGGTAAGTTTTCTCTAGATCAACTTGTTAAATAAATTCACGTATGCATACTTCTCTCTCACATCTTTATTGTTTTGCGATTAAGATGCATGCCAAAGATATGATCCTAACCAAAGCCAATCTTCGGACTTGGTTTATTTTACATCTCTTAGTAAACAGATATGGTGCTCATTCTCTTTATTAGTGCGAAATTATTTAATTAGTTTTCTGGTCTAAATAAAAAAAGCAACATTCAAATTTTAATTAAGGCATTTTTTTCTGTTTTTAATGCAGGGCCTGGTGCTGTAAATTTTATCATAGATCATGCAGAAGTAGATTTTGTGTTCGTCCAAGATAAGAAGGTTAAAGAGGTAAGGAAGAAAGATCAATTTTTTATATATAAAAAAAGTAAATATTCTGCTTCAGATGATTTTCTATATCAGAGATTCAGAGCAGCAGTTTATGGGCTCTTACTGAGTTCCTATACCATTTGCAGCTTTTAAATCCTGAATGTAAATCTTCAAAGCGACTGAAAGGTAAATTTACGTGTTTAATCTTCAATATTTCTGTGCTCTAGCTAGCAGAACGATTTAGTGAAACTAAAATTGATTGTGGTTACAGCCATGGTGTGCTTCACTTCATTAACAGAGGAAGAGAAAGCTAAAGCCACCGCAATTGGAATTAAGCCATATTCGTGGCATGACTTCTTGCACTTGGTTAGTAAGTAGGGAATTGGTCATCCAATGCATAAATCATACCTCTTTGCTTATTAGCAGTAAAGGAATTGCTATCTTGTATAACTGCTTGGTTTGTTTTCTTCAGTTGCTTGCGCGTTTTTTATTTTTATGATGCAATTGTAGAATTTGGTTTGTTTTGTGAAGATTAGATGCTGCACTTTCTAAAAAATTGTTCACACAGGATAAATGAGTTACTTTTTTTCTTTTGTAAAGGTGTTGTGTTATCTATATGAACCTCTTTAATTGAATCAGTTGCTCTTTTGTGAAACAAACGTAATCCCAAGCTGGCAGAAACTTTACAAAAAAAAAAAAAAATCATATGGATATATGGTGTTAAAACTGTTCTCTGTAGGCTATTCCTGTAATTCCTCGCAGTTAGTTGTCTGTCTGATCTGGTTAAAATGGACAAACTATTATTCTTTCAGGGAAAAGAAAACCCAAAAAGTACTTTTCCTCCTCAGGCTCATGACATTTGCACAATAATGTACACTAGTGGGACAAGTGGAGACCCTAAAGGTGTTGTTTTAACGAATGAGAACGTAACGGCTTTAGTAAGAGGAATGGATCTTTTCATGGAACAATTTGAAGACAAGGTAAATCTAATGCTTGATACACTGGAAAATTGTTATGATACCATGCATTTTTCTCGTAACAAAAGTGACTAGAATACTATTAATTTGCATAGATGACCGTGGATGATGTGTATTTATCATTCCTACCCTTGGCTCATATCCTTGATCGCACTATTGAGGAGTACTTTTTCCGTAAGGGTGCATCTGTTGGATACTATCATGGGGTACGTTTGTCCACCAATTTCACGTTACTTTGGATTTGCTTGCATGGTAGTATTAACTATTGACATGTTAATATGGAACCTTAAAAAGAAGTAAAAATATTCTATTTTTTTATGTTTAAATTTCGTGAATTTCTTGAATTGTTTGCTTGAAGGATCTGAACGCGTTGAGGGATGATTTAATGGAGTTAAAGCCAACACTATTTGCTGGTGTCCCACGGGTTTTCGAAAAAGTCTATGAAGGCAAGGCTACCCCTCAACAAAAAATCTATTGCTTGTGGATTAGAAATGCGAGCAACACTATACATATTTTGAACGCATTTTTTTTGTTGTTGACTTAAATTTATTAGAAACTATAAATTTTTTTTTAGTTTTTAATAAGTTTTAAATAAAAAATGTGTCAGAAGAAATGTTGTGATAGACTACTGTGTTGTTTATACTTTGTTTCAATGAATAAGAATATTTGTTTCAGGGATCAAGAAAGCAGTGGAAGAACTCAATCCAGTGAGGAGAACAGTTTTTGGCATGCTCTACAACTAGTAAGTTGGAATTCTCTATGATGCTATATTTAGCTGTAACATTTTTTGGTAAAAGTAATAGTACTTTCATTTATTGAGATCATGGATTTTGGGCTGAGGCAGTTTTGCTAATTCATATTTTTCTTTAAATGCAGCAAACTTGGTTGGATGAAAAAAGGATACAAACATAGACAAGCATCACGTTTAGCCGATTTATTAGCCTTCAGAAAGGTTGTATAATATCTCTTACCTAAAACTTTATTTTTATTTTTCTTGAAAATAGACTTCTTTTACATATGGGTAAAACCTTCTCCAAATTTTCAACCTACTCCTGTCCTAACTCCTACCCCTCCATTTTAGGTCAAAGCTAGGCTTGGGGGTCGTGTTCGACTAATAATATCTGGTGGGGCAGCCTTGAGCCCAGAGGTGGAAGAATTCTTGCGTGTCACTACTTGTGCCTTTGTATGCCAAGGCTATGGTAAGAAGAAATATAGTTATACTATAAGAAATATTAACAAAACTGTTTTTTCCAACACATTTGAAATTTACTTGGGTGTCATTAAATATGTAATCTCATTATTAATTTAGTGAATCTTATTTTCAAACTAACAAAAGTTTCAACCAAGAAAAGAGACTTGATTAAAAATGTTATTAGTCGAGAAATTATTATATAGCTCAAAATATGTAGTATTGACTAATCTTCACATAAATGTAACCATATTTTTCAATTTACTAAAGAAAAATATTAATAATAAATCACATAAAGATTTATCAAAACCACGTATCTCGAAATATATAATAATCTTATACTGTATATAGATAAGATTAAACAGAGAAAATCTAACATTTTTATGTTGGGCATAACACAACATAAAGATACATTACATTGACACAATGGTTAATCCAGGTCTGACAGAAACATGTGGACCAACTACTCTTGGCTTTCCCGACGAAATGTGCATGCTTGGTACCGTTGGTGCTGTATCCATATATAATGAAATAATGCTAGAGGAGGTTCCAGAGATGGGCTACAATCCTCTTGAAACTCCTCCATGTGGTGAGATATGTGTGAGAGGGAAAACTGTTTTCACTGGTTACTACAAAAATCCAGAGTTAACAAAGGAAGCTATTAAAGATGGATGGTTTCACACAGGTAATTGAGTTGTCATTTCCTGCCTCAAAAAATGAATCTGTTTTTAGGAATCTTTAAATGGTCTAATGTGATTGTGTGTCATTGTCTGGTATCCTCAGGGGACATAGGAGAAATGCTTCCTAATGGTGTTATTAAGATTATTGACAGGAAGAAGAATCTTGTTAAACTTTCCCAAGGAGAGTATATAGCACTTGAGCATCTGGAAAATGTTTATGGGGTCACTCCTATAGTTGAAGATGTAAGTATTTCTACAAGTTCAGCACAGTTAATTGGTACACTTTTTAGTACATAGACTCTCAGTAATGGTAAGTTTGTGATTCGTTCTATGTATGTTTTACTGTTAGATCTGGGTTTATGGGAATAGCTTCAAATCAATGCTGGTTGCAGTAGTAGTTCCAAATGAAGAGGTTGCCAATAAGTGGGCATATTCAAATGGTCACATAGCTTCTTTCCCCATACTCTGCTCTCTCGATCAACTAAAGAAATATGTGCTATCTGAGCTCAAGTTGACAGCTGAGAGAAATAAGGTAACATCTACAGATAATGAAATGATGCCTCTTTCTATGTGACTATTTCTCCATGATATATCCAGCTTTAGGTCATCAAATGCTGTTAAAATAAAACTTTATTGCTTTAGGTATGAAAAAAGAAGCTTAAAATGATTTAACTTTTGTTGGAAAGATTTATAAACTATGAAGCATAGACATCAAACTATAAGATTTTGGTCTTGCAATCATATATGATTCTCTAATTGTCTTGTTTCCTCTTCAATTTTTGTCCTTCATAAAACTAGCTGAGGGGATTTGAACATATCAAGGGGGTCATATTAGAACCGCAAGAATTTGACATGGAAAGAGATTTGGTGACTGCAACACTAAAGAAGAAAAGAAACAAACTACTCAAGTATTATCAGGTAATCAGATATCCTCTTACTTTTGCCCTTACTCTTATTGCAGTCTATTTAATTGGTGGTGTACACTACACTAGAAATACTCACAAAATTGTTGATGTTGTCACAGGTGGAAATAGATGAACTATACCAAAGTTTGAAAGGGAAAAAAGCATAACTTCTGAGATTTCTAAATTCTAGACACGGATATGCCTATTTAGTAGTACCCTGTAACCAGTTATTTCCGTTCCACAACCCCCATCGATATATTGTCCTAGAAGCTCAATGCTCTAGTATTTTGCGTGAGGTATTATGCAGCAGCAACTAGCAAGTGCTGAACCATAATATTACCTAATTGTCAAAGTCTATATATGTGTGTGTTTGTGTGTGTATGACTACGAGAATGAACAATCCATTTCGAGTGAAGAAAGTATAAATGTTGTCAACCCTCGTATGCCCGTGGCACGCTACAAGCATGTGTTGAATATAAAATCAATTTTTGCACACGGAACCTAACACCATTGACGTAGTGCCAGCTAAAGGAGGGAGAGGGAATCCTATCAAATCCACGAATTAGATAAGAGAATAGGTGGGCAGATAATAATTTCAGGCTTATATTTATATTTATTCAATCTCGTTGTTAGGCTGAAATACTCTCACGGCTAATATGTCTGATGTTGAGCATGTAAATAATGGACAGTGAGATATATTTTACGTTTAAAAATATAAGAAAAGCATGAACATTGGACACTCTACACTGACTACACATCTACAGAAACAGGCACAAGAGCTGAAGGAAGTAAATGAATATCCCATCAGTTCTTTCCACCTAATCTGTATCAACCAATACCTATATGTACTTGAAAAACTTCTTTCCCTCTGGCATCTTTGCTTCCTAAGCCCCAGATTCCCGTCTGAAGAAAGCGTAATATGACTTTGAGATCCTCTTTGTTGCAACTCTTTTCAGTGTTATTATTACTTTGCTAGAATTGTTTTTTACTAAAGCATTAAAGCGTTAGTAAGTGATCATTATCGTGGCTCAATTGTTGCAAGCCTCGTTGAACTGAAAGGCTTCTTGTCACTCTACCGATGTACACTTGAACAATCCAACCTAAATCTGGTTCAAACAAACAAAAGCATAATTCAAATATTCAATAATCAAATCTTCAATATGATAGTGCATCGAAATGAGTAACAAATAGTTTTGCATATCTTCATTTCAATTATCATCTTGCTTGTCAATTGTCATTTGATGAGGTGGCGAAGGGAAAATATGCTTAGGACAAAGTATGATTGCTACTAGCAAAAAAAGTATGTGAAGACGAATGGTATTGACTGGTTTTTATAATAAAAATATAATGAAAATAACCTTAAAAATATTTATTTAATAGTTATTTATGTTTAATTGTTGAGAAGTCATGTTTTTTTTATTCATGACTTACAGATATGAAAAGGAGTTAAAAGTAAAAAAGATATAAAAAATAACAAAAATATGAAGAAGAAAAAAAAAACTCAGCCCAAGACGCGTCCAGCTCGAAAACAAGCATCTTCGCTAAGCGAGAAGAGGCACACGCGGCACACGCTCAGCGCGAAAATGCACATGAGCGCTAAGCGAGAGGATGCGCTCTAAGCGCGAATACAGGTACTTGTGCTAAGCGACCAGCGCAGGCTTAGCGCAAGTACACAGATCCAAGTCCACTTCAACAACTATAAAAAAAGAGTCAAATCAAGGATAAAAGACACACCAAGCCTCAGAATATCCTAATACACAGAGCCTGAGAACTTAGGGAATTCTTTCTTCTCTCCCATCATTTTCTATTTCCTTTTTTCCATTTCTTCTTTTCCATAAGTTTCTAAACTCCTTTTTGTATTGTATACTTCATATCTATCAATGTAAATAGGTGTTTTCTTTCCTATTATACTTTCTTGTTTTAATTTTATGTATCATTCATTCTTAATAGAAATACAAAGAAAGGTTGTAGTTTTAGGATTAATCGCTCAACAAAGGATAATGTTTAATAAGACTAAAAAGATGTATGTTAATAAAATCATTGTTAAACATAAAGTTATTGCATATGTTCATGCATCAAAACAAACATTTAAAATTAGAACTTTATACATTTTATCTATTGAATCTTTGTAAAGACATTTGAGAGATAAATAGATGAAATAGATTTATCATCGTAAAATACGAGACAAGACAAAATATTCTAATAAATGTGCGTAGAAAAAATCTATTTAATTAATAAAAAAAATCTAAAATAATATATATTAAACAAATAAGAAATATTAGGTCTTAACATTCTCATCCTATTAAATTTTCTATTATATCTTTTGTCTCTTATTAATATCTATTATTTTAATTATTATTTCTTTTAACTTATCTTTTACCTTATCTCATCTTTTCCTTTTATAAATTAAAAATTATTCAATACAAATACAAAACAAAGTTTCTAAGAAATTCAAATAAAACCTCACCATTTCACCTCTTTCCAACTCTGTCTTCATAGTAGCTCTACTTCATCTTTACACATTATTGGATTAAAGTTAACTAAGAAAACAATACTTAATTTTAATCATAAGTTTTTTTTAAAAATAAAATTGGTAAAATAAAAATTACAAAATTTCAATTATAATAAAATTAATTTTTTATGTTACTTTCGTTTTATCTAAAGATACAGAAAACTTTCTAATATTTTTATCCATCTAAACAATTTTTTTCCAATTCATTTTCCTTTTACTTCTATCTTTCTTATTTCCTCTTTATTTCCATCCTTATTCTAATCCAAACAAAACATGCATGAGTTTTTTTTTTTTCAGAGCTTTCAATACAAAATTATTTTTATGAAAAAAAGAACAGAACATATCTCATTAGAAAATGCAATGATAAGGCCTCCGAAGGTATAACAGCAAAAAGTCGACGAATATAAAACGTTACTAATACACTAATAAATAGTGCAAGAAACACAGCCTATGTTATATATATGGAAAAAAAAAAAAAAAACACAGCCTATTTCTCACTAAAATTAACTATCAATAGGTCCTTCAGACTTCAGAGGTAATAAAACACTCACATTCGGAAACCTTCTCCTGACAAAATTACGATGTCAAATTACAGGAGACTAAATATCCAATTCCAATCTAAAGGCAAAAAAAGGCATGGATGGTAGGGGACTTCATTTACGACTCCTGGCTTCCTCCTTTTCCTTCTCTCGCTTCTTGTAAAGCCTCTCAAGAACACGCTTAGCTTCACATTGTGGAAAATTCGACAAATCATAGTAATGTGGGGCTACATCCACTAACCTGTAAAGTTGAGCACATCTTAATAACATCTACCAAAGAACCACCCGGTCCACAAAGATAAATTTGACAGTTCATCTTGCAACTCTTCTCACAGATAAATCAAAGAGTGGATGGAATTTATAATGACGTGTTGGGTCTATATCTCTGCTTCATAGCATTCAAAGGTAATTTATTGATGACAGAAATATCATTTCAATCACAAAAACAGATGTTTCTGGAATTTATAAAGAGAAAACTATATATATTTAATTGATTTTCAGCGTTCTTTTACTCAAAAACAAAAAAGGCTTCCCTTTAAATACCATACATGAAATGCGTTTACGTTTCACCATTTCAAAGTTGTCAAACTCAATCATAGCTAGAGCATGCCAGATATCAAATAAAAATCTTACCATTCTCCACGTATATCTGTCACAGTTCGAATAAAATTCCGACTAGTAAGAACATATTCATTATATATTACCCACTCCGGCTTGTGGTCCAGGCAATTTGATGGATGCAAGTGCACCACCTACTCAGAAAAAAAAAATTATAAATCATTAATATAAATATAATCCTCCAGCCTACACAGTAACTCTTTCAGTAGTGCAAAAAGAAAAACAGAAAGAACTACAAATAGCATCTATTATCAACAAACCTGGTTGTCTTTCACTGTCAAGTAATGTCCTGTCCGCTCCAGATGGGCCACCTGCATAAAATACCCTGCTAGCATTGCCTTTCTAATGTTGACATAGTAGTCCCGGCTATTGAAATCAGTGCTGCATAACTTCAGGTTAAACCGAGCCATGATTCGCACAAGTTGTTGTCTAACATTGTCTGCTGATTTCAATGCCCTATGATTAACGAAGTTATCATAACACCAAGAAGGATCCTCATCTGAAAAGCCATTCATATATAATTAACAAATTTGACATCAAATAAATAGCAAGAATTCAATAATTAAAATTAAAAAAAAAAAGTTAGCATAAATATGCACTTACTATTTTGCTTGTAGGCATGGTATACATTCAAGAGCGTGAGATGATCCCCATCAATGTGTCCAAACCTAGCTTTTGCTTCATCCGCAGCTTTTTGTGCCTCCCTAGGCCGGACAAAGCAATTGGGTACTAAAGAAAGAAATTATTATCACAGAGGAGGCCCACGGAAGGTCAGCAGATGCATAGAGGCGAGACCACACCATTTTCTTCAAGAGATTGAGAGAATACTGAGAAACTGCAACTATCTGCATCAGCATTTACTTAGAATCCTATGGTGCATGCCAACCGGGGGCATGGAACCCAGAGAAGACAGTTGCTGATGACTACCTATTACCTAACAGGACATGTTCTACTAACCGCATTCATGCACATCTGGGCACATGTGTAAGCAGTCAAACATTCCCATCATGAGCACAATATTGCCTGTGCACATGAACAAATGCTGGGCATCCCCTTCAAAGTAGAGCCCAGCAAACCTACATCCCCTTAGCATTATGATTGGACTCTAGACAGACACAAAATCAAACAATTAAAAGAAGAATACCTGATAGCATGGCAGAAACGGAAAGAATCTCATTTGAACAGTTGAATTCAGGACTAACAACGAGCATCTTTGACATCTGAGGGTCCAGTGGAAATTCACTCATAATCTGGCCCAGCTTTGTTAAGTTACCATCGTCATCCAGTGCACCCAAGTAATTCAACACTTCCAATGCACGCATTAAGGTCTCCGGGGCAGGAGGGTCCATGAAATCAAAATGCACTAAGTCATCTATACCAAGTTTCTTTAAGGTAAGAACAGTGTTGGCAAGATTAGATCTCAAAATTTCAGGATAGGTCTGCGGCTGAAGATCGTTATTGAAACTTTTTTCAGTATAGAGTCTAAAACATTTCCCTGGTTGAGTTCTTCCAGCACGTCCAGATCTCTGGTGTGCACTAGCCTTTGATATTGGAGACACCAACAAAGACTCAACACGGACTCGAGGGTTATAAACCTTCTGCTTAGCAAATCCAGGGTCAATAACATAGACTATACCATCAATTGTCAAGGACGTTTCTGCTATGTTTGTTGATACCACAATCTTCCTTCCAGGAGGCCCTCCCTCCTTAACTGGAGGTGGAGCTGGCTCAAAAATCTTCTGCTGCATTGCAGGAGGAAGAGTAGAATACAAGGGCACCACTTTCACAGGGCCCACCTGGTCTCCCATATTGGAAATTTCTTTGTTTATTTTGCGGCATGCATCCTCAATCTCTTCCTCTCCAGTGAGAAAAACAAGTATATCTCCAGAAGGTTCACACATGTGTATCTGCACAACTGTCCTAATAGCAGCCTCCAAGTAATCCCTTTCTGGATCCTGGGTATAGAAAATTTCCACCGGATGTAGTCTTCCAGGAACCTTCATAAGAGGGGCCCCGCTAAAATATCCCTGGAACTTCTCAGCTTCAAGTGTCGCACTCATAACAACTAACTTCAAGTCAGGTCTATTTCTAAGCACTTCCTTAAGAAGGCCAAATAGCACATCAGTAGCCAAAGTCCTCTCATGTGCTTCATCCAGAATAATTACTTTGTATCGCTCCAATAGCGGATCCGTCATTGCCTCTCTCAAAAGCATACCATCAGTGAGATACCTATTGGCGGGAGAGAGAGAAAAAAAAAACATAAAACATTCCATTAGAGACAAAATAGAGCTAAAAAACAACATAACACGGCAACCTTCAAATTAATTAGTAAAATATAACATACTTCAAAACTGTCCTGGCACTACTGCAATCCTCAAATCTGATGCTGTAGCCAACCTCTTCTCCAATACTCACATCCATCTCCTCAGCCACACGCCTGGAAACAGACATTGCAGCCACTCTACGAGGCTGAGTACACGCAATCATCATCTTCCTACGTTTATCAGTGGTTTCTATATCCACAGCTTCCAAAACAAACTGAGGAATCTGTCCCCCATAATATAAAACAAAAGAAAATTAGAAATGCACAATTTTTTTAAAAAATTCTAGCAATTAGTCCTAGTAAGATAGTAACATAGCAGAAAATATATACATTAGAGTATGAATGGAGAGAAAGGAAGAAACCTGAGTGGTTTTGCCGCTACCGGTTTCGCCAACGAGAATGAGAGTCTGGTTATCCTTCAAAGCCTGCAAGAACTCCTCCTTCTGGTGCCACACCGGTAGGGTTTTCCTCTTCTCCAAAATGTCGTGGTACCTCTGCGAATAAGGCTTCCCGTTCCACCGGTTAATGAGGTTGTTGGCGGCGACGGCGCCGCCGTTTGATTTGGACATCTTGGCGGCAGCGTCGTCCACTACGTCGAACAAGCTCACCTTCCTCTTCCGCTCCGTACCCATCAAAACCCTAATATTAATATCGTGATCGCAAATTCCGTAATTAATAAATCGGCAGCTCTCGGTGGAAGCTCCTAGAAACTGTTTGAGGCCAGGGCTAAATTACGGTGCAAATGCAATGCTACATTATAACTGGGAAATAAATTAAATAAAAATAATGAAGGAGAAACGTAACGATAGCATAGCGAGCCGACAACGCTTTACGAGTGTGCTATAGGGCTGTTTCCTGTCGGGTTGGGTTAGGGGTGTGTTTTTTCTTTGGGCCTCATTTTTTACCCAAATTGCTCTTTCGCTTTATTAAGATGGGCTCTACTACTTACTCTATAACAGCACTGCTCAGCCCATTCCGGAAGTTTGGCTATTACTATCATGGTCCGAGAGAAGTTATTTTTCTGGTACTCACAAGTCATAGGGAAACACTTTTATTTTTCAATGAATATTTTAAAAAATCATAAATAATTTTATGTTAAAAAATAATAGAGTAAAAATTTAAATTTTTTAATTAATATTAAAATATTTTATATAATTTATTTATTTATTTTAATTCTCTTTTCCACTCATCCAAACAAGTTGTAAGAAGTGTCTCTACTTTTTTATTATTCATCCAAGCAACAAATTCTTTCTAATATATTTCTTTTATTTTTATTTTTATTTCTTTTTTTCCTAAATATTTCATGGATATTTTTCCCCTGATATAAATAAAGCATACGTGATAATGTAGAGGGTTGGAAAAGGAAAACTTATGCAGGTGGATGGAGTGGTGTGTTATGAATTGATATGGAGGACGGCATAACTTGCACACAATCATTTGAGATGGATGATGGTTCTGCAGTACGTTATGTGGCCCGTATGATTGATAATGGGAATGGCATACACAATCATTTGAGGTGGATGCAGTACGATATATTGCCCACGTGATTGATAATTTTGCATGACATTCCAAATTTGAAAGCACCTCAAGAAACAAAATTTAAAGGTAGGCCTTTTACAATTCTTTCTTCGTTAGATCCTTAAGATATACATATAACAAAAACCCAATTGTATAACGTCCCAGTATTTAAAAAAAATATGTAAATTACTTATCCAATAAATAACACCTCTGTAAATTATATTACTAGTAATGTTTAAAATATCTTTTTTTACTGGAAAATTTTAAAATATCTAAAAACTAACTTTATGAACTTTAATAAATTATTAGATAGTTCTTCGTCAATTTTTTTAGAAAATACTAATTAGTTTCTATAATAATAATAATAATAATAATAGAATTTTAATTTTAATTTGAATAGTCACTAAATAATTAAACACAGTCGTTTATATTAAGTTTACATAATTAGATGTTTGGCCCAATTATGTGTGTGTGTGTGTGAATGTTGCTAACAAGTGTCTAAGACAATGGTTAAAAAAATTTAAAAAAATTATTTAAAGTGAAAATTGTAGAAATTTTTTTTAAAAAAAAATATGAACAACTCAATTTTATGTATGTCAAGAAAAAAAAATTACTTTTATTGTTATTGTATATACAGAGAGACAAAAGATAAATAGATAAATAAATATACTCATAAATTCATGATATGTTAAAATAAATGTCGACAACTTGGGTGAATTCACGTAATCTGTAGCTATCCTGTCAAAAAAATTACCTTGAAAAATATATTAATGAATATAATTACGATAAATAAGCAAGCAGTCAATTCAGATTATTTTATAGTAAACCATTTAGCGATATATTCATAATTATAAATATAAATATTATTTTATATACCCACAAATGTTTGTTTCCATAATTATAAATATAACTATTATTTTATATACCTGTAAATATAAATATTGTTTTCTTTCGGTTCAAATATAAAAAAAAAATCATTTTACACCAACTAACAAAACTGGTTAATAGTAACAATTAATTACACTAATCTCAATTAAAAATAAATAAATTATTTTTAAAAATATTTTTTTATTGAAATTTGATACGAAGAAAAAGAAATACTTGTTGGAATTAAAATTCCTTTTAAATGAATGATATTTTTAGAAATACATTCAACTTAGATTTATTTATACTACTATTTGAATCCAAGAACAAATTCTTATATATATATATAGATTTGGAGAGAGTATATCATAAATGTATAATGACGTAATTAATTGTTTTGAGTTATAGTTTCTCATTAATGGAAAAGGCCATTAGATGCCAACCTCAAGGTCATGTAACTGGGTCTCGAGCAACTGCACATATGAAAACTAATATAACCATAACTACAAGGGGCATTAAAAACCGTACAATATAGATGAGATTCCATCTCGTAATTAAATAAGTTTAGGTTATAACCATTGTTTGTTTTCGGTTCGGTGTCACAGATTATAAGTTGTGTAGTGTAGTTTGCCTGTCCTTTTAATTCATGTACTTGACAACTGTTTCATAACTAGGCATTTTCAAAACTACTAGATGATCCATGATCCGTATCATAACTTGGCATTATAGTAGTAACTTTAAAACTTGCCATTTTCACCATGCATACATTCATCTGATACGTACAATACGTCTCATAATCTGTTATGAAAATATTTTTGCATTTTACAATAATATAATCTGTTTTCGATTATATCATACTACTTGACATCTGTTTCCAATAACACAAATTATGATACGTATTAATTATAAGTCCAAAAAAAAAATTAAACCTTGATGTTTGTATTTTTACTTTGCATCTGTTTATTCCAAATTCCTAACTAGGCATTCGTGGTCAATATTCAATGGACTATGATTTCTTCTTTTTTTGAAAGGATTTGGTTTTTCTGTCGTACTTTTTCATGTTATTCATGTATTATTTCATTAAAATAATAATATACAACAACAATTAATATTTAATGATTGATATTTAATTTTAAAAATTATAAAAACTAGATGATTTTAATGTACTATAGTTGGCGGTTGATGCAAAAGCAAGTGACTATCCATTTCCAAAACCGATTCTCCACTGTGGGACCGTTAATTGGTTACTCCTATCCCTATCATCCTCACTCAAAGTTCCAGCTCCACTGCCCAACCGCCACGGGACCTAGCTAGCCGCCTCATTCCCGTCCTTCGGCCTTCACAACTGTATTTTCTTCTGAAATAAATAACAGGTACCAATGACCTAGAAGTAAACTTGTTCAATTTTATAATAATTAATTTAAAAATTATATCAAGTATCAGTTTTAATTGATTAAATAATAACAAAATTAAAAAATTACACATACAATGCATGCATTGTCTATTGATTTTGATTGTTTTACATAGTTGTTGTCTTTATTGTTAAATAATATGACACTAAACTATTCCTTTTTGTGTGCAGAATTGAAATTAAGCACTAATGAGTAATGAAAAATATTATATGTGTAGCTCACTTAATTAAAAAAAAAAAGTTATATGGGTCCGTGGTGATTTCTAAAATATATTTCATTGTACGTTAGCATTGCATCTATACGTTGTGATTTTCTTCGCCAAAATACGTGTTGAGTGAGTTCAACCTTTAAGTCAAGGATCGTTTGAATTTCTCTTACTTACAAGCTTATTAATTAGTGCGGTCACATTCAAAACCGTCGCCGTGGTTCTTTTTTTTTTAGGTTGGCACAAACTCTTTGACTAGGTCACCAATGTTGAAGTTACGGACCTTACGGTGCAACTTGGTATCACACACTCATGATCTCGGCGGCAACTATCACGTTTTCACGTCAAAGTTCTTACACAGCTATAGTTGCAACGACACAAAGAACATGTGCATTTCCATAGCTTAGAAGTCGATGTTGCAAGAGATAATATAAACAACAAAACTAAGATTAAGATGAACGACGTAAAAATAAAGAACGTTAACTGTGAGATCCATAACTTACCTGTCATGTTAGAATTAATATTTTATTAACCCTTGAACTGGAAAGTATGCTATGAAGTCTATCTCTGGCCAATTGGAGCACTCGAAAGTTCTGGTCAAATAACGTTTAATTGATTATTCCCCTCGCCCTGCTCTCCGGCGTGCAGTTGCGCACTTCAAGAGCGCAGCATTTATGATTTTATCGTCAATGGAAAAAAAAACGCAGCATTTTTGTGTGGGATCATAATATCGTGGACGCAGCATTCATCATTTTATTTCAAAATATTTACTGACAGCATATATAAATGGGATAAAGCAGTGGTTTGGTTCAATTAATTTTTTTCAGTATATATAAAAAGAGATTTTTCAACTATTAAATATGAGGATGAATATAGAAAGGGAATCAAGGGATTAAGACCCAAACTAGGCCACATTAGGGTAGCTAAGTCGGTCGGTCTGTCTCGCGTAAGTTTATATTGGCGGTGGATTGTTTCAATCCGTATTACACTCATACACAAACTTAATAAATTAGTTTGTTCCTATTCCGCTGATCCGCGGGTCAAAAAGATTGATTTGCAGGCTTAGTTTAAAAAAAATACAGTTTCAATAAAAATACAACACAATTAAATTATATTTAATACAAATATAAATAAAATCTCAATAATTTGTCAATTACATCAATAAAATAAGTAATGTCTTAAAAAAAGAAAATTCCAACAATAAATCTAAAATATGAAACATAAACATCTCTAACAATAAATAATTTTTTAATTGAATGAAAGTAAACATTGTATCCCATATAGTGTATGAATGAGTCTTAAAATTACATTTGTACTGCAATTAATGTGTGCTATAAAATGTTGTTGATATATCTCTTACTGTACATATTTTTAAGTAATATTTGAATTATTTTTCAATTAAAATTGAAGTTGTACTTACAAATTTCTATAATAAAAATTTATATTACAAGATTATACATATTATCAAGATAAAACTTTATTAGTTCTAATTTAAAAAAACAACATAGATAGCACTTAAAAGTTACTCTACTAAAAAAAATTCATCTAAATTTTTGTCTTATTTAATATGCACAGCAATGCTTGATACTTTCAGTTTTTAACTAAAATTGTATATTTGAGCTTAGTAAACAGGCATACGGATCAACTTCTAGATCCCGCAGACCAAGCCCGCATAGCTCGTAGATTAAGGACAACATGCTCAAAATATTCTATAGCCATTGATTGTTTAAAAAAATTGATCTACTACTCGCAGAAACTATGGACCTCGGGCCAGTCCATGAACTTGAGCCCGCTTATCCACCGCTAGGCCACATCAAAATTTATGTATAATATATATGCTATATTTTTTATATAAAAAGTGTAATCATTTAATTTATTTAGTATAAATAATTATAATTTTTATATTAATCTTTCTATTTATTAAATAAATATATTAAAAAAGATATTGTAGGAGGGCATAATTTTAAGATAAAAAAGTGAAAATATTCTTAAAAAACTTGTTAATTTGGTCCAAAAGTATTAATTTTTGGAAAACAGGACACACAGAACCCATATTTCATTTTATTTTATTTTTCTTACGAAAGAGAGCTTATTTCATTTAAAAAAAAAAACATAACGACAAGAGAACCTCAAATTTGATGGAATAAAAAGAGCAATACAATAAAACATGGAGGAACAAATGGCCACAAAGGAATAAAATATTAGAGAGATTTTCATTTTTTTTTAAAATCGAAAACAAATATAAAAAAGTTTATAGCAATTTACATACATATTCAATTAACTAAATTAGACTTTTTGATAGAGAGATTTTGATTAACAAGTCACAAATAAACTACATATATAAAATAAACATTACATCCGGTCAAAAACTTAAAGGTATTAAATATATGGGTTTTTCTCATTTGCATATTACAATTTACTTATTTTTACCTAGAGATTTTGGATATGTTTGGATTTTCCGTGAAAGAGTCCAAAAATATGTTTAAAGAATAAAATTAGTTTCAAGTTGTATTTAATTACTCCTCAAAAATATATTTGAGAGGAAATTTTCACTTACAAACTCAGTTTTAAAGAAACAAAAGTTGGGATAATTTTATAAACTTTAATCCACATGCAGTACTTCTTCATTCCTTCTCATTCCACGTTTATCTAATCACAGCTATAGCTATCAAGTATCAACTAACTAAATTATTTGTTGTAATACTATTTACACCGGAAATGCGAAAAACAGGTATCATCATCTGTACTTGTGCTAAAAATTAGTCTAAACATGATGGAACAAATAAATAGAAAAGAAAACAGAAAAAAAATTGATAAGTAAGTGACTTATTAGACTAATTTTTAGCACAAGTACTGATGATGATACCTGTTTTCAGGTGTTAAATGCTGGACTATTAACGAGAGTTATGTGCATTAAAACTGTAATTGCGACATACTCCAATTATCCGCACCAGAAGTTTTGAGCATCCAATTAAGGAGCAGTGTAGATATTAAATCACATCTCAAACCATTTTAAAAACTTGGAGGAAAGAGAGTACTACTACCTTTTGAGGTTCGTCCCCTGATTTTGACTTTCATATAGTACATGATAGCTGAGAAAAGTTCATGAACAACAAAACTGAGAAATTAATGCAAAAACAATAAATGAATGGGATCGGAGCTGTCAAGACTTGTTCGAGGTAAAAGCATTACGAATCCTCTCTCACCACATGATACAGTACAACATAATTGCACGTTTAGGCGGTAGCTCGATCCATTAATTGCATAATAAGAAGGACTATATATAGATGAGAATTAAAATTGCTTTTGTACCACACAAGGAATTATTACAAAGTTTGAAATAATAACAATCAAGAGAAAGGAATAGGACGAATTTAATTAATTTTAATTTACTGAGGTCCCCTTGATTGGCATTCTATCTTTATCATGGATCCTGTATATGTAATTGGTCATTTACGACACAGCTAACATGGTTGTTGGCGACTTTACAAAGGGTAACGTACTAGCTCTCGATCTCGATCGATCCACTAAGAGTTGGACTTGCTTATGCATTTGGTGTTGGAATTAACAATGCCTTCATTACCAGCTAACATCAAGTACTTGTCCTTTCGTGTGAGTTTAGTGCACTCAAACGCCAACGCGGTTCCAATCTGTGTTTGGACCCTATTAGCCACTTGAAACCTCGAATTATGAGCCTCTTGGTAAAGGTTACTGGTGTGAGATGATAGTAATTGTGAATTAGTGAAGACATGGTTGAGAAGCCGAACAGTGTAAACTGGAGCGGGGTTCATGAGGAAGAAGAACGGGTCCAAGCACTTAAGTCCACCAGCAGTGGTTCCGTGGAACATACTAACGTGGGTGTCAACTGCAACGGGTACAATCTCATCGCACATCTCTGAGAAAAGAGGGCTGAACCTCAATAAATACGGTTCTCTACATGTGGTCCCCTCCGGACACACAACTAGGTCCCCTTGCCCCAGCAACCTCTTCATCATTTCGGCATCCTCGTCGCGCTTTCTGGTTAACCGCACCGTTTTTATTGGGGCCAGGATCTCGGACATCCTACTCAAACTGTAGGTCACGGCGGTTAAGTTGTTTTGTAGCGAGAATGAGATGTAGAGCGGGTCTAATAATGTTCTGTGGTTACACACGTAGAGATTACCGACATTCCCCTTGTTCTGTTTAATGTTGTGGGAGCCTGTGGGCGCTGATGATGCTGTGGTCGTGAGACGTATCCCACTAAAGACCAAAAAGGGGGTTGAGATGGTAAATGGGAGTGAGAGAGCGAGGGAAATGCGAATAACAGCGAGGATTATTGCATACGGTAGCCACATGAACATCGCTATGGACTCCTTTGGAGTGGGTCTTAGGGCCAATCTTCCATCGTGAAATATAAGGGCTCTGGGGTATCTCTCCCTTGCTAGCTTTTGCCAGCTCCTCTTGTCTGCTTCTGACACCACGTACACTTCCTGTATTTATTCATTGTTCACACATGTCAGTTTGAAAGCTCCATATATATAGTACCTCTCACCCTCTCTCAGGTTAAATTAAACTGCTGGAACTTCTCACTTCTCAGGGCATTATATTCGCTGTGGTACTCACACATCAATAATATAATTTAATACACCATATATATATATATACTTTTTCATTCAATAACTTCACAAATTTACTACTAGTATATAATCATATATCAAGTGAAGAGGAGTGCGCTTTCCACACAAACAAGAAGAGTGTTACAAACACATTTGTTAATATACCTTGAGTATAGTATTATCTATTAACAATTATAGAATTATATGTTAAAGAGCGTGCTTTTAGTATTTTTCATTATAAGTGCATAGATCACGAAGTTGGACCGTCGCTGGCTTTTTTGTTAATTTGAAAATAATAATAAACTTTCAATGTAATAAATATTTTTTTTGTAGCTTTTATATAATATATTGTTTATCTTTTAACGAGAAAAAAAAAATTGTTTTTGGTTCCTTAGTAACTTCTAGAAATAATGCATATAATGGAAAAGAATTTAAAGAGATAATGTATGAAACTTAAAATGGGTAAGGAAAAGGGAGACAAAAATTAACCTTGCAATGAGAGAAAAAATCATCATGGTCGCGTATGTTGCGAAACCTTGTGATTCCGATCATGTCGGAGCATCCTTTTCCTTCTTTAACCAGCTCCAAGGCATGCATAGTTTTTGTGTCATCCATCAATCCTACGTAGTATCCACAGAAAACTTTCAGCTCCCTGCCCACAACGAAATCAATGTCCAAATACTCTCTCAAGAAGCTTTCCACCATCACATGGGGTAGATTGGTGACTCCCACTGTCTTCCCTCCTTTTTTGAGAGCCTCAAACATTTCTGCACCAACGTCCTCCAAGAAGAATTTCGGCAGAACGGACCTTCCAACTCTGAAGCTCGAAGCTTTGATCCCAAAGAAGCATGCCATGACCATTATCTTCAAGCCCATCTCTTTTCCCAGCACACAAACAAAAGGGTATAGAAGAACCAAAACTATGGCTCTTATAAGCCCCCCTGCCTCAAAGGCCACGAGCATGAAATATGGGAACAAAGAAGAGGATTTCAACAACGCGTTTTCGACATCAAAGATCAACGTGTGATCGTTGAGGTCTGATCGGTGGATTAGAGAGGGGAATTTCAGGTATTTGTTAAACTGTGTTGTTGCACCCGAAAAAGAATTGCTAATGGTTCTGTGGAAACGGACGAGGTTCCTGAGTTGCCTAAAGAGAAAACGGTACCAAAAGAAGAAAAGAGACTTGAAGAAAAACGCTCTGAACAATTTAGCCATCGAAAAACAAACAATATGGGACTCAAATCAACACAACACCACACCGCTGCCACATTCGGGAGGGAAACGCCTTGTATTTATAGAACCACGGATACATTAACGCCCATGTTTTTAAGCTATTATTACGCAAGTGCCATTCTTTATTTGTCCGTGTGTTGAGGCAGCTTCACATGGCTTGCCAAGTGCCAACTGCATTCTTTTATTTGTTTTTTGTTGACCAAATTCCCAAGTCCATCATAATGCATGAGGGCTTTTTTTGGTCTCTTCCCTTCATTTGGTAAATATTTACAAAAAAAGTTTAACGCTCGTTCACTTGAATCACCATGGCAGACTCTGGAATTTGTAGAAATTTTTTTCAAATACTTGTGCTGTAACAATAAATTCCTTTGTCGGCGTAGCGCTCTCAAGTGGCATTACAAATTGGTATTAGTAAAGCTTTTCACAAATGATCGATCGAGTTCCAAGAGCAATTAATTAAAGATGATGAATATGGCTGAAATTAGAAGAAAGTGGCTAAGTCATACTATAACGGTATTCATCGCAACGTCTTCACCAATCCATTGCCTTAGTGAAGTTAATTTACAACATCATGAATTATTTTAAAGCTTTTTATAATATTTTCTTATTTTTTATATATTCCTTGTTAACAAATATTGTTGGAAATCTAAAGAAATAAATATCAGATAAATTTTTACTAATAAACAACGAACAAATTAAATCACATAATAAACTTACATCCTACTTTAAATCAAAACATTAAAACATCAAATTTGCATTCTTAGAATCAAATGCAATATCATTTTCACCTCTTATAATTATCACTAACTAGTCCTCAGTTCAATATGATTGATAATATTATTCATGAAAACTAGTGGAGTTTAAAAAAAAAACAAAATTATTAACAACGTGAAAATAGCCAACACTAATAAGTTTATAATATATCCTGACTAAAAGATAAAGAAAAATATTAACAGCATTTTACTTCTATCACTTTTCTATGATTCTTCCTTCTTGTTTAGAAGAGAGATCAAATAAAATTGATAATTTTTAATAAATTCTAGTTAATCTTAAAGAAAGTGTAGCTAGTATTTTTTAAAAAACAGATAGGTATCGGTTAACAAAGTCATTCTCCCTACCATCTTAAAGTCATATTAATTAAAAAAAACTTAATTAATCACATTTAATTATATCAATCTCAATTAAAAACTTATATAACTTATTTTTAATTGGAACTTAAAATCGGAGAAAAAAAGTCATTAAAACGAAAATCTCAATTGAATAATATTTTTAAGATAATAACATTAAATATAAAATTAATTAAAATTTATTTATATTTATGACCAACATAAAAGTGATTTTTTTTCTTTATTCTTTATTTGAGACCGGATATATATATATATATATATATATATATATATATATATATATATATATATATATATATATAATTTATTACGTCTTTGTTCATTATTTATTATTATTATTATTGCCTACCTCAAGAAACAAATGCGCTCTAAATTGAAAGCCATGCTTTCCGTGAACGAAGACATAACTCTCAAGATCACAAATTCCCAATTCAAGAAAGACTTCAATCTCTATGTATAGCAAATCACATCAATCTCCGTGTATGTTCTTGCAAGAATATTTAATTTCACAATACGGAAAAAGTAATATAATATATACTAGAATTTAAAAAACTCAAAAATTACTATCAATTTATTTATGAATTGTCTACTCTTAAGAATATCTTTTAAAGCAATCACTTTGTTCTTGAAAGCATATACATTGGTGTATATGTAAAAAAAAATAGGAACTTTCACTTTACCTTCTCTCTTTCACATATTGACTGCTATTAGATTAGATGAAACAATGAGTCATGAGAGAACATTAATGTCAAATGAAAATCTTACCCTTCTTTAAAAATAAACAAATGACTTAATATTCATTTATCTTGATGTTAGGTCCATTAGATCATACACACAAACTTGACATATTTACCTATTGGATTTAACACAATAAACATAGGCACGTGACTATTCTTAAAATTCAAATTATATCACTTAATAAAATTGAGTTTACAAAGAAAAATATATTAATTATACATTCAACTCATATTTTAATAAAATAAAATAAAAAATAAATAGACGATCGATTGAACAAAATTTTAACACCTACAACTACAAGTGACTCCTCCCCCTTTGGAAGATATAGGAGCAAAGCGAACCAATTGGGCACATATCAACACTTGGTTAAAAAAGTTTCCTTCAATATTTCCCTTTCTTTCTAACTTTTCTCTCGTTTTCTTTTTATATATTTTTTTCTTTCATATTTTTACTTATAAGATAAAAAAAATATTTACCATTCTATTAGAAAAAAAATCTATTATTATTATTATTACTTAGTAAATAAAAATACATTATTCTAAGGATAAACACGAGTTCACTAATAAAAAATTTAATCATTGATAAGATTGATGAATATAATATTTTTTTTTGATACTTACTTTATTACTTTATATAATATATATTTCTTTCTTTTGGTTTTGAATATAAGTAATAAAATATTTTTATTTTCTATCTCAAATATAAACAAAACTTAATTATTTATGTTTTATTTAATAAGACTTTCTCTAAAATATTTTTTATTTAATAAAAAGTTAAAAACATTTTTTAGGTTTATATCAAGTTTCAATAAATAATAGTTTAGGAAAAATATTTATTTTCTAATATGACAAATGAGACAATTTAATAAAATTAATTAATTTTTATAATAAGTATGAATTATGTATTTTTTTTCTTCTCGAGACACAAGAAACACAAGGAGTAATAAAAAGAAAATAATATCCATTGATATAAAGAAATCCATGTCCTCCGAGTGAGTGTAAACGAAAACAAAAGGTGAAGTCTGTCTCCTATCTGATAACATCTATGGAAAGAGGTGGATCGGATGAAAAACAATGCATTTCAACCCAACAAAACGATAGCTCTTTGAGCCGACCACGGTTTAAAGTTTTTCTGTCAAACAATGCGCATGGGTTCTGCATGCTATTCGATTGGACGCAGGGGAATGGGGATGGCGACTTAACCCAAAGCCAGACATCTCTGATGTGGAATTCTTACATGTATTATAAAATTGCATTGGCTTATAATTTTTTTTTATAAAATTCCATTAAGATCACTTTTTGTTGCTTGAAATTATATTAAAAAAATGGAGTTCGTTCATTGAATTTGTCAAATACAATTATTATATTAGCTTCATAATTGCTTTATAAATGCTGGGAAGAGGCTAACATCATGGATAAAGGATCCATATTAGCTTCACCTTTTTTTGTGGCGATATGGCCATGCTCTATGGACCATATACCATAATGTCAAAGGATCAAATTCCATGTAATGAAGGATTAATATGGAATGAACACACTCTCTAGTTTCTTCAAATTCTTTCCATGCTCGGTGTTCATGTTCCGTGAATTGGACAAGGGTCATCATGTACCATAACTAAACCACTAAAGAAAATATCGTGTGAATCTATTCTATTTCTATTAGTAGTATCAATTTATCACCACATCCTTGCCATCTTCTTTCTAGTTTCTACACCATTCGAGCACAAATTGTGGATCCTCGAATGGTTGGCCAATTCCCGATATGCTCAAACTTCCACAGCATTATCCAGATAGGCAAGAATGGCCCAAAAAATATATATTTCAGATACACACATATATTAAGGAAATTGAATTCATGCAATCATCTGGCCTACCCCACACTTTCTTTGGGGGAGGTGTGGTTCAGTCTTAGTGTACATTCACTGATTTATCAGCAACTGTTTGCTTGAAAATTATTGGTTGTACATGTATGTTCAAAATTCAAAGCATACATGAATCCGTGATTTCAGGCTATACACTTTAATAATCACATGGATTTAATAAGTACTGTATTTTATACATTTTATGCGTATTTTTTAACTAAATTAAAAATATACTATTGCACAACTTAAATTTAAGAAAAGAGTATTTCAAAAAAGTAGTATATGAAAACAATTAATTTAAAAGTATAGACAATTAAAATTTGAGAATTTTTTTTTTTGAAGTTGTTAAATATCTACTTTTAAATTTTACTATAAATTTGAATTCTCATCTTAAATGAAAATATTTTTAAGAGTGATCCTAAAATGAGAGTGTTTATCCTCACTTTTAGTGAGTCACATATCTTATCTTAATCAATATATTTAATATTTGTTTGGATACAAAATTAGAAATGCTATTGAAAATTTCTCTACTGAAAATATAAAGTTTTTAATCCTTCTAAATATACTTTTTAATTTTCACTTTAAATTTGATTTTAATCACTATGTCAAATTGAAGATATTTTTCTTATAATAAAAATGTACAAAATCATCAAAATGGGTTTAAATATTATTCAAACTATATCGATGATGACATGAAAAAACTAATTGATAAATGAATATTGTCATTGAAATATAAAATAAAAGTTAAATTAAAACATTGGAAAGTATCTTATAAATTAAAATATACAGATTAGAAATTGAGTCATTTTCCCCACTCTTTCAATTAAATATTTTTAATATTCTCTCAGTTATCTCCTTTAGATTTGCATTTCATACACTCCTGCCATAATTAGCCTAGCCAATAAATTTATATTTCAAATTTCAATCAGCTCACACTACCATTCTTTTTTAGTTTTATCATTATTCATATACTTGGTCTTCTTAAAAGTTTATCTCCAATTCAGCCTCCTTTTATCTCTATATCTACATTAAATTTCAAAGAAATAGTCAATATAGTTAAAAATAATCATATATCATAATTTAAACTATTCATTAAAAATTAAAAATATAATTTATATATTTAAAAATATTTATTGGTTATTAATTTTAGTTCTAATATAACATATTTTAAAAATATTTATTTATTTATTATATATTTTAATCATATTAAATAAATATTTATCTATTGTGATGTACAAACTAAAAGACTAGCTATTACATAAATTTAGTCAATCCCAAAACAGTTTCTTTAATTTTGAATTTTAACATACTTGATGTATTTTGACTAAAATAATTTATTTTCTTAATTTCCTTCTCAATTAAAAAAAAATCTCTTTAATCCCTCTGGGTCTTTTGCCGTCCTAACTGGTTCAGAATAAACTAGATCATTATTGGAGAGGGTCAAAGCTCCCTTTCTAAGTTTTTAAGCCAACTACATTCATAAAGACTTGAAGTCAAAATCCTTTGTGCGTCAGAAAACAGCTAAGCTGTTTTACGCGTTGGGTGATCTCTTTAAATTGTTTTTATTTAATCGTTTTAGCTTAATGAAACTGTAGTAGAATTAAATGAAGAAACTACATAACACAAATATACGTCATGTTGCTACTTAACAGTGGCATTATGAATAAATGCAGAAGAAATTGCCTTGTTAAATCATAATTTATTTGCTATATTATCTCAAACAACCTCTGCAATCTTATGTTGGTTGGTTCAAATTATACATGCTTGATTTTCTTTAAGTGAGATTTCACCATATGATGAAATCTTTCTCACTCGAAAAACTTTGCTCCTCCAAAGATGTGGTGTATAACAAAAGAATAAACAAAATATGGGGTCGAGGCACTGAACCAGCTTCACTTAAATTGGGCCACTTGATTGTTACTAATTAGATAGTTGGGCCTCTTAGCATTTCAGTTGGGGTAAGCGCTTCCTGCACCTTAAAAATCAAGTTTCACCCCTTTGCCGGATTAGAAAGGGGGTGAAATTTGATTTTTTTATTTTTTTTGGAATGGAAGAAGAAACACCCTTTAGTTGAATTACATGGCTAGAAAACATGTAAAGACTCGTGTGACGTTACCTAGCTATTATATACGTTTCCTTCACAAACTAACAAGCGTTATGCCTGTTACAAACTCGTACTACTTAGCCTCTATTAAGCTAAAACCAGATACTATAAATTTTTTGCATTCATATAATTATTAGCTTCTCAATCAATGGCAGCTGTCCGGGTTCATATATAAATGTATTGTTGGTCCAATAAGAACGATCAAATTTTGAGGTGTAGCATAATTTACGGTGTTCGCGCCATTTGCTCTTGTTGAATATTTTTACCAATCTAATCCTAAACGTAATCTCAATCCTAATATAAATATTAAACAAATTAAAATTTATAGTATAAATTTAGGATGAAAAGTAAGTGAATGACGTAATCTGTGGCCATTTGGTTTCTCTTGATTCACTGTAAAAGGACAATGTGAAATATAGTCCATGACGGGGAAAATCAAGAGTTTATGGTTTCAGAAAATATAAAAACATGCATAACAACATGGGCATTTTTTTTTCTTATCAACAACTATCAATAAGTAACTTTATTCCTTAAAGTAAATCCCTCACTTTAGGAAAGTGAAAATCTGATGGGTGAAGGAGATCATTTAAGAATAAGCTATATTCTTACATGCAAATTGACAACATTTTACATAGCATTTTTAAAAGGTAAAAAAATCTGCTAAACAAATTAATGGCCACAAAGAAACACAACTCCTGCATTGTGGCATTCTGCAAAAAATCCAACTATCCTAATGTTGTTACTTGCATATTAGCTTATAATTTCCTACCAAAATCTTATGGATGAAACTATAAGAAAAATTACATTTTCTCCAAAAGCTAATACTAGTAAAATCTAGACATGCAATCCCTAGGAGAAATTAGCATAGTCATCATTACCATTTACCAAGGTGGACAAAAAAACTCACCTGGACATACGACAAGCTAAGCCAGCAGAGTAATTTATAAGCAAAACTCTTTTTTTATTAACATTACCAATCAAGTCACTGTACAAGCAAACTTGACAAATGGCTAAGATTCCTAATGACTGTACAAAAAAACATACATAATCCAAACAATTAAAAGAATAGCCTAATCTCACATTGAAAGGGAAAGAACCTTCAAAATTTCCATATCATCTTTCCTGCCGAACTGCAACAGTACAAAACAGTAGGAAAACAATCAGATTGCTTCGATTTTGATATAATCCCATTAGGCAATTACCATAGAGCACATAAAATTTCCTTCAATTACACAGTTATGGAAAAAAAATACGCACATGGATAGTGAGAGCCAGGTGCATCTCCTTCATTTCTGTTGAAGTTCATGGGATACTGAATCGAAATCAGACCCTCATCTCCTGCAATTGCTGCCTCAGGGGAAGCCATTAACCCAACAGCGGCACTATTTGCAGATTTGATTCCTGCATGCAATGTCTAAGCAACATGAGTATTTCCTAAATACCAGACTTCCAAATGAGATGCATCCAAAATTATGAAGTTTGATGTGCAAAATAAGCCAGATACCCCCTAGAGTTTGAAGATAAACTGTATACTTTTTGTGGAAGGCAGGATGAAACCAACAAAGCAAGATAATTTTGCATGGTAAATACTATTTAATGAAAGCCAACTTTGGATATAATTGCATATAAATAAAGCTGAATAAGTGCAGCTTAGTAGGATTTAATAATTATTCAAAAATGTTTGGCCATTCCAGGGCAGAAAGACAGAAACCACATAAAACTAATAAAAAGAATGGGACATTCTCAAAACACATTGAAAAACTATTAGCAAATCCTTAGCTCCAATAGTCAATTTACAATATTTCAAGATGTTCAATTAAATATTCAAGACAGTAGGTCAAAGGTTGAATCTAACTCCCCATCATAAACATTTACAGTTTATGTTTGGTTTTAGTTTCCTTATATAATGCATATTCAGAAGCACAAAATTTATCATGTATAATGACATAATGTGAAATGATAATTTGGTATTAGGATACATCCTCAAAGCTGTAGATATATAATATATAATATGATAGACAAACCTGAAGAAGAATGAGACCATTAAATACATACATTGAATCAGAGATGAGATTGATGCAGCGAATACACACACACATTAAGCAAAGTACCACTCATTTTTTGTCAATTCAGAATAAGTATTTGATTTTGTAATAGAGCTTGTTATTTGTTACTACGATGAAGGAAAGGTAAAAGTAAAACGACAAGGAAAAAAACAAAAGTAAATCAGACCCTAATGATATAATCTATATTTTGGTGATGATGAAATTACACAATAAACTTCTCATTTAAGAAGTGAGAAAAATGGCCATGTATTTTTACTGAAGTAGTTGATGTAAATCAACTAATTACTGAAATAATAAAATGCTTGGAGATATTTACCATGAGATAAATATAAGAGAAGAGAATGAGAAAAGGAGGGCGTACAGTAAACTAAGTTTAAAGTTTTGGCCATCAATATAAACACCTAAAGAACCACAGTTGCAATGCAAATGAACTCAAGCCACACTATGAATACAAGCAGCTCTATGCTCCAGATTAATGTACAGAACGAACAGAACAAATGCTTCTCTCTATTATTGTTTTCTAATCACCAATTTGGTATTTACAAGAAGACAATTTAGCTGAGATGTTAAAGTTTGAAAGTGGCTACATATATGACACGGCACCAATTTGAGATTTTGGTGGGTGGTGTGCTAGTAAACTTAAAGTGTGTGTTTGAATTATCTCATTTACATTCAAGACAACTTATATTCAAAATCTCGTTGAGAGATCCTTAAAACTATATCAAATATGCACCAATTACACCACTAGGAGGCCAAAACTAGCAAAAGAACTGCTTATTTACCGTGAAGTATTATGACAAGGAAGAAGAAAACAGTGATGACCATGGCAGAAAGACTTGTATATGTTGATGATGACGATGACTTGCTAGCTTTCATCTTTCTCACCGCTTTCATTTTCTTAACCCTCGCACGCTTCCGCAAGGCAAGCTCCTCAAGTTCCTTCACAAACTTCTGATCAACAGCATCCAGTGATGGGCCTCTGGGAGGAAGGGGTGGCTTTGGGGGCTTTTTGGGGATAAAGGGCTTAGTCTTCTGTTTTGCATGATTAACATTTACATGGGACAATTGATGTTGGACAAAACCCTTGTCCACAAACAATTCTAAATTATTTTCATCCATAACCCCAAAATCACCAGATTTTGCTGAATTGCTACATGACTCAATCCCACTTTTACCCTTATCTGATCCATCAACATTCAGAATCCCATTCCACGCCAAACCAAAAGCACCCTTTGATTCTCTATCACTAACATAAAGATCGTTCCCTACATCGTCTTCGCTAGAGTTCCCACCACTTTCAAGGTCAAATTCAACGTCTTTCTCTCTTGGAATAGAATGGCCCATCTGATGTGAATCAATTTCATTAACAAGGAGTTTCAATTTAAAAAACCCACCTCCCAATCACGCTAAAGATTAAATTTTGAACGGTTAAAAGTATGAACAGATTACTCAAAAACAATGGATTCAAAAATTAAGATGGAATAGAAAAACAAAAAAAAAATTGCAAATCGAAATTTAATAGAAGATGAAGAAGAAGAGGGATGTACCTTGAGTCAAAGGGTAGAACCCTAGAAACATTCCTAACTAGGAATCTATCGATGCCCGCAGGCGCACTCATACACAGACATGACATTTTTTTTTAAACAAATTAAAAGACAACAATTTATGTTTTTTCTCTTTTAATAATGGCCAATGATTTTTTTTTTCTTTTGTATTTAATTTTTAAAATCTATTTTGATGTTTTTAATGAAGCCGAACGTCAATGGTTGAAAGGCGTTTATTTGGAATAGAGCCAGTCAATACAATAGACACGCTCTGTCCTCCCAATTCCCAAGTTCCACAAGACGACACAACGGCTATTTCCAGGTTACATCCATTATCCACTACTAGTACGTGTCAATTGTTCAATTTTTTTTAAAGAAACGTTATATGACTCATGAGTAAATTAACATCTCTTCGATACTCCATCAGCTAATCGGAAATTGACAAGATAATTTTGTTAATTTTACAATAATTATTTTAAAAATTTATGAGTATTATTATGATTATTTTCAAAATTTATGAGTATCATTATTTTTAGATTTTTATGTACAAATTATGATCCTTAGTGTTTACTTAAGAAGAATGTTAATCGGTGTTTTAAAAATATTTGTTAAAGAAGAATGTTAAATGCAAATCTTTTTTTTTTACAGCTTAAATATATATATATATATATATATATATATATATATATATATATATATATATATATATAACTTGTAATTAATCCTTTGGGAACAAAGCTAATTATTATAATATTTTCAATTTAAAGTTTTGAATGACTACATATTTTAATATTAATTTATATTTTTATGATCGATAAACTAAAATTTTAAATATTTGTGGTACACATTTTTTTTTATTTGCAAAATATTTTTTTGCTAATATTTAGTATTAAACATGGTTTACACATTTAGAAACTAAAAAAAAAATTAAATAACAGAATGAAAAATTAATGATAATTTAGGTGCTAATTTTGTTTATTGATTAGACTTTTTCTTTACTTAATTGCCTAAATATTGTAAAATTTAAATAATTATACTCTTTTTTTGTTGGCAATGTCATTATCCTTTATTTTAGCCTGAATATTTGTTGCACACTACATTGCTACGACACAAATATGTAAATGCAGCACATTTTTTGGGAATTGGAAATATTTAACTGAGAAAATGAAATGCAGCACATATTTTTGGGAATGGGAATTTTCTTCCCTTCCTTCCTTCAGGGCTTGAACTAACCTCTAATTTCGCCATGGACCGTCACAGTTTTAGCCACGAGAAAGGGTTCGCAAATCATGTCTCCAACTTCTCCAGATACCTGCAATTCTAACTTGTAAACATTATACAATTTTGTCAGTGAAGTGAAAAGGAGATAATATATCATCATAATAATAAAAATTATACGAATTGAATCCCATATCTAACTAGTTGGGCTCCTCTCCAGTGTCTAACAAACTTTTCTCCCCCTTCTCAACAACAGTTGTTAGTTGTTAATACGATGTTAGCCAATCAATCATCGTTTTGTTTCGAGGATTTCTGTTATTGAAGAGGTGGAGTGACGTCGTTTTGGCCATGCCATGCTCTTACTTGTCTAACTTTTTGATTGTCACTTGTCAGTCCTAACATCCTCAATTTCTGCAAACCATTTTTCTTGTTTCTCGTTAAAACTAATACAATTTTTGCCTTTTAAAATTAGTGACTTTGACCATTCGTAAATCCTTTAATTATTTGATGGTGTTGTCATAATTGAGGTCCAGTTCCGACTACTGATGTTAATAACGTTTGAAGTGAATTATCTAATTTGATGTTTTTCCTAGTTGCCTGGAAGTAATTCTTCTAAGTACTGTCACATCTGTGTCGTTTGTGAAAGAAGAGTAATGTTTTAACTCTTTTTCTTTGTTCAGGGTTTCTGCAACTTTGGTTATTATTACTCTTTAGGTTGGTGCAGTGGGAGAGGCCTGGGGAGCAGGGAACAGCCTTGTATGATGTAGAAGTCACAGAAATAGCAGCAACAACACAAGTGTCATAGCTGGTCTCACATACACTTGTCATCCTCTTGCTCTCAACAAAAATGTTCAAAGACAACAGGTACATTCTCAAATGTAGCTCTTCCACTAACACACCCGGCGAAATATAAAAAATCAGCAACCTTTTTACCCTTTTTGATTTTCGTTTCTTTCCAATCAAGGTTTTTTAAATTGTGGTCACAATGTCATCACAGTGAGACCAAAAACCTCGAAATTGCGGTTGCTTTGAATTTAGTAAGGCTTTAACTCTCTGACTTATCATGCATAAACATAGTTGTCTTGCAATAACATATGTTATGGTATCATTTCTTTATTTCGCTCAAATATGTCAGTCTACCTGTGCATTCTGATGACATATCCCTATTTATTTCAGTAATTCCAGTTATTCTACTTTGGGGATATTCTGCAAGAGTCTGCAAGAGAAACCAAAACAGGGTTTATTTTGTCGACTGTGTACTGGTGGTGCGGTCCTTGATTTTTTAGCATTGTACATTCAAAACCATTAGTGATTCCCCTCCTCAATTTTTCCCTCTCAGAGTAGATGATTTTATTCTGGCTTCTTCAATGAATTATTTTGATTACTTTGTACTTGTTGCCATTTGGGCATTGAGGATGCGTAGGCTCTTGTCATATTTTTGCACATGCTAAGTTTTTATTAGAAACTTGTTTAAAATATAAACATGATCATACTATGTCACATGATTTTTTTCAAAGACAAATTTAGTCATGTATTAACAGAGTAGCCTATGTTTGTTGCTGAACTTTATTTAGCTATAGTCTGCTACTTCATATTAACAGAGTAGCCTATGTTATGCAGGAAAAATCATGTTCATTGGCTGTCAGAAACATCTCAAAACAAGTCCTTTTGTTTGGCAGGTCTAATTATATTATTCTTCTTGGTTGGCTGAAATCCCAGATTGTCACCAATTACAATCATTAGAAGACTTTTTAACTTGCTTCAGAATTTATCTTCAAATGTTTCTTGTGGTTCTTTTTGTTTGGTATCAATTGTGCGCTGCACTTTTTTTTTCTAAGCCGTTTTGGTTCTTCATGTGTCAAAACAAAACTAATACCTATCTCCGAGTGAGAGAAAAACTCCACAAATCTTATTCACTTTCAACCATGATGTTGCAATGCTATTATTCTTTATAACTAATTCAAACTAATGGATAATAATTTGTAACTAATATAACTAACTTGATATGCTAGTGTATTCAACAAATACACCCTTGTATCGTAAGCTATTATTATTCGCTTATTTAGTAACTAGCTCCTCTCAAGTAATTAAGGAGAGTTGTTGATTTAAAATAAAGAATCTTGTAATCGTAAACCACTGTAAATCAATGGCGGATAAACTCTCACTTTCTTAATTTACAGCAGCTAAATCTTGATATTGGGGAAATTTGTTGCATTTCTATTTTCATAGCTGGAAGATTTATTACACTCTGAATCTCTGATAGCTAGATAACCAAATAATGCGCTAAAATGTTTCAAATAAAAACTGTTTAAACTTGTGAAAGTGGGATAATTTAGGTGATTGCAAAACACCCCCCCTCACACACACACACACACAAAAAAAAAAGCACGACTCTTTTTTCTGAATAAGGCGTGCTATTCGCATTTCATGATGTCGTGCCAGGCTTTTCTATTTTCTTGGTGGGGGCAGGTTATTGCTGCTGTTGATTCACGTTTTCATGTATGACAGTAATTCATAATCGGCTTGTCAATCAAAGAAATCTTTGAATTTTTATTCGTACTTTGATCGCTTGTAGTTGGTGTGAGGAATAATGAACTAAATTAAGCCTACAAGGCAAGATAAGAAGTGTGGCTCCACTACTACAGTAGGCACCACACAATTAGATTCGCTGTCTGCTCGGTGTATTACTTAAATTTTAACACGAACAATTATTATTGTCTATATTGGAATTTGACGTAAATGGCATTTTCAATTTAAGTAATACCATGTGATAAACGGCGCCAAAATATCCGTTTCATGCAATCGTATTGCCTTTGATGTTAAAATTCTGATTGATTGTTGAGGTTCTTGGGTCCTTTTCGGCAATCTAGAAACTGGACTCTAAAAGGATCATGGATTTTTATTCCCTTTCTAAACAAAGTTTAATATATTGTTTGTTTAATTAATCAAGTCAACAAGGGCATAGTGCGTGGCATTTATATGTCTATTGGCCGAAAGAATCGAAATAGGCAAATCAAGAGACAATTTTGGCTTTGGAAGAAGAGAGCAGGATTAGCGATTATTCCCCACTTTATGCTGAACAAAGTGAAAGATTTTAATTCGATGCAATGTATGCGTACAAGAGAAAAGTGAGCTGGTCCCAGTGATTTCTTTGACAGTGGCGTGTCGTATATAACATCTCACCATATGTTACCCTATGCCTATCCGCGAACGGCTATATATCTCAAAAACTTCAATTATTCTTCACGATGAGAGCCTCCCTCAACTGCTCAATAAAACAAAACTTGTAAACAAACACAAGCTATAATCTTGATACCTTCATAAATAAAGCTAACATGTGTCGTTATCAAGATCGATCTATTCCATCATAGTGACCATATCACACTCCATATGCTTAGCTTGTACAAATTTTTCTCCTTTTGTATTTGTTCTTCTTTAATTCTCCCCGTCTCCACCACTATCCAATCCATGAATGGATTGCATCGCGTGCAGGACACAGAGAAGCATTTACTCATCCATCTCAAAAGAGGGATCAGAGTGGTTGAATTACTCTTCCTATTTATAACCTCGTGTCCAAATCGGGGTAAGACTTTTGGCACCATATCATCCTAATTTGAAAAAAACATTTATCTATCATTGGTTTTCGGTCGACTTCCGGGAACAAAACAAGGCAAAGCAAGTTTCATCCACACACCAATTGTTCCCGTTTAAAAATATTAACATAACAATATTCACTGCTGTACATCTGTGAAATCAATGCACATTCCTTCAACAAGAAGAAACAAAAATACAAGACAAACAAGGAGTCAGAATCAGAATATTAAAAAGAGGACAGAAGTCTATTTACCTATTTCTTTTTTATCATTTCCACACACAGCCCAACCCACCAACGAATGCTTTGTTCCTCTTCTCTTTTTTATTTTTAGAGGGTGTAAGACAATTAATATTGAAGCAAATTAAATGAACTTGAACTAGAACTAGAACTAGAAGTAGTCCCTGCATTAAATCATAATCCATCATGCTATACAGCCATAATCATGATGGGGCTATGTGGAAAAAGATAAAGTGGGTTTTACAAGTATATATGATCATGATCACTAATATTACCTCCGGTCAGGAAGAAAAATTACATGTACCAGTACTAGAGTTCTCACCTAAGTCTCATAGGAAAAAGTCAGCAAAAAATAAATCACATAGAAGCATGATGACTAATAATTACTGGAGTTATATCAGCTCTACTCTTCTTTCAACATGTGTGAAGGAACAACATCTTGAAGAAGCCCATGGTCCCTCAGAAACGCATTCGTCCCGTGATTACTGCAAAGCCGTCTCTCTTGAGTAAAAACAGCGTTCTTTGGAGATGAAGAATCATTGTAAGGAAAACCCAAAGAGGACAATGTGTTGACAAGATGCTGTTGTTGTTGTTGGTGGTGGTAGTGCTGATACTGGGATAAGTAGTTTCCCGGTGGCAAAACTGAACCGAAGTTGTTGGCGTATCCAGCGGAGACACCTGAACGAGGCATAACTGGGCTTGGATGTGTGTGTTGGCCTTCATAGGTTGTCACTACAACGCTTGGATCAGTGAAAGATCGCTCCACACGCTTCTTCACATTACATGAAACACTGGTGCAACGATAGTAGCTCCTACATGTGATCCATACATAGTATATTCCAAATGTTAAGGCTATTTATTTATTTAATATTTATTGATGAGTTATGTCTGGGTGTAAGTGAGTTAAACCAATTAAGAGAAGTAGGGAAGGAAGCAAAAGTAGGTAGGTGCAGGTGAGCTAAGAGTTAAGATTAATGGAGTTTATTCGGGAGAATTATTACAGCATATGTTACCTGGGAAAGGGGCTGTTTTTCACGGCCTTTTGACCGTACTTTCTCCATCTGTATCCATCTTCCAGATGATCGACCTCGCTTTTCGTCATGAATGCGAATCTTGGTTCTCTCTGTCTCTTCTGATTTGTCTTCTTAGGCTTCAACCTAAACCCAATAAGAACCAGATCCCAGAAACCATCAAATCTTAGAACCTTCCTCACATCAACCACATCACATGTATTCATTGTTATTTTATTTCAAAAGGAAAAGTTAACAAAAGGCATGCCCATGGCCATGATCTGATTTCTTTATCTAATTGGATGGTGAAATATGTTCTCCCTAGCTTGCCACATATTAAAGCGAAAGCAGCAGATATAAAAACATACACGTACTTTATACTAGAGAGACCATCCCAAATTGTGTGTTCTTCACATCCCATGAACCATTCAATGCTAAAATTAACTTTTGAGAACTGAAGCTTCACCCCCACCACCATAAAAAAGAAAAATAAAAGGAAAATACAATCACAGGCTAGCTTAGACATTAGAATATGATTGTTGAAGGATACTTGTGGTCTTGACAAAAAAATAAACTAAATACTTGCACAAAATTAAAAAAAACAAACCACCATATCCTTATCTTTTCATTAGAAAAAAAATGGTTTTCTCTAGAAAAGAAAAAAGCGATGAGATAAATAGAAAAACCCACTGTTTCTTAGTCTTTTGTTGTCCTTCTTCTTCATCATCATCTTCTTCTGCTTGGTCTAGAAGAGTCTTATTCTGTTCATCATTGACTGCATCACTGGACGCGGATGAAATGGAAGAAGAGTTTGGAGTGGCAGGTTGGTGATTCAACACCTCAGAACACTCTTTCCCGTTATCAGACGGAACCTTAACTGTAGAGTGATGAGGTTGCACGGACACAGTTGAAAGCTGTGGTAACTCAGGCAGAGGACTATAGTCCTGCACACCCAGTAACTCCATAAACCCTAAAGAGCTTTTGTCCACCTCAGAGAAATCAAACGCGTTCGAGAATGGATAAAGGTTTGAATTATAACAAGGGAAAGAAGAGGACCCAATCGCATCCTCAGTTTTCACAGCCATCTCCTTCTTCTCCATATACCTAACAAGTTGATCTCTTAAATGCTCAAATCCCTCATCTCTCGCGCACCACAAACTCAAACTTCACACTAGTAAGAAGTGGAGAGAGGTAGGGTTGATCTGGTTTATAGCTTAGGGGTGTGTGTGTGAAAGAGAGAGAAAGGTTTGAGTGTAGTTTTGGGTTTACAAGAAAGTGAAAACTGTGTGGAAGGAACATAGATAGAAATGAAGGCGAGAGTTGACCGGCAATTGTAGGTCATCGAATAACGTTGAGCCGGTGGCAATCAATGCATGCCATGGTCGACGCTTTCATACGTAGCGTTTGACCGCTGAACGGGTTTAATTTAGGGTGTGTGTGAACGGGGTTTCGCCATCTTCTGGATTCTAACGGTGTTAAATGATTTTTTTTTTCTCTCTCTCCGTCTTTTATAAAATGCCAAATTGTAATAATAGTGTTCACTCGTGTGCATGTGATCTAGGAAATCTGATGAATCTTTCAAAGTTTATCGCCACTTTCTTAATTCTTTAGTTTTCTTTTTGAACCCTCCGTTTATTTATTTATTTATTTATTGGTTTCACTGTGCGAAGCTTTTGCAGCAGATATTAATCCCTTGGAATTCGGCCAAGTTGTCTTACAAACGAACAAAGTACAGGGAATTCGTGAATAGATTATGAAAAAAGTCGTACCAAGAAAAATTAAGAAAAACGAATGGCGTGACATGGCCAATTTTTTTCCCCCTAAATCCTTTAAATCGGTGAGTCTAATTTCATCCAGTTGACTCTCGAGAAATCGACGTTTCAAATTCCCAAAAAAGCAAATTCTCGTAAAAAAGATGTCAAGTAAATTTACATAATATATTTTTCATATACATGCTAATGTTATAAAAAAAGAAGTAAAAAAAGCGGGAGGGAGAAGAAACAAACCAATGCCAGTGGCAAATTATTATTCATTATTAATTTATAAAAAGAGAAAGAGAAATACGTACTGATCATAAAGTATGATCCGTTCATGGTTAAACTGGGAATTGCACCGAGTGAGGGTTGAAATGAGAATATACCCCATTACTAATGGAAGCACAATTAAGAATATAAATTGGAAGCCTTTGGCTTTGGTGTATAAAATCAAATTGGAAATTAAGAACTGAACCGGTTTTAGTTGAGTGTAAAGAGAATAGTATTCATAGACTTTTGTTGGAAAGCCGATCACATCATATCCAACCATATTCGAGGGAAGCAGTCACATTCGGAACCAAAAACCTTAAGTAGTGTGAACGCATAATATATAAGATCCCATCTCTATGATCATATATATATATGTATTGTCGGTGGATGCATCTTTTTATGTTTTTTTTTACTAACAAATAATAGTAGTAAAAGTAAAAAAAAAACTTCCTAAATTTCATTTCCAATTTCCCATGATTTATTGGGAGAGGGTAATCGCTGATTTTTAAGTAAGGATTAAAGCGTGTAAGTTAAAAGAGCAGAGAAATAGCATAAGAAAAATAAAATAAGAAACCAAAAAAGTTGCAAGATATGGAACTCTTTCCGCAATACTACTTCTCTTTTGTGTGATGGGAAGGGGAATGGGAAAAGCTCATGCACGTGTGGTTTTAAGTGAGCCACGACCACGAGAAGCATGCTGACATAGTTTCCGTGTGCAAGTACTTGACTGCCATCGAGCATGCGCCTCAATTATTTCTGTTTCTTGCTAATCCACTATACATTTTGTATTTTTTTTTTTAATTTGCTTAAATTTTTATTTCATTACGGGTATGTAATAGTAGTTTATACATATGTAATTATGTAAATATGTACTCTCAATAAAAGCATTGTATTCCATTTGTACATTGTCATTTGAAGATATATTGATTTATACATACATCATCACTTCGAGATTTTTCTTAGCCATGTGTACAAAAGGAAAAATAGGGGAAAAAACAATTAAAAGAGGGGGAGTATAGTTATGTACTTATGTATAACAAAGCAATCATAAGTTTTGTATGCTTTAGAGTCCGTTCAAATGAATAGCTCCTCTAAATGTTGGAGATCTGTTAGGGCTGTACCTTGTAGTACGTCACCTATTCTTCCATGGATGTATGCCCGCGAAAAAAGCAAGGTTCTAAATTTCATTAACTTGAATGGTCCCTACTCCCTTCCCTGATCCCTATTCATATCTATAATTACCGTATAAAATGATTTATTGAATTGAAGATGTCAGTTACAGCAGAAAAAAGGACATGTGAGGGAGGTAAGAAACCATACATACATAATGTTAGCTTAGTGGAAATGTACTAAGTTACATAGAATTAAGCGATCATCGCGGATGGAAATCCCAACAAAGTTAGGTACATTAGTGTATATATAGTTGAATCTTTTAGTGTACTGATTAGGATTCAATAAGTATTGGGCATATAGAATGGTTTTATTAAGGTAGAACTTAATTAATTTGATTATTTCTGCGAACGTTTCAAGAGGAACTAGTCTGACTATTATTATTGATTAATAAATATCCTTGCAATACATTTGGTTCAAAGATTTTTACACATAAGAAGTTAATTTATTTTTCTTTCTTATTTTTTCACCTAAAATTGCTTATTGAAAAATATATTCATGTAAAAACTATATATCATATATAACATAGTTATACTCACCGGTGAAACTAGGTTGGATTATCCAGCAGAAATCTATGTTTTGGCCCGTTTAAAACTTGGTCTCGCCTAACTTATGTAGCAAAAAAAAATTGACTCGAACTTTTTTAAGAAGTCTTTTCATTTAATAGGTTAGGCTATAGGTTTTAAAAAAACCTTATTAAGCCCAACGTGTTAGTTTGTATAGTAACAATATTATTTTTAAATAAAAATATTATTATTAATATGATATATAATATTATAATAATAAATTACAAATTATTTTAATGATTCAATAGTTTCATTCATTTTAATGTTTGGAATAAATAAATTTCTATATGCATATATGAGTAGCAGCTGAAGCCGAAGAATATAAGTTATATTTTTGGAACTTAAAAAACTTTGATATAGCATGTCAAATATGTAATATTTGTAAACAAATTTTAGTTATATCTTGTGATTTATATATAGAAGAAGTTATCTAGAGAATCTTGATTTGACTCAGTCAATATTAATATTTTTTGTTGAAATGAAAAAACATAACTATGAAAAGAAAATTCTATACCACTGAAATTTATTATGAATTTCGATCCATTAACTGTATAAAATATATAAAAAGTTAAACTCAAGAAATGACATTTAAAAAAGAAAACAGAAAAACTTCAAGTTCTCCTTTTCCTTATTTATTTATTTTTTATAATGTATTATTTTCCTTTCCGATTTCTGAATCGCACACGGCTCTTACCCAGTCATTTCGCATGCATTCTCCACGCACCCTGCAATCGGTACCCGGCCCATCCCTATAAAGTATCCAAGCTTATTTCAATTTTTTGTATCCCACGTCATAATCATATGTACTCCCCTTTATTAATGCGAGGATAAGTTCTTCATATTTCTGTCTTCGTTATATTTTCATTTTTCCCATAATCATTGAGTCACATATCAGTAAGAAAATATATATCGAGCACAAAGTTACTTACTTATAAGTCCGTTAAACTCATTATTTTAAAGTTATGAAGATTTAATTCAATTAGTTAAAACATAACGTATAAATTATTTGATATTATTTTTTATTCTTAATGATAAAAAAATCACTTCCAAAATAATTGAAAAAACACTGTACATGTTTAAAATGACGATGATTAGTTTCGAATTTAATGAACCTTGTTTTGGTGGGAGGGGATTTCAATTTCTAAATTAGAAGTCTTACGGTGATTAAGGGATGTTTGGATAAATAATTGCTTTAGAATATTAAAATAAAAATATATAAAAACAAGAGTATGAATCTGGGACTGTGTTTGATAGGGGTTGGTTGCTTCTGGGATACGTTTGGAGAGGTGAATGTAGGGACAAAAAATAAAGAAATAAAATATAAAACTAATTTTGTCTTGTGGCGATACGTCAGCGTCTTCTCTAACAAGCCCAATCTGCAGCGGTCCCGGAAGCAAAGAATTGACCCCTGTCACGAGTCCACCCTACTTATCCGATATTTATGCCTGGTCAATTTCTATTTTTCTATTAATAATTAAATATCTCCTACTTTGCATGCCACATTCACCCTGCATCGTAAAACCTGATCTTTCTTTTTTAAGGTGGGTCTATTTTTAATGTTTCTTTCCTTTTCTTCCTCTCAATTGCATGTGAAGATGCACTACAATCCCCCATCATATTATTGAACAATGATTTCCTTGCTTATTCGTATATCCAGTCACTATATATCCTTTTTCTCGATTATTTGTATTTATTCGCAATGATATGTACTTCATTATTGATAATTAATTTAAGTTTATTAGACACAAGTTATTATTATATTAAGATTTAATTATTTGAGTAATATTTAACTTTAACTTGTGAAAATAATTTTTTATTAGATTTTACTTATTCTTTTAACTAAATTATGGACTAGTCAGAATTATTATTTTTTTCCTAAGAAAAAAAATATCATTGAAACCAAACCCTACTATTACAGACTAACAACTAATTAGCAGTTGACAGAAACATGTTAATTCAAGAAAGAAGGATTGAGTTGCATACCATCTTAGATCAGTTGACAGAAACATGTTAATATCTATGAAGCACGGACACTCCAGTGTCTTGTCGTGTCCGGTGTCCGACACGCGTCCGTGTCAGTGTCCGACACTGACACGACACACGTATTACGTTCTATATTTTGGACATTACAAGTGTCCACGTGTCCGTATCCGTTCGTGTCCGGTGTCCGTGTCGGTGTTGGTGCTTCATAGGTTAATATCAACTATTACAGACTAACAACTAATTAGCAATACAACGATTGAGTTGCATACCATCTTAGATCAATTGCTATCATTATACATATATTAGTTTGCCAATTTTTAGCATTGGCGTGGGAGTTAAATTTTTTGCATTATTAATTTAAACAAAAAATTAATTTTAGAGTATTGTATTTGTTGATTTAAATAAAAATCTAACTTTTATTTAAGTTTTGATTTAATAGATTAAATTAACTCATTTAATAAAAAAGAATTGAAATTGATTCTAAAGAAAAGAAATACTTGAAGACACGATTACTAAAAAGAAAAATCAAAATGAACTATTAGATTTACTCATTAAATCCTAGCTGTTGAATTTTTATGGAAATAATTAAGCTAAAATAATTAAATGCGGAGAGTCTTATTAGAAGTACGTCATAAATCATGTTTGGGATAGATTATTTTAAAAAATAAACATTTTTAAAAGCTCTTAAAATTTTGTAATAAAACTAAAAATGATTATTTTTTTGAGAATAAGCTGAATACTTTTTGTTCTTGCTGTTTGGTAGGTATTACTTTATTTCATGTTTCTTTTCTTTTCTTCTATTAAAAAGATATGAAAAAAGTAGATTATTACAAAAAATGGTAGGGAGGAAGCCGTACCTTTGGGTTCGTGTTATCGGTAACAAGTTACAGCACCTCCATTATTGGCGGGTCATAAGCTGAAAAATAAATGGTTAATTGGGGGCATTAGTGGTTGCTCAAAGCTTCATGATTCATGTATATTTGATACAAGATTTCTTACCCCACCTAACCGTTACTTTTCATCACACTTGACCCACTTGGAGTAGTGAACTTATCCTTTTTCATGACCGAATTTAAAAAATAATGAACCAAATCTTAATGATCATCTTTTCCCTCTCTCAATCTGTGGGAAGACTTTCTAGAAGATTGACATAATTTAAGGCAAGAGGAGCTCCGGCATTTAGCCAAATCCAACTCGTGAGTGTCCATGAAGCTTCCGCGTTGCATTTTCTTTTTTCTTTAATAAGAAACAATAAAATATATATATCACGATTTTAAATTAATTTGGCTTTTGGATGAGTTTTTAAAGCCTAACATAAAGTTAAAATTAAGGTGCTCGCTGCACATGAGTCAAGTCAAAAAATAAAAACCATTCAAGTTAGATTGGCTTTTTGCTCAGTATTCAAATTCAACTCCCTCTCTGGAGTGAAGGTATGATATTTTTATATATAATTTGCTTGGCAAAGTGTAACTCCTGGGTGGGAGTCAAGTATAAAGAGACAAAGGGTCCATAATTTTCAATACTACCAATCCTTTTCTTCGTTATATCTGGAATCCAATAAACACATCCACACCCTTCGTTCACTGTCTTCATTCGGCCATAGAGTGAGGGAAAATTTTATTTTGTATGCTTGCAATTCGTTTTCTAGTTATCAAATTTTACAATAGCAAAAAAAAAAAAAAACGAGATTGATGTAATATTGGCTGTGCCTTTGTGATACATCTTAATCGAATACTTTTAAGCTGAGATTTTGCTACATGAGCGTATAACATCGACAAAAGAAGGACATTGCATAAATGGTGAAAGAAAAGGAACAACCCATGACTTGGTGTTGGTGTAGTCTGATTAATGATGGACTAGAAATTTTTCTCTCTTTTCGTGGGCTATTATTATTCTGTGATACATTTTGTATTTGTATTAATTGTATATACAAGCGAAACGCTAACATTCGTCTACTTTTCGTTGGTCAATGGTGCCTACCGACAACTATATTAAACTGTATTAGTGAACTCAATATTGATTTATTGATAAAATGAAATGAATGAATTACAAGTGTTTGTGGAAGAAATATTTATACAAAGCTGGACAAAACTAACTAACCAATCTCAACTACCATAACTAACTAACTTTGTAACTAACATAACTGCCTAATATATCTCTCCTTAAGTTGGAGAATAAATGTTGATTATTCCCAACCTGCGAATGAAGACATGAAAGAGTGAAACCGACAATACTTTGGTGGAGACATCAACAACTTGATGTTGAGTTTAACATAGATCAATTTGAACACTTGAGATTGGAACAACTCTCTAATAAAATGACAATCAACGCTAATGTGTTTGGACTTTTCATGATGAGCAGGATTATAAGCTAAGTGGATCATGGACTTATTGTCACAAAACAATATTGATGAAGTGATAGAAACCTCAAAATGCAGTAGCAATCACTTGAGCCAAACAACTTCATTGGCCACGAAGGATAAAGTTCTATATTCTAATTCTGCAAAAGACTTAGAAATTGTTCCCTGTTTAACTAATTTTCAGGAAATGAGTGAATCCCCAAGGAATACACAAAAACCAGTGGTTGATTTTCAATTATCTAAACAGCTACCCTAATTAGCATTTGCGTATGCTTGTACATGCAATGAATTATGAGAAGGGAAACATAAGCCTTGACCAGGAGAAGACTTAAGGTATTACAGTATGTGATGTATTGCATTAAGGTGAGTTGTCAATGGATTTTTCATATACTAGCTAAGCTTATGAACAACAAAGGCAATGTTTGATCTAGAAAAAAGTTAACTACATGAGGCGACCAATGAGTCTTCTATATAAAGAAGGCTCAGGAATAGGATCACCATCAATGAGAGTCAACTTCAAGTTAAGCTCCATGGGGAGGTTGGCTGGCTTACAAACCAAAAAACCACTGTCATCCAACAAAGCTATAGTGTACTTCCTCTGAGAGAGAGAAATGTCTTTACTAGTTCATGCAATTTCAAGTCCTAAGAAGTACTTGAAAGGGCCAAGAATTTTCAATTTGAACAACGACTGAAGTTTGGTTTGTACACGATTAACAGAAGCAGCATCAGAAACTGCCAGAATAATATCATCCACATAGACTAACGGTACAACCAGAGAATTTCCATATCCAAGAGTAGAATGTTGAAAACCATGTTGCAAAAGAGTGGAATAGAATTTGCAAAACCACTCACTGTCTAGAAGCCTATCTTAGACCATAAAGTGACTTGTTTAGTTTGCAAACAAGTCCCTTAGTTGAAGCCTTGTAATCTTGTGGCAAGTCCATGTACACTTCCTTAAATAAATCACCATTGAGGAAGGCATTATTGACATCCAGTTGTTGTAGTATCCAATTTTTAGCAGCAACAGCAGCTGAAAACACCTTGACAAAGATGAGTTTTGCCACAGGAGAAAAGGTATTTGAAAAATCAATCCTTGCAAGTTGAGTATAACCTTTTGATGTGATCTTTATTAGGAGTGGATCGCTTGGTACAGGTCAAGAAATCATATGACACCACTTCTAGAGATGGAAGATAAGTCAAGGGTAGACACCACAAGGGTTCAACCTTGATAAGTCCGAGATTGGTTTAACAAGAACCCAGAGAGAAGCTCTCACAAAATACACACGTATTTTCTCAAAATGCCAAAAGTTCATTTTCTTCAAAATGAGTTCAATACATATAGTGTAGTCGAGGTGCAGCTGAAAAGACACCAATTTATTTAATTAAAATTACAAAAATCGAAAAATATTCGATATAGGCCTTCAAATTAGTTTGGGTCTTCAACAATCAAGATTCTTGGAAGTGTCATACCCACCTACAACCTATACAATGTTTGTCAACAAGTAGAGGCACGAGAGACCAAGTGTTGTTAGCCTCTAATGCTTGAATTTCGTTAGCCCTAGCTTGACTCCATTAAGCAAAAGGAATTATTTGATGATAAAATTGAGGTTCATAGGTTATGGATACTTGATTGTTGAAGGATTTGAAGCTAGGACTAAGACGAGCCAAAGAACAAAACTGTTGAATTAGGTATGTCTGAGTGGACTATGAGCATACAAAATCTGATAAATATTTCAATTTTTTAGAGACTCTTGAAGATCTCCTTAATGCAACTTCAACTACTCCCCCTTGAATTGAAGGATCAATAGGTGTAGCTGAAGATTGAACTGAATTATCAATTGCTAATAATTGTTTGTTGAAGGTGGTAAACCTGGAAAGACATGTTCAGATTGTGATGAATTTGCTTGAGTGTTGGCTAAGTCAGGATCATCATCAATATTTGAAGTGGATGGGCCAACAGGATCAATAATAAGGGAATTATTAGAAATAAGTAAAGGGATGACATGACTGGTAATAAAGTCTAACAATGATTGATCAATATTCAATGTATGAAAAGGAAAGGTAGTCTTATGAAAGACAACATCTCTTGAGATAAAAAAAAACTACTTAGTTGCAAGATTATACAGTTTGTAGCCCTAGTAACCTTTGGGATAACCCATGAAAACTAAGGGAATTGCCCTTTCACTAGCAGAAACTAATGTTACTGCAAAGGTTAAGCAACCAAAAGACCTTGTAGAGCCATAATCAGGAGAAGAACAAAAAAGGACCTGATAAGGAGACATATCACATAATAAAGGAGAAGGAATCGTGTTGATAAGAAATACTACAACAGTTACACATTCTCCCTAGAAAATTATTGGTACCTTAGATTGGAAAAACAAGACTTTTGCTACATTCAAAAAATGTTGGTGTTTCCTTTCCACCACTGAATTATGTTCAGTCCTTTCAACATAAGAAAATTGATGGAAAGCACCCTGGGATGCTAAAAGTTCAGTAAAAGCCAACTCTTTTGCATTATCTGATCAAATGCTTTTGATGGTGGTGTTGAACTGTGTTTTTACTAGCTAAAAAAAACTTCTTAATTGCATCAGGTGCTTCAAATTTGTGTTGAAGCAACACAATCCATGTAAATCTACTACAATCATCAACCATAGTGAGAAAAAATCTCTTCCCATCATAGGTAGGATTTTTATAAGGACCCTAAATGTCACAGTGTATAAGATCAAAAGGTGAAACAGACACATTATTAGAAGCAAAGAAATATAATCTCCTAAACTTTGCCAAAAGACATATATTATAGTTTGAAGTAGAAAAATCATGAGACAAATGAAATGGAATTTTATTACTGAGAAGTTTACGAATTTTGTCAGATAAATGGCCAAATATAAAATGCCACACAAAAGGATTATGGCATTTGCTATAATTATGACAAAAAGGAACAAAATTTATACAAGAAGTTTGACAAATAGAATTTGAACTAGTTGTAGAATGAGAAATGTCCAAGACATAAAGGCCTTCAATTGGCTCACCATTGCCAATCCTCTTGGAGTGAGACATTTCTTGGATGGAAAAATGGTTTTTTAAAAAAATGATAAAACAGTTAGCATGAGAAAACAAAACACTAACTTAAAGGAGATTGAAATTGAATTGAGGTACATATAAAACATTGTGAAGAGTCAAAGTTGGAGACAACTAAACAATACCAACTACTACAACAAGAACAACTGTCTTGTTTGGCAAAGTAACAAATTTAATGAAAACAAACCTATAAGACTAAAATGAATCTAAAGAACAAGTGACATGGGTGCTAGCACCAAAATCTACAAGCCATGAGTTTCTAAGCAAATTAGAATGAATGGTTGATGAAATCATACCATTCGAAGTGTGAGAAGCTTGATTGATGCTAGAGGTTTGATTTCATAACAAACTCATTAGTTAAGCATATTGTTGGGTTGTGAGATGAAATGGAGAAGAATCTGAGCTTGCAGAACTTGAAGTATCAAAATTCCCTTACTTAGAAAAGGTTGAAACCGCATTAGCAGTAGTTGCATTGTGGTTCTAAGATGAAGAAGACTTGTTATTCTTCTTGTAATTAGGTGGAAAACCATTGATTCTATAACAATGTGCCTTAGTATGCCCTTAAATGCCACAATGTGCATAGGTAGGACGATCTTTCTGATCAGCCTTATTCTTCAAGTCAGAAGTGTTCTTCACTGCAAAAGCATGAGAAAAATTTGAAGAAGTAGATGCGCTAATTTCCTTTTGTTTTTCTTCTTGCACAACAAGAGAGAAAACCTAGGTGATGGCAGGAAACAAATTTGTTAAGAGAATTTGACCACGAATGGAAGAGTAAGTCTTGTTCAAACCCATCAAGAAATGCATAGCATACTGCATTTGAGAAAATTCACACCATGGCTTCACACCATTGCACTTGCATGTGTGTGGAGGCTTAAGCTCTTACAAAAACTCCCAAAGATATCTCAACTTTGCATAATACGAAGCAACAGTCATGGAATGAATGAATTACAAGTGTTTGAGGAAGAAGTATTTATACAAACCTGTACAAAAATAACTAATCAATCTCAACTACCATAACTAATTAACTAATTCTATAACTAACATAAGTACCTAATAAACTGGGAATATTTTTCAGCAAAAATTGCTAATCCAAAATGTCACCTTTCGATTCCTACACTAGTTTTGATTCATAGTTTAAAAATCTGGTTTGACTCGACCAGTCGAACTGGTCCAACCGGGACCTGGTGGCATAACAAGTTCGATTTGGTTATTGGACTGACCATGCATCTAGCCCGGGATGACCCGACCGGTTTAGGGATAAACCTGGCGATCCAGACCGATTTTAAAACCCATTTTGCGTAAAAAAAAAAAAAATGCTTCCAAACACTTTTAAAAAAATTGAGACTCTTGTAATTGTGTTAATGAATTATTATTTGTAGACTTATGTTATCAAATTTAATACTTCAATTGTTATTTTGAATTTTGAAGTATGAATGAACTTTTTTTAATCAAATAATGTTAGTTATATACTTATATATAATAGATACATATATAATTTTAAATTTTTTTAATATATTTCGGGTCAAACTGAGTCAATTATTGACCCACCGATTAAATCATTAACCCACTATCTCAACCGGATCAAATAATCGAATTGAATTTCATAAGTTTGATTTAAATGATAGAAAAATGAATGGACAAGTACCTCTCCATCATCACCGACATCAATTAATGAAATGGCATGTCATTTCATTTTCTGTTAATTTTGTAGTAATTAGTTATTTTGAAATATTTTTCCGTCTTTTTGTTGGGAAAAAATAATGATGGCATTAAGATAAGCACACATAGTAATATTAATATAAGTATGAATCATATGGGCGTTGGGAACATTTTCCCTTTTTACCTTGCTGATGAAATGACCAGCTATTTGATTGGTTTGAAATACTATTATTATCTAATGGGCATTAAAGGTATCATAATGCATGGTGAGCCCCACTTGAAATGCAGAATGGCGTTGGAAATGTTCCAAATCCATGGCTTTTAGTGATAAAGATTAGATAAAACAAACACGGATCATGAGAAAGAGTGTTAATGTGATCTTGTCACCACCTAAATTTGTTAAGCCTACATTCGGTTTTATTCACCTCACCAGCCAACAGTTCTCACTTAAAAAATAATAATGAAATAATTTGATTATACTTTACATTTCCGTTTTGGAAAAAACACTTTTAGGTGGAGTCATGGACCTACCTATTCTTACCACAAATGCCCGCTGCTTTGAAAATCCAAATCTTAACATAGATAATCTAATCTCGATCAAAAACCACGACTAGAAGCTATAATATATTAGCTCGTAGCTGCTAAATGAATATTTTTTGCTCCACCACTATTTCACCCTGTCTCTGGCTCTCGGTTTGAACATAATTTTCTGTCGTTGATTAACAAGCAATAATGTTTTTTCTTTTGAGTCTATAACATCATGGCTTTTCGGTGTTTCTATTTTTTGTCCATAGGCTTTTCGTTTTTAATGAAGGTTTTGTGAGGCCCAACAAGGGAAGGCTGCCAGGGCTGGTCATCCAAATTTTGGATTGATTCGATCGAACAATTCGATTTTTTAATTATACATTGAAAAAGGCTCGTTTAAAAGTTTTTTATCTGACCAAAATCTTACAAAACGAACTCAAAGCCTTATCCTTGACAAAATTGAGACCCAAAACGGGTGAGTTTGGAAGAGAAGAATTAATATGACTTTTACACCTCTACCATTCTACTTTAATTCAAATATTTTTTCTCTATTTTTTTTCCATCTACCAAATCACCCAAGAGGAAAATCTTACGCGGAACAAGACTTAGTAAATCACCTCAAAAAAGGTAAATTAAATTCAGATTAATTTTGGATTTCTTTTGTATAAGGCCCACCAAATAACCAGCCCGACTCGATGCTCAGAGAGTCATATGATGCGGCGCCTAAGCCCAAATGTTATTTAAGCTTCGAAGCATTTATTTATCACGTTTTCGTGAGTTGTAGAGTTTAGGTAAGTCTCACAAGTATTCTACATTGTCTTAATGTATGTTTGGTTTATGGAAGAAAATAAAAGATTAAATTACATTAATTACTTCTAAAGTTTTGTGATATAGTACAACTATTCCCTGCTTTTTTTTACTCCTATATTAGTTTAGTTCCCTTAATTGTTTGAAAAGCATGCACTTACATCCTCTTATACATTATAGGAATCCCCCTAATTTTTTAAAAAACATTATACCGTGTTCCCCATAAGGAGGTTACAATAAATGTTAAAAAATAAGAGAGAATGTGTAATTTCTTAAAATCTCAGGAGTGATTAGTATAAAAAAAACCAAAAAAATAATAGGCAACAAGCAAATCACATTTCTTAATCCTTAAGACCAACTATGAGTACAAAGCAACTTAATAACTTAAATTTTTCGAGCCAATATCAAGTTTTTCAAGTTTATTGAAAAATACTCAAGTTCCACATTGACTAGAGATAGTCTCAAGATAGAGTTGATAAGGTAAGGGCAACCCTGATCCTATGAGTTAGCTTTTGGGATTGAGTAGGCCTCTCATATTACACATTCTAAGAAAGTTGTTCACTATATAAGAAATGGGGTGGGTCCTTTTTTGTTCTTTTGTTCTCCTTGTCTTTCAGACTCAAGGTATATAAATTTATTTGAGCACTCTCATTTCTTTCGAATTTGGTTTGTGCTAGTTTGAGTGTTACACTTGCACGGTGGACTCGAACACTTTGCTTTTGAGGAACACGTGAAGTTATTTGGAATTGGAGTTTAATCAAACTTGTTAGTTGTTACTGTAATTGGATTATGTTGCAAAAGATTGTTCATTGTTGTGAACTATGTTATTGGTTTAAAGAGATTTAATTGCGGTATGGATTATTGATTAATCAAATTATGTTATATATATATATATATATATATATTGAGTTAAACCGGATTAATTAATAATTCATTGATTTGATCTTTGACTCGTTAACTCATTATCTTAATTGGGTCCATTTTCACAACATTGTGCAAGAAAACATTCAAAGAATATGAAGTCTATTATTGTTGCACGATTATTAGGTGATCATATTGTTGATCGTGCTTCCGGAATAACTACCCACAAGCAAAAACGAACCAAGAATAACTATTTTGAAATAGTTATTATTGTTTTAAAATATGACTTTCATATTTCAGAATAACTATTCCTCAATAAGGATAAATAATTCAAAAACCTATTTTGAAATAGTTTATGTTGGAATATGATTTTCATGAATCCAAAAACTTACTTAAATGGAGGGTAATATGGAATTTTAAAACATTGAGTATAGAAATCAAAAAATAAGGTGCAGTAAGTAATTACCGAAGTAGACCCACAAAACAACTGCACTGCTAAGCACAATATTTAAATGCCAGGAAAATGAGATCCAATAATCATAAACCGTTGCATATATTCTCTATGCTGATATGTTTTTCTCTTTTAAAAGAAAAAATATATGTGGTCTAGATTTTACTATTTTAGGAAATATTTATTTGAGTATTTTTTCAGATATTTAATAAAAAAATTATAATTATTTATTCATAATTGGAAATGGTCGCTGCATGGCATCAGTGACCTGTCCTGACACTATAGAGTACTAGTACAGCTTTAACTTACCGTTAACACTTAACAGCACAGAAAAAGTTTGACCCCAAGTGCAGCTTTAACTTCGCCACTTATTGAGTTAAGATTGTTTAACACGTGGACAGTAGTATGACTATATTTTCTTTCTTTCTTTTCATTGTTATTTTAATTTTTAATTTTTTGAAGTTTAATTATATTTTTAGTAGTATAAATTAAAAAATATTTTTAAAATTTCAAATAAAAGTTATATATATTTTTTTAATTCAAAAAGTGTTCTTTTAGTTTTTTAAATAAAAATTTGTATTTTTTAGTTTCTCAAATTTTGGAAAAAGGAATAAATTTTTTTTTATAAGTTAAGATATTAAAAATAAAAAATTTATTTTGGAGAATTAAAAAATAGACTCTTTAATTTAAGGGATTACAGATATAATTACACTTACATTTTAAACAAATCATTTTTTTGAATGACTTTTTTTTTTTAATTAAGGTATATTTCGGACTAAAAGTTAAAGATTAGATTCATTTAAATAGTTAATTCTTCTCAGAAAATACTTTTTCAAGATTATTATCATGTTATACCACTTTAGTAAATGATATATTTTTAAAGTATATTAAATGAATTTTATAAACTATTTACTTTTTTCACATTTTATATATATTAGGGGAAGAGAGGCACGGAGTGTCTCTCTAAATTTTTTAAATAATAAAAAATAAAATTTAAATACAGTTAATAAAAAATATAGAATAAAAAAATTAATAATATAAAAGTAGTATAAAGTTAATGTAAGTTAAAAGAAAATTTTAAAATTTAAGAAATAGTTTAAAGGTAAAATTAAGTGAAAAATGGTTAGGGAGTGGCGTGAGACCCACGAGAAGCTTTGAGGTGTAACGTAACGTTCCTTCCTATTACATTCACATACTACCTTGATAGGGCAGACAGAGGGTGCACACTGCAGAGCCAAATTGCAGGTTCGTGCGTGAATCTAACGAAAGTTTCTCGTTCTCTCCATTCCACTTCTGCGTTAGATTCACGCACAAACTTGTCATTTCTCTTTTCTTGACTTTTTTCTTTTTCCGTCAAATCTTTGTTTGTTGCATTCGACTTCGAATTCAGATTCAGATTTCTCTGTTTAACGCTCCTTACAACGATGACGCCGCGGCTACTGTATGGCCTCTTCCCTATTGCACCCATTTTTGTTTCTTTTCCCTAAATTTTCCATATTGATATGTGTAATTCGGTAAGGAAAATTTTTACTTATTTTTATTTAAGGACAGCCTTATTCTCTGTTTCTCTGTTGGAGGTAATTTGTTTGAGTTAGATTACTAAGAGTGACAAACAAAACTCTTTACATGATATTCGGTGAGGAGTTGATTGCATGATTTTGTTGGTACTTGATTTGTGTAATTTCATATGCATTTAGGTTCTGTTTCAATAAATTATCCTACACATATTTGTAAAAAAAGAAAAGATAAAATTAATTGAACTTATTATATAAAAATTTATGTATTTTGATTTTAATATAAATTCTTTTCGTTTAATTTCTTCAAAAAGTTAAGTTAGATAGATTTTAGTGTGTTAAAAGCCTCTAAATATATGGAGAAGTTTATCAAAAACTTAATCATGCTATCTGTAATTGTTCAAATTTTATTCGAGGTTGAGTAGCTTTTGTATGCAATTTGGTGATTGACATGTTGATTTGACGCCGAAATTATACTACTTCATCGTTTTGATAATTATACAACAAATTTTGCGTAAGTTATATAATTAAGGCGAAATCAACATTCAATAGTGGCTTACAAATCAGTTCACAAGATTCCGTTACTCGGTATATTTACTATCTCGTTACCCTGTTCTGGAATACCTTTTGCTCAACAACACCGCTAGAAATGGCCAAGTATGAGTAATGGGAGCTTGGGTGTTAAAAACATCTCTACTTTTAATGATGCGTTGTTAGCTAAATGGAGGTGGGTCTTGTTTAACCAAAGTCAATCTCTTTGGGTTGATGTTTTAGAGTCTTAAGTATTAGGGTGGAAGGATCTTTTGTGTGAGGAAAGTAAACCTAAAAAAAACTTTATTTGGTGGAGGGATTTGAGTAGGACATGTGGTGGGGATGGTGTTGTGGAGTGGTTTGATAATGAAATTAGTTGGAAGTTAGGTGAAGGAGATAGAGTTCGGTTTTGGCTTGATAATTGGATGGGAGACTCCTTTGATACACAGATTTCCAAGATTATATCTCATATCTTTACAAGAAAATTGGTGTGTTAGAGAAATGGGTGTTTGGAGGGACAATGTTTGGGGAATGGTGACGTGGCATGTTTGAGTGGGAGAGATTACAGTTTCTTGAGTTACAACAACTGTTGTCTAATTTTGTTATTCACGGTGGTGTAAGGGACTACTACTGGGTCTGGGGCGAAGAGGTCTTGGGGATTTTTACCGTGAGTGAGTTCAGCTTAGTCAGCTCTATTACAAGATATTGTTGAGTCACAACAGGTTCTTCCATAGGCTCTAGAAAGTGAAAGCACAACCAAAGGCAGGTTATTTGATCTGGAGAATGGCACTGAATAGAATGCCAATGATGGATAACCTCAAGATCATAAGCATTATTGAGAATCCGATTGATTGTGTCTTCCATTTTTTGCTCCTAAGTGGAAGAATCAGTTAGCCATTGGTTTTTTACGTGTGGAATTTTTGTTGGTTAGATTCTATTTATTCCTATTTTCGGTTTATATAGGGCCTAACCATAGGAAGTTTTGGGGGGCTTTTATTTGATGCTCTGTAAGTGACTATGGTACCGAATATAATACATGAATTTTTTGTTGATAAAAAGACTGCTAGAAATGGCTCTAAGGTGGAATTGGTATCGAGTCTTCTCTGCTTTTTCTTTTTCCTTTATACCAATAATTAATTAATTGTAGTGCATTCCCACATTTGGTATTTTTTTCATAGAAAACTGGATTTTAGAGTTTGTTTTATCTCTTCTTTTGAAACAATGAGTAATTGTTAATATTTTTTCGCAAAGCAGTAATTGTTCACATTAAATTATCGTTTTTCAAAAAATAAAAATATAGTCTAATAGTATAGAATTAGAAGGGGAATAAGAAACAATATGAAAAGAGCATTCGATTTAAACATAAAAGATAAAAAGAGACTAAGGAAAAAACTTGAATGAAAAATATATTTTTTTGAACGAGCTTTTTTGAGGTTAAATTGAGAATAGATATAGAAATAGATCAAGGTTTATTTTAAATTTTTTAAATAGATTTAATTTTGTATTTTTAAATATAATTTTTGAACCTTCCTTGTTATTTTTTTTTTTTTAGTTTGGTCAAATGTTTAGAGCCACAAATGCCTTGATGGTTGAACTGTAGAGACTAATCTGACTTCTTTTTTTTTTTTTACAATAATAACAATAAAAAAAATTTATTTATGAAAGTAGAGTACTATAAAAGTTATTTACGGTGTAAGGGTTGTTTTTGTCACGTTGATTCAGGAAACGTCATCCTAAGTGGCGTCTTATTTTTACCTTTTGTCATTTTACAAGAAGCATCATCCTATGTATAGTATCTCCTTACAATGCTGGCAAGTCTATTTGTATAGGATGATACATCCTAGATGTAATATCAGGAGGCGCCATCATGTGTGGCATCTTCAATTGTTTATACAAGAGGCATCATCCTAGATGTCAAATCCAGTGCATTTTTTCGAAAATAAAAACAATTTGACTCTAAAAGACAAGGTCCTTTTGTCGTTCTTCATCCGTCAAAATTACATATCAAAGGTTAACCAAACTCTACACATATAATAAATGAAATAGAGATGAAGCGATTTGATTTGACTTGTCTATGAATGCATCAACTCAAATTTTGTGTTAAAATTGCAAAACAAATGCAAACAAAGCTGAAAAATTAAGAAAGAAACACTAATATTAAAGGAAAAGCAACAAGCATTATTATTAAATGAAAGCCACCAACAAGAACAATTTGCATTGAAATTACAAGGAAGGATTGTTTTGGTTTTCATTTCTGATGTAGGCCATAGTTAACTCAAAATTGCGAACAATTATTCCTATTGTGTCCTTCACACCTGTAATGGCTATATGTCTGCCTACGTTGTAATTCGATGATGTGCATTTCATTTCTTATGCGTGTAGATTTTGGTCGACCTTTGACATGTAATTTTGATGGATTAGGAACAACAATAGGGTCACATCTTTTAGAGTCAAGTCACTTCGAAAATTTTCACTTAATATGCCATTTTGGATTACACCTCCTGTTCACTCTTGGAAAGCAACAACGACTAGCCAAAGCTTTGTAAACAACAAAAGACACCACACAGGATGATGCCTCCGGATACTACATCTAGAATGAGAGGCATCATATACAAATACCACATGTGCCAGCATTGCAACGATACTAGGATGACGCTTTCTGCAAAAGGGCAAAAGGTAAAAACAAAATGTCATTCAAGATGATATTTCCTAAATGTGATGCAGCAAAAATAACTCTACAGCAAATAATTTTCACATTACTCTCCTTTCATAAATAATTTTTTATTACCTTTATTGTAAAAAAGTCTACTAGTCTCTTGCCTTGAAGTGGTCTGAGAATGGTACCAAGCATCTCCCAGCGGTGTGATTCCAAAAGTTGTTCAACTTGAGCGAAGAGGTCCAACACGAATCATCCATGCAGTAACATGATAAAGATTTGATTCCAAAAGCCCAGGTAATTCATTTTTTGGAAGACAAATAGTGTGGCTGATTCGTGTGTCAAGATTGTTCTCTTTCCCAACCCTTTGGGATTAGGAGTATCAAGATTGTTCCTCTAGGGGTGCATTCTAAGGTGAAGTGATAAAAATACTTCCACACCGGTTTAATTATTCGTTTGACTTGTATACTTCCACAATTTTTACAAGTAAATTCTTATATTTGGACGTTTTAATCTTTATGTATACACTTTTAATTCTGTTTTGCCCAGTTGCTTGTATTTAATTCCATTAACTAAGATTCCTGTAAAAAAGTAAATTCTATCAATTAAGAAAACCATTAGAGCCCAAAAAAAAACATTAAATTAAATTTAGCATTGTTACAAATTGTCTGACAGTTGTTAAACTACTAATTTTTTTCAAGGGTTAAACCACCACTAATGTGATAGTTTTTTGCGATAAGCACGCGAATTTTTTTTTATGATAACTAATTATTTTCGGTGATAATTTAATTCATAAAAGGGAGGATTTGATTTAATCCTTAAATATGTAAAAAAATATAATAATTATATTTTTTTCATTAAGTGGAATATATTGTAATTAAACTATAATATTTAATAACTAATTTGTCATTAAATTATATGGTAAAACATAATTTTGACACATTTATTGATCAAATTATTATAATTTTTGTTCTTTTAGATATTTAATTGTCATTGTTTTATATTTTTGGAAAAAAATTGTGATTTATCCAATTTTGTACACATAGATGTAGAATTTTTCACTTTAATAATACAAAAAAATTAAAAAATTATTCAAATTATATACCCCAAAAATTATTTACACAAATGATATAAATTACTAACGATTTCTCACCTTTATTTTTTTTTTTCATTTTTACATCATGAAATCAATTTTTGAGGAATCAATTTCACATGTTATTTTTTTATTTAGTATCAGTCAAACTGACGCTAAATATATTTTTAATGATTAGATTCACAAATATATTTTTACTCAATTTAATGTTGACGCAAAATACAAGAAAATTACATATGACCTTTAAAGTGTTTCAATTAATGTTTAACCTTTCACTATATACTCTTCATTTTTGTATTTATATTTTGTAATCTTAACAAAAAATTGAAATAAAGATTAATGAAGTACATTTATGTTTTTAAAAGTATTTTTTAAATAAAATAAGTATTTTTTTATTTTTTATAATCTAATATTGATATTTTGTAAATCGATGTTAAACTCTATGATACAAGAAAAAAGATAACACCTTGTGGTATCAATTACTCCCATGACATAAAAATAAAAAAAAATGATAAGAAATCGATTTTGAAAAAATCAATTTCTCACTTTAAATAATAATTTATATTGTAAATATTTTTTTAGTAGTATTATTTGAATAATTTTTAAATTTTTTTATATCATTAGGGTGAAAAATTCCATGAATATATAGGTAATTTGAACAAGTACATAGTCTTGAGTCTTCACTCTATATTTATTTATTAAAGTAAGAGAACATCAGGCACTTAATTCTTTGGAGAAGATGCTCTGGATAGATGACAAGGGCAGGTGGGGTGTTTAACGTGTATATTTCATTTCACGGTTGGGTAAAGGCAGAATGAAAGTGCAGGCGAAAAGGGGGAAAACAAATTGGCTAGTGCTGTGCGTCACGTCTAATATCTTAGTTTGTCTGATCTAATCTAAATTTTCTCGCAAACAGAAGAAAAGTCAAGCGCGGCACGAATCGCGATCTTTCCTTCTTTCTTTCTTTCGTTCCTTCACAATCCTACCAGCCGCCAAGCCGCAGAGTCAACTTGTACAAATGCCCACCGAATCCATTAAAACTAAAAAATCTTCTACCACGAACACTTGTCTTCATTCTTCAACCTTCGTTTCGTTTCTACCACTCCATTCCAGAATGCTTCGTTACCTGTTGGTGTTCTTCTTATTGGGCTTGGGAACCCGGGTGGAGTCACACGAGGAATCGGGTCATTGGAGCTGCGAGTCCGAGTCGGAGATCCGAGTCGAGACTGAGTTCAAACCCGGTGTAATCACACTGGATGGTCACGCTGATGATTGGAAGGACATTGATGGGTCCTACTTTCCCCTCCTTCCCGCCCTTGACCCAGATGCTGAAAATGAATTCAAAGGGGGAAAGATGAGCGTTAAAGTATACACCACACATTCTGTTCCGTTATCTCTGGCCAGTTTTATTATTTATTTTCTCATTTGATGATCATGAATTTATTGCAGAGTGTCCATGATGGCCGCGATATCTTCTTTCTGCTGCAAGTAGATGGTGACTATGCCTACTCTAAAGGGTAAATATGTCGTGCCAAGCAGATAAAATTTCATCTACTCTCCCTTGCTACGATTTATTATTGTGCTTATGTTATTGACTTGTTTCTATTGATGGTGTTTTATATGTTACAGAGTGTCCAACATGTTTGGAAAGAAGATAAGATAGATTAGAAATATGAATTTAATTTAAATATACTCACATTGTAAAACTATTTTGCATTTTATGTCTGATCATTTTATCATATCATACTAATTATAAACATTATGTGTCAATAAGGTGAATTCCCATTTAATGTGTGTAAGAAAAGTCTTACACCAATACCACATATTAATTAAATTCTTTATAAATATTATCGTTTTTGGTGTGTTAATCTATGATGAACTTTTGTCTGGTTGTTGCATTGGTTTTGCAACGCAGTGAAAGCAATAAATGTCCATCTGTTGCTCTCATGTTTCAAATTGGAGATAGTGCCTCTTATCATGATGTAAGTTTTGCAGTCTTTTCTTGCTTTCAATTACAATCCCAACCTTGCTAGAAGATTTTGTAAAACTGTATTTGATAAATATTATGTTAACTGTTATAAGATGGGTGGCTGTAAAGAACATTCGACCTCATGCACTGACAAGACCTGCAAAGGTCATGAAGTTGACATTATGCACTTTTCGATAGGAAGTGCTATTCCAGGACGACTTTACGGTGGCAATCCCCTAGACAATAGAGATGGGAATGGTGGCGATAGGTTATGAGCTGAAAAATTCCTTGACTTTCAATTATGATAGTCGTGGGCTATCTTATTTGTTGGTTGTGTTCATTCAGCTTCCTATATTTGTTATTGGTACAGGTTTGGTCACTTGGTTGATCTATATGCTTGGAATCCACATTGTAGATACTTGGATGGAATTGGTCCTCCAGGTTCTGGTATGTACAAATGCAACACCATTGATAAGAATTATATGCTTCTATGACTGAAAAAAAAAAGCAGAACAAATGGATTAAATTATTAAAACACCAAGTGGAAGTATCACAAATGGTTCCTAAAATTTTAAAAACTACTGTTTTGTAGTTGCACTAAATAGGACCATTGCTTGCATGACTTCACTCTTGTTCACTAAGCACATCTTCCTTGATACTTATACCTTTTATTCAGATGTTCATGCAATTCTTTTAGGTGTTTTGTACATAAAGAGAATTGCTTATGTGGAACATTTGTATTCTTCTATATACATTTTTTATTGTCATATTGCTTGTCTTTTCCTATTGAACATTATTTAGTTTGCTTACTTATTAATATCCTTCATAGTTTACTCACTTTGGCCATATAAATAATAATAATATCTTGTTTTGAACCGTACACAAGGTGGTCCGTTATTTTATTCCTTTAGCTTAGCCATGAAAAATCAAGGTTCACGTTTGATATTAATCTCTTCTGACTTTGCTCCTTAATTTTTTTATCAGTTTTTGTAAAATAATTTATCTTTGTCCTACAAATCCCAATTTAAAATTGATGTAACTTTACATATGAAAGTGGATCCCAAAATGATTAAGTAGTGATTGGATTTTGGCATGTGTATGATGCGTTTTAAATTACTTTAAGATGGCTTCATTCACATTGGAAGAAAGGGATGTGTCAAAATTAATTAAGACATCTGTTATTAGTATACTACAGGACAAGTAGAGAGATAAGTGCTTTTTATGCTAACATTGTTGGAGTACAAGTGTGAGGTGAAGTCCCACATTGGGTAGAAGTAGAAAAGTTGAGTACCATATAAATGAGAAGAAGACCCATAAACCTGAGTTCCCTTATGTGATGACTCGTGGTCCACCGGTGTGAATCTCCCTGGTGTTTACTCCCCTCAAATCTCCCCAACAACTGGTATCAGAGCCGATAAGCATCATTTCCAATTCGGCTACAAACCAAAACTAAAGATATTATTTATAATGAGATTCTTCTTAACAACTTTTTTAATGTCCTTCTTAATTTCCCTCTCCCCTTTTACATAGAAATAAAAACCATGAAATCTACTCGTGTGTTTCTCGTCGCCTTTGTACGTGTCCAGACTACTTTACCTTGATTTTCTGCTTTCCCCCCCTTAAATTAGTGCAATATCAATATTATATGATAAAACTTGCTCTTGAGCTTTGATAGGTACTATGCAACCACAAATAACCTCAAATACTTTTCTCCATTTTTGTTATCCTGTTTATATCTTCTGTGTGACATCTTTATTAATTTCCTCGTCATTTTGTAGTATTGATCCCAAATATTTAAACTAAGAAACTGGTGGCATGACATCTCCCAATTTTACTTCAAGTCATATTCCTCTTGCCTCTTACAAAAATTGCAATAATATACTTTGTTTTACTCCTACTTAAGCGAGAATCCTTTGTTTTTAAAGTTTTCTTCAAAGCTCAAGTTTAAAGTTAACAACTTTCCTTAATTCAAAACTATATCATCCACAAAAAACATGCAATCAGGGATAATCTTTTGTATGTCCCTAGTAAGCACACCCAAGACTAAATTAAAGAAATAAGGACTTAAGGTTGAGCCTTGGTGTACGCCTACCCCTGTCGAGAAGTTCTTAGTCTCGTCTCCTGGAGTTATCACACTAGTAGTTTCCCTATCATGCCTGACTTATATAGTTCAGATGTAAGTCACAGAAACACCTTTCTTTTCCAAAGTCTTTCTATTTGTGACCTTGAACTCCCTTCTTAAGTGATTTAATGTTCCTCCTCCTTCTTGAAACAAGTGTTCATAATCCTAAAATCGTAAGTAATAGAGAAATCAAGAATAAACTGTCATTCCTTATTTACTTCTCTAAAACTAGAACCACCATGGGCTTCTATAAATTGCCTTGTCTCACTACGAATATGTTCTTTTAGATCCCTTCCTGAGAAAATCTTTTCTTCTTGGGGAGTTCCTTGAACCAATCCCACCAAATTTTCCCAATACTTTTCTTTATAAGTGCTTGTAATCCTACTTGTGATGCTTAAGTACTGATGATGTTGGTGGTCTCCTATGCAACCAGTAATTTTAAGGCTAACATTGTGTCCAATTCATCTTGCATCCCCTAGACTATTTCTAATACTTGTCTGCAATAATACCACACCATTCTTTTCTCTAATTTAAATCCTATAGTACCTAACTCCTTGGTCTCTTGTAGGCACATAATGTTACTCCTCCTTTGAATTATGGATCTGCCACCTTCATGAACTTACCTGTCAAAGTCCCAGTATTCTAAGTAGCAAAAAGCTTTGAACTTCTTTATCCACATCCATTCAAGAAATTGTGAGGACTCTTGACCATTTAACACTATATCCGAGCACTTTATGTCCTGACTCTAAATCATTTGACTTTGTATTCAAGCCATACAATGCCTTACTTAATCGAGTAACTTTTGAATTTAATCTCTTATGAGAATCATGAATTAAGTTTATGTTGGTAAATTCTGTACAAGGAATTGTTAAGACACTTTGTTGGTCAATTAAAGCTCGTTTTGTGGTCAAATGTGATATGATAAGATAAAATATAAGAGCAGTATAAGAACTTTAAAAGATAAAAGTAGGATAAGCTTTAATACTATTCAATGTTACACCATCATATAGACTAGATAACGATAGGTGGTGGTTGTGTCGGCAACGATAACCGTGATAATAGCGGTGACAATAATAATAACGATGGTGGTGGCGATGATGGTATTGATGGTGGTGATAATGGTGGCAATGGCGATAGCGGCGACAATGAAGGCAACAACAATGACGGTGGTGGTGGCGGCGACGATGGTGGCGACAATGGTAGGAGTGACAACGCCAGTGATGGTGGTGTGATGGTTGTCATGGTGGAGAAGCGATGATGGTGGTGAAGATGGTGATGATGGTGGTGGCGATGATGACAGTGATAGTGATGGGGTTGGTGAGGGCAACTATCCTATTCTGTTGCTCTCTAACCAATTCACCCCCTCAGGATAAGAAATACACTGCATCATTAAGATAGAGTAGGAAATAGGGTAAGGAAATCATATCCTACTAGTGCACCAAACAATTTATTACAACAGCCTAAGATAGTTATCCTATCCTATTATACCATATTCTAACTACCAAACAACAAAATTTCCATTGCTTCATAAGTTTTGAATAGAATGACAATGCATCTCTTTTTTAAAGAGTTAGAAATCTGTAAGGAAAGACATTTTCCCCAAGGCAATTAATTTTTTCTTTTATGTATTATGACTTGCCGTGTTGTGGGTTATATATAATATTGTTTTCAACCCCTTCATTTTGTTGATACTTGATCACTTCTAAGTTATATTATAGACTGACCCTTTTTCTGTTGTCAGCTAATGATTCAAGTGCGCAGAATGACTGGAAAGGTGCTTGGTGGCATAGCAGCTTCACAGTTCACTCAGGTGTCTGATTCATTTATTTATAGATCAAAAAATAATATGTCATATCAATTAACTGTAGTTGGAGGCTGAATCCAGACTGAAATTTTGGTTGGTAGTGACAGGAATCTCAAAACAATATTTTCTGAGCAGTAGTTAAAATGTGTTTCCTTATATATCTATATACTACTTATGAAGTGAATGGTTCGTATATGAGATCAAAGCATGCCTTGTACTAAGCTTCATTTATAAATTTTGTTTTAAGATATGTCAACATGACTTCAAAATTTTTCATATATGTTAGTGCCAGTTGCTTTCAATTATATATAAATGGTGCCATCTTGGAGGGTTAATCCCCCACTAAGTGCCAAAAGTTCAGTGATCCATTAAAGGACAACCCGCTTTGTTTCTTATGGCTTCTTGCCTTACAATTTTTTTTTAAGAGTAATTCATTTTTCATCCTCCATAGTTTCAAGCCTTGTCACTTTAGTCTCTCAATTATTCAAGGTATCATCAAATCGATCCTTCTTTGATGATATTTTGCTTGATCAAGAGACTAAATTGATGATATTTTGTATTGTTTAGGGACTAATTGATGTTTGAAATATTTGGAGTGTCAAAGTGATGACTCTTAGCACTGTTGAGGGATTAATTTGATGATAAAAATCTTGAGGATCAAATTGACGACACTTATTTGCTTGGAGGACAAAAGTAGGGATTTACTCTATTTTTTTATGTTAAAGCATATTTTGGATTCTATATTTCTAGTGCATGAGTGTTGTCAAATACTGAGTCATTGACTCAATTAGGTGCGGAGTCACCGTTTCAAAAAGTAATTGATTTACTGGTTGAACCATATGTATGTGTAATTAATCTGATAATAGGAACATTATAACTAACATGGAGTTCTGGTGAAATGGTTTATGTTAATTGAGCTGTTAATTATTAGGTTGTAGGTTAAAATTATTAGCTCATAGATTCAAATTTTGTCTGGAACTTTACACTAAATGTTTTACAAAACCAGTAAAAATCATTAACTTCATACTAGTTCATACTGGTTGCAACTTGCAACCTTGTGTATGCAATATGAACATCTGCCTCAAATACAGTACCTTAAATTTGATCTCTCTGCTTTGTTTTGCACTGTCATTTAGTTAGTTTGCATTTTTATTTTCTCATATTGGTACTCACATGCTTCTCTGTAACAGGATTCGTAGAGGATGAGAGTCCATATGCAGATAATGGAAAAAAGGGCACATACTTTTTTGAATTCTCGAGGTCTTTGAGGACTATGGATCATCTTCAACAGGTTGGAACTTAGAAAGTAATTTGATATTCATAAGTTTTATAGGCTAAGAGTTTGCATTGATTTTTTCAGATTTTTTTCCCAATTAGCTGAATTTTTTGTTCACAAGTTCTTTTTCGATTAATTTTTGGGATCATTTGTAAATCTAATGGATTGTGGATGAAAAAACATATGAAATTATTTATCAATTTTAATCAATGTTGGCGTAGAGTACCCCAAGTCATGTGATAAACATTCCTTTTTAACTAGGTCTCTGTGTTGTTTGTTGTTGAAACAAGTTTGACTTTTGAACTTGTACTGGATTGTTTGTATTACCTTGTTTCCCAATGCAAACTTGCCTTCTGAATGTATATTTCTTAACCATGGCCAAAAGCTTAAAACAAACAAGATTGAGATCACTAACTCTTTTTTCTTGTATTTTGTTTGGGGTGGGGGCATGGATGAAAAAGATCTTTTCAAATATAATAAATGTGATTGTAGGGATCTTCTGAATCACGTGGTTTTTGTTTTAACATGTGGTTATTGTGTTTATCTTTGAGTTTCTTCCTATCCAGGGACTCATCTTGTAGCTTGAAACTAAATATATTTTTGTTTTAGTAGCATTGTACCAAATAGTAAATATATTCCTGAATATCATTTATAAGATAACAAGCAAGTAAAATGATGTAAAATAATACCTTGCAGGACGTGCAATTTAACATTGGTGGATCCAGTAAGATGTCTGTTGCATTCTGGTATCCAGTAGATGGTCAACCTTGGCATGGTTCTGGGCACTACTCTGTTTACTGTGATTGGGTTCCCATTGACATATCTGTTGGTAAATCTTTGAATGGCAAGTCAGTAGATGCAGCATCAAATAGCTCGTGGAATGTTGCTAGTGCCTTTTCTGTTATACTATCAGTAGCAGCACTTTGTGTGTCTGTTTTTGTGAGCTATAGGGTGTTCAGCCCCAAGAGTGTCTCTTTTACACCGATAGAGAACAACAACCTTTAAATATTGAACCAAGAGCTTGAGTTTGGGATTGTACTATTCATTTCGCTTGTACTAGATAGGTTTGTACTGTTTAGTGCTTTCTCTTTGCTCTATTTTTTTATTATAACTAAAGCATTACTTTAGTTATTTTAAGCAGTGTCAGAAAAGTATTAATTCATTATCAACATTATGGAGTTCCATCCTCTTTGGCTTAGTTATTGCAATTGCAGTACCGTTTGCTTTCATTCATTTCAAAATGGAACTTGAGTTGCAATCCGGCGAAAGAGAGGAAGATTTTGAGTATTAATATAAATAAATTGAGACAAATTGATAGCATGGCTCCTTCCTTTTGGTTCACAATCAGATATCTTGATAGGCATAACATAACTGTGAGATTGACTCTTGCTGAAAGTGACGGTTAGGTAAAATTTTCTTTAGGTAACAGCGTAAGAGTTTAATTTCTAACATTTCAGACAAAGTTTACCTGGAGTTGTAGTCTATTTTCTCTTCAACTAATTTAAGTGATAAATTGTTCGATACAAAATACACACAGGGGCAGCCAAATTGAAATGACATCCTTGACGAGGGATAGGTGATATAATTAAATTTAACAATCCTTGTGTATAATTGTATCAATGTTGCCACTGTAAATGGTTAAAAACTATGTCAATTTATCGAAGAAACTAGCAAGAATAATAGCGATATAAACATAAAAATACTTATCGATTACTACTAGTATAGCCGTGCTGTTTTTTTTTAATTAACGGGCTCGGTCTTTTATTTCTATATTTTTGTAAAAGTTATATTAGCAATGCTTGCATTGTTTTTTTTGCATAATTATAATGGTTTTAATTGAACCAATAAAAAACACAAAAAGAGTTACTGTCAAAAGAACACGATGAGAACAAGGATAATATTATGATATTGGGCCTGTGATCGAATAGTTATAGATCCTTTTAAAATGTGGCAAGCCACTTCAATGGGCACTCATAAGTTAGTCTCTTTCAAAATTATGAAGGAAAGAAAAAAATTAAAATGTGATGAATTTCTGCCTCCCTATCAGATTAGCCTACCTCTATCTGTGAAAAAAAAGTGCTTAGTGTAAAGACCTTGCAGAAATTGTGACATTGGAGAATGTAGGTTTCAATGTCATCTGAAAAATTACAACTTGCGCAGAGTACAGGATAGTGCATGTACATAGATTTTGTTAATAAACGAGTCCTCTAACAACTAATCCCACCTGAAAAAATGATGACAAGAAACAAAAATACCTAAAATATCACCTAAAAGCATACAGTATCAACTATAGACTCTTTAGCGTAAGTGACTCCATGACAAAAAACAAAAATACCATATATTTGTAAAGTTATTTGAATATCATTGATTGTTTAATAGGAGAGAAATTTTTTGTTTACCGGAAATTATAAGTAGAAAAACTTAATTTTTTTATGTTTCATATATTTTAAAAAAATAATATTCAAGAAAAATGATGTTTTTTGGAAAGTTTTTTAATCAATTTTTTATTTACTTTTCTGAATTTTTCTACTAGAATAAAAATATCATATTATTCTTTATTAATTATTTAATTGTTAGAAAATTTATCTAAAGATTTTCAATGATTAACCAAATAATTTTTATTTGTTTTTCACAAAACACACTGTGATTTCTGAGAATAGAAAACCTTTTTCCCTAAACGCCCCATTAGGAAAACCCTTAGGGAAATTAAAAAACTGATGTGGCAGCTTCATTGGTTTTCTAAAATCTGAATTTTCTGAATTTTAAATAACCCTGATTATTTAAAATCTGAATTTTCTAATATAATTATTTTTAATATAATTATATTACTAAATATAATTAATTTATTTATGTCATTAGATTTAATTAAAAGTGAGAAAACTTTTTATTTAACAACACTTTTTGTTTAACAATTTATTTATAGAAAAATATTATATTGTATTAAAATACTTAAACAATTACACTTGGTAAAAACTTCAACTCAAGGTTGTTAGGATAATTATTTCTGTTATGATCATGTTGTCGACAATTTCCACTTCACATTTTTTTCTACTTTTTTCATTTATTTTCTTCTTGGTGATGATCCTTTGCCTAACCCAATCGGATCACGTTAGATTGTGTCTGATCTGAATGCCTAACCCAAACCAATCTATTCATTGGATCTCAATTAGACTAGTCCGATCGGTTTGTTTTGAATTTTAAAACACTAATTGAAATGGTTGTCATTGTGATGTCCTTTGGTTTAGCCTAACAACTTTAACATAAATTTTGACTTTTAAACTTTATTCACCTCATTGGCTCGAAGTTGAAAGAATATTTACCCTCCTAGTTTAACGCCTAGCTATATGTCATTTATGTTTATATTCGACCTTATAAGTCTCATTTGCCTATTTGGCTCAAGGTAAGAGGGTACACAACCCTCCTGATTTTAGGTCAAGATATATGTCATTTATGTTCTTCTTAATTGACCTTTTAGGCCGAGATATATGTCATTTGTGTTCTTAATTGACATTTTAAGCCTAATTTGCCCTTTAGCTCAAGGTTGAATGACTCTACCCTCTCAATTTTAGACGGAGACACATACATCTTAGATCAGTGGTCGGAATGCAGTCCTAAACTGACATCACAGAAATAGGTCTATTTTCTAATGCCTTTTGGGATCGACGATAGCAAAATATCCCCTAATTGGATGATCACCAACTAACTTTAATTTAAAATCCCCTCAAATCTAGAAACATATAGAACTCACTATTAAATGCTCTAGTCTTATCTCTAGATCATCATCTGGAGGTTTCCAGTAACATGGACAATCACCTAACAGGTATATCAACTATAGACTTCAAGGGTTTCATATTTAAGTTAATCATAATGGAGTCGTGTTAAAAAATTTGGAAGAGCTTTGCTAACAGATGCTAGTGCTCCTAGATAAAAATTATTTTTTTTTAAAAAAAACTAGACTGAAATAATAACTAGTGAAAATAAAAATAAAACCATTTCCTTCGTGAAGTATTAAATTGTAAACGATTATGCAGAATCTGTTTCTTATCTTAGGGAAACCAAGTTAACAGATTGCACCTACATGCTGCACATAATTGTTTTTCCATGATATCTAGTTCTCCTGTGCATGGTAGACTCGAGAATCTTCCTTGAATCCTGGATCAATTTCAGGAGACAATTCGGACGCAGTAATGTGATTTTTAATCCAGGAATCATCGAAATTGTTAGCCTTGAGAATCTTGGACAACTCATCAACACCATCCACATCCGTCTCTTCTTCATAGTACTTCAGAAAAGCCCCAAGAACTTGTGGTGAAGGACGCCATTTACCACCCTTGACTTCTGAAAGCGCTGCCTCCAAGTACCTCACAGCAGCATCCAACTGATGCTTCTTCAAGAAAAACTTCATGAACTCTTCCCGAACCCTAAAGAAAGGCCCTTTGCTCCTCCTGCTAGCCTCCTCAAATACCGATTCAGCTTCTTCCAGCTTGTTCTGATTCAAGTGAGCACTAACACAGACACTAACCAACCTCACATCATAGCTAACACAACTAGCCTCCCACTCCTTAAAGCATTTTGTTAACCCCTCTATATCATTAAGCCTTCGGAGGGTACTAAGCATAACAAGATAGCTGAAGTTGGTGACAGGGGAGACAGACTTGAGGGAATTCCACACTCTATGAACCTCCCCAAGATTACCGGTCCCTGCATAAAGGCCAAGCAAGCAATGGTAAGCATCACGCTGTTTCGGCTTCACTTGTTTTTCCAGCATCTTAAGCATCATCTCAGCTTTCTCAAAGTCCTTAAACTTAACATAAATAGAAGCAAGGTTGCTGTAAGTCTGCCAACCAATTTGGTCTTCATCTTCAGTTTTCATCTCCTCGTAGATTCTCTCCACCCCATCAAGATCGTTCAAAGAGGCGCAGCTGTTCATCCAGATATAATATGTGAATGCAGACATGGGAATGCGCCTCTGCTTCATAAGCTCCACCAGCTGAGCCACTTTCTCGGGTTCACCCAGTTTCATAAACAGAGTCATGACATTGTTGAAAGCCAGATTAGTGACATAACCCAGTTCATTCATTCTGTCAAAATGACTCAATGCCTTGTCTTTCATTAGTTCCTTACAGTAACAGTTCAGAAGAGCACCGTAGGTATACATGTTCTTGGCTGCAGGAGGAAGACCGCTGAAGAAATTCTCAGCTGCAACCACCCCTTTGGTTTTGGACACAAGATCTAACTGCACTGCATAGTTATTCCAGGAAAAATTAACTTTCCTCATCTGCATCCATTCTATTATCTGCATTCATTATAAATGATTAATGATAGATTTCAACATTTTTTATTAAAAAAAAATGTGAAAGTTTACAAAAAAGTGAAATTGATATTTGATACCTCGAGTGCGCGCTGGAATCGGCGATACTTTCGGAGCTGCTCCACGCATCGTTCGAGTTCTTGTTTTTTGATGACTTCGCCTTCCATTATATATTGGTCCAACGTTTGCGACACGGTACCTCCGGTGATGTCCAGCGCCGATAACATTCGATATAGGTTTGGCTTTTTCGCGGGAGTCTCAGCCGCAGTGCACAGTCGCCGGAGAAGCCATCCTCCGCCGGAAGTCAGACGGGAGTAATTCATCTCTGTTGATATGAGATTGTGACACAGCCGGCACGGGTGCTCTTTGTCTCTTCTTGGAGGGGTTTTGTTAGGGTTTACCAAAACGCACAACGTGGCGTCGTTTTGAGTTTCACCTGAATTAACCGGTAACCTTTTTGTGTGTGTGTGTGTGTTTTTAACTGAATAGTGAATGGGTAGTTTCTCTCGTTACGGTTGGAGAGAAATGAAGGCGCTAGGCGTTGTTGGTGGTAGTGGTGCCCCAGTGCCAGTGGTATGTTCTAGTGTTAGGAACCACCGGTTTCGCGTTTCCTTCTCTTCTTCTCCGTCATCGGGACCCAAAACGGTGCGTATCTTCCACTTTTGTTTTTCATATTCATGCTACAAAATTCGCTTCGGGCAATGCACGATTTTTCCCGATATCCCGAATTGAATCAGGTGGAACAAGTGGGAATTGCTGCTCCGAAATCTGAATACAAGCCCGGTGTGTTTGATGACTTGTTTCTTAATTTGTTCCGCAACAAATTGGTACAGGTAAAGAAAAGTAGAAAACCTTTTAGACTCTTCTTGTTATAATACATGATGGTTATTGTAGTAGCTGAGTGTGAAATGTGATTAGTATAACAGGAGGTGGGTTGGGACTCGGAGAAACCTGGATATGATGGACTAATTGAAGTTGCCAATCGTCTAATGATGAAGGGCACTACCAATACTGCTACCGTGGAAGCAGCGGTATTTCCATTTGTTTCTCTCTCTCTCTCTCTCTTAAGCTTTCATTAACTCGTTACTCAATTACCCCTTTTCAAAATCTTTCTTATATGCAATAGCATTTTCCCCAAATTGTGAACCTTAAAACTAGTATTATATCTGTATAAAACTCCTTTAAGATAAGAAAATGTATAACATGAAAAAACCTAGTTAATTAGTTTAAGCATCTTCAGTAGGAGCTGTTTATGGAGTTCTTAAACTTAAGAATCAATTCTTATGCAGTTTTACTTTTACCATTCAAGCAATCGACGTGGCAATTCTTATATAAGAAATTAAGAATTGTTTGTTGCTTATTTAAGCAACGTTCTTAACAGAGTTTTTAAGAATCGAGATAATTACAGAACCCATTTTAAGTTTTTATGAATTGTATCATTGAGGAGGAGGAAACTTGTTGAATTTCTTAAATTTCATGTGGGATTGTAGGATCTATCAAAAGTGAGTTAAGCAATTCCATTATGATTGCACTGTTGGAGTTGCTCTAACATATATTGATTGATAAAATCATTTCAAATAAAGTAGACAGTAAAACTTTTTGGCTCAAATAAAACGTAAAAAAGCTTATTAGGTAAAAATGAAAACTTGTTTTGTATGTGATTTTGTTTGAGCTAGTTTTATCTTTATAAGGATCAGAAATTGAGGTCATATTGACTCTATAAGGTTTTTCATCAATTTTGAATGGTCATGTTGTCCGAAAGTAAGTTCACTAGCTGTTGTGACTTGTGTCAGGTACGAATATTGAGATCTCTATTCCCTCCATATCTTTTGGAGCTCTATAAAATGCTCATAGTTCCCATAGGAGGAGGCAAAATTGCAGCTATGATGGTTGGTGAGTCTGATCAGATGCATTTCATTTTTCTATTCTTCTAGATGAATACCAAATCTTTGTTCATGCCTGATGTTCCCCTGAACGTAACAGGCTAATAAACTTGTTTAGATATCCTAAAATGTTTTGGTTTTGACTTTGAAGCAAGGGTTACTGTACTGACTTGTCAATGGCTCATGGGCCCCTGCAAACTCAATTCTGTAGACCTACCAGATGGAATCTCATGCAGTAGTGGGGTGATCACTTGTACTTTTCCATGTGTTTGATCATTTTTTTTAGAGTTATAAAACTCATACCAAATGATCCTGTAATTTTCAAAGTGGTTTTATAAAATCTTGTAGGTGTATGTGGAAAGATGCAAGTATCTGGAGGAAAGCAAGTGTGTTGGTATTTGCACCAACACCTGTAAATTTCCGACACAGGTTAGTGATTCTTCAAAATACTTGCTCTTTTTTCTCATGTTGCAATGAGAGCTAAGCATGTTGTGCATGCTTCGAAGTGAAGTTTTTGCATTCACTGGGTGATTGCATGTGATCTGACTCTATTTTCTATCTAGAGCTTCTTTAAGGATCATATGGGGGTTCCACTACTTATGGAGCCGAACTTTGGCGATTACAGCTGTCAGGTAATATTAAGTAATCTTTTTTGGAGACCACCTTTGTATGATTACCTCCTTGTCATTAGTCATTACTTTCTTATCTTTTAAAATTGCAGTTCAAATTTGGAGTTCTTCCGCCACTGGATGATACGATCGTGAAGGAGCCTTGCTTGGAAGCATGTCCAAATGCTTCCCAACGACGAACGGTTGCCAGAAATATTGATATAACTGCGTGCCCAAAGACATGAATATATTTTTCTTGGGCTTGGGGTTTTAACAGTATTTTTGTAGACTTTCAAGTTTGCAAAGCCTCTTGAAAATTTTGGTCCCAACCTGTACTTGAAGATGGAACTCCATAGCGATAACTCATCTTTGACCGAGCTCAGATGAATTTATTATTAATACAATTCATCCTTTTCTAATTAGATTATTATTTGTTAATATTTTTTAGATTAAATTAGTGTTTTGGTACCCTAATTTATTATTTTGGTTTAATTTGATCCATTAATTTTTTTCGGGTTCAATTTAATCCTTTAATTATTAAAAAGTGTTCATCATTTGTTCTCATCTAACGAGGTCAAGTCTGTGTTCATATGTTCACCTAAAAAAATGACACATCTTTTATTAAGTAGATTCTACCGTTAATAATTGCGATGCAATGGATGACGAGAATAACATTGAATCTCTTCTAAAAATTAGAAAATTAAATTGAATAAAAATAAATAAAAGATTAAATCAATTCAAAATAATAAATTAAAGGACAAAAAATTAATTTTACCTATTTTTTACTTGTATACATTGATATTTAATCATCTTAGTTCAGATATTTTAAGATTATGTTAAATATAAAATATTTTTTCATTTTATGGTTGAAGATAAATTAATCAGAACTGTTTATCAAAACAAGGAGGAGGAACCTCAACCTATGTCAAACATAACCTTTTTTTTTTTATATTTCCAAATTTCTCCAAAATCCTCCTCAAGTAGTATGATTACCCGAACTTTATCCCACCATTGTTGCCTCTCTTGGCCTAATCTACCTCACAATCTATGTCATCAATTTTTTCAAGGATCGCGATGTTGAGTCCTCAATTTTGAATCCTAAAACATTCACTTTTCGAATTGAAAATGAAAAGTTTAATGTTACTTTTGATTTATTATGTTTTTCCGTTATTTTATTTTGATACATTAAATTTTAAAAATTTCATTTTGGTCCTTTATGTTTTCAAAATGTATTATTTTGATTTTTTTTAATTTTTCATCAAAAACCCTAGTGTTTTGTTAACTTTTAAATTTTAAAATGGCTTAATATTACTTTTGGTCCATTATATTTTACAAATGTTTTGCTTTGATATATTATGTTTTAAAAGTTTGATTATGATCCTTTTATATTTTTGAAATGTATCGTTTGATTCTTTTATCACTATTTCGTTAGAAACTTAGTGTTTGTACGTGTTTTAACATAATGGTAGCTAAAAGTTGCAACTATCTTTTTTATTTTAAAAAATAAAAATTATTAAGTAAATGAAAAAAAGATGAATATGAACATCAACCATCTTCACTCTCATGTTATTATTAGTATTTTTTTCATTCAATTTAATCATTTCATAATAAAGAAAAAGTTGTATGGAAGTTTTTCAGTGTATAAGAATTTTCCATGGTTCTAATAAGATTATGTATTGATGCTGTTTAATTTGTGTAGTATTGTATTTTTTATCTTTTCAGATCTAAAAGAAGTTGAAAGAGATGATAATTTTTTTAGTTGTTTATTTTTTTAAAATAAAATAAAAATAGTGACGATTTTTGGTCATAACTATATAAAATTAATTATTTTAAAAGGCCTAATGTCACTTTTAGTCTATTATGTTTCATAATTATTTATTTTGCTACATTAAATTTTATTTTGATATTTTATATTTTAAAAATGTATTATTTTTTATTATTTTTTAAAAATTAAAAGAACACTAATATTTTTTAATGTAATATTAAAAAAATATCAAAATGATATATTTTAAAAACATAAAAAAATAAAAATGAAATGTTTAAAATTTAATATATGAAAGTGAAATAATTGTGATATATAGTAGACTAAAAGTGATATTTAGGGGAAAAAAAAGAACTGTTATTTGAGCTGAAAAAGGAGTATTTGAGCATTCCATTTGTTTACAATATTAACAATTAGACCAAGTCCATGAAAAACTCCTTTTGCATTAGCGACAGCTCCCACATGTGTTGCTATGAGTGCGTGAGTACATGGGGTCCAAACTTCTGCATGAGAAGTTTATTTAGATTCTTGCCACATAGGATAATCGAAGTCACGTCACGTCATCAACCGAAAAAGATACGTGAATGATGATGATCTTCACGTAGGATGCTACATAATGTATGATGAATATTGAATGGTGATATAAAATGAAGAACTAATAAAGTTATTGTATTCTGAAACATATATTTTTGTTAAATATTTAAATAAAAAAAATTGCCACTTACAATCATTATATTTTATTCGGCTCGAATAAAATTAATTCTAATGGTCTAAATAAAAAATAAAGAACTAATGGATGATCTGTGATCGTTTGATAAGATATTTTTTTTACTACAAACTTGTTTTAAGCAAAATAAATAAATAATGACAATGTTTTTAAGACTAAAATATATTCAAGTGAATATCGTTATATTTTCTAATTCCTACAAGTTAAATAATTTGAAAATAAAATATTTTAAAAAAATATATATTATTAATATTTCTATTTAATTTTTATTTTAGAATTCTTAATAAATATTGTAAAAATACTCCTTGCACTAATCTTTTAGATTAAAATAGATATTTGATATTTGTGATGTTATGTCATTAAAAATAATTCAAAATTAAGAAAGTATACATTACAAGATACAAAAGATATCTTTTTTTTTTTAATTATGTGATTGAACATTTAAATAATATTTGATTTTAATATTTGACAAAAATTATTTTTTATCAAACTTTACTTACCCTTTAATCGAACTCTAAATTAAGAAAAATCTATTTTCCTAATAAATCAAATGGTTAAAAAATAAAATATATCTTTTGGTTCTATTACTAACAAAATAACTAAAAAATTAACTATAATTTTAATCGTATTCTAATTATGTTTTTCTTCTAACTTAAACACTTTATTCATATTGACTTGAGCATTATGTGACCTAAAATCTACATTATCTTGTTGTGTGTGATCAAAAGATTAGACATGTCCAAGGATTAGTTTAATACTTCAAATTATCCCACAATTTCAAGAAAAAACTCTTAAATTAAAAATAAAACCATACTAATAAATGTTATAAAGACATTAGTAATATTTTTTAATACACCATAATAAATATTTTTTATTTTAAAAAGTAATAATGTAATTATATTTATTTTCCAAAACAATAAATATTTTTTCATAATTACTACTTTACTTTGTTTCATAATTACTAATTAATGCTTGTATAAAAAGTATACTCCTGTTTAAAAATATCGTGAGCTATTTAAAAATTTAGTAAACAAATACTACTACTTTGAAAATGTTACTCAGGGAGTATTAGTATTACATTAATATTTTTGAACTTTAACATATTAAATATTTCGTTTAATTTAGCAATTATTTTTTCATAAAAAAACAATTGTTTTTAATTCATTAAAACAGTGTTCTAAAGTTTTCTTTTATCAAATTTCTTTGGAAAAAAACTTTTAAAATGACGGCAAAACAAAAAAAATATTGTTTTTAACTACTAACAAAATATAACAAATAGTTGCAAACTAGTCTAATATTTTTATTTTTTGTAAAGTGCAGAAAAGAAATTTATCAACTACTACTAATATTCTTGAAACGTTTTAAAGTAATATTTCTGCGTTGAAAAAAAAAAATAATCCCGGTGTGGTGACGAGGCGTGGAAAAAATAGAGAAGAAACGTGATGAGGCTTCTTATAGCTTATGCAAGTAACTACTAAGTAACCGCTAACAGTAACACCTTCGATTCAACTCAGTTATGCCCACTTCCTCCACTCCGAGTCCAAGTCACTCCCTCAACTCACTCCCCGCCGTTCATTTTATCCCACCCCTGTAGATCTGATCTGGACCCTTCCCGGCGTCGCTGATGTTGCTGCTCGTCGTTTCCACCGCTTTAACCGGTAATGATAGGTTTTCGTGTGTGGACCAATCTTAAGTTTTTTTTTGGTTAGGTTGGGTTTGTTTGACATTTTTGCAAATAATGCAGGTGCGTTGAAATGGTTGCTTGTGTTGCTATCTTGCATGGTGTGGTTTGTGGTTGATTATGGTGCGTGTGGCAGAGCACTGCAGCTGGAAGCACCTTCTTTGTCTCCAGCTGCAGCACCTGTTGTTGCTGTTGATGATCTGCCACTGCCGACGAATGCTCATGGGTTAAAGCATTTGCCTGCACCGATTCCGTCACGCGCCAATTTCACCAAAGGGAGAGGAGAATTACAGCCCCCGGTTTCCGGGTTTAAGAATATTGCCCCTATGCATCCCATTGCTGATGCTATTCCTTCTGCTCTCGCTCAGCCACCATTGTCCCCTTATGTTTCCGGTAAGAAGAGAAAAAAAATTACATTTCTAATGAAGGAAACCCCATTTTAGTCCCTGATTTGTTATAGTAGTCTATGAAATTAGAAAAAATGTTAAATGAATTCATTATATAGGTGTAATCATACCATCACTAAAGCACCTATGCATCGGATCCCATCAGAACAAGCGTGCTTAGACAATAATAGTATTAGGATAGGTAAACTCTTGGGAAGGATGTCCTCGTGTTACACATCTTCTGAAAAAAATCCTGAAATTAAAATTCATCAGTCACATTAGTCTATGCCGTTAGCTTTGTTAAGAACTATAGTGATGCTAACTACTAAGGGTGTATTTGGATTTCCGTTCAGACAACCCAAACGGACGTTCATCTCATAAGTTATAAAATTTAGGGACTATAATGATAATAAATTATACATTTCAGGGACTAATGTCAGTTTCAGGGATTTGTTTGATATTTTTCTAATTTGAGGAACTACTATGCGAGTGACTCCTAAAATGGGAGTTTGCTCATTTCTAATGCTACTGTGTGTTACTTGACTTGGAATGTGCTTTTTTTAAATTTTAATTGCTGAATTAGTTTCAAAGTAAAACATTATCTCTCTTTGTTGTGCCAGATTGTTGCAAACAAGACATGGTGTGGAAACGTGGCAGTGAGGTTTGCCACTGTGCTTATCCCATAAAGCTAGACCTACTTCTTTTGAATGTCTCTGAAAACCCCGACCAGAATGCTTTTCTCAATGGTTTGGCCACCCAACTTGAGCTGCAGACTACCCAAATTGAAATTATTAAATTTTATCTACTCAGCTTATCGACGTTGAATATATCAATGGATATCACTCCACATAAAGGGATCAGTTTCTCGGCCGAGGAAGCAGCTAAAATAAACTCATTGCTTTTACTGCATAAGGTTCAACTAGACCGCAGATTTGTGGGCGACTACAAAGTAATCAATATAACCTGGTTTAAACCTCCACCTCATTCTCCAGGTAAGTTCAGAACTTTAAAATTCTGAAATATGACATTACAAATCGTGATGCTTTGGTGTTCTTAATAATTGAAACTAACAGTGACTGTGAAATGATTATTGTGCAAAAAAACACACATCTAATGTTTATTTGCACAAGGTACTGAAACCTTTGTAATGTATGTAAATCTAAAATCTTACTGTTTTAACTACTTCCATGCTATTGTTTTAATGTATATAGATTTCATGTCCATTTGTTTTTCGTTTTTCCATTGTTGCTGCCTAGTGGTGACTGGTGAGAAAAGGAAGAGAGCGATATGCTGATGCTAAAGGGACTAATCTATTGATTGCTCATTCCTTCTGATAGCTGTTATGTTTTGATGTTTCTTGATTCATTTTGTATTGAACCTACAAACGAAAATCATATAACTTTGATGCCTAGGAAAGTGTTCAGCTACATTGTCAATTGTGCAGTGCAAATTTGGATAGTTGTTTGTATATTGCTAATATGCGACATTGTACTGTTTAGCTATCTGTGTTTGTGTATTGATTGTAAATATGGCCAAAGTAGAGCTTATAAGATTTGGACATTCTTCACCTCATAAGCTAGTTTTTTAGGTTGAGTTAGACCCAGCCCAAATTTAAGATGGTATTAGAGCTTATCATAAATCCAAAAATCTACCTAACTCTGCGGCTTTCCCAGTGCAATCTACCTGGTCCTGCAACTTTCCTAGTGCAATATAAAAAAAAAAGTCTTAAAATATCCACATTTCAAATAGTCCAATCCTAGGCATGAAGAGGGTGTGTTGAGATCCCACATCAACTATAGATATGACTAAAGTAGAGCTTATAAAGGCTTGGACAATCCTTATTTTATGAACTAGTTTTTTAAGTTGGATTAAGTTGAACCCAAATTCAAGAGTTTGCATATATGGTTATGTTGAAGACATGATTTGATTACTATAATTAGGGAATATTCTCATTAGCTGATAATTAGGGATTATTGTCATTAATAGTCTTGATTATGTTTAGATTTCTAGGTTTTTCGATCCCTTTCTCTTTCTTTTCTCTTTTTTTTCTTTCCTTCAGCCGCAGCCCCCCTTTTTTGTCTCATGAACAGTAACCGCGACCACTGCGAGCTCTGCTGTGCCACCACCGAGCCGCCATTTCTCTCCTCAACTTCAACGGTATCTAGTCTCTGCTGATGTGACATTCTTTGAGAGTACTTTTCTCCTTCCACTGTTGAATATGCCCCTCTGCAGGTTCCACCTGTTGTTCCAACACCACTCATTGCTCCTGCTCCAAGTCCACCTCCACTACTCACATACCATTGACGAACACAGGCACTACCAGTAGTGCCACCTACTGATCCTCCAACATCATCTTCTGCTCCAAACATCTGTCCACCATCGTCGCCTGCACCTGAATTTTCCATTGGTGTTCGGTCCACTCGTAATCCCAATCCTTTATATGCTTTTAATCTTAAATGTGACCTTTTATCACCCTCTTATTATTCTTCTATCTCTTCTTTGCATTTTGTGTCTATTCCAAAGTCTACAGGTGAAGTCATGGCTGACCACAATTGGTAACAGGCGATGATGGCAAAAATGGCTGCGTTGGATGCCAGCAACACGTGGGAGCTTGCTCCCTTGCCTCCCAACAAATCCACTGTTGGGTGTTGTTGGGTCTATCGGTGAAGATCGCACCAGATGACACTATTGATCGCTACAAAGCTCGCTTGGTGGCTAAGGGATATACTCAGATTTTTGGTCTTGATTATGGTGACACTTTTTCACTTGTGACCAAAATGACCTCTGTTTGAATTTTTCTTGCTATGGCCACAATCCGACATTGGCCTCTTCACTAGTTGGACATCAAAAATGCCTTCTTGCATGGTCAGTTGCAAGAAGAGATGTACATGGATCAGCCACCTAGTTTTACAGTCTCCGATGACTCCTACCTTATCTGTAAGCTTCGCCGCTCACTCTATGGCTTGAAGCAATCTCCTCGTGCTTAGGTTGGTCGTTTAACTCCGCTTTGCTTGAGTTTGGTGTGACTCGCTGTGAAGCTGATCACTCAGCATTTGCCCTTCATTCTAAGTCTGGATTGTGCCTCTATCTTGTTGTATATGTTGATGACATCGTCATCTCTGGCAATGACTCTATGGGGATCCTTGGCCTCAAGTCTCACCTTCATAGTCAGTTTCAGACTAAGGACTTGGGCCCCCTCAGGTACTTCCTTAGCATCGAACTTGCCCAATCCTCATCTGCCATTGTCATTTCCTAGCGGAAGTATGCCTTAGACATTTTGATCGAGACTGGTATGATTGATTGTTGCCCGAGCGATACTCCCATGGATCCTCATATGAAGCTTCTTCCGAGTTAGGGGGAGCCATTGAAAGACCCTGGAAGATATCATCGTCTAGTAGGCAGGCTTAATTATCCCACTGTCACTACACCAAATATCACATTTGCAGTCAGTGTGGTTAGCCAATTCATGAAGGAACCATGTGATAGTCATTGGAATGTTGTGATACTTATCCTTCGATACCTCAAAAATGCACCGGGTCGCGGATTAATATATGGAGATAAAGGCAATGCCAAAATTGTTTGCTACTCTGATGCTGATCGGGCAAGATCACCATCAGATAGGAGGTCCACTTCTGGATATTGTGTTCCCATTGGAGGGAACTTGACTTGGAGGAGCAAAAAGCCGAATACAGTTGCTAGATCCAGTGCTGAAGTTGAGTACCGTGCTATGGCAGCAACTGCATCTGAGATTACATGGCTTAGGCAACTTCTCCAACAACTAAAATTTGGAGACACTCAGGATACTAGACTGCTATGCGACAATCAAACTGCTCTCCACATTTCATCAAATCTGGTCTTCCATGAGCGGACTAAACACATAGAAATTGACTGTCACTTTGTGAGAGAGAAGGTGCTCTTAGGAGAAATCATCACTGACTTTGTCAGCTCAGGCGACCAACTTGTAGACATGCTTACTGAATCCCTCAAAGGTTCTCATGTTGACAACATGTGTAACAAGTTTGGTTCATATAACATACATGCTCCAGCTTGAGGGGGAGTGTTGAAGATATGATTTGATTACTATAATTAGGGAATTATCATTAGCTGATAATTAGGGATTATTGTCATTAATAGTCTTGATTATGTTTCCCTAAATTGTACTGTTATTCAATTATAAATAAGAGTATACATGTGAGATACAACACACAATTACAGTAAACCTTTTCTATAGGTTATACAATTACAAACGCTTTATTGCCTGTATGTTAGTCTTGTTGGCTTGTTGCCACATTTTTGCTGAACATTTAATGTGATATCCCATTTTATAGCAACATTGTCCAATACTCCTAGTTTCTTTGGTCTCTCAAGGCTTTAGAAGATGTACATAACTACATCTAGTTTTCTTGAACTTGTTAGTTGTAATGTAACATAGTATCAGATATTTTTTTATGGTTACTGCATTCGGTCCGGTGGAAGAGGAATTACTAACAACTGCCTCTTCAATCTTCATGGGGCTTGATGGTGGTGTTAACAATGAATATCTATGCATTTATATATAATAACGTCTTTGAATTCTAATGCAGCTCCTACAATTTCTACATCACCTATGAAAGCTCCCCAGAGACGAGCACCTACAGCTACATTGTCGAGTACTTCAGACAGGGGAAGGCGTTCAAACTTGCTTCTTATTCTTGGAATTGTCACTGGCATACTCTTCATTTCCATTGTATGTGTACTTATACTTTGCTTATGCACAATGAGGCCAAAAACAAAAACACCTCCCACAGAAACTGGTAAATATTTCTATTTCAAACTCCATATTACCTTTTATTTTTCTTTTTTGCATTCTCTATAACCACCTAGTAAAGGTGAAAGCTGCTGTGTATTATGTTTGGTCACCTTTTTATATTTAGATATTGTAAAGGCAATGAGTGTAGCCATTAAAGGAGGTCAACTTGGGTTCCCTTAAACGAAATTTTTCTCATGACACAGAAACAAGGAGAGAAGTTCTCTGACTAAATTAATTGCAATTGTTTAGGATGAGCATTTTCGGAGTGGATTATAAAATGCTCGAAAAAATATTTACTGGAATTCAATATGGATGTCTACTAATATATTGTGAATTGTGATCATTGATTGTGAAACTTGATACTGTATACAATTTTATCAACTGAATCAAGAGTAGTTATGCTATTGTTGTAAAATAATGGCTGCCAGTTTTCAAGTAGTTATAAATCTGTTTGGAGGAAAATAGCAAAGGCCCTTTTTAACTTATTGAGAAACTTTTCAGGATTTCAACCTAACTTGACTTTTTCAGCTATTGAAAGGTAGAAATACATGTGACTCAAAATGTACATTTAATATTTATGGAGAAATGAGATGCTGTCCATTGATGAACCCATATTAAAAGGATGATTGCTCTTATCTGTTGACTGTTGCTTTGGTATATTGTCTTCTAGGCCTGCTACTAAGGTTTGCTCTCCTTTCTACAGAAAAGCCAAGGATTGAAAGTGCAGTTTCTGCTGTTGGGTCTCTTCCCCACCCAACCAGTACCCGCTTTATTGCTTATGAAGAACTTAAAGAAGCAACAAATAATTTTGAACCAGCAAGTGTACTTGGAGAAGGAGGTTTTGGTAGAGTTTATAAAGGTGTCTTAAATGATGGAACTGCTGTTGCAATTAAGAGACTTACTAGTGGAGGGCAACAAGGTGATAAAGAATTTTTAGTTGAGGTTGAGATGCTTAGCCGGTTGCATCATCGTAACCTTGTAAAACTAGTGGGATACTATAGCAACCGTGACTCATCACAAAATCTACTTTGCTACGAGCTTGTCCCAAATGGAAGCTTGGAGGCCTGGCTTCATGGTAATATAATTTCTCAAATCATGGCATCAGCTCTGTAATCTTGAAATGACATGTTTTGCTTCTTCCAAATTTACAATAACGTTTAAGAAAGTATTTTACTGTGCTTAATTAAAATTGGCCTTGATTTGTCCTAGGTCCGCTGGGAATAAATTGCCCTTTGGATTGGGACACTAGAATGAAGATCGCCCTTGATGCTGCAAGAGGACTTGCATACATGCATGAAGATTCACAGCCCTGTGTAATACACAGAGATTTCAAGGCATCTAACATATTGCTTGAAAACAACTTTCATGCTAAAGTTGCAGATTTTGGTCTAGCTAAACAGGCACCTGAAGGCAGAGCTAATTATCTATCTACTAGAGTCATGGGCACATTTGGGTTAGTTTCATTCTTTTCTTTCTTATACTTGTTATTTTCATTTAATTTAAATTTAAGATGAAATGAAACTGTTATATAGGTATGTAGCGCCTGAATATGCTATGACTGGACACCTGCTAGTTAAAAGCGATGTTTATAGCTACGGCGTTGTCTTGCTGGAACTGTTGATCGGAAGGAAACCAGTGGATATGTCACAGCCATCTGGACAAGAAAACCTTGTTACTTGGGTTAGATTCATACCTAGACACTTACACATTCTCATTAAGTTCAAAATTTCCATTTGGAGTTTTACATGGGATATACAATAATTTACGGGGTTATTCTTTTCAGGCAAGGCCAATTCTTAGAGATAAGGACAGCTTGGAAGAACTTGCTGATCCAAGGCTTGGGGGAAGGTACCCAAAGGAAGATTTTGTACGTGTTTGCACTATTGCTGCAGCCTGTGTTGCTCCTGAAGCAAGCCAACGACCTGCAATGGGTGAAGTGGTACAATCACTTAAAATGGTGCAGCGGGTCACAGAATCTCATGATCCTGTGTTAGCGTCATCCAATACACGGCCCAACCTGAGACAGTCCTCTACCACTTACGATTCTGATGGGACATCTTCAATGTTTTCTTCAGGTCCTTACTCTGGTCTAAGTACCTTTGACTATCACAACATTTCGAGAACGGCTGTTTTCTCTGAAGATCTTCATGAAGGACGATGAAAGTACTTGGAAAGTATGCACCCAAAGGTTTTTCCCACCATAATTTAGAGAAATTTTCCTTCACATAGCTGAAGGTGGAACCATAACTGAAGGTGTTTTCTTGGTTACAGTGGGTATTCTTCTGTGATCGCTTTTGCCATCCTCCTCGGTAAACCACCATCCTTTCCCCCCCTAGGAGACAGTGTTTCCACGTGTGGATGAAATTTTGTATATATATGTATTCTAGTTTGTTTTTCCAGATTGGCTTCAAAAGCCTTTTTAATTTAATATATATCTGCATAGCTTCACTATCATCATCATATTCAAGGACGGACAGTATTGTTAACAGCCAATGGCAAGTCGGGTTTCACTATGATTCCGCGAAAAGCCAACGCCCCTGTTGATTTTTTTGGCTTAAAAAGAAGTGCATAATATTGATCCCATGAAAGCTTGGGAGGATCCGCGGATTTTGAGTGATGGCATCATTGGGGTTGCCTTTCTGCGTTAGCTGCGATTTGTGTCTGTTGTTTGTTTACTTTCCACCGAGTATAAAACAAGGGACACATCATGGGTCGGTTTCTTCATTCATCCATAACTAGATGTATATCTTCGCCATTATAAATTTGGCTTGCAGCAGTTTTGTTTTGGTTATATTAATACGTAGGTCTTTGTAGTTCTGGAAGTATTTAACTATAAGATAGAGAGTCGGGGGAAAAAAATAAGGGCTTTCCACTTTCCATGTCAGAAATGTCATATTAGTAGTATTTAATGAAATTTTGAGGGTGTTAATCATTAAAGATTGAATTGTAAATTTTAATTTAAAAGTTTTAAACTATAAGAACATAATTAAAAATAGTGAAGCTATAGACCATAGGCAAATTAAGATATTTCAAATCCTTCATTTTGGTTCCTTTCTTTTTTAGTTGGCATTCTATTCGGGCATGGAAGGAAACATGAAGCATGTGGTCTAGAACCCAATTCACTAATTTTTACCAGGTCAACTTGTCCCTTTCTATATTATGCAAGAACGTGTGGGTGACATTCAATCAACATCTTTCAAGCGGAATAGAAACAACGGCTACCATGCCAAAATTTGCGCGCAAAATCCCAAGAATAAAATTATAAAACCCCATCCCATACTTGGAACACAAACGCAGTCCGAGTTTGTCCATTGTCTCTACTCTTAGAACGCGCGCTTCTAAAGAGAAGAGACAATGGATCACTTGAGATTCAACAAAACCACCCTTGTCCTCATCGGAACCCTCTCTTGCCTCCTCCTGTCCATCACTGCCGTCCCCTCAACTCGCGTCTTGGAACTCGCTCCCAGCGAAGCCCCCACCGCGGAGCCTATAGCCTCCGGCATCAGCCTCTTCGACAATCTTCTTGCCAAGGAATCAAGCCCCATGATTCTGAAATTCTGCACCGGCACCGAGAACCCCACCCTCTGCGCCGAAACCATTGCACCATACCTAACCGGCACATTCGACCCGATCCAGGCGCTAGAGACCGAGATCAACGCGACCCTGGAGAAGGCGGAGGAGATCGCCGGCAACATCAAGAAGATGCTAGACGACCCGACCACGACGAAGAACGCCATGGACGCGTTGGGCATCTGCCAGTCGCAGTACGATAACATTCTAGATAACATAAAGGAGACTGTGGAGTTGGTGGGGAACCAGAACGTGGTGGATGCTTGGTACAGGTTCAGCTCTGTCCTTTCGTACAAAGAAGCATGCGAGGATGCTTTCAAAGAGTCTCCCGGGGTCGACATGCCCTTCCCTGAAGATAACACCAAGCTGTTCCAGTTGAGCGGCAATTGCCTCGCCGTCATGGACGGCATTGTTAACAATCACAAGATGTAAATTGTCGTGTGAGAGAGACAGTGGGTGAGATCTAGAGAACAATAGGTCCTTATTATTACTATTATTAACCACACGCGTTGATTAACAACTCTGTGTGTGCATGCATGCAACATTGTTTCTTGTTTCTGATGAGACAGTACTGTTATCTTCGTCAATACGTACCACCTATCTGTTTTGCAACTTTGGATAACATATAAATTATTAATCCCTCCAACAGGCTATAAACATCAGTTCATTAACAAATTTAAGTATATTTAAGGATTTTATTTAAATACGCTGCAACAGTAGTGAAAAGATAATAGGTTTTCCCTTAATTTCCGCATCACTTGACACGGTGTCCATTCTCTCTAACAAATTTTGACGCCAATCTCTCTCTCTCTCTCTTCCTTGCATGTTACATATGCCTAAGTAAAAATGATTTTTACATTCTCATCAAATGATAGACGTTTTTGTAGGTTAAGTATTATTGATTTTTTAAATAGCTACCTAAATAATCTGTGTAGAACGTCAATTTCTTGTGTCCCTGCTCCTTGGTCCTAAGTCAAGCAAAATGGCCAAGAGTTCAGCATGAATGCTGGAAGCAATACCGTGCAAAATATTCATGATTTTATTGGATTGGGTGAAATTATATAGAGAGGGATTCGAACCTTTAACCATTTCCATCATCTATTTTCTAGCTTTTCACTAAAATCCAAAAATCATAAACAATTAATAGTTCTTTTAATTTAATTATGTTTTATTATTTTGTTGGAACCTTGGTATATATACTTTCACCTTAGTTGTGAGGTTCCCGAAATGGAGTTAAGTAATTAGTGAAGAAATTGCAGCGCTTGAGGCCAACAATTAATAAATGGACCATTGTTTCCCCTTCTACCTAATAAGCAAAAAAACTGGTTGAAGATATGGACCTACAATACAAAATACAATTGAATGGAAGCTTAAACAAACACAAGGTCCAATTACTATAGCCTTGGCTACAACGAGCAAGTTGGGATAAACTTTGTTGAGACTTTTTCATCTATCACGGCTAAAAAAAAAAAAAAATTAAGTTGATTTTTTGACATTTTTTGAGATAATTTTGAATATTTTGAATTTGTCACCTGAAATAGGTTTTTAAGCCATCTTAAAAAGTAGGTTTCTACATCGGTTTTGACGACCACCGTCTTAGAATGTCTTTTTGCTTTAAAAATGTAAAAAATTGAAGATTCGAAGATAATTTTTTTTTAGAAAGGATGTTTTTTTATGTTTTATTTTTTTTAAATAATTATTTATTTTTTTTACATATAGGCCTGAAGGTAGATTAGACCATGTTTTAAACCTGTATAATTCTAATTTAGTAGTGTATAATTGTTTAAAATAAATAAACCTATGGCACTAAAAACTAAACTTTAAGAGTATAGGGACCAAAACCATAATTATTAAGATTAGAGTGACAAAAAATATATTAGAATCAAATACATATATGTTTCATTACACCAATCCAAATACAATATTCTCTCCAATGGTTAAATATCTTCATTGGGTATCTTCGCATCAAAGTTTCATTACACCAGAGTTTATGTAATTTAATTGGTGCTCTAAGTAAATCATCTAGATTCCTACACAACTTTTTTATACTTGACAAAGTATATTTAATTCAACTATGGAATGATATTAGCCTTAGGGAGCTATAACCACAATCTTGCCTGAGCAATTACCAAACCGAACAAAGTAACCATTTCCCTGCAAAACAAGAAATTTAAATGTTATCATAATATTTCAAGTTTTACAATTAATAAATAAGAAAGATGAGGAACTATATCATGAATATAAAAGTTTCAATGTGATGAAGAAAAAAAAGTGACTATCATGCCTCAGCTAAAAGCAAACAAGTATGTCACATCATTTTAAAACAATCACAACAATCTAATTTAGAGGTAATAGTTTTATAAAAGAACACTATGATGGTGATACATTGGTGCACCACCTATTATTTAGTTGATGGTTGACCCTAGAATTCACTATAGAAGGAAAACAAAGGAATTATCCTCACCATGTGCTAAAAAAACCCACAAAAATATGGTCATGGAGGGAAATAGGGATGGATCTGACCAAAGACATCAAAAGAATACAATTCGTGGTAGCTTCTGCTGTTATAATTATGTTCTGATGAGTTACTTTTATATTCTAGAGTATATTTTGTCCTCCTAATCAAGAACTTCTTCTCCTTTCTTTCATGCTTAGTTTTAATCACCTTATGAGAAAGACTTAAAATGCAAAAAGCTTCCAAAAGAAACATTGAAGCCACCAATGGCATTGAAAGCATAAAATAATTAACAACCTACATCCTCCATGAGTGAAAACAAAACCGTCCAACCTTAAAAACTGCATGTAGAATAGAAAAATCCATCTTCCCTTTAAAACCCATACATCCACATCCTTTACATCTAGCAATCTAGCATCATAACTATTTCCACAATTACAACATCCAATATTTGGTTACACTAAACAAGGCAACCTAACTAGGAAATAATTACACAAATTCTTAACATAACAAAGAACTCTTTACAAATTTTACATACAACCATATTTATAATCCAAATACATAGTTCTTAAAACACAAAAGTGTTATGTTAGACCTCCAGTTACCTATGTATGCACTAGAAAGAAGAATCACAAGAGCCACGACAGGACAATGATGAGCAAGAATAAAAGAGAATTGGATTTATCTTCTTATAACTTAATGTTTAAGTTGAATGAGTAGAACTAGGGATTATAATAGAATAATTAAAAAAGATAAGGGAGTTTGTTATTGGTGAGTTAATTAATCTAAAGGGGAAAGCTAAGAAAAAGGGAGCAGAGGTATTGATTTGGAATGGAGGTTTCAGTCCCTTTAAGTGTTGTTTGTATAGTATTTCCATTATTTTTCTATCTTGTTATCAATTCCTTGTTATTGATCTACCTAATAGCGGCAGTAAGGGGATTTTTCTATTATAAATTCAAAAAAATACCAATTTCCTATCTATTCTCATTACTTGATTCCTAAATGTTAGAAGTCGAATACATATTAACAGTAATACCCAAACCAATATCACCCACCAATACCGAGGGGAAATCCATAACAAAAAGTACATTAAGATCTCATATGAATGGCTTATTCATCTCAAAATAGGTCCAGAAACATACTTGCAAGACACAAATTAACACTACAAAATGTGACCACATGTTAAATAACATCTATACACTTACATTTTCCCAGCAATATCCCAGATACTAAAACAAGTAAATCAGCACGTACCTCCCAATCAAGTTAATGTTTAGCAATTTCATAGTCAGTAAGAAGGGACACTGTACACTCCAAAAGCGACAGTTCATTAGTATCAGTCAATTGGAAAACTACCTTCTTTCAATTGTAGAGCTGCCTTGTCAAGAAACCTGATATATAAAATGAATGGGAATGGATTCAACTGTTTTATAATCAAATATAAAGTAATTGATATGAACATATAAAGACAAATTTCTCACACCTAACTAAGAGTATCTCTAATAGTATAACAGTGGTAGAATTACTTAAATTAACTTTTGACCAGGATTTTTTTTAATGATATTTATGAATTTAAAATAAGTCCTACAATTCTTAAGAATTCTATTTGGAATATTACTCGTCTAAGCAATGATTCTTATATAAGAATTCTCATCTCAATTGCTTTAATGGTAAAACTACATAACAACTTATTCTTAAAGATTAAGAATTTCATAAAAAAAAACTCTCATTGGACATGTTCCAAGGTATTGGTTCCAAGTGCCACTTTGGTTACTTACTAGAATCAATTGTTTCCATTATGGTACATATTTTGATGTAGTATCCTTTAGCAATTCAAAATTAAAATTTAAAATCTAAGTAGTTAAACTATAGGAAATTGTGTGTGTGTGTGAGAGAGAGAGAAATTAATGTTATGTTTCTCCCCAGAAATCATTCGTGTGAGCAATCTTTTGACTTCCCTTGATAACAGACTGCCTAACAGGAACCTCATACAAGCCTATGAACTCATTGCTACCAAAAGAGGCCTTTCTCTTTCTAAATGTAGCAACCAAGACTTGAGCAACACGAGTAAGAGAGCTACCTCCTAACAACCTGTGCCTGTACAATGGAGTGCCTATGAAGAAGACCATGCTAGATATTTTATATAAAATTAGATAAATTTCATTTTTTTTAAATAACTCACAATAAAACCTAAGATAAGTTTGGATTCATCAAAAAGTGAAAGAAAAAAGAGAGATATTTCTAAAAGTAATATAGAACTTGATATTAGTATTATTCTATTGTACTCTGTTTTCTAATGAACTTTATTACTACATGTGTTGTTCCATGGGTCTAATCATGAAAGAGGAACCATTATCATATCGCAAGATAGATTGTAGTGAAGATGGCTATGGTCCAATAGTGTCCAAGATATGCATCGACTAGAAAACCATCGAGCACGGAGGAAACTTGTGATATTCCTAAGAACTTGTAAAAGGTCTATGCATCACATAAAACATAAAGGCCACCAATACATAACAGCTACAAGGGTTTCAACCTTGAAGAATTCCCGTTCAACCTCTTTGCATTTGGTAACGGTAACGAAATTGGATCCAAAGAAAATGTGAGTAACACCTGCACAATAACAAGAAGCACAGAGGAATCATATTGAATCCCTAAACACGAAAAGAAAAGAAAATAAAAGAAAGAGATTGTCGATTGTGAAGGCTGATTTAGTGAGGGGAGAATTGATGGTGGAACTTCTAACTTTTGTGACAGCTTTTTTGCACTGTGAATTTGAATCGACGACGACGTACTCTGGCGCGATGTTCCAAAAGTTAGCGCTGAACTCCAATGACGATGACCATGGAGGTGGGAGGGGACGACAAATCTGCAACTTTGAATGGTAGATCTACAAACTTCTTTGGCTAGATTTGCGGCTTCTCTAACTTGTGGTGGAGTTGGGTCAGTGTGAGAAAGAGAGAGATGCATGAGAGACTGAGAGAGGATGAGCCAAAGGCAATGATAGCAAAAATGGGAAGGCAGCACTTGATTTGAAAGACGGTTTTTTAAAAATGGTCTTTGAACAGTTGCTTTTAAAGATGATTTTTATAGGACTGTCGTTAAATAATTTTAATTATTTAAAAAAATATCATCATGTTTATGGTGACAACAAACGTCTTTGAATTAGTTTCTTTGAAGGTGATTTTTGTAGTAGTGTATGACAAAGCTTACAACTGTGAGAGTTCTCTTGTCACTTGTCACTTGTTGAATAGAAAAAATGATCTTTTTTTTATCAGCTGAAAAAATGGTCTGTTATTAAACATTTAAACCTGATATCCACAAGACCTTAAATGGAAACCATTTTTAGGAGATTTACATGGACTACCTCTCAAATGTTAAAAGGGAGAACCCAATTAGCAAATTGAACAAGTCCCTTTGTGGACTCGCTCTACTACTGATTATTTATTTACCCAAGGTTCTAGTCCCACATTTCTGCTTGTGTAAATTGATGATATTATAATAACATGTCCAGATCAATGCCAAAAAAAACTAACATGTCTAGATCCATCAATAATAAGTATTACAATCACAAAACTATTGAAAAATACTTTCAAACTAAAGATTCTTGGTGATCTCAAATTTTCCTTGGCCTAAAAATAATTGAGTCCAACAAAGGAAATCACCTTTGCCAAATTGGAAATACAATATTGAGTTGTTAAAAGACATGTTTTGCTTCTGCTAATGGATCGTAATACAAAACTTAATGACATTGATGGAAATGTTCTATCTTACCCTTCTTAGTATTGTAGTTACTTGGCAGATTGATGTATCTCACCATTTCAAGGTCTGACATCACATATGTTATCAGCAACTAAGTTAATTCATGTGCAATTCAAGGACTTTTCACTTGCAAGTTGTTCAATGTGTTTTATAGCACCCCTTAAGGTTTCTCCTAGCCAAAGAAACCTATATCCTACTCACTCCTCTACCAAATCACTATTTATGTAGATGCTAATTGGGGTAACTGTTAAGTAATTGGAAAATCTAGTATTGATTTTGCATTTTCCTTGGTGCTTTCATAGTTTCTTTTAAGTAAAAAAAATTACTATGGCTTAATCATCTGCAGAAGTAGAGCACATATCATTGGCATGTCTTACTAGTCAGTGAAGTACTCCCTTTACTACAATAATTGCTCAGGTCATTTGAATTTCAACTACCAATTATCCTGGTTCTTTTGTGACAACAAGTTTGTTATACAACTAGTCATTAATCCTACACCCAATGAAAGGACCAAATATATTGACATTAATTGTTGTTTCATTAGCCAATATGTCAATTTTGACTTTCTCAACCTACTTGTATAGTTTCCATCACAACAACAGTTAGTCGATATCCTCACGAAGGCTATGCCACATTCACATTTCTATGATCTCATTCTTAAGTTGGGAGTTACGGACATTTATCTCCCAACTTGGGGGAGAGTGTTATAATTAGCATGAGATTGTTAATTAAAGGGCAATTATCTTTTATCAAATGATACGTCCACCGTCTTTGACAATCTAGAAACTTGTTTTGAGTCACCTTTAATATTAATAGGTATTTACTTTCAATCATATTTTTTCTATCTACAAAGTTTGAACAAGATTAGTATCACTCAGACCAATAGCATGTTAATTATTTTTTCCTTACCACAATGTTGGTACGAAGTTATCTCATGTCAAAAGCGGATGACAAATCTCCATCGAGGACTCTGTAAGCACACAAAAAGTAAGTATTTTTCTATCAATATGATTTATTTTATATCCAAAGATCAATCAAAATTCAAACTTTAAATAACTTGATTTAGGCACACAAGTTGCCACCAATTATGCCTACCATTTCTTGGTCAATGTATTAGTTGTTAATAGCTGTGGTTAACTCGTGCACATTTGAATATTATATTTTTTTAAATGTAAAATAGTATAAAGCTTTACGATGAAGAAGTATTTTTCGCTAGTTTATAAGTTATGATTCCTTTTTAATTTTACATTTTCTATTTATTATAGTTATTCTTTTATCCTTCTTATGTTAAAAAAATCTTAACATTTCTCCTTACTTGTACTCTCATCAAATTTCATCTCTTTATAATATAAATCATCAAAACTATACAATATAGTTTTCAAGATACTAATCCGTTCAAACTATCTCATTCCATTTAGCAAAAATGTTTTAAAATAAGCATAAAAAATATTATTCTAATTTTCAAGATGGAAAATTATTTGAAATCAATAAAAATATAAAAAGGTGATAATTATTTCAAGAAACGTAAATTTACCAAATTTTATGTTATGGCCAGATAATTAAAGATATCTTTCTATGTAATTTTACACATTAACTAATTTTACTAAATACTTTCAACTAGTTTTACTAAATAATTTTACACGTATTTTATTTAATAATTTAAATTCCTAATTTATTTCTTACTAAATTATATTGTCAAATAGAATAAAGATCTTAAGAAAACGAAAAAAAAAGAATAAGATATTTTTGTATAATGAGATTTATGTTTTTTTTTTTTTTTAAATGTGAGCTTGATTGCTTGATAGGTACAAGGTTATTAGCCGTATCGCTCGAGACTTTCCCACAAACAAAAAGCACTGAATTAAGTTCACTGTCGACAAGTTTCGCCCCAACACTCAACTCAGCTCGCTCTTGTTCTTCTTCTCCATTATCAAACGAAGTATAGATATCATATCATTGCAGCTTCATTTTCATCCACCAATTAACTAACAATGGCGCACACATCCCTTTTCACTCCCTCTTCCTCTCTTAGGTTCAACCCTCTTCTTCTTACCTCCACCCCCTCTTCTTCTTCTTCTTCTCGCTCCAACAACCTTTCTTTCCCCGCTCTCTCCAGGTATTTTCTTTTTTTTATTAATTTGTTTATAGCACCCCATCAACTGCGGTGTTTATTTTAGCTGAATTTGAATTAGAATTTGCCTTAAAGTTTACATTTTGATGAATTATCCATGAGTTTGTGGCTTTTCGACTTGTTGGTGTTGGATTTTTTTATTTTATTTTAGAGAATTCAAGTCGCCAGATTCGTGGAAGATGACCCTAAGTTTTTTATGCTAATGGATAGGGGTGAAAGTGAGATTTTTGCGTCACTTTTAGGTTATGCTTCGAATTGAAAAAAAAAATAGATTCATAAAAATGTTATGATAATTTCGAAGTTGTTAATTCTTAAGCCTGGCCCAAATGATTAATCTAGATTCTAGGGTATGCTATTATCCACCTTTTATTAGTACTTAAATTTCTCCTTTTTTTTAAAAAAAAAATGGCAATTGAACATGGAAGAGACTAGTATATTCTCTGTTATGCTGGATATATTTATGTCTATAAAGGGGATGTAGCCTTGCTTTGATTTGCAGGAACCTAAGGAAATCGGTAGAAGATAGAAAGATTAACAAAAAATCTGCTGTGAAAGCAGTGTATGGTGATGAATTTTGGACACCTGAGAGGAGTTCACGTCCGGGTATTTGGTCTATAAGGTAGATTTTATTTTGTTATTTGTTTATCTTGTAGCTTAGTCTTGTTTATTGACTTGGATAGTGTTCTTGAAGGAGTGATTTGCAAGTCCCATCTTCCCCTTATTTCCCTACCTATGCACAAGGGCAAGGGCCACCCCCCATGGTTGCCGAGCGTTTCCAGAGTGTTATAAGTCAGCTTTTTCAATATGTAGGCAATATTTTCCTCTTGCTGTTACTTAATGTTGATTATTCTGCTTCTGTTTAATCTTTCTAGTATTAATAATGCATTTTGGTATTTAGAGAATAATTCGGTGTGGTGGAGCAGTTGATGACGATATGGCAAACATCATAGTTGCTCAGCTCCTGTACCTTGATGCTGTTGATCCTAACAAGGTTTGTTCTTAGATTTTAGTCATGGAAAACTCATGGTTCCATTTATCTTCTTATATCGTTATCTATATAAAGTGATCTTATGCTTTTCTAGAGATGATGCCAAATGTTTTTATTTCAGTATTTCTGTATTTTGATATGATTAGTATTGAGGTTTTTGTTTTTTTGTTTTTATCTTTTGTATCATGTGATGAATTCAAAATTTTCTTGTGCATGCACTTAGTCAACTACCAATTTTCTGATTATGTTGGGCAGGATATTGTCATGTATGTAAATTCTCCAGGAGGGTCAGTTACAGCTGGTAATAATTTTTTAGTTAAAACTATCTTGCATTGTCTTTTATTATTATATTATATTCATCTACATGGGCTGAAAATATATTGTATCTCAAATATTAAAATGCTTTCTTTGTTATTCTTTTCCCCTTAGGAATGGCAATATTTGATACAATGAGGCATATCCGACCTGATGTGTCTACTGTTTGTGTTGGATTAGCGGCTAGGTAACCTTTTTATTCTTTCTCTGGGCAATATTACCTTAATGCTGACAAGTTACCACCAGTAGAAAGCTAAAAGTTTTATCCTAACTTGATCTTGATTCTTGATGTAAGCCAGCAGAACATGTTGATTTATTTATTTATGCTGAATACTGGGAGAATTATGATGATTAATTATCAATTATCTTAAAATTTTCCCTTCCACACTGTATCATATCTATTTTCTGTTTTTTAAAAAATAGTTATTTCTTTAATAACTATGTGATTCTATGGTGGTAGTAGTAAATGGTGTGGTTTAAAAGGACAACAAAAAAAAAAGGATGGAGTAACTGAATGTTAAGATGAACATATGACTACACAAGAAAGGATAAGATACAAATGATTATATACTTTGGTACTGATTAAGGAAAAGATGACAAAATATCAATTGAAGTGGATTGAACACGTGCCAAGAAGGTCACTGGAAGCACCAATGAGGAGAGTAGATTACATGTTTTTTAGCCATGTGAGAAGGGGGAGAGGAAAACCAAAAAGGCGATTGGAGGAAATTGTTAAAACTTAAAAGGAATCTAATGATGAATAATATTCTTTAGAATTTAGTCTTTAACCAAGCCCAATGACATCATGCAATCTATGTAGCCAACCTCACCTAGCAGGATAAAACTTTAGTTGTTTAATAACATGTGATAACATTTTTATTGGTATTTCTTTATTTTGGATGGTTGACCCCTTAACCTTTTTTTCATTGTGATAACATCTTGCATCTGTGAATGATATATTTTGATTGAGTTCACTCAAGCTTCAGGAGTAGCCAAATGTCAATCTTGAGAACAAATAGTTTACCTTTCTTCCCATGTATTTAAAGTCTACTGCATTTCATTTTAGAAAATCTACTCCATTTGTAATTATCATGTGGTGAGTTATAGCCTTTTTCCATTTGAGAAAGTAAAGGGGGAGTGGAGTTGTGTGATTTGCCCCTTTTTTTTTCCTTTTACCTTCATATCGAGAAATATGGGACTGGCATGAATGCTGAAGATAATATTAAGTATTGACTAACTTTTGAACTAAAAATATTAGGTTTTGCCTTTGAAAAATATCCTTAACCTTCCATGAATTAAAAATATTCATCTATATTGATAATTTGTCAATGAAAAGTTATTATAGTTGATTGTATACTACAGGTGTTATTTTTTTTTCCTGTTTGAAGAAATTTTATTTTCCATTTGTACTTATGTAGACCTTTTAATCTGCAGTATGGGAGCTTTTCTGCTGAGTGCAGGGACAAAAGGTATTCTTTTAACATGCAATCAGTGTATCCATCCCCCTATCCCCTCTCTCTTTCTTTGTTGATGAATGTCATTTTCACCTCTCGAAAATAAGAAAAATGCTTCTTTCTAACTTTATATCCCTTCCTCTTTCACTTCTGAAGGAAAGAGATACAGCTTGCCAAATTCAAGGATAATGATTCATCAACCGCTTGGTGGTGCTCAAGGAGGGCAAACTGACATAGATATTCAGGCATGGGCCTCAGTTTCCTCCTTTTATTTTTTATTGGATAAATCTCATGTTCCCTTCATAAAATTTATAATTTTATTTACTTGTATCATAGAAAATTAAAGCCTATCTTAGGGTAGCACTTAATTTAAACCTCATGTTCACTAGTTAATTTAAACCAAGATGAATGCCCTAATCATCTAGTGAATTTCCTAATAACCTAAATTTATGTATAAAAATACCCGTAGTGAATTTGCTATCCAAAATTCCAAACATTATATTATTCCATACTCTTAATATTCCTATGATTTATTTCCTATATTATCCTGCTATTATATTCCATTCCCTACTACTATACATTTGGATTTAGCCAGCATTTGGTTAGATTGGATCGAGTCAGACAGTCCAAAAGTTTTGATTACGAACAGCATTACAATAAGTGACACCGTCCATGACCTTACCAAGGGAGACCGAAGGATTGGTTTATCACTTTTTTGTACAAGTATCATAAATTCATAATTCTGTTATAATAGTCCTTGTTCAAGAAAACTGATTGCACTTCAAAATTCTCAGGCTAATGAAATGCTGCATCACAAGGCAAATCTGAATGGATATCTCGCCTATCATACCGGCCAAAGTTTAGATAAGATCAACCAGGATACAGACCGTGACTTTTTCATGAGTGCAAAAGAAGCCAAGGAATATGGACTCATAGATGGAGTCATTATGAATCCTCTCAAAGCTCTCCAGCCATTAGAGGCTGCAGCAGAAGGTAAAGATCGGGCTAGTGTTTGAGCATAAGATTGTTGCACTTGAATTTCCAAGGTATAAAAAGTCAGTATTAGACTGTAAAATGTTTTTGGTTGCTGAGTCCAACTGATTTTTTTTTACGGATGTTGATATCTGTGTCCATGTACCAAAAATGAGGCGAAATTGATACTATTTATTTACTGCTTTAGAGTTTATACTGACAGAAGGTTCTTTAATGGATCCTGCATTTGCTTTTTCCTTCTAGCATTCTTTTTACAAATGGGACAATAGTGTTAACTGTTGAAAAAGAAATGTTTGCTTTACACAAGGTAGTGAAAATGGTACGAACCAACAATGATTAGTTACATGTACTCACTGTTTTGTTTAAATAACGAAACTATAGGCCGCATTTCTTGTTAACTTTACGATACTAATATCAGATAGTGTTAGCATTGACTTTGAATTTTAGCTAGTAGTGATTTATTGATATATTATTTGTTGGAACTAGGAATATATCGTGTCAAATAGTGTGAATCAAATTTTGTACACTTTTTGAACTTTTGATTTTATCGAAGTGCAGAATTTTCTCAATTCCAAGTGCTTGTATTGTGTTGATTCATTTTGAGCCGAAAAAGAAATCTTAATACCGGGTTTCACATAAATTGGACATATCCACTGCACGTGACAATTGGAGTTTTAGCAAAATCATTGAACTAAGAAATATTTGTGACCGAAAAGAAACGCGGTGTCCACCCCAAGATATCGAGAAGAACTTTCCACCTTTGCTTCTTTCTCACTATCAACATTCTTCTTTGAAATCTGTATTAATCATTGGTAGTTGAGACTTCAAAAAAAGTCACCTACTGCTGACAGACACTCTCCATCGTCAAGTTTCATCAGTTACAATTGCATGCACGATAAGCGTTAAAAATAACATTTATTATTGATCTTAATCACATCAATACCATTATTAATATCTTTTAAAGTCTTAAGATTCTAAATATTTTTTAATTTTAGAATAAAAATATTTGTACTTATTTTTTTATTTAGCTATACAACTTATGATCTTTTTTTTTTATTTTCTTAGTTGTGCTTAAGTACTTTAAAACTAAATTTCCTTTCATTTTATTTGTTTACCAATAACTTATCGGTCCGAATGGTCTGGGCTGGCTTAATTATAATTTAATTTGATCTTTTTTTCTTTGATATTATGATACTTTTTAAATATTTTTGTGCGACACTATCATTCTTCATAAAATTAAGAATGAGTTTATTCTGAAATCATTTTTCACTAATTATTCTGGAACCATACACGAGCTTATGCAAATTTATCAGGGCCTGCCCTTCGTCTAGAACAATCAAGCATCAATGTGTGTGTGTGTGTATATATATATATATATATATCTCCTCATTGTTGAATAATGATTCACGAATCGTTTATGCACGTATGTTACGCGCACCTACCAGCTACCACATGTAATAATTCCCCTTATCGAATTATAGGAAATTTTTTCAAGCCAGTACTTGTAATATATATTTCTTTCTTTTAAGTAGCACGAACCATCTTTGTAAGTCTATTTTTTATGATTTCAAAATATTATTGAATTAAAACAACAAAGAAATTACCAAAGGAAGAAAGTCAACGGCAAGATAGTAGACATTTATTGTAAGTTGAGTCACTGAGGTATATCTATAATTTTATATATAAGGAGAACCCTAATCGTGTCTAAGGTATACACGATTCTTTATGCTGATTATTTTTTTTAATCAATCGACACTCTTATATACTAAGACTTAGTATTTTTTGTTTAATACTTTTCAAGGATAATAGTCAATCGTCTACATTAGAGAAGTGAGTTCTTGTAAGCATCTTTATCTATAGAACCCAATGGTGATGTGCTGTGTGTACTGCCTTAGGTGGAGCATGAAGCTTGTTTGCAAATTGCTAACAAGCATCGCAACACTTTAACAAACTTAGTGTAATGTAGTTGACCTATAAAGTGCATGTTTGGTTGTGGTGGATGAAGCTTGAAAAAGTATGCTTGTAAAAGTCACCCCTTCATTACCTTTTTATCTCATCGTGCTTTTAGGAGGTCTGGATCCGCACTGACGCCCACATATTCTCAAACGCATTTTCTTTCTTGATTAGTTTATCAACCTTGTCCATTATTTGATGAACCCCTATCTTTTTATAGGAAAATAGAAGTAGTACATAAATACATTAATTGATATTTTTTTCATAATTTTATTTAACTATGGAAAATTGAAGGAAAAAAAAAAGACACTTTTCTGATGATACCACCAATTGTCCAACAAGTTTCGTGAATTAGGTAATAAATCTTTCGAGTTATTATTTGGCATTACAGGGATGTTGGGACGCATAGCATAGAATCTAAGTCAGTTCAGATGAGATGAGAGAATGTGTTTCTTATCTACTGTGGCCCAGATCACCCAACCTAACACTAACAGGATAGCCTTATTTGATTTCCTTTTATATTTTTATTAAACAATAATAAGCACTTTCTTGAGTTTTGCTTTCATGTGTAAACCCTTCTCATATTTTTATACAAATAAGTTGTTCACACATTGATTGGAGTTGTCATAATTTTTTTAAGAAAAATAGTCTATATACTCTTATGTTAAATCTGTATTGTGATAACAAAGTTTGAGCAAATATCACTTTTCATAGGGAGTCTTGTGGAATTAGAGTTTCACCGAAATTAAGATTTGTAGTTATTAGTGGACCATTTTGTTGTTTGTTTTGTTATTCAAAGATATTTCATTTAACTTACTTATCAAATGTTAATTGCCAGAAAATGTCAAACCAACTATAAGCAGCAGAGGAAAATAAAAAATCCATACGAATCTCCTTATTGTTAGTTTACTTATAAATTTTAAACTCTCTGGATTGCGACAACCATTATTGTGGAGACAAAGCCCTTTTCAACTTAGCAAAGCGGGTGAAAATATAACGCCCTCAGCAGCGTTGATGAATTGATCAGACTACATTAGCTGGTTTAGTTTCACTTTAACAGCAGAAGAACGTATAGTTCAGTTGGTTAAATAAAGATGTGTGAGTTGTTATAAACCTCCTTATATTATTTTGATCTTTAATGATAAAAAGAAATTTTTGTTTTAAGTTTTAAAACGTCAAGAAATAGCTTAGTTTGGTCGAGTTAGGATGCGTATGTTATTATAAATTTTTTAATATTATTTCTAATTCTCAAAAATAAAAATAAAAATTTGTTTTAAAAAATCACTAATTCAATTTGACGGTAGTTTGAAAAGGTTATATTTAGATTGAGTCAAATTGTATTATTGATTTTTTTTTTTATCTTTATGTTCTAACTTTCATAATCCATCAAGTTGGTACAAGTACATATTTACAATATTTTTTTAATTCGCCAGATTTGCGTATTTTATTCGGATGGGTGAGATCCTTATTTTATTACAGGATTTTTCCTTTTAAAAAATTAATGGCGATCAAAATCAGTTGATCTATATCGATTCCTAATTTATACAATCTGAGTATTATTTTGAAGTATTGTAAATCTTTTTCCTTTACGAAATATTAAATGGAATATAACCAACTGCAATTATTATAATAAACTATTAACATAAAAAGATTGGTATTTATTTACATAAAGTTTGATTTATAGGTAACCTTTTTTGTTTGGTGAAATGTAAAGGAGAAAGGAGTTGAGTTGGATTTGGCGTAGCTCAGTACTTAAATATTTGACTCTGTTTACCGAACGGCCTAAACTGTGTCACTGAGTATAGATCCCTACTTCCAACTAAATATGTAAATGAGATACTATTCCGAATCCCATTAGACTTAGCAACTTCAACTACAACTATCTAATTCAAGCCAAAAGAAATAGAATTTGGTTCTTAATTAATGTTTATGGTAACTTCAGGTACGGTTCAATATGACGACAGCCATCATTTTCAGATAAACTCGAGACTACAAGATACCGCATTACTATCTTCAATACTAATAAAGCCAATATTAAAATTTATGGTATGACAACATAAATAGACAGGATACAATTTGTCATGCAAATGTACATATTGAATGCCGGAAAAAAGACCTATAATTAATAACATTATAGCTATATTATTCTATTAGTAAATCTGAGTGAATCTAATAACTATTTAGTATTACAAAAACATGCTCAATAATACAATTCCTATAAAGACACTTCATTCACACACACACACACAAAAAAACATGTGCAATGCCAAATGGTTATTTATGTAACAAAATTGATGAATCATTCAACCCAACTACGATAAGGATAATAACTTTTGCGGATGAGTGCTCCCATCGCAGGGGATGCTTATAAGATTTGGATAAATCGATGGCTCATTCATGTGTGTGTTTTTAAGTAAAAGGATATATAAATGCCAATCGAACCTTACATGCCAGATGGCAGTTTTATAATTTGTCCGATTTGCATGATTTTTGCTAATCAATGTTTATCTTGGCATTACATGTGATCTTAGCAATTCCAAATACAGAGAAAGGAGTTTAATTATGCTTGATCATCAAGGAAGAGGAAAGAAAAGCCACGGAATTGGCCAAGAGGAGTCCTCCAAAATTCAAAGTGGCTCAACTGGATGCGTCAAACTTGCAGCCAAACACAACACGATTATTCAAAGCAGTATAATTCCATTTGCACCAAACCAATGCACAAAAGATATAATTCATGTAGTTATACATTTAATTAATTAGGCCAAATATATATGTAGACCATGTCCTATATATATAAAATGTCAAGTAAGTAAAGAATATGGACGTGGCAACCACTTATAAATTTCACGTCCAGAAAATGGTTGTTAAGTCACAAACATAAGAGAACCTTAACGTTGGACTTCCCGTGGCTTGCAAATAAAGAGGCTAAGAGTGTGTAGTAGTGTTTGTTATGATGATGATGATTGGTGGTTGTAAAGAAATGGGTAATTGGAAGAAAAAATGCAGAGAGTTGTTGAGGCCAAGAGAGGTCTTGTACCTCCTCACCATCACAATCCTCAGCCTCCTCCTCCCTTTGTCTTTCTTACTCTTAGCCACTCTCTCCGGTGCCCAATACTACCTTCAAGCCCTCACTTATTATTCCTCACAACCCTTTCCCTATCTTTTCCACCTTGCCCTCAATATCAACCCATGTATTCTTTATTTTCTCGTGTCCATTGTGAGCGTGGGGACCCTGATCCAGGGGCTGATGGGTAAAATCACACTCTTGAGCGAGTTACCCTCCAAGTCCTCGCGTATCTCCACAGCGTGGATTTTGCTATGCGCCTTTCAAGTTTGCGTTGGTTTGGGCATTGAGGGAAGCATTGCGGCCGGGCTTTACGACGATGATGACGTGTCAAGTTTTGGGGCCGAGAGAAGCCTGTTGAGCAGGATGATATTTCTGTTGGGCCTGCACGAGACGACCCACGTTTGGTGTAGGATGGTGGTGAGGCCCGTGGTGGATGACACGGTGTTCGGTGGTGCCCGAAGGGAGAGGTGGGTCGAGAGAGTGGGCCAGGCTGCGGGCCTGGGCACGCTGTGGTGGTGGAGGCTGAGGGAGGAGGTGGAGACTTTGGTGGTTGTGGCCCAAGTGAAGAGTGAGCAACTAATGGATGTGGGCCTTGGTGACTTTGTTGGATGGTGGTTGTATTACCTCATTGTCACTATTGGGATGGTCAGGATCGTGAAGGGTCTCATGTGGATTTTCATGATTTCTCTATGTAGAACAAGGCCAACAATAGAGGTTGAATCGAGTCAGAACGATGACAAGGTGTAATTAGAGTTCACCCATTCTCTACTTTCCTTCTTTTTTTTGGTTTTCTAATTCAGCTCCCTTTCTCCCCTCATTTTGTTATTTCGATTTTCTTTGGTCAGAGACATTATTACAATATTGTATTGATGGTATTATTGCTCAACATGTCTATAATTACTTCTTTAATTCCAATGCGTGTTATTGGATGGCATGACTTCCGACAGATCAATATGATATTGTTAATTAAGTTATAAGCGCGCCGAATTATGCATCCAAACCGGCTAATAAAAATTATTTTCAGAAGTCCAAAATGTTGCCATTTCCTAGTGGTAAGGGTAAAGTACAAACTCTCCATAATTAGAATTGGACATATTTACAAAACTCCGGATTATTACTCTCTCTATACGTTTAGGCTATGTTTATTTCCGTTTAAGGTGTTTCATACGAGTAATTCAGTTTCGGTGATATATTTAGTTATCTTAAAAATATATTTATGCATTAACGTTTGGCCTAAAAGCTAATTGTGTAAAAGTAAAACTTGTATTGTTTTTACAAATTTTTATCTAAATATGCAGAAGTTAACCGTTGTTGATTTTACTTGTCACTTGATGTTTTAGTCCTAATATTTTTTTCATAATTTGATTTATAGTTATGTTATTACTATCATTATTATCGTTAACATCGATGTCAACATCACCATTAACATTATTGGTCATCGTTACTTAATTTGTATCAAATATAAGACATGATAATATAATATATTATCCGGTGAGTAACAAATATTAAATAAAATTAAAATTTATCCTATTTTTATGTTTTTCAAGTTCTTCTTTATCTGATGCACATCAAATATTAAATAAGACTAAAATTACTAAAAGGCCGTTAACCGGAAATACAAGAGATTTTATTTTATTATATATTTTGGAGAGAAATTTTAATTTGAGCGCAGTTAGCTTCACGAAATATATTGTAGTTTTTTTGGAGGGGATATATTAATTGATGGGCTCGGTACAAAGGTGGGACCGAGATTCAACAAATTTAGTGATGGGTGTTTTTTTTCTAAAGATGGAAAAACAGATATTATATGTGCACTATGCTATTCCCACTCAATTCTTTTACTTTTTTCACCCATATATTTTTTTTATTTTTCTTTCCCAAAAAACTCCTAGCTGAACTGTGTTTGCATTGTACAATGTAGTCAATAGAAATATATTTCCATTATGTATTATGTACAATGAAAAAATGTTTTTGTTATATCTAGAGGACGCAACTCCTAATATAATGAAAACATGTTTATGTTAAGTATTGAAATTCATTAAAATAAAAGTTTAAATACTTTTTTAGTCTTTGGAATATTTTTTTTTTGTTTTTCATCTCGTAAAATTACTTTTTTTTTTGTTTTTAATCTTTGTAAATTATGTTTGTTTTATTTTTCGTTCTTAAAATACTTTGAATAACACTTTGAACAATGAAAAAACTTTATCTAATGTGTTTTAAAGATGAAAAACAAAATAAACATAATTTGCAAGGATTATAAATAAATAATAATAATTTTACAACGACAAAAATAAAAAAAATTATATTGCAATGACTAAAAAGATATTTAAAACAAAATAAAAACATATTTTTGTTGTGTATTGTTCTAAGATTTAGAACAGAAATATGTTTATGTTGTATATTGACGAGAAAGAGAAAATCAAGGTGAGGATGAAATAGTAATTTGGTATAATTTTTATAAAAATAATGGGTGAAAAGAGAAAAAAAAGTGCGAGAATAGCAGCCCCATTACATTCCATGTTAGTTCTTGTTTTGTTCTTTGTCATTCCAATAGAAAAATCTTCTCTTTTAAAAAGTGTCATTTTCTCTTTTATTTGTTAACTTTTTTATGAAGTGTAATTTTTCTATTAGAGTAAAAAAAAAAAAAAAGTGGAACAAATACTGTTGTTTTCATATAAAGACAGCAAAGGAGACACATAAAAGGAATAGATGAATTCCATCCTTCAAAAAGGTGCCAACACTATTGGATTCATACAAAACAATCACACGTCTAATGTAACTATTTTTCATATTTATTGTCACCGTTTTGTTTAATTTTTTGTCATTGTCATTGGCTCTCCTAGACATAATTCTATATTGCGGAGAGGTAAATTTCCTTGTTATTTTTTTTCTTTTCTAATTTGCCTTCAATTTAAATGTTGTTTGGGTAGAATACAATCAAATTTGTAAAGTATTCATTCACTTACCCACTTTCTATTTACACCTAATTTAAACATCTTTTCTAAGTAGGCTAGCAGGTTAAATATATTGGCAATAGCATATTCCTCATATTTTCTGCAAGATAAAGTCAGTTTGGCACCGTGGGACTTCTCCAGGAAACCGCCAATCCCTTATTAAAAAAACTCCATCCATCATTTTCCCTCAACTCTTTCGTCACGTTGGCTGAACTTCTTCGGAACATTAATGGATTAAAAACTTGAGCTATTATTCCATAGGAACACGCATGGGATTAAAAACTTGAGCTAATACTGCATAGTTTGTATTGATCCTTATATTTGTTTCAATAATGACAAACCAATTGTGGCTGACGGCTGCACTTGATGAAAACATCGAAATATCACCATCAAAGTTGCATGATTCCTTTCATGTTCTAGATAACGTAGTTAATTTCTTTAAGCATTTATACGTTTAAATATCCCTTTTGGACCATGAATAAGGACAATGCAAACACACCAATGTCGATATTTATCTAAAGAAGCTCATTGCCTCGAGGGTAAAATTGTTGATACCCTCCTAGATTTCTGCTGCAACACGACATGGGAAGTGATCCTTTTTCCTCCACGCCTTTCAATTTCAACGAATTCCAGGGCGGTTATGGCTCTATACAAAGAGAGGATGTTGTACTCCAAGGGGAACACGGTTTCTCTTCAACAATGGAGTCACTAAGAGGGAGAAATAATTTACCTACAACTTCAGAGCAAAACCAGAAGCAGCAACATGATCTCAATTTTGATCCCTTGATGATCGAGGAGTTCAACTTTGAACCTATTCAACAACCAAAGCAGCCTCTTCAAGAAACTAAGGAACCAAAGAAGAATAAACAGGTTCTGCCATCTTCTTTAGCATCACTGGAGCTCTTGAGCAATTATGGAAGCAGGTTCAAGAGGCTAGGGAAGCAAAACATCAGCGATAGTTCTGTTCAAACTTGTGTGGGTCCTCAGAAGTTGTCAACTGAAGAAATAATGAGATTGGCTGGAGCAAGGTACATTCAGCACTCTACACAATTGTGTGATGATGTTTGCATCCCCGTGCACCCTTATGGATTTGGTCTTGGAGTTTTATCCCAGGAAGAAAATAGAGACATAGAACTCGCTCAGTTTCTTCTAGCAGCTGCTGAGAGGGTAGGGTGCCAACAATTTGAACGTGCCAGCATTTTACTCTCCTCCCATTTTCAGTGGAACTCTTCAGGTGATGGTGCCGTTCAGAGAGTTGTCTTTCATTTCGCTCAAGCATTACTAGAGAGAATCAGAAGAGAAACTGGAGGAAAGGTGACACTGAACAAGTGTGAGAAAAATTGTGAAAGGGAAATGTTTGAGAAGTTAAGATCGGATACTAACATGGCTGTTACATGCCATCAAAAAATTCCTTTCAATCAAGAGATGCAGTTTTCTGGGGTACAAGCTATAGTGGAAAATGTAACATCAAAAACCAAAGTTCATCTCATAAACTTTGATATTGGATGTGGGGTGCAATGCACGGCTTTGATGCAAGCACTGGCTGAGAGACAGGAAAAGCAAGTTGAACTTCTGAAGGTAACTGCCATTGGACTTCAAGGCAAGACCGAGCTAGAAGAGACAGGGAAAGGGTTAGTAAATTTTGCTGAATCCTTAAACTTTCCCTTTTAATATAAGGTAGTTTTTGTCACAAGCATCATAGAGATCAAGGTAGAGCAATTTGGCATTGAAGATAATGAAGCTGTAGCTGTATATTCTCCTTATATGCTGAGGACTATGGTGTCGGATTCTGATTCCTTGGAACACTTGATGCGGGTGATGAGAAAAATCAGACCAAGTATAATGGTAGTTCTTGAGGTGGAAGCAATGCATAATTCACCCTCCTGTGTGAATCGCTTCATTGAGGCATTGTTCTTCTACGCAGCATTTTTTGACTGCATTGGGACCTGCATGAAGCAGGATCATGAATGCAGAATCAGAATTGAGGGAATATTATCTGAAGGGATACGAAACATTGTTGCAATGGAAGATGGAGAAAGGAAGGTTAGGAATGTGAAGATAGATGTTTGGAGAAGGTTCTTTGCAAGGTATAGAATGGTGGAGACTACATTTAGCGAGTCATCTTTGTACCAAGCTAACTTGGTTGCCAAAAAGTTTGCGTGTGGGAATTTCTGTACTGTGGATAGAAACGGGAAGTGTCTAATAGTTGGATGGAAGGGGACCCCAATTCATTCAATTTCAGTTTGGAAGTTTCTTTGATGAGAGAAAACCATATTCAGTTGTGATTTATTCCCTTAAAATTCCCCTTCATGGCTTGTTTATGTATTCTGAATATCAAGGAAATTGATATAGCTTGAGTTAGTTGGATTGAAATTTATAGTTTCATGTTCATCTTAAAAAAAAAATTAATAATGAGATTAAAATTAATTGCACGATTTGAATGCAGTTGCAGAGTAACAGTTCTTAATAGGCATTGTTAGTCTCTGACACAGCTGCTCTTTCTTTGCTTTTGTAGTCTTTTGGCCTGCCTTGACTTTTTGTTTGGTCCTTCAAAATTAGAATGGAGAAAATTCTTTTACAAAAAAGTGTGTTTGGTTTAAAAAAGAAACCAGTGAATAACTTTTTTACAAGTTTTGTGCCTTATATCACTACAATCACATAATCACCACAAAAGTTAAACAAGTTTAAGTGTGCCATAAACAAGTTTTGTTCCTTATAGCACTACAACCCATAATCACCACCAAAGTTAAACAAGTTTAAGTGTGTCATCATATAAAATAAATATTCCAAAGTGTGAGACAATTACTTTCTAAGTTGACCACAACTAAACATATAAAATAAAATAAAAAAGACAAGGGTTAGGTCTCGACCCAAGTCCACTAAAGATCTCTCACTATTGGGTCATCATTGAAGTAAGGCTCGTATCATCTAAGAGTTACATGCTCCTCAGGAACATTTCTGTCGCTTGCCCCTATGCGTAACAACATAATCATCACAATCACACAAAAACACGAGTAAGTTCATTTAAATAGAACAAAGCATATAATTACAAGATTGTGAATTAAAAGTTGACAAGATAAAACAAATCAAAACACATTAGAGATTGAAACATTTTTCAAAATAATTGCTAACTAAAGTCAAAGCACATATCACCATGCATATATATATATATATATATATATATATATATATATATATATATATATATATATATATATATATATATATATATATATATATTTACACACACATACATTTATATATATAATGCATAATACTATGCAGACTCTTACTCAAGGAAATTTTTAACTTTGAACGATCAACTAAGCATGTTCCTTAACATAAAATAATATCCATCCATTTGGGGAGACTATGATTGATCCTCCAGATGAATGATTTTATTGGAATAAAATGGTCGTGGGTATTAGCTTATAGCTTATCATGGTAAGGCATGCATTAATCCTAATTTTTAGTGAGATTCACCCGCTCAGAATATTCCCTAGGTCTAAAAAACATTATGATGACTCTTCGACACTGTTGAGATCCCACTAGACAACCCCAACTTATATCCCTATTCTTATGAAACTAAACAAGTATGCTCATCCAATCATCACCTTATAATAATTTTTAGTTACAACATATTAAACCTATCAATAAATATCTCAGAATTTAGGCCCGTCATACGACCTTTAACAACTAGGAATCTCAATCACAAACTCCATTGTACATATTTACATATATCACAACAACTCATCAATACATTCTCATTATACAATAATAAACATTTGAAAAACACTTAGAATATCAAAATGAGAAGGTGGTGTTAGAAAAAATTTGCCCAATGAATCCTAGGTTTGCTCGACAAAATTGAGGCTGTAAACACACCAATTCTCAAGGGTAAATCCGCCCAGCTAAATTGAAGTTCACCCAATAAATTTGAAATATCTATGGGGTAAATTCGCTTGGCAAAACTGAAGTTCACCCAACACATCCAAATTTTAGCCCAACGAATTTATGATTAAAAAAATGCTTACTCTTTGTTGCAATTATTCCCAACGGACACAATTTCGACCAGTGAATTTGTGACAAAAAGCACTTAACTTTCTGTTGCAAATCTGCTCAACGATTTCCATATTCACTCAGTGTTATTTGTAAAACCAGTATGCAAACAGGTTCCTCTCCTTCCCAAAGTTTCAAAGTTTTAAAAACTTTGGAAACCAAGTCATCTCTCAAATAATCCCAAATGGATTTCATCATTTTCAACACACAAACAACCACAAAACATTAGTAAGAAATTTTGGCGAATTTTATCTCAAACAAATTAATTTAACGTATTTATTTTCAACTTTTAACAAACTTAAAGGATTTTATCCCTTATAATTTTACTTCCAACATAATTATAATTTTTACCCCAATTTTTATATTTTTTTTGATAAATTTTATCCCTAACTTTTTTTTGGTAAATTTTACCCCTAATTTTTTATTAATTTTTTGGCAAACTTAACTCCCAATTTTTATGCTTATTAATAGATAAATGACTTGGGATAAAATTCGTGTGTGTTTGATAAAGAGAAAATAATTAACATTGTTGAGAAATTTGTATTTTTTTTTTGCGACTCACATTTTACACTCTACTTTAATTAAAAAAAAATTCTTATATTTTTATCTTTTAAATCAAGCACATCCTAAAAGTTAAAATATGTCAAATTAAAAAGTTGAGATAACAAATGAAATTAAGTCTGTTTAATAAGAACAAATGCAAATCTTATTAATAATCTAACAAACTTAATGCTTATTAATGAGATCGACGCTTTCGGATCGTGTAATTAAAAAAACACTGCGCGGCGTACGGTTTAAATCCCACGGATACTAGTTTCTAAATTAATATTTTAACGGTTAATATTAACCGCGACATAATAAATGTAGGACAGGGTAGGGTAAATTAATTACATTGTCATACAGCACTAAACCATTCTCCTTGCCGCAAAATTTACCAAAGGGGGTTAGTTTTACAAACTAATTCCCCATCTGGGTCTATTTGCAAAATATTTTCTTAGGGGTCACTTTTTGACGTAACATGAACGTATATCGCCAGGCTGAATAGCGATATACGCCTAGGGTGCTTGTCCGGCCAGGACGAATGGTGAAATAGCTGGTACAATGGTTTCGCTATTTTGACCAGCGATTTAGGTGCATAGGGCTGGTCAGAGTAAAAGGTGTAGAGGGTCAAAGCAGGCTAGAGTTTTTTCGCAGAAAGGGCTGGCCGAATAGGCTTTGCATGCATTTCGCAGGAGCCTTTGACGAAATAGGTTGTGCATATTTCGCAAATTCCATTAGCAAAATAGCCTTCCTTTAAATACCCATTCATTTCATGATCCATTTGGAATTTCTAAGCTTTCAATTTAGGGTTTATTTCCTTTCAAAATTTTCCAACTACTGTGTTTAAACAACAGCCATCCTTTCGTGTGCATTTGGAAATTCTTGAGCTCTTAAAATTTTTTGAGTACAGTCTATAAAATTTCTGAGCCTTTCCACTACGTTTGTCAATCTTTCGCATGATATTATTTATTTGAAGTAATAATTTTGAATGGGTAAGAGCAACACCAGCACTATAAAACGCGTGAGAGCAGCACCAACACTTTCTCTATAATTATATTATCAACCATTAGCACTTTCATTATTTTATGTACATATACAACTTGCACGACAAATATGAATCAGCTATCATGCATAATAAATATATATACATGTCTATAATAAAAAAATTTAAATAACTCGTACAAGTATTTAACCAGCACAAGAATGACCTCCAGCAGCCTAAGGAGGAAGCTGAAAAATATTTTTAAAGATTTCACAATCAGCTTTGGCAAAACAAGCAACAAGCAACAAGAGGCAAAGCGGGGGAGGGAGCTCACAAGAATTTTCAGCACCCAACAACATCAAAACAAGGCGCTAAATAACCCCAACACAGGGTGTTTCGCCAGTGGGAATGACAACACCTACATGCAACCTGTTTCGCTGACCAGGCTGGCGATACATACTTGCACCTGCCACTTGAAAAGCGCGCCTACCCCCTGCCACCTGAGGCCTAGCCTAGTGCCCCTGTGTGTCACCAAGTTGACTGGTGAAATCCAAAGTCATTCCGCAAATACCAATGGTGAAATGGATGTCACGCGTCGTTCCCATGCATGTTTCGCCAGCATGCATGGTGATATGCATTTAAAAAATGACCCCCCCCCCCCTCCCATGAAAATACTTTGCAAACAGATTCAGATACGAAATTAGTTTGTAAAACTAACCCCCTCTGATAAATTTGCCTTCCCCTTGCACCCTTCCACCTTTATGTTTATTTTTCAGTTCAAACCACAACACGTACATTATCGTTAGAGTAGAAGCAACAAATTGTTGTTAGTCACAAAAAGGAGCATTAGAATTAGTGCACCCCTTTTCAAAGTGTCCACACACACCCTCTTGTTTGTTTCGTCAGGTTAAGGCTCAGTGAATACTTGCAATGATACATAGTCGAATTTGTATCAACACAAATGGCCTTACCAAATCTTTTGTTTTCTATTTTTTACCCGTACAGTTAAAAGAACTAGACGAATAAAACGTTTTGTAAAAAAAGGTGTGAGGACAAGTCCAAAATAGAGGTAAAATTACTAATTAACTCCCACAAGAAAATAGTGGCGGTGGATAGTGCGTACAAATACTACTTTATTAGATGGCAACACCAAAAATAACGTTGCGTTTGTATCCGGGGTAGGCCATGTCACCAAACGTATCAAAACCCGGAAGCAGTTACTTTCTTTCTCTTCGTTCTTACACACGCCAGAGTGAGTGAGTGAGTGTGTGTGCGTTTCTTTCTTTCTCTCTCGCTCTTCTTCTTCTTCTTCCTCCTTTGATCAACTCCCCACACCGCACGGCCCAACAACGATGGTGTCCAAACCTACCGACTCGGCTTCCAAACCTCGAGTCAGTTTCTCTCTCTTTCTTCAATTCAACAATAACTATGAATGACTCGTTGTTTAGATGCTTCAATTCCTCTTTTCCTTTTCTGATTCATCGGAATCGGTTTCGTAACTATGTTTCAGAATTTGATTATTCATACCTAGAATTTTGAATTTGATCTGATAATCACGAGCGGACATCATTTAAGAGCTCTCTGTTCCTCTGTCTCCCTGTAATTGAATGCTACAGCAATTGAGTTCGCGAGTAGGGATTTAGGATTGCGCTTAATCTGAATTATGGTTTCTGTTTTGCTGTTGGCGCTTTCATCGAAAAACTATGCTTATTAAATGGTCCCTGTTCTGTATAGCGTGAGAATTGAAATTTTACCAGTGCTGCATACACAGGATTTTGTTTTTGGACTTCCTGTTTTTTGTATTTTGAACATGCTAATAATTTGTTCTGTAATGTTGATAGAAACAACTTGGAGAGCCAGCAAATGATGGTATTGGAAGCTTGTCCCTCGAGTTAAATCAGTTAAAAAAGCAAATCCAGGCGGAGAGAATTGTGTGCATTAAAGTAAGATTGATATCGGGTTTCTTTTCGCTCCCGTAGCTTCATTCTTCTTGGAAAGGGTCCTGATTTTTGTAGTTTTTTAGCTGACCTGATAACTTCTTTCTTCCTATTAATTGAGAAAAATGGCATTAACCTCTTACTGGTAACATTTCTACGGAGAGGTAATTTTTTCTAATTTTGTTTGGCTAAACTGGTGGCAAACCTTTGTTTGAGTTTCCAGCAGTTTTTCTTTGCATGTTTCTGGGTACAACTTTATGTTATGATTGCTAATTTGAACTTGAGTTCATTTAATTGAAAATTTCAATGTTAAGATGGCTTCTTTTTGTACTCCTTGCAAGTCAGCTTGCAATCAACCTTAGTTATATTTCTGCAGGAAAAAATTCGGAGCAATGAGAAGAAGCTACAGTGTCATATGTCAGGAGTCCTGTCAGAAACATCAACAAGGGGTTCTTCACAGACAGAGGAAAATAGGAAAAATCCAATTCTTTCTTCAAGAATTGACCATCCTTTATGTAAATTCAGTGGTTTCTCTCCAGTCTGGGGAGACAAGGACCACAACAATCAAGATGTATTATCTGCTACAAGTATCAAAATGCCTTATATTGAAACACTACCACCATATACCTCTTGGATATTTCTGGACAGGTGTTTTACTTGCAAAGATTTAACTTTCTGTCCTGACCTGTTGTGCAATTTTTTTTTTCAAAATTGAAACTACCTTTTTCTTTCCATTTTAAAATAGATACTGATATTTTGAAACTTATTGATCAGTTAGTTTTTAGATTATATTATTATTTTTTATCTTTCACACACATCAGAAATCAGAGGATGGCGGAAGATCAGTCAGTGGTTGGAAGAAGACGCATATACTATGATCAACATGGAAGTGAAGCACTGATATGTAGCGACAGTGAGGAGGAGTTAACAGAACCTGAGGAAGAAAAACATGAATTTTCTGAGGCTGAAGATCGTGTCATATGGTAAGTTAAAATGAATAAGATAGAGATGTTTTTTAAGAAGGTCCATATATTTGTGAAGATTCAATGAAACAATAACAATCTTGATTGTAACATTTATCATTAGCTATATGAATAAAATTTAATTAACATGTAAGGTTCATGCTTTGTTGGAGCTCAAATGGTTGTTTTAAATGTTCAGAAAATAATGCTTTTATTGTAATCCCGAAAGAACTTTAATACCACTTTTAAACTCATAGCCTATAATTTCCATATTTATTCAAATGTTCAAAGTTTTTCCTTTCTAGAATTAATGTCTTGATTACTGAATTTACTAGGATGGCATTTGAGGAATATGGGTTAAACAAGGAGGTACCAAATATTGTTAGTGAATTTGTTGGGGGCACCAGTTTAGAAATTCAGGTAATCTTGAATAACCTGTGGGCATGAGTATATGCTTCATGATTGTTAATCTTAATTATAGAAAAAAATATATATTGCACTGAGTGGATTTATAGTGAGAAGCCACTTTTATTTCTGGGAGTTTTTTTTTTTTTTTTGGAAATATGTAGGAGAGGTACAAAACTATCAAGGAAAAGAACATTGGAAGGTTGGACCAGCCTTCTCAAAACTCAGGAGAATATGAATCTACTATTGGCATATGTCTAGAGAAAAGCCTGAGTGCTGCATTAGATTCTTTTGATAATCTTTTTTGTCGCCGTTGCCTGGTACGTACTAAAGCATAATCTTTTCAGCATTCTTATTGTGGTCACAGTAAGTGCATCTATACTTTTCTGCTTTCATACTGCAGATTTTTGACTGTCGTCTGCATGGCTGTTCTCAACCTTTAATATATCATGTAAGTAACAATGCCCTATGTTGTTTTCAACTTAATCCATAGTTACTTCATCCATAAAGCTAATTTGGTGGTTTACTTCAGAGTGAAAAGCAGACAGTTTGGTCTGATCCTGAAGGAGACAGGAAACCTTGCAGTGATCAGTGTTACCTTCAGGTATTCTTCTTTCTATGAGATTTAAGTGTTTGTGAAATTTTCATGCAGATAAGTAAACAGAAATTTTAATTGTTTTCAATTCTCAAAGAGATGAAATTAGTCAATCTTTTTCCTCTGTTGGTATTTTGTTTAGCATGTTTTCATTGTCTGTCAAATCATTATACAATAAATATGGTGGCATGTCTATGTTCTGTTGATTTATATTGGATTTTGGAAGTAATTTTAGTCAAAAAAATTTGTATGAGGCATGCAGCCTTAACAAGAAAAATGCAATCTCACGCAACCATGAGCCAGGGAAAACATAAAGGTGGAATTAATTATAAGTATTTGGATTTCCAATTGCAAACTTCTTTTGTGCCAATTTCAATTTGATTGCGGCCATGGCCAACACACACCTCCTTCCTCCTTGTTTATTTATTCTTTATTTCTATTATATAGTATATACCTATATAAATAAAGGAAAAGCTTAATGCCAGTTCTACTCCGGGTTTTTAATTTGGAGTGCAAGAATTAGCTAGCACATTCACGACAATACACACAGTATACTGGAAATTTAATATTGTGACAGCATGGCATATATTATATATAAATAAGGTAATTCAATATTTAAAATTTATATCCAGTACACACAAACATAAAAACAATATTCAACCATAATACCTATAACACTGCTAATCTCAAATTCTTTATACCAAGAACACAAAAACACATCTTTCAACAATTATACCATGGAGGTCTTGAAATTATGTTTTACTCACCTCTTAAAGTAGAGTAATTCACGCTTTTCATTTACTTTTTCCTCTTCATATTGACTGTGTCAACAGGATTCTATTTGTTTCTTCCTTCTCCTCAATCCTGAGTAGTCTACTACTAATTTCCCATTTACTAAGAGAGAGATTGTCTATAGAATTCTAGGACAAGGAATCTGACTATCCTTATATAAGTGCAGTTGTATGTGATTTAAGATTGGATTGCATAAGATTTGTTTTATCATATTTGCTTGTTAAATCCTTTGTTATCTTTTCTTTTTTAAACGTAGATCCCCAACTACTTTATTATCTAAATTTATCTAACTATTTATTATTTTATCTTTTCCATTTTAAATAATTCAATTGCTTCAATTAAATTTAATATATATCATAACTATTTTAATTCAAATAAATTCTTATTAAGGCTTGCTTTGCACTTAGTATATGGTGAATGATTCTATGTGTGTGTCAGTATATCTATGTGTGCCAGCTTTTGCACCCTGCTAAAATGTCAACTCATCTGTGTTTTTTGTATTTGATTGCCATTTCAATTGTCATTAGTATAAGGTGAATAATTCTATGTGTGTGTCTGTGTATCTATCTGTGCCAGCTTTTGCTCCCTGTTACAATGTCAACTCATCAGTGTTTTTTGTATTTGATTGCCATTTCAATTGCCTGCAGTTAAAGGTAGTAAAAAATGTGACAGAAGATTCAACTTCTGGGTCTGATCAGAATAAGAGAACTACAATTACAGAAGAGGCAGATGTGATATTGGCTCCCTCCATTATAGAGGAACCTAGTAATCAGAGTATAATACCTTTTCAAACAGAAGTTGATTGTCATGGATCTCTCAATTTAAATGTTCCTATCTCAGTGAGTGTGGAAAAACGGAAAGTCCTAAATCAGTCAGACATGTCACCCCGTGACTCAACACTCCATCCCAATGATTGTCAGAATTCTTATAAAAAGCTGAAGGCAATCTCTGATGCTGTAGTTACTGTAAATAGTGATTCTAGCAAGAAAATAAGTTTGGGTGCATGTGGTGAAAGTATACATACAATTACTAGTGCAATTTTGGACAAATCTGTTAAAGATAACTCAATTAAATTAATAGATTCTTCTAGCACTTGCCCTAGTGATGAGCAGGACAAAAGTATTGGTGATGGACCAAAAGATCCTACAAATGAGACAGAATTTAAGATGTCCAATTCAATGGAGGGGATAGTTGATGGGATGCTAAGTCTCTCAGATTGGAAACCTCTGGAGAAAGAACTATACTTAAAGGGAGTAGAACTGTTTGGCAGAAACAGGTACGGAGCTTTCTGTGTTTCACCTCACATCATTATGTTGAGAAATACAAGGATGGCACCAAATTTAATTGTGCATTTCACCTCACAAATTATCCATTAAGCTTTCTCATGTCTAGTGCATATGTTATATCCATATATCATATCATATTTTTCCTCACCAAGTGGGATAAGGCTTTGTTATTATTGTTTCATACATGTTTTTGTTAGTTCTTTTGTGAAATATTCTTATTTCTTGTGTCAATGTTGAGCTCCATTGCTGCAGCCCTTTTCATTATATTATGCAATTAATAATAATTAATAACTATTGAAGTTTGAATGCACATTTAGCAATTGATTTTCTCTAAACTGCAACTAATAAAATGCATGAATTTGAAACCTCTGTAGGCAACTTCCCCAATTGTGGCTAATGGTTCATAAGTAATTAGTAAATGAAACTAATGCATAGTGCATGTCATAAATATCTACTTCATGTAGTGGTCTAATTTTATTCTGTGCTCATGTCAAGTGTAACTTATACTCTGCAGTTGCCTCATAGCAAGGAACTTACTTCCTGGTCTGAAGACTTGTATGGAAATAGCTAGTTACATGCATTCTGGAGGAGTGTCAATGCCCCACGGATCTATTGTTGCTCCTAGTTCAATCATGGAAGAAAAGGGAAAATTTGATGCTGACTGCACAGTGAGAATTACAACCTCTTCTGTTTCCATCTTCTTTATCCTACATTCTTGTGTCTTGACGTCTTTCTGTTATTTTCTTTTTGGAGGTGAGGGGAGGATTGGTAAAGCTAAAATAAAATTTTCCATATGTAATATACCAGATGGCCCCACCTGTTTGGATAAGTTGTGATTTTGTATTATCTCAATAGGTTATGACCAATTTTTTATTTTTAAGAAATTATATAACCAACATCATTATATTCTGAAGAATTGATATTTCTATAGTCTAGTTGGGCATCAAACTTAATTAAAATATTAATAATCTTTAATTATAGGAAATTTTCTAGCTTTTTTATTTGGCTGCCTAATAAATAGGACGTTTCTGGGTTGAACATGTAAAGAGATTGAGTTACTCTTGAGTTGATAAATGTTCTTTTCTTCTTTATTACCTCCGTCATGATACTCTGTTTTGTATGAGTTCTTCATTTTATTTTAACAAGAAAACATCATTTTGAATTTTAAGCTAGCTGCACTCAAATTTATTATCAAATCTTTGTTCCGACAACTTCTACCAACCTTTATGAGTACCCCCTACTTTAGAAGCAAAAAAAATTCCTTTCCATCTGGGTTTTCATTTTAGGACCAGGAGATGCCATCTAGGTCACGGTTGCTGAGGAAAAGGGGCAAAACAAGGAAGTTTAAATATTCTTGGAAATCTGCTGGCCACCCATCAATATGGAAAAGAATTGCTGATGGGAAAAACCAATCTTGCAAGCAGTATACACCATGTGGATGTCAGTCAATGTGTGGAAAGGAATGTACTTGTATTAATGGTGGAACTTGCTGTGAGAAATATTGCGGGTATGTCACTTTTCATTTAATTATGTAGCTGAATATAATGGAAGAGAAAATTGCAGGATAACTTATATTTCTTGTGGCCATGTGTTATGTGTTGGACTTGGACTATTTGAATTATTCTGTTAGCAATCACGGGGTTATGATCATAACATAACGAGGGTAATCTAGATTGATGGTCAAATATGGTTTCACTTGGTTAGCAAGCTTTTGAACACAAAACAAGAGCCGGTCATTTACTTAAGAGGAGCAAGAGATGTAAAACTGTCCATATGAAGCTATTTCTTCGAAACTCATCTTTTCACTGTTTTGCTAGGTTCCTATAAAATGCATTTTCAACTTAATTTGTGAACTATCAGACCTGACAAATGTAATTGTTAGCAAAATTATAATTTAATGTAATAAATTGGCTCTTCTACCTTCAGTTGTTCAAAAAGCTGCAAAAATCGGTTCAGAGGATGCCATTGTGCCAAGAGTCAGTGTAGAAGTCGACAATGCCCATGTTTTGCTGCAGGACGGGAATGTGATCCAGATGTCTGTCGGAATTGCTGGGTTAGGTAATATGCCAAATATTTTTTTGCTGTGAACTTGATTTTATGACTTCTAGGCTTTTGAATGAACATGTCTCGAATCTATTGCTTCACCTGATCAAGAAAGTCATTGATTCACAAAACCACAGTAATATTTTGTACCCCAATAATCCAGTATTTCAGTGGTACGATGCAAACCTTTGTAAAGTCATATATTTCGACTGACTTGAGAAAATGTTACCTTCCGCTACTTCCACTTCTCTGGCGTCAGACCTGGGAAGATGCAATGTGTCTTTTACATCAACGAGTTAATATAGTTGTGCTGAAATATTCATTTTATGTTCTATAATTTATTTCCTTATTTAGTTAGGATTATTACCAAAAATAAGGGCGAGTACTCTAGGTTTTATCATCACATTACATTACATCTTATTGTAATACAATCACATTTCTCGAGTAACTAAATATCATTCAAAGTTTCTTTTTCTCTCTATTTCCTCCTTCAATGTCTAATAAATGTTATAAAGCTAAAAGCTTCCTTTCAACTGTTCTTGAAACTGCCTAAATTCCTTTAAATTTTTATTGAACTATATTGATTGTAATCATTGACTTCTTAGAACTTTATGTAGAATTGATCCTTCTTCAAACATGTAAATCCTAAACAGATAATTTTGCTAGTAAATTATTCATCCCCGAATTTCACGTCCTCCACAACCCACACCCTACCCCCTCCAAAAAAAAGGGGAGAAACTTTAGAAACCATGAATTGATAACTCTTTACTTCACCTAGATCTTCTAGTTTGACACCACTGTAATTCCCTTTAATGCTGTATCAGTTAAAATCTTCTCACCTGTTTCCCTTTTATGTGTTCTTTGGACTCTGGAATGCCCCTTCCACATCAAATCATTGTGAATACTTTTTTATAAGTTATGTTCTTAACTTCTTATGTTCTTTATACAGTTGTGGGGATGGTTCGTTAGGGGAGCCACCTCGGCGTGGAGAAGGGCAATGTGGAAATATGAGGCTTCTATTGAGACAACAACAAAGGGTTAGTAATTCTGAGCTTAGGTGTTTAAAATTATCTGCATTTCATTCACGTGAATCTTAATCATGGATGCATATAACATGCATTTGGGTCTCACATTGCTTCTTATTTGTGTCTGTCAGATTCTCTTGGCAAAGTCTGATGTTGCAGGATGGGGAGCCTTCTTGAAGGTTATAAATTAATAGATTTGTTTTGTTTTAAAAATTCTTACAACATTAGCTTCTTCTCACTAATTGACGATGATATTTCAGAACCCGGTTAACAAAAATGATTACTTAGGAGAGTACACAGGAGAACTGATCTCCCACCGAGAAGCCGATAAGCGTGGGAAAATATACGATCGCGCCAACTCATCTTTTCTTTTTGACTTGAATGATCAGGCAAGTGTCTCACATCATCTACATTTTCTCGTGTCTTGTGCTGCTCTAGCTCTAGCTCTTTTCTCATTGATTTGAGAGTTTCCTTTATTTTGTAAGAGGTCCAGTCATATATTATTTTTATTATATTTGGTTAGCTTTTGGCAACCAAGTATTTTTCGTCACATTTCTTTCATCGCAAGCTATAACAATATGAGACTGCAAAGTGATTATTTTAGACCTTAAAACTGCTGTATATTTTAACAGTACGTTCTTGATGCTTATCGCAAAGGAGACAAGTTGAAATTTGCAAACCACTCATCAAACCCCAATTGCTATGCAAAGGTAAGTCCAAAAACTCAAGTTTTGGGGAGCTTTAAAGTTATAACCTTTTGGCTCAGTTTCTTGAACTTGATCTTTGAATTGCTACAATTATTGGCCACTTGTACTTGTGGCATAGGTGATGCTGGTTGCTGGAGATCACCGAGTAGGCATATTTGCCAAGGAACACATCGATGCTAGTGAGGAGCTCTTCTATGATTATCGTTATGGTCCCGATCAAGCACCACCATGGGCACGTAAACCTGAGGGTTCTAAGAGAGACGAATCAACAGCTCCTCAAGGCAGGGCTAAGAAACACCAGTCTCATTGATGAGCCTGGGCCAAAGTCTAGCGCATACAAATTTTTGGCTTCTACATTATATATCCTATGCATAAACAAATTTGTGATATCCCATGGGATAGATTCAAGATCAACGGTCACAAAAGGAGATAATTAGTGGTTTGCTGATGCTAATGTGCCTTTAAATAGGCAAGAGAAGCAGGCATGAAGCAAATTAATGTTAGCGGCAACAAGCTAGTAGAAACAAACCTAGCAGTTCGTTTCGGATGCTAGGCGTGACATTTCGGCGAACTTGTTCTGTTCAAACTTGGTTTTGCTCTTCATTATGTGATTGTGAGACATCCAAGTTATTATTAAATGGCTTGGTATTCAATTTGGTTTCTTAGTTTAATTTAAATACTTAATTAAGTTCCTTGGTTTTTGAATATGCAATTAGGTTATTTTGTTTTCTAATTTTATCCAATTAGATCATTTTCGTCAAATTTAGTGAATATCTGTGAGGTGATAAATTTGGTGGTCATTAATTACGAATAATAATGGTTTCGGACTATCACTATATTTATTATTATTTTAAAATTAACAAAATCAAATAAATATAATTTTAAAAGCAGTGAACGAAATTCTCTCTACTCTCTCTCACTCTTCTTTCATTCATCATCATAATGATCCCAAGCAGCAACAAGAACAACACTACTCTCCGGCGGGGAAGGCTTTCTCTGTTGCATTTTAACGAACGCCTCGCAAGCCTTTTGCTAGAACGCTGTAACCAAACCGAGCGCAGATCTAATTCCCGTGCCTCCAACAGACCGGAACACCGCTTATTCCCACATCGCCGCCGGCAAGAGTCGCGTGTGCGCCGTCAAGGGATCTGCGATTCCAACACCGTTGATTGCAGGGAAATCACAAAAACCACCAACAATACGTTGACAGCAAAAGAGAGTGACTTGTTCAGCAACCAATTTGTGTCGAATTTAGAGGTGAAGAGGGTTGTTTTTGGTGAAGGGTTCACCTGCGGCGAGGTAAATGACGTCCACGGTGGACTAATCTGCTGGGGACCCACTACTGAAAATTTGGGAAACATTTCCAATGTTTCCGACACTTTCGGGGGCTATGGTGACGGGTCTGAGCGTCGTTTGCGGCGTTTTCAACTTTTTCGACCCGAATTCATTTTCGGATCCTCCGTTAGATTCGGTTCGATTAGTCTCTCTATCCGCAGGGGCTAACCCTTTCTGCGGCGTGAGAATGGATAACCACGAAGTTGAATGCTGGGGTGATTTGAATTCCTATGTGATTCCAAAATAAGGGAAGATGATCTTCTCCTGGATTGTTATTTTCTCAATTTAAAAATAATAATAAATATAATGTGGATTTGAAACGGTGACAAATCCTAATTGAGGAAAAAGATTCAATTGACTAAAATTAAAAAACAAAAGAAACCATTTGCATATTTAAAAATTAAAGACCTTAATTGAAGCTTAAAATAAATTAAGAAATCAAATTGAGTATTACGTCTTATTAAATAGAATAAAATGTTATGATTTGTGAAATGAAAAAGAAATTTATTAAGATTTTAAGCTGTATTAGATGTGGAATATACTTTAGTCATATGATAGAAGGTTACTATCGTCGTTGTCAATCATATAAATTTTATATAATTTAAAATTTATTTAGTTTCATGTTAACGTTTACTTTTTAAATATGAATAAATATTACTTCTAAGAGGATATATAATTTACTTAAATAATGTTCCTAGATATAATATTTTTAAATAATTTACAACTTCAAGAAAGTTAGTTAATTTAGTAAGTAGCATTAAATTTATTATTAATTTATATTATTTTTTAAAATTATTGAGAATCTTCATTTTACTTTTTTCACTTGATTATTTTTTATCTAATTGTATGTTAGTTATCTTTTTCGATCCTCACAGAAGAGAATGAATTTTTTTAATTAATTTATAACATTTATTGTAAAGTAAATAAGGGTATTTTGGTATATAAAAATTAACAAAAAAGGCAATTTAAAAGATGAATTTTATATTTAGGGAGGAATGTACTATAATATAACGGTATAATTTGTTAACTTCAAGGTAATGAGTCTCTACTTATTTACTCCATTCGTTTTATAATATAAAACACTTGGTAAATTTCAAAGAAAATATTTGGTGAATTATTCTTCTTATTACTCCCACTAAGTATTTATTAAGGGTATCTTTGAAAAAAAATATTTAATTTAATATTAATTTTGTAAAACTGTCGTTTATTTTGAAACCATTTTTTTTCTATAAAATGTCATATTCGGATACGAGGAGGATATATTATTATGCATCTTCCAAAGAACCTCAAATACAAGGTTGTAGGACTAAATGGCTACTATTATTTTTGGGTTATTGTATTTTTGAATCATTTTTAATGGGTTTAAACTCAAGAGATTGTTTAAGAAAATTGAGAACAATTCTACTCAAACCAATTACCAATTGGTTACAAAATGATAATTCATGTATTTAATCTTTATATTATACTTCATAAAATCAAAAGTATATTTAAATCAACTCACTTTTTTAAAAGAAAGCATTACTGGTCTCTTTATAACACTTTGATTATAAGATTTCTAAATGAATATGACATAGATTAAATATGTAAAATCATTGATTAAGTTATAACAATTTCACAGCAATTTATTTATGCACTTGGTAGTGTATTAAATATTTGTATATTAAAATAAAATAGAATATAATCAATTGGTCCTTATCAGTGTAAGTTAGTCTCTCAGTGTTAATAAACTAAAAAAAAAGTCTCTAATAGTTTTTAATTCCTCTCCTTTTGTTAAATCAATCTTGAACAAACCGCCACTTGAAGTGTGAATCACTATCAGAAATAGCGATTAAATAGTTGTATATCAAAATAAAATAAAAATTAATAATTTAAAATAAACTTGTTATATATATGATGTGCTTCTCATGCCTTGTATCAACTGATCCAGCATCATGCGATCACCGAACAAAAGAAAATCTTTGGATGTATCCAACACAACGAGGAATTATTAAATAGTTTAGGACTACAATCAATCTTCATACTTCATATGATATGTAAAAAGTGTTATTAACTATCTTTCTTAAATTGAAAAACTTAAATGTATATCAAATAGAGATTAATCTCGAAACTCTAGATACTTCATAATTCGGAATTACCTATAATTTTTCCAAGACAAAAGGGTAATTAACTTACTCGATCGAGCATCTTATGTTAGGTTGAGATTCAAGGGAAAAGCATTGAGGTCTGAGGCCAAGTAATGCAACAAAACCAAACATAAATAAGCAAAGGTACACCAAATTTCAACTAAACGTCCTGTAAATGTATGATCCCCACATTCCCAGTTCCCCAATGTTTAGATTTCTAGAAAGTATGCGTTAAAAAACTGCCTCAACAATTGCATGCTTCTTTTTTGGGTATCCAATTCCAACCATATGGTTCAGATACACCTTCCCGTCCTTCACAGTTGCTGCTGTGGCCAAGCGATGCTTAGGCCCTGAGAATGTTCCCACAACAGAAGCTGTGTTCCACCCATCAGTGCTCTCCACTAATCTTCCAGAAGGATTTCCAGCAACTACAAGCTTAGTGGGAGACAACAGTTCTAAACCATCTCCAAAAGAAAGGGTCCCTTCCTTTAACTTTATTATCTTCACTTCCTCTCCTTTTGTTAAATCAATCTTAAACAAATTGCCGCTGAAAGTGTGAATCACAATCAGGAACCCATCTGGGTGATAAACTATTCCATTTAGCCCAACCAAGTTCTTATACCACTCTTTTGAAGTAAACAGTGGGTTTCTAATGATTGATATAAGCTTCCCTTCCACCCCAACTTTCCAGATTTTATTGCCTTTTGCATCTGTAACATAGGCATTGCCTTCTGCATCAACTGCAACATCATCTGCGAATGATTTCTCATCACCTGCATCCAATGGAAAATTGATATTGTCACAAAAGGCCCACCAGTTGTATGTCTAAGCTAACACAATTTGAAAAGCTATACCCCATGTTATGAGCCAACGAGATAATAGGACATGCAATTAATAGAGTTACTGACGTAGGTAGGCCATTTCCCTTTGTTTATTATTGACATGCATAGTTCATAACTAATACATTGGGATTTGGGGTCACGGTGCAATTGACAACCATTCATATGTTTTTTTCTTTCTTACATCCTTCTTGCACACATGAATAACACGTGCATGTGCAGACAAGTTTTGTGGCGTTGATATGAATATCAGATAGTGAACTGAACGAACAAACTAATTTGGTGGTATAGATCGAATGTTGAAAGATTTGGGTAAAAAAACTCAAATTTATTATCACAAATTCATAATTATATCCGTCTTACCGTCCATTAGTAGTAATGATATATAAACACTTCATTAATACTTATTATGTCTTTTTAACACCCAACTCTATTATATCAGCTATTATACTTATGTTTCTTTCTTTTTCTCACTTTAGGTGTCACGTAACACCCAATCCTCCATGGATTATTTTAATATCGTTTAACTGTCGTACCTACCAAGTACCAACTATGACACATTATTTTCCACGGGGATTCCCAATTACTTTGTTTAGGTATGCTCATACACAGATTTTTAACAGCTTTATGATAGAAGAAAAAATCATACTCGATCAATAGAATTTTAGTTTTTCTCTCTTATATAATAGTAGAAGAGTAAAACTTTTACCTTTTATCTAGGTTCAAAAACAACTTATTCTACAAATAGTTTCCTGATATTAAAATATTTGGAAGAAATTTTTTTTATAAAAACTCAAAAGGTTAGCATTTATTTCAATCATCCACATCTAGAATCTAGATAGAGGATTCCGTGCAGTTCAAAATTAAATGCACGGTATGCAGCCATAAATACTTTAACAGATTAAGATCTATTCACATGAAAAGGTAACTGTAAAAGATGTTGATAGTACATGTTGCGTGTCTAACTTAAAAAAAATCTACATGTGCGTGAAGTGCAGATATATATGATTGAATAAAAAAAGTAAATAAAGACATAACACGAATTCTCATGGAATTGGCCCTTACAAACGAGAATCTGATACCGTTCAGTTTCATCATGCAACAATCCAAACCATATATTTTTTATTAAATTCCAAACGACATTAAAAAATAGTATGAAGCAGAAACTACTTGTGGGCAAGAGCGTGCTTTGTGCTTTTGTTATAGAAAAACAATTGCTTATTTATATTTTATCAACCTTTTTGAAAAAAAGTATAAACAAAAAGCAATTATTTATTTTAAGAAAATAATGCAAACATGCATTTATTTTTTTGATCCAAGAAAACTAATAATTACTCGTTTTGGGCATAATATCTGTCGCAAATTAAAGAGTTTAATTACTTGTGTGGGGTAATTGCCCTCATTACCCTGATGGAGATCACTGCTCATGATGTCAATGATTATTAGCGATATCATTTTAATCACAATCTATCCATCTTCAATAACTTTTTTTTTTATAATCCTTCTTCGGGTTTATAAGAGAAAAGAAATTTTAACTAATTTAACAGAAAAAATAAATAAAAACTGATCTAAAATTATTTTTTTCAAGATCAAATCCTTTTAATACTCAATTATTCAACCTTCAACTTTAATACATTAATCATTTCTAACATTCAGGTGGTTATTCGTTAGACTTTTATATCTAATAAGCCATTGATTTTTCTATAACATAGGACATGTAAATTAAACTTTATATGAAGAAAAAAAAAACTATGAAAATATTTAGTTAAAGGTAAAGAGATAGAAGCTTACTGGGAGCGCTAAGTTGGGTTAAAAAGAGGCGATTCCAGGTGGAGAGATCATATGCTGCAAGCGCGCCGTATCGATTACCGATCACGTCAGCGTTAACGACGAGGACTCGATTTCTAGGTGCGTCAATGGCGATGCCCAAGGAGGCATTTCCGGCCAAGTGGGTCTCTTTGACCACCGTGACTTCCTCCAACGGCGGCGATGACTCATAATCCTTCTCCGGCAGCAAAACCTGACCAAGACCACCTTCGAAGAAGGAAACAATGAAGCGGCGGTTATGAGAATCCCACTTGGCGCATTCTCGGAACCAGCCGTTACTGTGGTAGTGGTAGACGTGGGTGGCGGGTTTGGCTCGCTCTAGAGTGACGATGATTCCGATGGGTATGGCAGAGAGTAGGAGGAGGAGGCTGAGGAATTTTGGAGAACAGAAAGCCATGTCAGTGAGAAAGAGTTTCGTTTGGTGTTTTCTCGTTGGGAGCGGTATTGTATAGTATATGCGGAAAAATTAATTTTAAATGCAATTGATTTTTTAAAATTGAGTTTAATTTTAAATTAATATGATTTATATTTAGATGTTTTTATTGTAGAATTAAATTAGGAAACAACTTAATAAAAAAATTAATTCAACATAAAAAATTATTCAAAATTATTTTAATTTAAAATTAATTTTGAAAGAAAATCAATTCTACATGGTGAAACCAAATTCGCACTCCTGAGATTTGAACAGGAACAGTAGCACAACACGACAACGGAACCGAGCCAAAGTGCAACTACGAAAGTTTGATAGCAATTAGGTATGGGTTGGTGATAAATCAAAAATGCAAATTTACTATTATTATTCACTAAACAAGTACTACTAACTCTCTTAAAAAACACAAATACTACTAAGTATACTAACTACTATAGGTACGAGATTTCTCTTCCAAGAGGGGGTGGAACGTTATAGGATTTATACCAATTTTATTATTTTGAATATTAAATAATTAATATCATCCAGTCAAAAAAATAAAATTAGTATCATATATAATATGCGTTTTCATACACTGTATATGTAAAGATATTTATTCTATTAATTAATTTTAAATTAGTTAATACATAAGTTAATAATTTTATCAAATATACAGTAAATTTATGATTCTAATGTAAAAAAATTGCATTGTGAGTGTATTTAAACAAAATCCATATAATTATTTTTCTTGTTTATTTTTTATCCTTTATATCAAAATTATATTCTATAATTATAAAACATTTTAAAATCTATAGGTACGACTTTGGGTGTGTTCTCTCTTCTATGATTAGAGTATGGTTGGTGAGCTAGAAAGGAAAAGAAATAGAAAAAAAGATTAAAAGCTGAATTGAAAAAAAAAGTGAAAGAAAAGAAAAATTCACTTATTAAGTGAATTCTAAACTTATATTGAGATATTAGTGTATAATATAATTTCCGCACTCTCTTTTAAATTAATAATACAAGATTTAGAAAAAATGAACTTTAATTTTGAGATATTAGTGTGTAATTCTCAGTAGAGAATTTCCTAAGTTCACCCAAAAGTATATCATTTTCCTCTTAAGAAAATACAAACACTACCTAATTTTATCCCCTATAAATATCTAAAAATTTGCATCTCATAAAATTTACCAATTATTTATTTTTTAAGATATTTTACTAATTATCTATAACTATTAATAATCAAAATTATTTCATTGATGTACATATTTCAATAGATAATTTACCCCTTAATCACTTAATAAATTTTAAATTTTCATTATTTTTATATAATTTATAGTCTTTTTTATTAACTATATTTAAATTTTATTTTTTATTATTAAAAAAATTTAGAGAGACACATTTTTCCCTAATTAGTCATATATAAGAAAAATAACATTTGGGTAAAATGTGAGAGCCCAAACGCAATTCGTGTTGGGCCTAAAGGGCCCACGAAGTAGATACTAAAGGATGCCCTCATCGATGAATGCTTTTGCCCGAACTCCTTCGACGACCGTCTTCCCCAATCGCCTGCGTCTCTCTCTGGTGAGTTCTCTCCTTTCTCTGTTCTTCTTATTATAGATCTTCAAATCCTAGCTTCATATCTTTTGATTCTTCATCTTTTTAACGGTAATCATTTACCCCACTCACTGCGATGAGCTCCGAGAAAATATGCTTGTCTATTCTGTTGACTTTTTTATATTTACAAGAAAAAAAAATTGGGGGAAAAGACAGTAATTCGGTTCAGATTGAAATTTTAGTTGTGAAACATCGAAACATTTTATCAGATAAAAGTATTGGTGTTTATCGGGATCGAATCTGGTGAGAGAGAAGTTATAGAAATATTTTTTTTTTCTTTCTAGTTTTTAGTGAAATTATTTATATACCGATGTTTGGGTTGTGTGGGTTGCGCCTTATGGGATTTTCTGTGACACGTGAATTGATTTCACAGGAAGGTTTCTGAACCAAACAAAGTTGTACCGAGTTGATACTTTGGTGTATATGAACAAGTGTATTAGGTTTAAATAGTGCTTTCTTTTTCGTTCTAATGGTCGATGTAGTCATTGTAGAGAATTGTTTGCTTTCGTTGAGAATACAACTGTCAGGATTTGTGATTTGTTTTGTGGGCTACAGTTTGGTACATCCTGATAAAACAAGAGTGAAAATTTAGGGGTCATTCCCATAATTTTTCACCCCCAGTTTTAAATTTAATGGTGCACCAAACTATCTTGGGGATATAATATATGAGGGGCAATGACTCCTGGGTTCCTCTTATGATTAAAGAGAAAGCTCCAAGAAGTCAATGACATGTCTTGGTGTCTCTTCTATTCTACTTCTCTTTGCTTTGTTTTTCCTCCATTCTCTTGAATAAAAACATACGATCGTATTGGTTAAGATTAATTGGCCTGTTTTGAACTGTATCCAAGTTTAATAGTTATATATTTATAACACAATGTTTTGTAACTTCTGTAGAATTGACAAGCTTAAAGACAAAGTCTTAAATGGCTGGTCCAAGGATTGCCCATGCTACCTTGAAAGGTCCGAGTGTGGTTAAGGAGATAATAATTGGAATAACACTTGGCTTAGCTGCTGGTAGCGTGTGGAAGATGCACCACTGGAATGAACAGAGGAAAACCAGGACCTTCTACGATTTACTGGAAAAGGGTGAGATCAGTGTTGTTGCAGAGGAACAGTGAAAATGTTCTTGTTTTGTTGCCTATGCTCTCCATTTATAGGCTTTTTTTCCCATGCTATATTCAATTGGCTCTTCAACTGTAAATGAGCCAACTTACTATTAGATTGAAAAGAATAAGTTTCTTACACTGATTGAGTACTATGTTGGCTTGGAAAAGTTTCATGCAGTTATGTTTTTATTTTGTGCTTGGCTTATTTTCTTCTTGTTGCACAGGTGTATATGTTTTTTTTTTAATCTGCAGATTTTTTCACTTGTTTTAATAGCTAAATCAATTCCTTTTGGAAGTTGCTAGATGTAATATTTTATTTTGTTATTGGGTTGTGCTTGTGCTAGTTGGATTGCACTTTGGCTCAACATAGAACATTAGTATAAATAACAGTATTAGGTCAGTGTTTTCTCTGTTTTCCTTTCCATCTAATCCCTAAATATCAACACCATAGTGCCATTATGTATATAGGCATAACTTCATCCTGGATATAAATTCCTTCCCATATGTGGTATATTCCAATGCAGGACTATAAGCTGTAAATTTTTCTGTATAATGTATGGCTTCAAGGGGTGAGCCCTGGTGCAACAGTAAGGCTCTGTTGCCTTATGACTTGGAGGTTGTGGGTTTAAATCTTGGTAACAACCTCTCTCCTTGCTGGAGTAAGACTGTATATTTATTGACCCTCACCAAATCACAACTCTCGGTGGGAGCCTCATACACTAGGCTGCCCTTTTTAATATATGGCTTCAAGTTTATCTTGTTTGCGCAAAATGGAAGGTAATAGGCGTGTAGCATTAGCTGTTAGGGAATTGAGATAGAAGCTACTACCTAAATTGCTGTGGTGTTCGTTCAGCTTCTTTCGGGAAAACAATTCAATGTTCGTTCAGCTACTTTTGGGAAAACATTTCGATGTTCCAATTTTGTTATCTAGTGATATTAGACATGTAATTTTATTCAGAAAGCCTTCACCTAACAGCTTAGGCTTTCAATGAGAGTTGGAATCTGACATGGTACTGGAGTTTCCATGATTGAGTGATCAAATGTTCTTCCTTGGTATCACCATTCTTAATATATAGTTGAATTTCAACACGACGTAGAGTGGGTTTGTGCATTGTTCATGTTTCCAGCCCAAGGGATCTTGTATTGTGTAAGGGCTTGTATTGGGAATATAATAATTTTGTTAATAAATTTTACCAAATACTTTAATGAGTTGGTTGTTAATGAGAACATAAAGTTTACCAAAACTTTAAGGAGTCGGTCGTTAATAAGAACATAAATTTTACCAAAACTAGGCTTCAAAGGGATTAGGACATAAAATTGCATAAAAAGTTCTTGGCTCTTGGAGCCTTAGATATTTTGTAGTCTTTGATGTGATTTCTGAAGAGGAACGAGCACTATTGCATTATGAATGTTTTCAAATTTTAATCGTTTTTTTCTTTGAATGTGTTTGAAAGTTGTTAAAAGATTTGTCTGCCCTGCACAACCAATGTCCAATGAGCCAGGAGATCTGTCTTCCATTATTGGAATTGGAAAATGATCACCATGACAAATATAAATGTAAAATTTAGTTAAGTAATTAAACATGAGTTTTTTTATTAAAATATATTACTCCCTTTGGATTTAAATATTAACAAAAAAGTTATCTTATAAGTTGGACTTAAATATAAGTAAATTTAATTCTAATTAATGATTTGTTTCCTTAAAACATTATTCATTTAGTTACAATTCATTATTTAAAGATTTTTTTATTCATAGTATTAAGTTCAAGGAAAGATATTATAGGAATTATTTTTATTTTTTATTTGAGATTAGTAAAATTAAATGATGTAAATTAATTTTTTTAATTAATATAAAATTAGTTCATTTTGTTTATATATGAGTTTGAAGAAAGTATTAACATGTTTTTGTTGTAAGTTTTCGTTTATTTTCAACATAATGTTAATAAAAGAAATTGCAATGACTTGGTCAGCAAGATCCAATACATTCTAACACTTTTTTAAACATGTTACTCTTATGTTATTATTGATTAAAAATTTATTAAAAATTATAAAATTATTAGTTATTTAATAAAATGTGAGACTCATTATTTTTTGTAACTGTAAAGAAATTTTATGCATAAGAAAAATGTTTAAAAGTGTCAGAGATTGCTGAATTAGTTTACTACTCCTTAAGCTTTGACAAGGTGTTCATCAGCGTCATTAATTGAGTTAGGTTAGTTTACCTTGTTACGGCACAGGTAACAACTTCCGACATGATGAAAACTCTCTCGTGACGGGTGGTGTGTAGTGTACAAGGTTTGTGACGAATTTTCTTCCATGTCGACGAGTGACGTGATTATTAGACATTTCGGTTAGTTTAAGAAATAAATTAAGCTCAATTTTTAAGTTAATTAGTTTAAATACTTTAGAGTATAGTTTTCCAACTCAAAAATAACTTGAAAGTTATTTATCTCTATCCCTGAAGACAATTTCAATGATTATTATCTGAATAAAAAGTCGTTGACACAAGTAATTTATAGTACTGCTTGAAATCATTAATGAAGATTTGAGATTAGATCTCCCGATTGGACATGAAATCAAATGATGATCATCTCTTGCACCAAAAGTTATTGGCACAGTAATTTAGTATCTGGGTTCTTTAATCAATCTTGGATTTCCTGCTAGGACATTTTCGGGGATTATGGTTCGTATTTTTGCTGTAAGTGTCCAAAAAAAAAAAGAGTTTACATTTTAAACAAACACGCAACAGATATAGATTATAGAGTACGTTTTCTAACTATTTTGTGTGTAATATTTTACGGCAAACATGAGAACATCTGGTTGGCTAAAATACGAGACCGTGTCAATGAACGACTGATATTTTCGCCTCCAAACAATCCTCTGACTTCAATTCTAAGAGCTCGAAAATATCAAGATTTTAACGATTATTCCAAAATTGTAGAACCTCCTTATATATGAAGGGACGATGAAACCAAACCCAAGTTCCATGAACCTATAAAAACAGTGTGTGTTCTCTAACAAAATGTAATATCTCTAGTACTAAAAAACAAAAAACTCGTCAAGTGGTTGTGACAAGATAAGTAATATGCGTACACAAATATTCACCGGCATTGCTTATATATCCCTCCCACAAATTAAACCTCTCTATTCTAATACTGAAAGAGTTAATAAAGAATGGCAACAATAGCTACTAGTGGTGTGAGTCTTTCAAGCCCTAGCACAGTACTTGCTATGAAATCAGACTCAGCACAAAAGGCCCAGGCCATGAGCTTCCCAGCTCTGTTCAGGCCCATTCAAAAGTGGCCCGGTTTGGTGAAGGCCCGGCCCGTTTGGGCCACGCCGGAGAAGATATCGGAGAAGGTGGAGGAGAGCATCAAGAGCGCGGAGGAGGCGTGCTCGGGAGCTGGCGGCGACGCAGAGTGCGCGGCGGCGTGGGACGAGGTGGAGGAGCTGAGCGCGGCGGCGAGCCACGCCAGGGAGAAGCAGAAGCAATCTGACCCGCTCGAGAACTACTGCAAGGACAACCCGGAGACCGATGAGTGCCGCACCTATGATAACTGAACTCATGCATTTCAACGTTTCAATGTATATCTATTATTCTACCTTCTGTTACATCAGAGACACCATGTATTATTATTATTAATTAATTCTTATTCATAGTAAGAATATATAATTCAAAAACTGAATCACTCGTACGATGACGCTGTTTTATTCGTGTAATTCATTCAAAATATCAAAAAGATAAAAATATAAAATTTAATTCTTGAAAATATAAAAATTTGACTATTTTTTTAAAAAAAAATATTGATAAATGTTAGTTTTTAGAATTGATGACAAATCAGCACTAATTTAAATCAAATACGTACTAATGATTGCGTGTATTCCCTAATTGCCTGTCGGGTTCAAATAATAATTAATGCATCCTATACATATTGTCACAAAAAAGGGTTTTGTTTTGAAAACACATTATAAAGAAAATAATTAACTAAAAATTATCAGCCTTATTACCTTTACCCGTAGAAAAAGGAGTTTCAACAACGGTGGATAAACAGAAATAATGATAGTGATTGATCGTTTCTAGAAAAGTTAACCCTTCGAAGATGATACTGACATTAACACCATTTTTTAATATTGTTTTTCTATATCGTTATTGATCTCAGCACATTCTTAGAAAGATATTTAAATTAGATAAAAGTAAATTTATATATATATATATATATATATATATATAAATGTAACATAAATCTATGGTCAATTACAATATTTAATTAAATAAAATAGAAATATAAACACCACTTTAATTTGACTCGGATACATGCATCCATAAAGACTACAAAAGGCAAAAAGAGAAGGAAATGAGATACGAATATATGTCATAAGTATATATAGGTGACAAGGGCAAATTAAATAGGTTGGTATTTAAATGCAAAATCCTATGTTTGATAAAGAATGGTATGAAAAACAGGCAAAGTTAATTGCAATTCAAAGGTGAACAAAGCATTTCTTTGTCTACACTAATGGCATGTCTAAGTAAATTATTAGTCTTGTATCTATATGTCCACAAGTTATTAATTAGTCTTATACTATCAAAAACAAGTTAAGTTGCAAATCAAACATGAACAAAGCATTTGTGTTGTAACCTACGAAAAAATACCCTAACATACTGATACGAATAATGTGGCCTAAATTGATCGTTTACCAAATTACGGTGCTGGAAAAAAAAATTGCTCCTTTACCAACAAAATTAAGAACTGATACATCTTGTTTTTTGTCACTGAAGATAAACACGTGATCTTTGGCAAAACATAAAGGCCAACAAAACAAACTTGTCTCATCCCTGAATGATTCGAATGCCATCGTATGCGTGTCACAAAGTGGAATACAGCAATGAACAAATGCTATCCTCTTGAGAAAAGTGAATGCAGCAGCAGCAGCAGACTAGAGTGCTACAAATGCTTATCCTCTTGAGAAAAGTGAATGCAGCGGCAGCAGACCTGAGTGCTATATACAATTAGACACAGGGTCTATTAATTGAAATTGTCTTATTATTAAATATTTCGTTTTATATTAATTTTTTAAATTTTAATTAAATTTATATATATTATATTTAAGACAGATATATTTATTTGTGATTATAAATGTGTCACTTTTTCTTTTAGTCCATGTATTCTTCTATTTTTTCAATTTAACTTTTTATTTTTATTTTTAAGTCACTCTTGATCAAGAAAACATTGTTGACATAAAACTATTAACATAAAATTATGTTAACATGTGATAACATCATATTTTACTAATATAACGTCGCATTTTAACGTTTTTTTAACAAATATCGACTGTAAGAGTAAAAATGAAATGTTTGAAAAGGTTAATTGCATACTAACTATTTTTTTTCCTATAAGTAATCTTTTTTGGGATCAATTGTATATCATTGAGATACGATATTAAATATGGGTACCTTTTCACAAAACCTAACCCTTGTTAGTCAAACCACACATAAGAGAGGATGGATTTAAACCAGTCAGCACCGTAAGTATATAGTGAAGAAGGCTGATAACACACTCTATTATTGTTAGTACGTACGTATTTCCTTTTTTGTTTAGTTTTTGAATTTAATTAATTAAAATATATATGCTAACAACATTAAATTTTAAATTTACGTCTAATTATATATTGTGATGTATAATAAATTGTCAACCTTTAAAAATTATAAAAGAAATATTAATTTTGATAAACAACTTTTGAAAAGTACCCAATAATGCTAGTATAAATAGGGGCATGACTCCCCATGCATCACAGTGCAATTTAGCTGAAGCAAAGCAATGGCTACTTCAAAGTTGAAAACCCAGAATGTGGTTGTATCTCTCTCCCTAACCTTAACCTTGGTACTGGTGCTACTGACCAGCAAGGCAAACTCAGCGGAAACTGTTTCTTTCAGCTGGAACAAGTTCGTGCCGAAGCAACCAAACATGATCCTCCAAGGAGACGCTATTGTGACCTCCTCGGGAAAGTTACAACTCAATAAGGTTGACGAAAACGGCACCCCAAAACCCTCGTCTCTTGGTCGCGCCCTCTACTCCACCCCCATCCACATTTGGGACAAAGAAACCGGTAGCGTTGCCAGCTTCGCCGCTTCCTTCAACTTCACCTTCTATGCCCCTGACACAAAAAGGCTTGCAGATGGGCTTGCCTTCTTTCTCGCACCAATTGACACTAAGCCACAAACACATGCAGGTTATCTTGGTCTTTTCAACGAAAACGAGTCTGGTGATCAAGTCGTCGCTGTTGAGTTTGACACTTTCCGGAACTCTTGGGATCCACCAAATCCACACATCGGAATTAACGTCAATTCTATCAGATCCATCAAAACGACGTCTTGGGATTTGGCCAACAATAAAGTAGCCAAGGTTCTCATTACCTATGATGCCTCCACCAGCCTCTTGGTTGCTTCTTTGGTCTACCCTTCACAGAGAACCAGCAATATCCTCTCCGATGTGGTCGATTTGAAGACTTCTCTTCCCGAGTGGGTGAGGATAGGGTTCTCTGCTGCCACGGGACTCGACATACCTGGGGAATCGCATGACGTGCTTTCTTGGTCTTTTGCTTCCAATTTGCCACACGCTAGCAGTAACATTGATCCTTTGGATCTTACAAGCTTTGTGTTGCATGAGGCCATCTAAATGTGACAGATCGAAGGAAGAAAGTGTAATAAGACGACTCTCACTACTCGATCGCTAGTGATTGTCATTGTTATATATAATAATGTTATCTTTCACAACTTATCGTAATGCATGTGAAACTATAACACATTAATCCTACTTGTCATATGATAACACTCTCCCCATTTAAAACTCTTGTCAATTTAAAGATATAAGATTCTTTAAATGATTAAAAAAAATATATTATAAATTCAATCACTCCTACTAATAAATTATTAATTAATATTTATTGATTAAAAAAATACTTATACTAATTTAGTCTGAATAGAATAATTAGATTCTAGAAAGTTATAAATAACAATTATTAATTTTAGAAAATCATATCTGAAATGTGAAACCAATGACTTTACTAGTTGTTACTGTTATGAAAGTAACGCAGAGCAAACAAGAACAGCAGCAACAGATGAATAATATGTCATACGTAGAATTAGCAGTAAAATGAAAGAGAGAAAGAAAAGAAAGAACACACAAAATTTTACGTGGTTCACCCTTGTGTAGGCTACATCCCTGAGAGGGGTAGAGAGATTTTATTACTGATGCAATTCAAAGGAAAGTACTATCCAATACAAAACAACCTTTCCTTATATAAGAAAGGATTAGAAAAAAAAATAACAGAATTAACTGCCATATGAATTTTAGTTATAACCCAACAATTCACCACCTTGAACTAACATCTTATAAAACACAAACTGCACCCTCCAAATACACATTGAACTTAACTCCAACAATCAACATTGAGCAAGCTTAAATAGTGATCAAACTTGCTCTTTGGAACTGACTTTGTGAACATATCAGCAGGATTGTGCAAAGTACTGATCTTATGAACTTTAATTCTTTTTTCTGACCGGATGAAGTGATATTTAACATCTATATGCTTGGTTCTATCATGATGAACCTGAATCCTTGGCCAAACATATAACACTAAGGCTATCATAGTAGATGTTAGCATATTCTTGATTAATTCTTAGATCATTTATAAGACCTCTCAGCCAAATCTCTTCCTTTGTTGCTTCAGTAAGAGCCATATATTCAGCCTGAGTAGTTAAGAGGGCAACAAAATGTTGAAGTGTTGTCTTCCAACTCACCAAACAGCCACCAAGAGTGTAAGCATACCTAATTAGGGACCTTCTCTTGATAAGATTAGCAGCAAAGTCAATATTAGAATAGCCAATGAGACATCAATCCGAGTTAGATCCATAGATCAAACCTACATTTGTAGTCCCTTTAAGATATCTGAAAATCCTCTTTACAGCCTTCCAATGTTCCTTCTGAGGTTGGTTTAAGAACCTACTAACCATGCTAACAGCATAATCAAGGTCAGGTTTGGTGCACACCATGGCATACATGAGACTGCCAACAACACTTGAGTATGGAACCTTTGACATATAGTCTTGATCAGCCTGAGTTTGAACATTTATTATAGCATACAACTTCTCTCTTTCCAAAAGGGGAGTACTGATAGGTTTAGAATTAGCCATTCCAAACCTCACAAGTATCTTCTGAATGTAATCCTTTTGAGACAAAAATAACCTTTTCTGAGTTTTGTACCTAAAGATTTCCATTCCTAAGATTTTCTTTACAGACCCTAGATCTTTCATATAAAACTCACCACTCAAGTTGTATATCACACATGCTTTTAGTTGTAATAAGCATGTCATCTACATAGAGTAAAAGATAGATAATTGATCCATCCTCCACCTTGTTATGATAAACACAACAATCATAGGGACTTCTCTTGAATCCTTAGCTGGTGATAAAGCTGTCAAACCTCATGTACCATTGCCTTGGAGATTGTTTTAATCCATACAATGACCTCTGTAGTTGACAAACATACATTTCTTTTCTTTGAACTTCAAATCCTTCAGGTTGTTTCATTAGAATATTTTCTTCTAATCTTCCATGGAGAAAAGCAGTCTTGACATCAAGTTGTTCAAGTTCCAAAACTTGGTTTTCCATTATAGCAAGCAAAACCCTGATGGATGTATGTCTAACAATAGGTGAAAAGATTTCGTTGAAATCTACTCCTTATTTCTGGCTGAATCCTTTGGCAACTAACCTAGCCTTGTATCTTATCCGTTCCTTTTCTGAAAGACCAGGTTTCCTTTTGAATATCCACTTGCAACCTACCACATGTATTCCTTTAGGTAATTCAACAAGTTTCCAAGTTTGATTCTTATATAGAGATTCCATTTCCTCTTTCGTAGCTAACAACCAATTTTCAACTTCAGGATGATTAATAGCTTCCTTGTAGGTGGCAGGTTCATTTGAATCTATTTCTTTAGCTGCATGTAATGCATAGGTAGCCATGTCTTCAAAACCATATCTCTGAGGAGGCTTGATGACCCTCTTAGGTCTCTGACTGATTCCAGGATTGATTTGAGTAGAATCAGGTTCAACATTTTGATAAAACTCATTTACACTGGAATCTTCTGATTGCTCACCTTCTTGAAGAAGCACGGGAGATGTATCTGTATGACTTCCTTTTTATGAGTCTTTGGTTATAGATTCTACATTTTCTTCTTGGGGAGAGTGACAACTCTGTGTTTTAGTAATTGGAACCTCAAGTTTTGGATGAAACATATGTGATTCATCAAAAATTACATCTCTGCTAAGAAGAACTTTCCTTTCAAAAGGTGACCAGATCCTATAACCTTTCACCCCATCACCATAAGCCATTAACAGACCCTTTCTTGATTTAGGTACCAACTTTCCTTCATTGACATGATAATTTGCATTACAGCCAAATACTCTTAGGTTTGAGTAGTTTGTTGTTTTGTCATTCCTGATTTCAATAGGAGTTTTTAAGTCCTATAGGAGTAGAGGGTGTTCTATTGATCAGAAAATAAGTTGTATTGATAGCTTCTCCCCAAAAACTTCTATTGAGACCAACATTAGATAATAGGCATCTTGTTCTTTCTAGAAGTTTTTTGTTCATTCGTTCAACAACTTCATTTTGTTGAAGAGTGTTCCTAACAGTAAATTGTCTAGCAATTCCTTCATCCTTGCAGAATTTATTAAATTTCGTTGAGCAAAACTCTAGGTCATTATCAATCCCAAGTCTTTTAACTTTCCTTTCAGTTTGTTTTTCAATCAGTGTCTTCCATTCTTTGAAGCATTTGAAAGCTTGACTCTTCTGACTCATGATGTAGATCCATGTCATTCTTGAGTAGTCATCAATTATGGAAAAGAAATACCTTCCACCACCTAGTGAAGGTACTGTTGCAGGTCCTAACAGTCAGCATGAATGTAATCAAGAGTTCCTTTGGTGGTGTGAATTGCTTTAGGAAATTTAATCCTATGTTGCTTGCCAAAAATACAATGTTCACAGAATTTAAGTTCATCCAATTTTTGATTTCTCAATAGATGTTGTTTTTGAAGTATCATCATACGTTTTTCACTCATATGACCAAGCCTCATGTGCCACAATTGAGTTAAGTCAGGTATGCTCTTATTGAATTTTGATGCAACAACTACTAGACCATCATCAATATATGTTGTACCTTGAAGTATATAGAGATTACCCCTCTTTATACCCTTCATCACCATTGTAGAGCCTTTCTGAATTTTCATGACCCCATTTTTAGTATTGCATTTGAACCCCTTTTCCATCCGTAATACCTATAGAGAGTAGATTCTTCTTCAGCTCTGGAACAATGGTGCAAAAGTTGGCCCCTATCCATTGCATGCTACGCCTGCAACCTAGACCCTACGCTGCACATTGTTTTGCCAGTTTGGAGTTTGGACGGTGAAATGTTTCTGTTTCACAATGTTTCGCCAATTTGGCAAGCGAAACATTCCTGTTTCGCCAGTACGGATGGCGAAATCCGTAGCACATGTCATCCTATTGATATTTCAATCCTGGCAAAGACGAAATGCGTGTAGAAACCAATCCCCCAAAAATAACTTTTAAAACAGACCCTATTAGATAATAAATTTCTAAATAAAATCCTGATGTCAATTTACCCATACATGCGGGTTAGCCTATCTGAACCGGCATATCCCCTTTTTCGATAAATTATTTGGTAAATTCATTTTGACATCTTTATGAATATTCCAATATTTAATCACGACAACTAAACGCACAATACTTTTAGTCCATTTACAAAAGAGACTTTACATGCTGCCACAATAATTTTGAAAGTTTTGATACGTTACTTTTTTAATCAATTATATGTCATTTTTTATCAACTATTTTTTTCAAATTAATCCTTCACTATTATTTTTAAATTTTTAAAATTTTAATTTTTTAAAATTAAAAAATATGAAGATAGCTTAAAGTCTAAATCCTAAAATCTTTTTAATATAAACATCTTTAAAATTAAAGAAAAGAACAAAGAAGAGTACTCATCTGAATATTCCGGTATTATATTTTTTTAAAATGTTAAAATAACTAAAAATATTTTAGTATTCAAATTTCTAAAATTATCTTTAATCATATTTCTTAATTTAAAAAATAATAACCAAGAATTAATTTTTTAAAAAATGACATATAATTCAAATTGATTAAAAAACTAACAATATCAAAATCCCTTAAATTATCAAAGCCACTGTAGAAACACTCTTTACAGAGTTGATGATATGAAGATGCCCAATCATTCTCACCTTGTTATGTTTTTTGTCACATAAAGTTAAAAAAAAAAATGAAAGCGTTGCCTTACTTTAAAACTAAAGTATGCCATAAGTATGATATTTAATCATATATTTGTTAACCCAGACGCACCGAGGGCGATATTCTTCTTCGCAAGCCAACAAAGGAAAAATTTGACAGGTCAATTTCGCCAACCATGGAAAGTGAAAATATCAATTAGGAAATGGAAAGTGGTTGGTAGTGGTGGCATGTTTTTAAAATTAAAACGACACCTCACTTAGGCAATATCTTCGAATTACGACATCTCGGACCACTTGATAAATCACACGAGAATCTTCCAGGTTATTACCAAGCTAACATGAGCAAGGGAATAATCGGAGACAACTCAGAAGATGCCCCAGCCGCCAATAAATAAAGCAAGAAATCACGAATATTCCACGACTTTTTACTAAAATGTTAGACTTATCCGTCGTGAATTAGGAAAAAAATGTATAAAAAAATTAAGATGCCACTTTTTTTTTTCAATTTTATTTTAGTTTTGTGAATGGTTTTGGAAAGTCTGATGTGAGTTTTAGAGTTTTTTATTAACACAAAATATCTTTAAGGATATTTTAACCAACCAGGCCACGGTTGTTTACTATGTTTGATGTTTGATGTAATAGTATTTTTTTTAATCACTTTAATTATAAGATGCTTCTACCGGAAAATGAGTTTATGATGGAGTGTCTGCTGAATCAGAATCGTGAGTTTGTGTTCAACCAAAATTGTTATCGTTCATTCGTGTGCACAACTGATATTTTAGCATTCTGGTAATTTTGGTTGGTGTGATTGTTTACATTTGGTAAATTTGTGCAAATCCTTGTTGACATTATATGATCTCATAGTTGGACAGAGGCTGTGTTTGAGATGTTCACTGAGGTTAAGAGGTTAAAGTGATGTTGTGTGAACCAACCAACCTATATTATTTTGTTTTAAATTTAGCCATGTTCAGACGCATACGAAATCATTATATTATATTGATCAACTTCATATCCGTCAGATATACACCTTCAACATCTAACTATCTTTATTTCTCACGCACGTGCAAGACCTAATCCTAATTATTATTAACAATTCCCAGTGTGTTTGATTTACCGTACGCAGCCTTGTCTTAAAAAAACGACGCAGAGGCCATAATGCATTCGAAAAAAAGTGAATCCGCTTGATGCAATACCAATATTCACATTATAAATTCAATAAATTTTTAAAAAACTTGCCATCGTCTAAAAGAACTAATAATACAACACGACTTTACTATTCTGAATGAATAGTTGTGGAAGCATTGTCTAAATGTAAAATTAACTTTTCCCCTTAGTGCTTCTGCAACTCTTTTACGGATTCTTATAAGAGGAATATGCTTTTCCGAAAGAAACAAAAAAAAAACACTTCTATTTATTAAGTTCAAGACGAAGTAATTATTTTCCAAAAATTAAAATTAAAACATCTCTTTTCAGACCAAAAAGTCACAGAGGGAGGCCATATTGCTAAACGAATTTGCGACAACCCCGATCCATCGCATATACTTCGTCCAAATTCCAAACAAACTATATATCGTCGTCTACCACAAAACTCAAAAAGACCTGGATTCGGCTTACTCCAATTTGTAATTTTAACCGGAAACACAATTTATATCGATTCACAAGACAAAGTGCTTATTTGATTTGATTTGATTGGGAAATTTTTGATACATTTTTACTGTCACAGATGCATTCACAATTGACTATTAATCTAAAATTGATATTGATTTCGGATTGAAATTTGAAAAGTTTCTTTGATTTTATAATAAAATATCTAAGCATAATTCCCTTCCCTTCAAAATCAATTTTAGACTTTCATACAAACAACCGCAACTTGCAACACCACAATACCAGTCACTGTAACAAAGCAGATACGTTCAACCATGTAACGATACTGCATACACAAAACATAGTCACGGATCTAAAACACACACACACAAAAAGCACACCAACACGCGATATGACTCATTAATTAACACCATACACCACCATTCCCTTTCTTTATTCACCAACAACACTAGGGAACGAACATCAACAATAAACCTAATTAGAAGTACTATCAAGCAAACAGGCCTTCATTTCCATGGAAGAACATGTCAGGCGGCGTTGCCATCATAGGGTGGGGGATCTGCCAGGGCATGAAGAGAGGGTCCGGAATCTGCGGAATCTCGAAGGATTCGCCGCCGACCTCATCGGCGATCTCAATAATGGAGTTCAGAAACCTTAACCGGTCGGCGAGTTCCATGGTCTGTGCTCTGAGGATGTCGTTGGCGGCCTCCATCTCAACGTACGCTTCCTCCTTCACTTTTATGCTCGGCGCCAAACGCGCGTTCTCGCCTTCCAATCGGCTCACTTCGTCGGTTAGGTCTTCGAGCTGCTTCTGCTTCTTCATCCGCGATCGCCGGGCGGACTCGCGGTTCGACTCCATACGCTTCCTCTTCCTCTCGTACATCACCGGATCTCCTCCCTCCGACGATCCCGAACTCGCCGGGCGTTGAATCGAAGCCATTGGATTTGGGGGTTTCGTTAGGGTTAGGGAAATTAGGGTTTTGCAGATCTGATTAATTAGAAAAAGGGGGAAATGTTGGAGAAATTAGGGGATTGAGAGGGGGTTAGTTCATGAGAAGACGTAGAACCAGTAGAGGAAGACGACGGAAAAGGAGTGGAGGAGACGGATTCGTCGCATGGGGTTGCGAATCGTCATAGAAATTCTTCCTTAAACATTTGATTTCGTTAAGCCAGGAACCCTAGATTGAAGAGAGGATCTGAATTATGAAGACACAAAACGAAGAAGGGGGAAATCGGGGATTGAAAAAGAGAAATGAAGAAAAACAATACAGAAGGGGAAATTGGGGAATGATGTTGAGAAACAAAGGGGAAGGTGAAAAAAGGTTTATCGGGAGAAGGTTCTCTTAGAGTGTTTAGGTTGGATTTTATAGAGAAAAAAAAAAGTGAGGTTAGTGGGGGATGGAAAACGTGCTTGGGTGCATTGGACTGGGAATAATTAATTACACCTCGTCGTAGCTGGCGGCAACGTGACGACACCGAGACAGCTGTTTTCCTCACGCAACTCTACCCTTTCTACTCATCATTTCTTTTTTTTCTTCTTCTTCTTTATCCCAAGTAATTAAAAGGTAGCTTCTTAAATTACATATCTTGTATGACGAAGACTAGACTATGAAGATGAAACTTTTTTCGCATCTAATATAAATTTAAAAAAAAGTTAGAATCAATTATATCCGTCTGATTTACCAATAAAAAAATTAAATGGATGAGATTTTTTTATGGCAATCGAATGAATATGTAACAGGAGAGAAGGACAACAAAATCTTGCAGGTTGTTAAAGTTGACATAATCATAACTGAGCGATCTCCTACTGTCAAGTCCCTACAAATCCTAACGGATACGACTTGCCCCAATTGGTTGAACAAATCATACAGTTGGGCGTCCGTGACGTTCGGGTCGAGATCTCCAACGTATAGCGACGTCGTCACGAACTGATTTCTAACAGTACCACCACCGTTGCGAACGAGAATCGCATTATGAGGCGGAACGTGAACCTGGGCCATCTCAACCAAAACAACTACAACAACAACTTAAATTTCTATTTTTTTCCTAAAAAAATATCCCTAATTTTTCCTTGTGTTTTTTCTTCTTTTTGTTTGTTTCTCTTCCCCCTCCTCTTGTTATTGGACACAATAAAAACACTCTAGGAAGAACAGAAAACCTAACTTAGAACGATAATGATAACACGGTCTTTAGAGAAAATTTTAATTTTTTTAGAAAAAAGCGAGGAGAGGGAAGCGGGATGAATGCGTGGCGGATAGGGAGTGGCCGCCGGCGAAAACCACGCCGGTGCGTGAGGGAGAAGGGAATTTGAGAGAAAGAGAGAGAGCAATGGAAATAAGAGAGAACCCTTCTCTCCTGTTACATATTCATCCGGTTGTCTTGAAGAAATCTCGTCCATTTAATTTTTTTATTGTTAAATCAGACGGATACGATTGATTCTAACTTTTTTTCGGAACTTATATTGGATGCGAAAGGAGTTTCACCTTCACACCCTAGTCTTCGTCATCTTGTATACTCTTGATTAATTACGACACGTAAATTTCATTTCAAATATATGGTGTATTTTTAGATTATAAAACGTTTTTTTTATTAGCAAACAGTTATGCATTACTCAATAAAATTTAATTCAATTAATTAAATAAGATCCGTTAATTATTATAATTTTTTTCACATTATTTTGATTCTCACAAATAAAAATTAAAAAATATTAAAAGTGTGATTTTTAATATTATTGTTGTATTTTATCAATTTTTTAACACGAATTACTTTTCTATTATAAACAAATTAGATACGAAACACTCCTTATTCTCAATATTTTTTTTTTCATGTGTTTGTTGGAAAAACTCTCAGAATTAGCCAAGAAATTACTCTTTCAGTTATTGCATTTCTATTTGTATGTCATTTTTAAAGTTTAAAGTCATTAATTGTTTTTTTGTTAATTATACTCTTACCCATTAATTATTTTACACAATTTAAGTAAATAATTGAATCTTTCAAAGATAAAATAGTTACTTATTGGTCAGTAATTTGATGGATAGAAATATAAATAAAACTATAAGTGAAGAGAGAAACAAGTGTATTCGAAAAGTGAATTCGGAAGGGATATAATAAGAAAAGGATGTCATCTAAATAAAAAAAAAAAATAGTTTTCTTAATTTGCACAAACAAACCTTAATCGACGTATATTTAAAGACTGAGGAAGTATCAAACTATAGTATATATTTTTTTGTCAAACTTATAATTGGTTCGAGTGGCAGTGTATTTAAATTTCTTAAATAAAATCGGAAGTTCGTATCTTTTATATGAAAAAAAAAAACACTATCAAAGGTATTTAGTCGGATTCATTGATAGATATTAGTTATTAATAAAGTTGGTGATTAATGTCATGATAACCCAAAATTTTATATTTTCTTAATCTTGGTAATCTCTATCAATTTACTTTCTTTTATTTTATTATATGAGTTTAAATTTAATTATAGTTTAAAAAATATTACCAATGATTCAAATTAAATACATAAATAAAGATAAAATAGTAATTTGATAGGATAGAAAGTGAATTTTAATTTTTATTAATTATAAAAAAGTGTACAAAATACACATCTAAACAAAGAAAGAGAGTATAGAAACTCGTCAAAAAGATAGCATGGAAAGTGTCTAATTAAGAAAATAAAAATAAAGCATTTAGTCTTTAAATTAAATATTTAGAATAAAAAATAAATTAATATTATTTCCTTCAAATAATTTATGCACAAATTAATTGTATTTCCTCCCATTGTGGCTGACGTAACAAAGTTTAATATTATTGTGTCAATCTTATGTGTAGAGGTATATATACGTCAACAAACATTGCATAAATAAAAGTAAGATTTTACTAATTTGTTATAGTTGATTCGGTCAAACATATTATAATAACAACTATATTCTAAGCTGATTTTAACTGTCACAAATATGTTTTTTCCTAAGCCTCCATTTATAGCTTAATAAATAAATAAGCTTAAAATAATTTACATGAATTTGAAAAGTTACTTTGATAACTTTATTCAAGTAGTACTAAAAGGTAAGGGTGGGAGATGGGTTATGTTCATTAGCTTTAGTCCGTTTATAAGGATAAGTAAATTAGGCCAGGCCAGTCGTTGGAATTTGGGCTTATTTTTTAGTCAGCCCAACAACTAGAGCTGTGGGCTAGGGGCCTGGTAGGCCCGTTTTCATATCAGACTGGTAAGTAAGTTGCAAGTTGCAACGAACAAACATCACAGACACGGTTTCTTTTTCATTTCACAGATCAGAGAGGGAGGAGCGAGTTGAGCAGAGGAAGAACAAAGGAGAAGAGAAAAAATGGTGGGTAATGAAATAGTAGTACCAATGGACGACAAAGCGAAGAGGATGCGAGATCTGCTATCCAGTTTCTACTCCCTAGACCCTTCCATCTCCAACACCACCTCCAAACACGCTTCTCTCGACGACATCAATTCCACCTCCTTCGATCCCGATCAGTACATGAACATTCTGGTGAATTCTTCTTCCCCTCCTCTCTCAATTAATCACTCTCGTCGTTTTCGTCGTCGTCGTCGTCGTCGAAGATGAACTTCAATTTGGAGCATGAATGAATGAATGAATTATGCAGGCACACAAGTCCAATTTGGAAGGCCTTCTACAACGCCACGTTGCAATGGCTGCTGAAATCAAGAATCTCGACACCGACTTGCAAATGCTAGTTTACGAGAATTACAACAAGTTCATCAGTGCCACAGACACTATAAAGAGGTGCGTATGCTTATAAGTTATAGCCATTTCTCTCTTCTCTTGCTCTATCGTGTCTACATTGTTTGCATCTAATATTTGCTTCTCAAACAGGATGAAAAGTAACATTTCGGGGATGGAGACGAATATGGAGCAGCTTCTTGAGAAGGTAACCGTAGCGTACTGACTATATTGAAATGATTAGAATCAAAATGAAAATAGGATGAAAGGGACTTTGATAGGAATTCACATTTTTCTCCAATGCAGATAATGTCTGTGCAGTCGAGAAGTGACAGTGTCAACACTTCTCTATTTGACAAAAGGGAGCATATTGAGAAACTGCATCGGACTTGTAATCTTCTTCGTAAAGTTCAGGTATTAGAGCAATCATGCATGTTTCTTTATTCTGGCCCATCATCATTTCAATATTGTGTTCCCGCATTGGTGATATGAGTTGTGAGTCTTCTGTGGAAGTGGTATATGACTGACATACTTTTTACCTTTGTCGAAGAGTAGTTCATATATGATCTCCCCGATAGACTAGGCAAGTGCATCAAGTCGGAGGCCTATGCAGATGCAGTCAGGTTTTACATTGGAGCAATGCCAATTTTTAAGGTTGTGGTTGGCTTATATGGTTTCTGATTCCATCCCTTGATTACTTTTAAACACAACATACTAATCCAGGTCTCAGATGAAATATCTTGTTTTCCCCTCTCTTTACTAGGCATATGGAGATTCATCATTCCGGGAGTGTAAGCAAGCTTCTGAAGAAGCGATAGCTATTGTAGTAAAAAACTTGCAGGTATAGTTCTTTTACCTGCGTCAGATTTTTTGGACATGAACCATAAGCCAAAATGCAAGTAAGGGGACACTGTGGATTTCTTTATCTAATCCTTTTTTGAAATTATTTTGGGCATGTAAAATAAACTACGGCTTATTTAATTTTTTAAGTTGTTATTTTGCTGTATCCTACCTCCCCTGTAAAACAGCAATATCAGCTTACATGGTATGAGGCTGTTGGCAGATATCTAGATGCTATCTTTTTTAGTTACTGAATTCATAGTAAAATTGGATAGGATTAGCTCACCCTGTCCAGCATTTCTATTCTTTCAAACATGGGTAAAACTTTAAAAAGTTAATAGATCACTGTTAACATACATCTCTAATATTTTGCTGAATAATAGCTGATGCTCAATTGTTTTTAACAGAAGCTTGTTATCATGATTTGACATTTTTCTGTCTAACCAGGGGAAGCTATTTTCAGATTCTGAATCAATACAAGTGAGAGCTGATGCAGCAGTGCTTCTTAAGCAGTTGGATTTTCCGGTTTGTAATTCTTTTTTTTAAATAGAAGAGTGGCATTTTGCGTACTTGTTGAGATATGATGGGATTTTATCAGCTAGTAATTATTTTCTGAATGTTTAATATTGAAGAACCGGCCTTATGATGATTTTTTTTTGGCATTGCATGGAGAGCTTTTGGCATCCACCTTGTCCTCTTTCCCTCCCTTTAGAGAGAAATAACATTATATTTTCTTGGCTGTTATTAATAAATGTTATATGATGCTAGGTTTTCTATTTATTGGCAGGTGAACAATTTGAAGGCAAAGTTATTCGAAAAGTTAGAACAATCTATTTCAGACATTCAACTGAACCCTGAAGAAATAAATAAAGCTTCAGGGGAACATTCTGCTCATGAGGTAACTAGTGCTAGAGTAGTATCATTTTGTTTAATGTCCTCCTCTTTCACCCCTTGATATCTGGCTTAACATTTTACTATCGTATCTTGGTTACTTAATATGTTAATGATGAACAACATTGAAGTTATGCGTGTATCCTAGAGCACCAATTTAAGCGAGATGTAGATGTAGATGTTTCTGTGAAGCAATGTATAACACTGATCAGGACTGTATGATATGTGTTACGTACCAGAAATGCAGAAAACAGGAAACACAGAAAAATGGGTAGTAATAAGGGATGAAAGCTTTATTAATTCTAATCAGTTGAAAGCAAATACAGAAGAGGGAATAACAATCCCCAGATCTGACACAGAGCTAGGCTCCTAATAGGAAGCTAGAGTCTCCTATACATTCTAGAATATTCCTCCAATTTCCCAGCTGCCCCCTTTTTCCCCTCCCACTACATCCTTAAAACGAAGAAAAATCAGATCCTCTCTCTTTCATTCCTGGACACGTCATCCACTAGTAACAAACTAGCCACTATTTCCCTTTTTGCCCTTTCTGACATACACCTTCCAAACCTTGGGCCCATTTGACTCATGATGAATCAACTGCTCATGTGGCATTCCTGCAGCTGGCTGGGTCCTATCAATACCCCCTTCTTCTGTTGTGGCCTTGTCCTCAAGGCCAAACTTTGGAAATTGGCTTCTGATCATAATCTCATCTTCCCATGTTGCTTCCTCCACAGTTTTGCCCTTCCAATGAATTAGAACCTGTTTGACTTCTTCCCCTTGCTGTTTCACTTTCCTGGCTGCCAACACTGCCTCCGGTTCATACATCTCAATGTGTTCTTCCAACAGGTCCGGTAGTTCTTCTTTCTCCTCATATCTCCCAACAGCCTTCTTCAACAAAGACACATGGAAAACAGGGTGCACTCTGGACCCCTCTGGTAATTTTAGCCTGTATGCAACTGCTCCTATCTTCTCTATAATAGGGTATGGGCCATAATATCTAGCAGCTAACTTGGCATTAATTCTGGACACCACAGACTTTTGTCTATGTGCTCTAAGCTTGACAAACACCCATTCTCCACACACAAAACTCCTATCCACACGCCTTTTATCAGCTTGATTCCTCATTCTGTCTTGCGCTCTTAACAGTTGACTCTTCAACTGTCTCAGAGCCTCGTCCCTGTCCAGCAAATCCCTCTGCACAGCTTCCACTCTAGTTTCACCCTGCAGCCATCTGGTCAACACCGGTGGGGGCCTCCCATATACTATCTCGAAAGGTGTCTTCTCTGTGGCGGCGTGGAATGTGGTGTTAAACCAATACTCAGCCCAATGTACCCATGACATCCAAGTCTTAGGCTGGTCTGAAATGAAACACCTTAAATAGGTTTCTAGGCACCTATTTACTACCTCTGTCTGCCCATCAGATTCAGGGTGATATGCAGTACTCATTTTGAGCTTTGTCCCCTGCATTTTGAACAATTCCTTCCAAAAACTACTCATAAATATGGGGTCTCGATCACTCACTATAGACAGTGGTACTCCATGAAGCCTAATTATCTCTTTACAAAACACATCAGCAACGCTCCTTGCAGTATAAGGATGCCTAAGTGGTATAAAATGGGAATATTTAGATAACCTGTCTACCACTACCAGGATAGCTTCATACCCCTTTGATTTGGGCAAGCCTGTAATGAAGTCTATAGAGATATCCTCCCATACTTGTGCAGGAATTGGTAAAGGCTGGAGTAGACCCCCTGGGGATGATGCCATATATTTCTGCCTCTGACAGGTGTCACAGCCCTTCACAAACTCTTGAATGGTCCTTTTCATGCCCACCCAGTATACATTCGCGGCAAGCCTTCTGTAGGTTTTGTAAAACCCAGAGTGTCCTCCATGTGGGGAAGAATGAAATTCTTCTAACAGTGTAGGAATTAATTCAGACTTGTTTGAAATTACCAACCTGCCTTCATATAGTAATACACCCTGTCTATACTCATATCCAGGCCACAGAGTGGGATCTTCCTGCACTTCCTTCGTTATTCTCTGTAACTTCTCATCTTGCTTATTTTCTGCCCGCACTTGTTCTTCTTGCATCCATTTCACATAAGAATTAATAGTGTTTAACTCCAGCCCCTTGTTAATTCTGGACAGCGCGTCTGCCCCCCTGTTCAATCTCCCTTGTTTATACACAATCTCAAAATCATACCCCAACAACTTGGAAGCCCAGTTTTGCTGATCAGCATTAACCACCCTCTGTTGCAACAGTTGTTTCAGACTCTTTTGGTCAGTGGATACTACAAACTTCCTCCCCAAAAGATAGGGTCTCCAGTGTTGTATGGCTAGCACAACCGCCATCAACTCCTTTTCATAAGTAGATTTAACCAAATTCCGTGTTCCCAGGGCCTTGCTAAAATAGGCTATGGGTCTCTTTGCATCAGTATCGCTCCTACACCTCCTCCCGACGCATCACATTCAATCACAAAATTTTTAGAAAAATCAGGCAGAGCAAGAACAGGTGCTGTAGTGAGTTTTTCCTTCAAAGCTTCAAAAGATTGTTGAGCTTCCTCTCCCCATTTAAAATTGTCCTTCTTGGTAAGCTCAGTTAGCGGTCTCGCAACTTTCCCATAATCTTTTATGAATCTTCTATAGTATCCTGTGAGGCCCAAGAATCCTCTAACCCCCTTGACATTCTTAGGCTGTGGCCACTTAATCACACTGGCCACTTTACTAGGGTCTACAGCAACTCCCTCTTCTGTTATTAAATGCCCCAAATACTCTACTGCCCTTTGAGCAAAGTGACACTTCTTTCTATTGGCGACTAGACTGTGGGAGGACAGTAGACTCAACACCTCTTCCAAGTGCAACAAATGAGTTTTCCAATCCTTACTGTAGACGAGTATATCATCAAAAAAAACCAAAACATGTTTTCTCAATAGGGGCCGAAAAACATGGTTCATCAGACTTTGGAAAGTTGAAGGGGCATTCATGAGTCCAAAGGGCATCACAAGAAACTCATAATGTCCCTCATGCGTCCTAAATGCTGTCTTATGGACATCAGATTCCTTTACTCTAACTTGGTGGTAACCAGACTTTAAATCCAGTTTGGAATAAAACTTAGCTCCATTCAACTCATCTAATAGCTCCTCGATAACCGGAATGGGAAATTTGTTACGTACCAGAAATGCAGAAAACAGGAAACACAGAAAAATGGGTAGTAATAAGGAATGAAAGCTTTATTAATTCTAATAAGTTGAAAGCAAATACAAAAGAGGGAATAACAATCCTCAGATCTGACACAGAGCTAGGCTCCTAATAGGAAGCTAGAGCCTCCTATACATTCTAGAATATTCCTCCAATTTCCCAGCTGCCCCCTTTTTCCCCTCCCACTTCATCCTTAAAACGAAGAAAAATCAGATCCTCTCTCTTTCATTCCTGGACACGTCATCCACTAGTAACAAACTAGCCACTATTTCCCTTTTTGCCCTTTCTGACATACACCTTCCAAACCTTGGGCCCATTTGACTCATGATGAATCAACTGCTCATGTGGCATTCCTGCAGCTGGCTGGGTCCTATCAATATGCCTAAAAATGTTGCAGAAGATGGACAACATTTGAGGAAATGAATTTATATAAGTAGTTCTAAAATGTTGATATTCATGTGCTGGAAAAGGATGTTGATGAGCTGGCCAATAACAGGAAATGAAAAAGAAAGTAGTGCTTAAACTGATGATTGCTTCAATGTCCATGAATTATTGTATCAAATAATCTGCCAAGAGAATTGATGAATGGAATATTACTACTGTTCCGATCCAATTCAATTTTATTTTCTTCTATTTAGCCTAATTTACTTCCATTAGTATGTATGTTTTCTCCTGTAACTGCAGTTACAAGACTGATGAATTAGAGTCTATTGTTGCTCTCATTTCCTAATGTAGGCAGCTATACATGAATTTGTGGAGGCAGTTCGTGCATTTCGAGTAATATTTCCTGATTCTGAAGAACAGTTGGTTAAACTTGCTCAAGATTTGGTTACCAAGTTTGTATCATTATTTACCGTAGGAAACATTTTTATTTACAGTAAATTAAATTCGTATAACATGCACACTTTTTAATGTTTGCTAGGAACTTTGTAATTACCGAGGAATATGTAAAGACACGGATTTCCCCAGAAGAACTACTTGGTGTTCTTCGTAAGTTGTATGACCACTAGTAATTTAGTATTTTTTTTTTGTGTTATATTTGTAATTTCTGGGCATATGCTTGATTTCTAAAGCTAGATGGCTTTTTACTTTGAGTCCACATTAGACATAAGAGCTAATGACCTTTTGACTCATATGCCTGTTATACGATATTTAATTTTTTTGAACAAAATAGCATGTTTTTTGGTCCAATTTCATTTTTTATATGCATGGATTTTTTTTCTCTCTCTGGGCAATCCAATTCTATTTCTCATAGGCATGAGGATGTGTTTAGAAGAGCTTATCAATATGATGTGACATAAGCACTTGTATAAGTGTTTGGGAGAACTTATGAAAATAGTTTGTGATATGTCCATAAGTTGTTTTCAGCTTATTTCAATAAGCTTTCCAGGATAACTTATGAAAATAAAATTATATGAAAACAATTTACGATATTTCTTCTTCAATTCTAGAAACAACTTATACATTAATGCTTACTTGATAAGCATTTAATTAAGTTGTTTATCCAAACCCATCCTAAATATATTGAAATGGTCTATAAATAACCCATCCTCCCCTCTTTGAAACTTTGAAACAAGGGCGCTTCCGGTTCTGTCGGTGCTTGAAACAATTTTGTCTTCTCCATATTACTATATCTCGAGAGTCAATAATTTTATCTATTTTTCTTTTACCATTTATCCATGTGGAAATTTTCAATATATCTGTGTGTCCAAGCCATTTTTTCTTCTCTTAAACTTGTCACTTTTCCATAAGTATATTATTTTAATTGTTAAACCAGTATTCCCTCTTCCTAACCTTACATTTCTTTAATGTTGTAATCACAGGAGCTATCTGGAATGACGTGCTCCTGATAGATGAAGTCTTACAGGAAGCAGCTCTCTCTAACCATTCTCTTGAGGTTATCCATTAATCTTGTTGGCTCAAATGTGATTGACCTAAACTGTAGCTATTCAATGCTCCCTTTCCCCTATTTTCAGAATGTAATAATTACGAAGTTAATGTTTTAAGAATTAATTTCAATCAACTAACCCTAAATATTTCCAGGCTGCAAAGGTTGCTGTCACGTCGTTTGTTAGAAGTACATTTTCTCATCTTCTGCAAGACATCTCAGGTTAGTTCTTTCACAGTTTGACTTGTATTCAGAAGGCTTCTGATATTAGGTTTCAGCTTAATATTCAAATATTTATGCTACCACAAAATAGGAGAATCAAAAAATTAAAAATCTTTGTTGATTTGCACCAATGTGGCTGGTTGTTTTTTTTTATAAAAATGATCAGAAGCGTAGAATGCTATAAATTATGTTGTTTCCGATTATCACTTTTCAAAATAGCTCTATTATATATTTACATGGTTTTAGCTACGGGAAAATTTTTAGAAAGTTGTTTGCATAACTGTGCTGAGTTAGCATCTGTTTGGTAGATTCCCTCTTACAAATCCTGAAAAAGGATGGAGCAGAACAGTGCACTCTTGATGTTGTTCTTGATGCAAGTACAAAAGCAGTTCTCCAAGGAGGACTGAATGTGTTGCTGGTAAGCATGTTTGTATGCTTAGATTCATCTATACAAGGTTATATGCAATTATGTGTGCATGTATTGCTATTGTTAAGATTTTCTGTTATTTGTGTTTTTTGTCATTTCATTTACATTTAATCTCTCTCCTTCAGGACTTCCGCAAAGTTTTAGATGATGACTCTGGGATCCTAGTTAGATTAAGAGAGTTAATTACTGATTGGGTTCAAGAAGGACTTCAAGACTTTTTTAGGCAACTTGAGGATCAGTTCCTTCTGTTTTCGGGAAGAAATAATTCATCTATTCAAGTACACGCTTTGGCAGAGGGAGCTCAAGGTTATAAAGCTTTTGCTGGCCTTGTCCTAGTGCTGGCACAATTGTCTGTTTTCATTGAACAAACTGTCATCCCAAAAGTCACTGAGGCAAGGGTTCATTTGATAGAGTTTGACTCCTGAAATTTCAATTTCTGTTGTTAATTTCTCTTCCATATCCAATGGGAATACCTTAAACTTTTCCTTGGAATCTTCAGGAAATAGCTGCTTCCTTTTCTGGTGGTAGTGTTAGAGGCTATGAATCTGGGCCTGCCTTTGTTCCTGGAGAAATATGTCGAAAATTTCGGTCAGCTGGTGAAAAATTCTTGCACCTGGTATATTTTTAAGTTCATATTTTCTTTTCAATGGAACTGCAACTCGTATGACACTCTGTATATTGTTGTCCTTGTCTGTATGTCGCTCCCTCATTCTTATTCATCTATTCCTTAGTTAATGCCTAAAGCCTGCTTGGTGTTTTAGCTTGATTTTAATATTTTCCCAGAGAATATTTGTGCTTCCAAGGAAAAGAGGGGTTTCAATTTGATTGGCCATTTTGACCTTTAGACAGTGCCTGTTTGTGTGTGAAGTACAATCCCATTTAAAACATGTGAATGATGTTGGACAAAATTTCAGTCATTGAATGGTGTAGTTGTTACACTATGGATTGTCGGTTTTCTCTCATGAACTGACTAGTTTGTATGCCTGTTTAGTTTTACACTGTCTGGTTGATTTTACCTGGAGCAATTTGTTGAGATTTTGGAGAATGTTGGCATACTGTGAGTTTTGAGCAGTTCTTGTTGATTTCTTCAATGGCTTGCTTTTATGGGAACAAGTGGTGGAAGACTTTATGTTCCTATGGGTTTTTTGAGAATATTATGTAGTCGTTTGAGTTTATTTGGGATGGATAGTTCATATGGCTTTGCTTTGATGTTCTGGGATGGTTTCTTTTGAGGGACTCTTGTCTGATTCGCAAACGAACTAGCAAGCTTTACTTTGCATTGTAGTGCCCTTTCTTGAGTGCTTTGGTTTTGGAGGATATTTAATCTCCATTTATCCATACCTGTTCTGTCCTTAGTCCTCTATTTTTGTTTTCATTATTTAAGAAATATCTTCTGGTTAAGCAGCATTTACATATATACTGTTTGATTCTTTTCAGTACGTTAATATGAGAACTCAGAGGGTATCACTTCTCCTGAAGAAGAGGTTTACCACCCCTAATTGGGTTAAGGTCAGTCTGTTATATACCATTTTTTCAAACGTATAAGACTGGTGGTTGGTTATCTTTGAAAGAGCTTGAATCTGAAGTTTTTCCTTTGCTTTACACAGCATAAGGAGCCAAGAGATGTTCATATGTTTGTTGATCTATTTCTTCAAGAGGTTGGTGTATTCAATCATTCTTTTCTGTGTCTTTTCAGTTGCATGAATGGTTTAAGCATTGTGATTGAATATTAGTCTTACTAAATTTTGCTTACCTAGAATATAATTATTCATATTTGATGAAAATATATGTTAATTGATTAAAGCAACAACAACAATAAAAACCTTATCCCACTAAGTGGGGTTGTGTTGACTATATGAATCACCTGACACCATTTAGATCTGTTAAAAGCCAAATTTTAAATGAAGCAAACTGGAGGATAATTTTAATTTCCTTTATTTTTTTTCCAGCTTGAAGTTATAGTTAACGAAGTGAAGCAGACTTTGCCTCAAGGTAGACGTAAGCACCACAGGACTGATAGTAATGGAAGTAGTGTTTCATCAAGGAGTAATCCCTTGCGGGAGGAGAAACTGGGTAGGTCAAATACTCAAAGGGCAAGGAGCCAGCTTTTCGAAACGCATCTAGCAAAATTGTTTAAGCAGAAAGTTGAAATTTTCACAAAAGTAGAATATACACAGGTATTGTGTGATTATTATATTGGTGATTTGAATTTAAATAATTCGTTGGGAGCCATGATATCGTTTCCTTACAAATCGCAGGAGTCTGTTGTTACAACTATAGTTAAATTGGGCCTTAAAAGTTTACAAGAATTTGTCCGACTCCAGACTTTTAACCGAAGTGGATTCCAGCAAATTCAATTGGATATCCAGTTCCTAAGAATCCCTTTAAGGGAAATAGTTGAAGATGAAGCTGCAATCGACTTCTTGCTAGATGAGGTTGGAAAAATTCTCCTAAGTATATAATTCTTCATAGAGATGCCATGCATTTTTTCCAATGAGAATTACCTTTAGTTTTGCTGTTATTTTTTTCCTGTTCTAAACTCATGCGTGGGTTATAGCTTCTTAAATCTTATGTATCTATCGTGCATATTTTATTTTTTGTATGTTTTGGGCATAGGTGATTGTTGCTACTGCAGAACGGTGTCTAGATCCGATTCCATTGGAGCCTCCCATATTGGACAAACTTATACGAGCAAAGTTGGCTAAAACCGAGGAGCTAAACACAATTTCTTCATAAACATTCTTTTTGGAAGCAAAGGATATATATAAAACGTGTTTCCCATCTCGTAGAATTTGTTATGGTTTTGGCCGTTGAAAAGTAACTTGGTTCATTTTCTGTTCATTTTGTAAATCTCGTAAGTTATAGTAGCATTTGTCATATTGCAATGCTGTTATTTGTGGAAACATTGAAACATGAGAAAGTTATATCCATTTTTGACTCGAGAGCTGAGTTATATCCATGTGAATATGTGATAATTCCAGGACCAGCTCACGCGGTACATAACTGTTCAAAAGGGTAAGCCGATATTAGTGAAAGTCAGATCTTTAATATTGAGCAAAAGTTGCTCGTTTTTTTAAAAAAAAAATTTCACTAGAGATGCTTAGGAACATCTATATTGGTGAAAATAACCTAAGTTGCATAAGTTTTTATTTTATAATTTTTTGAGGCATACCATGGCACGTTTATTTATTTTATATAATTTAAGCAACTTTCTTTTCAATACTACGACTCTACAAAATTCACTAAGTGTGACTCCAAGACTACCAAATATTTTAAATTTGAAATATTCGTTTCTCAATATTTTAAATATATTCAAACAAAGTAGTAATATTCTAATATTTTAAATTTGAAAAATATTCTTTTTACTTTCTATCAATTTAATTAATGATAACAAATAATAAATAATATTTTGATCAAAATAAATTTAAAGTCAAACCATATGAATTTATACTCAAAGGTGAAAACATCATGCTCAAATTACAATTTTATGTAAATAAAATTAAAAGTCAGCAATAAAATAAAAATAACAATTCATTTTGAAAAACAAAAAAAATAGTATTTACTATTTCCAATCAAGTTTAAATTTAAACTAACTTCAATAATACAAAATTAATTAACATTAAATTAGAACAATTTGGTCAAATGTATAACATAATAGTGTATTATGGTATATATCACATTTATTCAAATTTTAAGATACAAATCACCTTTTTATTGTGTTAGTGCATTAGTTGTTGAATAATCATGTGATTTACGAAAGAAAAAAGAGTAAAAAAAACACGGCTGTATTTTTTCTCTTCCTCTTGATCTTGGGTGATGTTACTATGTTAGTAAGTCACATGCCACACAAGCGAAACAGGAACAACGTTGAGATGACATGGAACTAAATACAGATTCGCCCGGCTGCCCGGAAAGACAATTTAACCTATCTTTTTTTGTTTTTTGGAAACAAACAAATTTAACCTATCAAAATACGAGAGTAAAATATAACGGAAAATATTGAAGATAATATATACCCTATTTTTTACGCGAATAAAGAAAGAAATAGATAAAAAAATTGAAAAAAAATCATATCAAATGACATTAAAAAATAAATAATAAAATAGAAAAAAATAGATATGTCATATAACAAAAAAATTTAGAATTTTGTATGGACTTATCGTTGAAAGAAATTAAATATCATTTTCATTTTTTTTATTATATGTTAATAATCATGGAAAGAACAACTGAAATAAAGTAAAATACTAAATTATATCAATATTTTTTTTTTGTGAATGATTATAAATATAATATAGATTACATCAATTAAGTACACGGAATTATAAAAAGTGGTCCCAAAAAAATTACTCTAAAATATAAGTACGCAACTTTGAAAAATATTACTTTTTCACGATAATTTGTTATTTTTTTTAAAAAATAATTATTCTTTGAAAACAAATCAAAACAAACAAGACTTAGGAGTGTATTGGTCATTTCGAGTATAAGATCCCAGAGGAGCACCCAATCCGAAATCTCGAAATCTTATTAGCTGCCCCAAACGCCAGATTTTTGTAACCTTTGCAGTCTTTGGCAATTTTTACTTTTCTAGCATAGTTAAACGTATTTTGACAAAATAATATTTATAAAATCCTTAAAATATAAGTCCCTTGAAATTGATCCAGCTCCCTCCCCTCCCTCCCCGGCTCCGTGGCGGAGATATACCGCAAAAGAAGTGCAAGACCTAATAAATCCACTTGCACCAGATCCATGGCAACACAAAAGGTCAGTGATTAAATTTCTCGCCGTTTTTGGATTCATTCATTCCTTACCCCCTAAACCCCTTTTCTCGAGAACAGTGCTGAATTTCACAGCGTAAATAAATATAACGCCTTTCGGTTTCAGATTCTGTCCTCATTCTTCATGCGCCTTTGAAGTGCAACCCCCCTCCTTTCAGCTGCTGCAACCTCAACCGTTTTCGAGGTCCTTCTTTCGTTTTTTCACTTACTTTTCTTTGTTTTATTCACTTAACTGTTGCTCGCTTTGTTTTATGATTATTATTCCTCCAAAGCGTCGTCGTCTTGCAACTTGCAAATTGCCAGTAACATTTTAATCTTAGCTTCCACTGATTGTTCAATTCGGAACTGACCTATCCTCGTTTAGGTTTTCCCTCATTCAATTAATTAATAACTCTCTCTATTGCCATGCACTTGTTTAGGTTTTGATTTTCATTCAATTTAGATTTAGATTGGTAATGGACCATATTTATTGTTAATCGAAGGTTTGTGTTTTATGATGTGATGATGTCATGTTGTTAATCTAAAGCTTGTTGTATGCTGTGGTGCTGTCATAATGCACACTATATGTTTGTTGCTGATTTTCAAGGATTGATTTTGAAAATTTTGGCATAATAATAATTAGGACAATTTATGCACTGTAGTTTGTTTCTTTGTTGCAGGGTGTTTTCAGAACATGGATTCGAGGAAGGGCAAAGCTTCTGTTTCTGCATCTTCACTGAGTGCTGCACCTTTGAGTGTTTCAAATAAGGTGGATCAGATGGTGTCGCCCCCTAGGGATGTGAGAGCTGTTGAGACTGATGTGGATATAGACCTTAGGGAAATTTACTTTTTAATCATGCACTTTTTGTCTGTCGGGCCATGCCATAGGACTTTTCTAAATTTCAAGGAGGAACTTTTAGAGCATCAGCTTCTACCTAGAAGATATCATGCTTGGTTTTCAAGAAGTGGTGAACCCAGTGGGGATGATGCGGATGAAGATGATGATGGCATCTCTTTACCTTTAGATTACAGCAATCTAGTGGGCAGGTATTTTTGCTTTATATATGCCCTCTGATTTGGTTTTGTACTAATTATTACTATATGTAAGGTTGGAGTTTTATGCTTAACTTTTCAATCAGCATTTATTATATCTGAGTGGTTGACAGTTGACGACTACTCTCAATCAGATGGGCTATCAACGCCCTTGGCCTTTAAGTGCATGTAACTGACTTAACATTTAAAAAAGGGTAGCTGTACTCCATGCTCAATGCTAATATACTTAAATATTTATTGTTATTAATATTTATTTGGAGTTTAGTGTAGGGAATGCTTTTTTTAAATAAAAAATAAAAAAGGAAAATAATTTATGATGGAAGTGTATGATTAACTTTGGTAGAGATATCTTGACTATCTTCATTTAAAGATTACTTGCAAATAGCTGATGCTTCATATTTTAATCCAAATATTTATTGTTATCTGGTTTGAAACACTTCTCTCTTAAGTTAGTAATAACTGTTTTTTTGATATTATCTGTAAAGGCTTAATTATTGTTCATTTTGTGTAACTACAAGGTATCCTCACATAACTAAGGATCATTTGGTGAAGCTTCTGAAGCAATTGATGCTGAGTACGGTCAATCCTTTGCATGGAAAACTTGAAGGAAGTAGTCCTAATGCAGCTGATGTTCCTACTTTACTTGGATATGGTTCATTTTCGCTTCTTAATGGTACGTGATAAGCTATAATAATCTTTTTTTCTTGATGATCATTCAAGCTAAGATCACAAGTTATTAACTCAAACTGAAAAAATGTTTATAATCTTAGGCTATTATATGAATTTAATGAATTAGCAATCTGTAAATATCTATTAAAGATTTTCTTTTCTTAGTTTTGTGGTATATTCTCAAAGGGATGATTAACATGTCAGGGCTTGCTTTAAGTTACTAGGTTTAGAACGGTTATATATAAAACCTTGTTTTAGTTTATGCTTTGTTAGAATTGGTAATTGGATATATGAACCTCCCAAAATTATATTTTCTTCTATAAGTACACAGTTTACAGTTGTTATCATTGGTCTGTTCCAAGACTGGTACTGGCATATACAATGCCATCATTGTGTGGAAGGTAGTAATGAGCATGTGTAAAAAGGGGTCCAAGATTCTAAATGTTTAAACACTTGATTAGGTTGTTGTCTTTGGTTTAAAAATTTTCCTAGTCTTCCCTTTTGACAAATGTAGTACTTGTCTGAAGCTTCTACTGGCAAATTTGCATTTAAATATGTCTGGAAGTTGATATAGTTGACCATGCCCCCAACATTAACCACAAAAGAATGGGATATTTACTCTATTTTCATTCCTGTGAATGCACAGTTGATAGAAAAACAGCTGACAAACTGGTGAAGCCCCCTCCACTTTACATGCGTTGGCCACATATGAAGGCTAATCAGGTTCAGGGGCTAAGTTTAAGGGAGATTGGAGGTGGTTTTACTAAGCACCATCGTTCTCCATCCATTCGCAGTGCATGTTATGCAATCGCCAAACCATCTACTATGGTGCAAAAGATGCAAAATATTAAAAAGCTAAGGGGGCACCGTGTGGCTGTCTATTGTGGTATGAATTACTCATCTTCTAAACTTGCTATTAATATGGTGGCTTTATGCCATTCTCTGAGTTCATGTTCAGTTATTCTCACAAAAGTCATTAATTAGATGTGAGTCACATTACACCAATAAAAGCTGAATCCAATGCCTTTTCATTTTAAGTGTTGCTCTCTCTTCTTAGAGTTTCCTTATGAAGTGAAATGTTGATTTATTAACAATTAATAATTCCCACTTAGATGCATATAAATAATTACTATAATAGTTGTACTTATGGTTGATAGATTTAAAAAAAAATGATTTTATCTTGCAGCCATATTTGATGGATCCGGGAGATATGTTATTAGTGGTTCAGATGATCGTCTTGTCAAGATTTGGTCTATGGAAACTGCATTTTGCTTAGCTAGTTGCCGTGGACATGAAGTGAGTCAAGAATATAGTCTATGGAAGTAACTTTGATAAGTTTGTTTTCCTTTTAATATTATTTAATCTTATGTTGTCATTATTAAACTGAAGGGTGATATTACTGATTTGGCTGTAAGCTCAAACAATGCTTTGGTGGCATCTGCTTCAAATGATTTTGTCATTCGAGTTGTAAGTAGTAGAGCTTAATTTTTTGTTCTGTCCTGCAAACCTTGTGCAACTAAGTTGACATTTGCTTCACAACAGTGGCGCTTACCAGATGGGATGCCGATATCAGTTTTGCGGGGACATACTGGAGCAGTTAATACTATTACATTTAGTCCCAGTGTCATATACCAGCTACTATCGTAAGTTTAAGAGTTGTTGTGTCCTATTGTTGCCTCTGTATATGCTTTCCTAGTGATTCTTGTGACTCACAAGGGATAAGTCTTGACGCTAATCTATTTATTTCATTCATAATAATTGAATTGTAAAAAATTTGCTTTGCTCATGACCTGTGTCATATAAAAATCTCAAGTATTTTTTATTTGTAAAACCAAGTTTTTTTATTTGGGTATACATACTATATCTGTAAAACTAAACTTTAATATTGTAATAAAACTTATATTATGAATTTAATATACTCCGTTGCATGCCATTGGATCACCTTGCACCATTCCAATGGCCTACAAAGCACCAGCTATGTGACAAGCATATTTTATAATTATATTCTTTTGCAAATTAATTATTTATTTTAATATAAATTCAAATATTCTTAGTCCTTTTTTTAGAATATATGGAAAATATTCAATAGCTTATCACATTTAAATCTTCTTATCTTCTAGGATCCTTATTCTTAGGTAATTTATCTTATTTTTTGAGAGTTATTTGTTCTTTAGGATTAAGAGTCTAGTATTACTATAAATAAGGGATGTTCATTATCAAATTTAAACCCATAACATATGAAGAAAATATTGTTCTGTCTTTCTTCTCAATTCATTTCCTCAATATCTAAAACTAAATCATTTCAACATGGTATCAAAGTGGTACCATCCTCTGTGACCTATCTTGTATTGCTTTGCTGTCAAGTTCTGTAAAATCAGGAGCTATACTTTATTTCCATGTATTCTCTTACCAACTAATCATCTATTGTGCTGTATCCTCATTCCGGCAAGTTTAGATCTCCCTTTCTCGTCATTACTGCTGCTGCTCTGTTTTGGCCTTTGTCTAGATCTGTGCTCACACCTGCAACTCCAGACCTCTGTTTTTTTTTTTGAAGGGGGGGGGGGGGTATTCTAGTCAGTTGAGTGTAATCTATGCCCCAGACCAGAAAAATATTAATTTCTTCATTCTATTACACACGTATACATCATTCTAGTGTTCTTAATCTAACTTTTATGACTTATGAAATATGTAGGTCATCAGATGATGGAACTTGTAGAATATGGGATGCGAGAAATTCACACAATCCACGAATATATGTACCTCGACCTCCAGATGCTATAAATGGTCAGATAATTGCTTCTATTTCTGTTAACAGATCAGTCCTGGAACTGGTAGTGGTTTGAGTTTGGCAGTTTTACCATAATAAATTTGATATGGTGGTACAATCTATATTCAATTTTTGTGTTGGATCAATTAGATTCTATTAAAATCTAAATCCAATATAAAAATGAAAAAATCTTTTTACATTTCAACATGTTTTTTAAATGAATACTACACTTAGAACAATGAATGGAGTTATCAAATCTAGTTCAAACCAAAACTATGCAAGTTTGGACATACAAATTGATGACTTGTTACTTAAACATTCCAAATCAGAAGTCTTTGACTTGTTGACTGCCATAATTACTTTTTTTGTTATTAGGTTGTTCTTGATTGAGGAATTATAAACTTTTTCAGGGAAGGGCAATGCTCCACCAGCTAGTTTGCCATCCTCAAGTAATGTTCAACAAAGCTATCAAGTACTTTGTTGTGCATATAATGCAAATGGAACTGTTTTTGTTACTGGTAGCTCTGATACTTATGCCAGGGTAGGTTTTCTGATGTACTCTTTGCATATTTTCTATTTTCTTCCATTAATACAATTAGTCTTTTCTTATTTAAATATCGCATCTATTCATATATGTTGAGAAAATTACTGCTATTTGCAGGTGTGGAGTGCTTTGAAGCCCAACACTGATGACGCAGAACAACCAATACACGAGATGGATTTATTATCTGGCCACGAGAATGATGTTAATTATGTGCAGTTTAGGTTAGCCATCCTGGTTAGATCTACACTTATTTAATTTTATTTTGTAAGGATCCTTATTGTCTTTTCTACTCTGCATGCAGCGGTTGCTCTGTGGCTTCAAAAATTTTGACATCTGACCCCTGGAAAGAAGAAAATACTTTGAAGTTCCGAAATTTCTGGTATATCCTAATGTTTCTTTTCTGTAATTTTTTCCTACTCTTGTTTAGTTTTATTAATGTAACAAGTGTACCCTGCACTCATTACTAAATGTGTTGCATACTGATGTCATATAATTTGTGTATTTCAGGTATTGTCATGATAACATAGTTACCTGCTCTCGTGATGGTAGTGCAATTATATGGGTTCCCAGATCACGTAAATCTCATGTGAGCTCCTTTAAATAAGATTGCCATTGAACTTTGGTCTATTTTTATTCTTGAAGACATTTTCTTTTCCATAATTATTTTGGGCATCTTTGTGGCATGTTCAGTTTCATTTTTTCCCCATGCTTACCATATGAAATATGTTGAAGTTTTCCTCTTCTATTCCAGGGAAAAGTAGGACGCTGGACTCGTGCATATCATTTAAAAGTGCCACCACCGCCTCTGCCTCCCCAACCTCCACGAGGTGGTCCAAGGCAGAGATTTCTACCTACACCTCGTGGTGTCAATATGATTATATGGAGCCTGGACAATCGCTTTGTGCTTGCAGCTATTATGGGTAATCTACTTGCTAACCCTTTGTTGTATGAAAATAGGGGGAGAGGAAATAATGTTGGTAGTTTGGTTGAACGGAAATAGAGTGGAAATAGGGTGGGGCCCACTAGTACTTTTCCACTCTATTGCTCACTTATTTCCATTCATCTTCTATCTTGTTATTTCTTCTCTATTTCTCTTCTACCAAACACCTTTAAATTACATTTTATTCCTCATCTATTTCCATTAACCTTTTCTATTTCCATTCACTCTATTTCTTTCCGCTATACCAAACGGACCCTAAAGAAATAATGGAGCAGGGAAATTTATACCAACATATTATACAGATTTTTGCATACTTAGTATATTAAATTGATGGTATCCAAATCAGTCAAGGTGGTATAAAAGTTTTATTTATTTATTATTATTACAATTTGATTATCTCTTTTCTCTGACGTTATTTGTTCCTTATCCTTTACTGACCTTTCTTAAAGTAAATCACAATCACTCATTATGTTCCAGATCTGTTGTATTAATTTCTAACTCTTTGATATGATAACTTACTAGAATGACATAGTATAATTGTTTCGACCTCAAGTTTGCTACATTGTTAGACTCATTGCATCTGAGATATTGTCAGCTTTTGCTCACATTGGCCTCACTATTTTATCCTTAAAAGGCGTCTTTGATGCCCACCATGGGGCTCAAACCCACAACCACAAGAAACCTGAGGCCTACACAAGAACCAAATCGGATAATATCTTGAATATGGTGATCCTAATGATGCAATACACCTGAGGTTGGAGCAATAATAGAATGTTCAAAGGATCCTATGTGTATAATCCATTGTTTGAAAATCGATTTTCCTATAACTAAATTTGTCGGGGAGAATGCATAATTTCTACTTGGTACTACCACCTGCTGCTGTTACATACATCACTATTGGCTCAACATGGGTCCTGGTTTAGTATGCAATTTATATTTCATTATTCTCCATATGGAGTAAAGAATATTGGTTTAGCATGCAATTGATTTTTTATTATCCCCATATGGAGTAGAGACTATGATTTTTGCTGTTTCATATATCACTAAGTGTTATATTGCCTCAACATGGATCCTGGTTTAGGACACAATTGATATTTTATTATCCCCATATGGAGTAGAGAATATGTTAGGTGTCTGTTGAAACTTATGAGCGAATCTGTTCCTAGTCTTGCAATTTAGGGAGAGTGGTTAGTTTTTTGTTATGGGATTGGGCTTGAGAACATTATCTAAAATGCCTAAGGCAATTTGAACTTGTGCACCTCTTGCTTATATGATATCCCCCGTACTTGTCTCATATACAACCAATGCGGGACTTCGTATTTTCCAATATTATCTCATGAATATTATATTGTCATGATAATACATCTTTATTCATTTGACTTTGCATTCATTCACCACTTTGTGATCCATTCCCTACTCTTCTATAGGTAATCAATTTTAACTGAGTACTTGTCTTTTCATCTTGAAGATTGCAGAATATGTGTTTGGAATGCAGTTGATGGCAGCTTAGTGCACTCTTTGACTGGTCATACTGAATCTGTAAGACCTATCATCTGTCTTTTACTGGGTTCAGTTCTAGCCTCTTATTATTTTTCTATCTTGATTTGGATTTTTACAGTTCTTTCATGACTAAATGCTGAGTTTTCAATGGTTGGCAGTCTTATGTTTTGGATGTTCACCCTTTCAACCCTCGAATAGCTATGAGTGCTGGGTATGACGGACGAACCATTGTGTGGGATGTAAGCTTCTTTTCTTTTGGGTCCTTAAATCTTAATGTTTAAATGTTCTTCTCAAAACAGATTAATTTATGTCTTTCTGGTATATTCTTTTTCCAGATATGGGAGGGCATACCTATTCGGACATATGAAATTGGACGTTTTAAGTTGGTTGATGGGAAGTTTTCTCCGTAAGTGTCTCATAGAATAATCGTCTTGAAAGGATTTTTTTTTTGTTTTGTTTGTTTTTGCGTAGTTTTTCATTTAATTTTTCCCATTGTTACATTTATTGTTTTTCCTTCTTTATAGGTTTTGTTTTGTTCCACACTTTGGTAATACTTTGTGAATGTCTTTGGTAATACTTGTGTTTGGCAAAGAAACTTATTAGACATAAAGAGATTAGGTAGCTACCAACTTTAGAGCTATGTAATCCCTTTTAACCGATAATAGACTTGAGCGAACATTTAGAGAATGTGTATTGGATTCTGAAAAATGAATTGAGTTACAATGAGTATGGGATCAACTATTTATAGCTGTACAGACAAAGAACCTCAAAGCTAACTACTTGTAATAACTGAGAGGTCGTTACTGAGTACTGCTGTCAAATAACTAACTGATAACTACAACAACAAAATGACACCCAAGTTGGTTACAGAGTAAACTATACTCTAATACCCCCACGAGCTCATGAGGGGTTAGAAACCAGAGAAGAGCCAACCAGTCTGTGCTTTGCCCTTGGAGCAGTAAACCTAGTGGGAGAGAGCCTTTGTTAAAATATCTGCACACTGATCAGAGGCAGGAACATGCGCAACCTGCAGTTGCTTGCTTATCACCTAAGAGATCCAGTTCCATGTGCTTGGTCCTTCCTAGCATGTAGAATTGGGTTGTGAGCAAGAGCTACATGCTCATACTGTCGCATAGAATCTTAGGAACAGTATGGGGAACTTGCAGTTTAGATATTAATGTTTGAATGCTGTTGCAAGAAATAACCTTCTGAATTCTGAGCGAGCAGCCACATTCTGTCTCTTAGACCATCAAGAGACTAGATTAGACCCAAGAAAAATAGAGGCACTAGAAGTAGATCTCCTATCATCAAAGTAAGAAGCCCAACCTGCACCACAGTAGGCTTGAAGAGCCAAAGGAGTGTTAGATTTTGCAAGATGTAGGTGAAGGTCCCAGGTCCCAAGAAACAGTACCTTAAAGATACCTAAGTATCCTTTTCACTACCGTCCAGTGCTGTTCCAGAGGTTGAGACATGAGTTGACATTTTTGTTGACAGAGAAACTGATCTCAGGCCTAGTAATGGATTGGCTATTGACAGAGAAACTACTGATAAGGCCTTTTGGTATGGCACCCACAACAAACTTGTATAGGCTAGCATCAAGGAGTGTTGGATTTTGCAGGATGTAGGTGAAGTGAAGGCCCCAAGAAACAGTACCTAAGGTACCCAAGTATTAAACTTAATTTATTGTCCACCACTATGTCACAGTGGCATTTGCTTTAAAGCGAAACCCAATGGTAAGGACTTAGGAATGACATTATATCTAACTTTTTTTAAAAGGCCTGTAATTGCCTCCTTCCATTTGGATAATTCTGAATCTTGTCATATGGACAATAGTTCTCTGTTCTATATTCAATCTGACTGACATATTTTTACTTTGTTAGTAATGTAATTGTCTGAATCCATGTCAACACTAAGATACCATTGTCAAGTTTGTACATTATTCATTTTAAGCTATGAGTTTATGCCTGTTGCTTTGTGTCTTGATGTGGAACATCTGTAGGCTGTATACCTACCTTGCTGATCATGAGTGCTCCATGTCACATATGCCTACCTTGGTGATCATGAGGGTTCCATGTCACATATGAACTATGTCATCTTTTATCCATCTTAGATGAATCAGGATCTCTGACGGTGTGTAATTTGTTAAAATATTGTGTGTTCATTTTAGGGACGGAACATCAATTGTGCTTTCAGATGATGTTGGCCAAATATATTTTCTGAACACAGGTCAAGGCGAGTCCCAGAAAGATGCAAAATATGATCAGGTGGTCAAATATTTCAATATTGATATTGATATTAACTTCATAGCAAGTAAATTTATATGTCTATCTTGTTGATTTTTCTGGCAGTTTTTTCTTGGTGATTATCGACCCCTTATTCAGGATACTCAGGGATATGTTCTTGATCAGGTTGTGAGTAGTCATTGTGCCCCTGTACTTTGTTGATTGTCATCTTGATTGACTTGACAAGATTGTTGAATTTTCAATGTGTTAGCTAACCTATGTGACATCTGATGCAGGAGACTCAACTTCCACCACACCGAAGAAACATTCAGGAACCTCTATGTGATTCTAGTATGTTATGGCTCTTATTCTGAAATTCTTGTATTAATAGGATGCAAATTTCTCTTACAATAATTATTTCATTACCAGGTATGCTGCCATATCCAGAACCTTATCAGAGTCAATTTCAGCAACGTCGACTTGGTGCTCTTGGCATTGAATGGCGTCCTTCATTGATAAAATATGCTGTTGGTCCAGATTTTACTGTTGGTCAGGACTACCCAGTGGTACCTTTGGTAGATTTGGAAGTAATGGTTGAGCCACAACCAGAGTTCTTAGATGCCATGTTCTGGGAGCCAGAATATGACATTATTGTAAGCGATGATGCTGACTCTGAATACAATGCAAATGAGGATAGTTCTAGTGCAGCCGGGCAAGGGAGTGTTATCTCTTCTAGTGATCTAGAATATAGTGATGACTCTAGTAATAGGGACGGCCTTCGAAGATCAAGAAGGAAAAAACATAATGTTGGAGTAAGTGTCTTCTTTTTTGTTGAACAATCGTTAATTACAAGTTGTTATCTAACCATAATGTGTCTCAGGTTGAGGTAATGACTTCCTCTGGAAGGCGTGTAAGGAAAAGGAATTTGGATGAGTGTAATGGTAATACTTCTGGAAGTAACAGACTCCGCAAGAAATCCAAGGGCAGCTCAAAAGCCTCAAAAAGGAAATCTTCCATAGCTAAGACATTGAGACCCCAGCGAATTGCTGCACATAATGCTCGTAGTATGTTCTCTCAAATTGATGAAACATCTACTGATGGGGAAGATAATGATTCTGATGAAGAAGCATCAGACAGTTTCCAAGATCCTGATGATCTTAGTGAATCTGAGAGGGAAATGGATAATAAACATCTTGAAATTAAAAAGCCCCTTTTAGAAAAGTTTGCAACTGTGTCCAAGCCTCCTGCATTCTCTGAGTCCCTGGTAAATGTTGAAACTAGACCGAGACTGGTTGTTAAGTTTTCACTTCGTGATTCTAAGAAGAATGTGCCCACTGAGGACACAAGACTAGCTTGTGAGACTCAGGATAATATGGTATCCCAGTCTTCTAGACCTCAACCTGAAGAAAGTGATCAAAAAACTTTTCCAGACACAAAATCGTTGGACCCTGCATTATCTTCTATGGTTGCAACTAATGCTGAACTTCCCCAAAGCCTCAACGGAAATGAAAATGATGATAAAGAACAAACTGAAAATGCTACAAATAATCTGTATGCATTCAGATATGTTGAGGCAAACACAGATCAGTGCAGAAAGATGAAGACACACACACATGAACTTTCAAGATCAGGGGATGCTTTGCTGACTGATGCTGAAATTGATGACCTTCTTGAACACAATGCTAATGGGTATGTAAAGCCTGAGATGAATCTCAGAAAAAGGTTTATGATACCGCTTCCTTTTATTTATCTGGTAATCTCTTCAGAATCCAATGCTTTTTCCTACTATGTTTTGCAGGAGATCAGAACATGTGATTGGCAAGTTAGAGACTGTCGGGAGTATGGTTAATACAGAGCTGACTGATTTTGAAGATGCACCTAAATTTTCATCGCTTGAACCTTCATTGTTTGGCAATCCTCAGCCAAATGCTGATGGCTCCTTGACATCTGGTTATGATAAGTTCAATGAAGGTGATAAAGGCCAGTCTGGATCTGACAAATGTGCAGAGGACACACTAGAAAACAATGAAGTTGTTCACTCAAGCCATTGCCATGACCTCAAAATGAAAGCACCTGTGAAATCAACCAAGTTAGTTATTAAAAAGAAACAAATTTCAGCAGACACTGAAGGTCCTTGCAAACTGAAAATTGTTAGTTCTAAGGCAGATTCAAGCTGTGCTAGAGGTATTGGGATATCTGAAAATTCCTCCTCTATGGGGCCTAATCTAGTCACAGAAGTACCAGAAGGTGAAGATGACAGAAAATTTAGTTCTCCACAGCTACTGCATTCATATTCTGACAAGAGAAGTTATGATCACTTCCATAAAAGGGACAAGTCATATAAAGGGAAAGTCAATCAAGATGGTTTTGAATCTTTTGATTGTGATATGGGAGAACATACTTCTGTTTTCAGCAACCAACATGGTTTAGGAATTGGTTTGTCTGATGTTACAAGTGATCCTATGCGTCAAACACGGTTTATAAGGATGAAGACAACTTCTGAGGAGCCAAGCACTTCAAACAGAAGAATTAAAATTCGACAGGGTCAAAGTTCCAGGGGAAAATCTGATCGGGAAGACTCTTCTACCAGAATGTCAGATCAACTTCATCGAAGAATAAGGACAGCCAGACACAGGAATGGTGAATATATTGCCAATGATTCTGGTACTTTAACTCGAAGGGTGTCAAATCACCATGTCAAAAAATTGTCATGGCTGATGTTGTCAGAGCCTGAAGAGGGTTACCGATATATTCCTCAACTTGGTGATGAAGTTGTGTACTTAAGACAGGTAGTATATTTTATGAATTTTTTTCTTTATGGTTTGTAATACTTCATAGTTTGTTTTGGAAGTCAAGTTTCCCTAATCTGTATCCTAGTTTATGTTCTTATCCTTATTTGATTGTTTGTTTAATCCGTTTCTAAATTCATCTTCTTGAGCTTATTTGATTGGCAGGGCCATCAAGAGTACATAAAGTCATATTCATTATCTGAATCAGGTCCATGGAGATCATTTACAGGGCTAGGTGCTTCTGAAATTTGCAAGGTTGAAGAACTTGAGTATGCAGAGCTACCAGGCTCTGGGGATAGCTGTTGTAAACTTAAACTTAGATTTCTAGATCCTTCTTCGTGTGTGCATGGCAAATCGTTTAAATTAACTCTACCTGAATTGATTAACTTCACTGATTTTGTTATTGAGAAAACATGGTATGATACTGCCATGAAGAGAAATTGGTCTTCAAGAGATAAATGCATGGTCTGGTGGAGAAATGAAGATGGGAAAGGTGGAAGTTGGTGGGATGGTCGAATTATTCAAGTGCAGGCCAAATCTGATGACTTCCCAGAGAGTCCTTGGGAAAGGTATCGGGTCCAGTACAAGACTGATCCCACCGAGAATCATCTGCATAGTCCGTGGGAACTATATGATTCTGAGATGCTATGGGAGCATCCCCACATTGATCATGAGATCAGAGATAAGCTGCTTTCCTATTTCACCAAATTAGACCGCAGGGTAAGTAGATATGAAGTTTCATTAACCTAGTTTGTTCTGTCACTTAATTAGGCTTATACTTGCAAGTTGCAATATTCTGATTTGATTTAAAGGGGGAGAGATGGAACGTTTCTCATTGTTTTTATTTCCCTCAATCCAGGAGAGGTTTGATATCCAAGCACTGAACCAAGTAGCTGAGAAATTAGAGTTTGCAAACAGGTACTAAAATGAAAAGCAGAGAGGACTGATATGCCTGTGATTTTTTATACAGACCTGTTCTAGAAATTTCCAGTCCTTGAAACTAAGTAAACAAAATGTAAAAATGTCAGAGACAGCGACTAGTTAAATGTGTGACTTTAATATCTTTGGATTTGTATTACAGGTTTCCTGCCCCATTCTATCCTGAACTAATTCAATCAAGGTTGAAGAATGACTACTATCGGAGTGTGGAAGGTGTCAACCATGATATAATGATAATGTTATCAAATGCGGAAGAATATTTTAAAATTACAAAGAATGTTCAGCTGGTGGGCAAGATCAGGAGAATATCAGAATGGTTTAGAAGGAAACTTGAAAGGATATAGAAAGCTCAAATTGGATTTTATAGGTTTCTTTTAACATTGTTTTTCATTCTTTAATCCAATTTTGGAGAATTAGTTGGTGGGTAATTTGGTTTTATAAAATGAAGGTGGTCATAGGTGGTTGTGGTGGTAAATATCAGCTGTCACATGTGTATATATACAAACTCATCCTTGTTAATTCAATTGTCGTTATGAGGCATCTTCAGCTTCTTTATATTTGAATATTTTGTTGGTTTTGCCTTGGCCTCCACTAAAGCTGAGTTTAAGTTTCAATAGAAAGTAGTGTATCGTTTCCTAGAAAGCAATAAAATCTTCCATTCCCTACCTGTCAGTTGTCAGTGTATTCAGGTTTATTGTCAGAAAAGAATTTGTATTCGAGAACTTTCATATTGCAACTTTAATTGGACACAGGAGCAATTCAAATAGGATAAAGTGCATCATTCTACATGAATTGGCTTAATCTGCGCAAAGAACCATACAATGACTCACGTGGATGAGCAACCAAAAGTAGAAGCTGCCCTTGCACAGCAATTACGATATCTCAATATCGTTTCCTAGAAAGCTACAGTAGGAACGGGATTCCCCTGCTGCTAGGGAGTTCTTGCATTTACTTACGCATTCAGATAATTGAAACAGTTGGATGAAGATGAGATTATATATGTTTGAGATGTGAATTGTCTGATCGTTATCCAAATGGTGCTGATTTATTGTGTGAATATAGGGAATTTACTTACATGTGGCATTGGTTCTGGTGGTTTGGCCAATAATAATGGGTCAAAAAATATTGAATGCAGATGTAGGGGGAGGGTTCCGAAGAATATAATAACCTCCAATTTTTTTAGATTGAGCATCTTTTATTTATGATTGTTTAGATTGAGTATCTATAATAACCATTGAAATTACAACTAATTGAACTGCAATTGATGTATTCGTCTTTGCAGCTTTAATGCCTTTTAGCTTGTTGGTTTCACTATCACAGAGCTACTCCATTATTAGTTTGGTTTCAAAGATGTAGAATCTATAACATGGCTCCTAGGGTTGGGTCTCTTTCTTGAACAGGAAATCAAATACAGGTATATTTATCAATTAACCAATTTTTAAATTTCATTTAATATAAGAAATATTGTTGCCTTTGTAGTAGGATGACATGTGAATAAATTTATGATTAATGAAAAAAATGAGTTTGAAATATTTTTAAAATATTAAATTTTAATAATACGAATTTTCCACATTCATAATTGAGAATAAATCAGGATAATTATAATTTTTTTAACTACTTTCGTAATTGATTATAAATAATTAATTTCTTTTAGGAATTTTATTTTTTTTAATGCGGAATTTTATTCTCAAGTAAGAATAACTCTCAGTAGTTTGGTGCAAATTAACTACATCATGAATCACACACAAGAATAATTCCACAAGACATTTCAAATACTTTTTAGTTTTTTTATTAGCTGGTTTGATTGTTGGGTAAATAATTTTTTTTAATTTCAAATACTTTTTAGTTTTTTTTATTAGTTGGTTTGATTGTTTGGTAAATAATTTTTTTTAATAGTTTCTTAATAGTTTTTAATATTTCTTTCAAATGTTACTTGGACTCTATTTGGTAAAACTAGTTGGAAGCTAGAAAAATAAGTGGTAACTAAAATCTTAAAGTTAAAAAAAAACTAGCTAGTTGAATTATAAATATTTGATAAAATTAATTGTTGAAATAAATGAAAAGTGTAAAATGACAAAAATAATAAAATTATAATTTATTAAAAAAGGTTAACTAGAAAATTGGATTAATATATTGAGAAAAAAATGAAACAAAATATTAAAAGTTAGAAGATGATATTTTAAAAAATATTAATTCAAGTCGCATTTCAAGAAAATGCTAAATGTTACTAAAAGTTTGTTTATTGAAACAATCAAATAAATTTTTCAACTAAAAAAAAGTTAAAAGATAATTAAAATGTCTTAAAAACAACATTAAAATAACATTTTTTAAAATCTTAATTTCTGATTTTTTATATTTTTTTCAATTTTATTCTTAATATATTTATTTAATTTTTTTTATTTTAAATAAATAATAATTTTATTATTTTTTATCATTTTATATTTTTCAGTTATTTTAACAAAGTAATCTCATTGAACTAACCTTGATAAATTGGTTGATGATGATTTCATAAGGTGTAACAGTTCGGCTGTGTGATCAATTTCTGATTGCAATTGGGAAGCCATGTTTTTTGAGTTCAAATTCACACGTTTCTCCATACGTAAGACCATGACATACCAACATGGAGTCAAAAAGATAAGAATTATCAATGCACCATATGCCTACAACAATGTTTGTTTAATTAACAGTGTGGGAATATACACATTTTTTTTAAAAAAAAAACAGATATTTGTTGTAATTGGGTTGTGCTTACACTTCTCTAATCGGATCAAATCAACCAATTTATTTTACAAAAACACAAATCATCTAATTTAACTATAAAAATTCAGTAATGATATAAAAAAACCCTTGTATACATTTAATTGACATTCTTCATTTTTACATCATATCACTTATCACTTCTACAATCCTCCCACTTTTATCTTATTTTATATATCTCTAAATGTAAATTAGTGCAAGGTGTCTATGAACCAATTTTCATAAAAATTACGTGGTCAAGCTCCGTTATGAATCGCGTTGCAATTTGTTCCAAAGGAAGTGAAGAAAAAGGAGAGATTAGGAATTATAGAAGGGGAACCTCTCCTTCATTAGCCACGAGGTTTACGCCATGAAAACGATAAGAACAGAACATAAAAAAAATAAAAAAAATGATATGAACTAACAAAAATACCAGTAGGATCACCAAAGATGAAAGCCTCAAGGCCATTGATAAATGAAGATTCTTAAGAGTCTTCTGGATGTGACCAAGCTGCTCAGTGGATGTCTGCAGTGGAAATTCAATAAAATCATATTGATCGAGATTTGATATTCTGAACATGTGAAAATACTCCACGCTTTTAGTAAAATGGTAAAATTTTGGCAATAAGGAGAAAATATCTCTCCAGAATATCTGATATTCTCTGCACAATATAATATATTCTCAATAATCCAAACTTAATCTTTTTCATTATTGCATCTACCAAAAAATAATACAATTTAATTTCATTTATACTCATGATCAAAAGTGTAGAATTGGGCATGCCTATAGCCTTTAGCCTGAACAATATTTAAACGTAGAATCAAACAATTAACTAAGACGTACAAAGTGCCAACATCAGATCTCTATTGATTTAGATATGAAGAAATATGAAAAGGCTTCCATGAAAGAATTTTTACTTTCTTGATTTTTCCTTGTATTATTACAGATGATCTACTGATATAATATTGATCGTCTCCGTTCCCAGGATTAGGAGAAGAAAATCTCTTGAAAAACAACAAAAACTAATAAAACAAAACTATGCATTAGAGGAACATGCATTAACCTGAAAGTGAAAGAGGAGTGTATCTAAATTCCTCCAGTCATACTTGCTGGTATATATACTTTTAAAATGTTTTTTGTTACTTTTTTTTTAATGACAAACAGTATAGTTTAAACTAATGTTCTCTTCCACTTTACCAAACTCTTTAACAAAAGCTAAATTCAAGTGACTTAAATTTTATTGCCTTAATTTATCAGTTTTTTACATAATTATGGTTTGTTATTTTTATATACTACAATCTATGCAGATTTAGTAATTTTTTAATATTTTGATGATGACAAATGAAAAGAATAGGTAATGACATATGCGTTTTTAAAGAAATTAAATGACATAACTTATAAGTTTTGTAAATATCAGCATTACAATTTTATACATGGACATTTATGGAAATATTGGTAATTCCCCTTATTTCTAATACTGGAGAACCCGCACATTATTTCATTAATTCATTTTTCAAATCTTTTTGGTTTTTTACATGTCCTCTTTCGGAGACAATCCCGATAAACGATTAAAAATTAAATATGGATATTTCTTTTGACTAAAATTTGAACTTTACTTCATTACATTATAAGAAATTAAACCCTTCCAGCTAGACCCAAATCCCATTGGTTAATTTTCCAAAGTATTTATATTTATTTCATTCCAAAGTGATAAATAACGGATTTGAACTTGTGACTTAATTGTCATATACAAGACACATCTTGCTCCACTCAATTAAACCTTGAGGTTATATTATTTGTGTGTAATCTAGTCAAACTTTGTATCAGTTTTTAAATAATAAATATGCAAAAAAATAATTTAAAATAATTTTTGCTTATAATTTTTAGTACTTTGTACGCACTTTAAAAGCATGCACACACTAGCAAGTTATCAGAATATTTTACATGTAATTTTAAGTTTAAGTAAAATCTTAAAAGATTAAAAAACATCATCATTGACAAATACAAAGTTGGGTGAGTTTTATTTGCAGAATAGTAAAGAAAAGCAACTCATAAGTAGCTTTTTATCATAAGAAACACACATATATGAAAGGTATTTTATAATATCATCTTATTAATAAATATATTTAGAATTAAAAATAATATTTTAATTTTTCAGATGATAAATAATTCAAAATAAATCATAATAATTTAAAAGGTAGTGATTATTTTAAAATAAAGGCACTTTTGGCCGGGTTATAGGTGGCCGAAAGATTATAATATTCTATTAATTTAATTTTTTTATTATAGATTAATTTTTGTAAAATTGCATTGTGGACCTCTACCAATGGCTATAAAACACATTGTGTGCGACTAGAGCAAGTAGACATGGAAATGCTTCCCCAACTTGTTCCATCTACTTCCCATCCCGCTAAAGAGATTAATAGGCAAACTTTTGTTGTTGTGTAATATAGGATTCAAGTACAATCATGGATTAGTGTAAAAAATACTTTGATAATAATTTTTTTACTTAAAGAAAGCTAACAAAATTTTAACAGAAAATTTTAAAAAAAGTATCATATATATGCTCTAATCTACTAAAGAAGGAAAGTGTGTAATTTAACATAAGAGGGGTGAGAGTAGTGTAGTTCTCACATCTTTATTAAAATATAGAAGTGTTATTTGTTCTTAGATATATTATAATTTTAATGAATGATTATGATGTTGATAAAATTTATTATGTAATATTTGTTATTCATTTCATTTTTTTTTCACTATGGTCATCCGCTGATTTTTCAAACCTAAATCTCAGAGTATCAGTATAATTTACTTTAAAAAATTGTATAATTTAAAATAAGAAAAAAATAATATTAAAATCTTTTAAGATAGAAAGAAATTATTACATAATGAACTACTACATGTCTATAGTCTCAACTAAATTCCATGTGAGACGTAATTGAGTTTCTAAATTTACCAGAAGAGTTAATAAAATTTGATTATGTGTTACAGGTAAATTGCTCAAGATTGTGGTAGTCCCATAACATTTAATAATTTCTGCCAAGTTAGGATAGTGTGAAGGATATTTAGTTATAAAATTATTTATAATAAATAATTTAAAAATATAACAAAATATAATTTATTTGCATTACTCAACAAAAAAGTATATATTTTAGCTCGAGACACGGGAGGACGGTGTAATGCTTATATTTAAATATATAAATAAATAATTATTATTAGATTATGATTCTATGAATGTTTAAATAATTTGAAAGTTGGTATACAAACTCATTAAAACAATATCACATAACTAAATAATTGAATTGATAATTTTTACTAATTATAAAAAATATAAAAAGAATGAATTTATTAAATTTGACAAGTCGCATCCGTTAATCCTATCCTGTTGCATACATTGATGTATTATGCGTTAAAATAAAATATAACGAAATATCAATTAGTTTTTATAATTGTTTAAAATTTTTTATAGTTAATGAGAATTTTATTTTTTCCATCGGAATTTTACTTAAGAAGACAAAGTTTAATACCTCTTAGATTAATAATTTATTAACTTATTGGTTCTAATAAGAATGTTTAATGTAATGGTTAGATTGAAAATTTTAGATTCCATGCCTCATACTTAATTTTATAGTACTTAATCATTAATTCTTGTGTTTCTAGTTGGTTGAATGTTATGCCTAATGAATTAATTTATTAACGGTGTATTATTTTATAATTTTTTACTATTATTTTTTAATTAAGATTTGAGATTCGCCACCTTAACCTACACAATAAAGATTAATACTTGTTAAGTTAAAAACTCTAATGGAAAAACAACATAAGAAAACACCTAAGTTACTTCAATTAAGTTTTGCCATTTAGTTATTAGGATGACCAGCAGAAAAATGTTGTTGGAAGATTTATAATTATCCGTGACTAGTGAGAATGAGATGCCCCTTTTAGTAGCAAAGTTTACTTAGTTGTATAATGTTCCAATTGTTATGTGCTAGTTAGTTGCATCTTATGTTCTGTGTTTGTATACACTTTCTTAAGCCTATTTATATATGGCATATTAACTATGCATTTGTCGATGTACATGAATCTGATTTAAACATTCTGTCTTTCTGAATATCTGTTTAATGGCAAATGCAGTCATTACAATTTCATTGGTGGCTCTGCATGCATAAGCTTGTGCTGAGATCTCAATTTCTGATAGACAAACCATTACACACGTGTTTGTTGTGTTGTGGGATTAGGTGGATATGTTATTGTCTCTAATGTTTTCATTATTAGTGATTGATTTTCTCACTTCTGATCTTTCATCTCAGTTTCTTCTTTAATTTGTGCATTTACTTCAGAGTAAAGCACACAACAATGTGAAATTATTTCAGGACAAAAACTGCAATCCAGCATTAAGAATTGGAGTTTTACCTCAATGCCAACCCCTCATTGGATTTAACATAGACATGGTAGTTCATTCTTTTGAAAAGCAATAGTTTTAACTTTTAAAGGCAATGTATGTTGATTCATTTCTGATAGTTATCTTAGGAGGTGTTTGGTTTGGTTGTTTTCTGTTTGCATTTTCACTAAAAACAGAAAACGGTGATGAAAATGTGTTTGGTTGGATTTCTGAAAACATTTTCAGTGAAAATGAAAATAGGAAACAACCGAAAAATGAAAATAATAAATTCTCGTTTTCAGTATTTTTAGTTGAAAACAAAAACCTCATCTCGGTTAAAATGAAATTGCGGTGACAATGAATGTAATTTTAAACAAATCTAAAAATATAAAAAGATAAGAAATCAATATATCATAAATTTTAAGTATTTTTATTCTATGAAAACAGAAAACAAGAAATCAAACCAAATATGTTTTCAGAATTTTAATCTTTTAAAAATGAAAACAATTTTCAAAAAGTGAAAACAGAAAATAAAAACAAAAAATAAAAATACAAACTAAACACACCCTTTTTTTCTCAATGTTACGTTAGTTATTCAACATACCAGTTTCGTTGGTAGTGAGTGTGTCGATGTAATTTCAAGTTTCAGCTAACAAATTGAAGGCTGGCCCATTGTACATGTTTGGATCATTGCCTGATGCACTTGTTTTACAAGTGAATACATACATATAGGTGAAATTTGGTTGTTTTATATACTTGGGTTGGTAGGAAACAGTATAAATACTGCAAAGCTATATGTATTTCAATGTGAATTTCGTTCTTCTTTTTTTTTACAATAAAAAATTATGCCTCCAAAATGGTAAAACTTGACAGAGCATCAGCATAATGCTCTGATACAAATTAAATCAAATAATGACCTATGATTGTGAATGTCTTAAAATTTCATCATTTGGTGTCTCATTTTCTTCATCATCTCCATCAGATATCGATGAGTCATCGTCAGAATCCTGATAAATAGAGGAACAATCATTTTTTAGTTGTGGTTGCATGTCACCCATAATCGATGAATCAGCCAGTACAAAAAAATAATGCATGGAAAATTTTAAAACCTCATGATGGTGACGCTTAATATTGTCATGAATAGCTCCGATCGCCTTAATAATTATGTACATGGGTATAATAATTCCACTGGCCCTTAGTAAAAAGACCTACAAAAAATAAAGAAAAATTTAATTTAATGATTCACAAAGTAGATAGTATATCCTTTTAGTAGAAAACTGGGAATCAAATACTTACCGTAAGAATTGTAAATGGATAATCTTCCATTCCATCTGTAAGGAGTGCAAAAAGATGTCTTACAAGCAAGATGAGTGTAAACTGCAATAACAAATGGCAACTAGTTAGTTATTTTAAGTTTGGTCATGTTAATAGTATCAATCTCTGTAAATCATCTACAACCCTCCGGAAGAAACATGACTCAAAAATATAATAAACTCTACATTCTTAATTTTAATTCAAGTAATTTTATATTGTCTTCTATCTTTTTTCTTATCAAATAAAAAAAAGTAACAAATGTTTTCTAAATTTTTAAAATTTTAAATATATCTATTTTTATCTAATAGTATTTTTTATAAAGTAATAAGAGAGTTAATTAGAAGACATTATAAAAAAAAAAAAAATAGAGGAGCACTACTAAATACTAATACTCCCAACAAGGCTCAACAAATCCTTTGTTTCCTTGAAGAGAAAATAATCAAATATTGTAAAGGTCAATTCAAATGTAGCTCTCAACAAAGCCGCGTGTTGGTAGTGGGCCTAGTGGCATCCCCATTAACAACAGAATCAGATTGAGTCCAGACAGTCTTTACATACATTCACTCATTTGGAGACACAATCAAATTTAAAACATACTTTCAAAATCTGAATCGTCCAATTTTGATGCAACGGTTATACATTAAATGCATCTTTAGGGCATTAATTAAAAAACTATCGTAAAAGAAAAAAAAATATTTATTATAATAATCATAAGAGCTTAAAAAAATTATAAACAACATAACTTTATACATTTTAAATAAATTTTCTCCATCTAATTTCTTAACCAATAACTTAACAACACCAAGTTCAACAAAAATAGACATGTAATGTAAGTACCGCAATGCCAGTTGCCTCGAACACTGTTCACCGGCATTTAAAAAATCTGAATCAAGTTAAGATTTACCCATCACCCACTACGGAACAAGCAATCTAAAAAAGAAAAATAGTATGACTTCCCAACGGCACTCTCTTAATAAATTCCAAAGAGAGAGAGAGAGAGAGAAATGTACTTAAAACACTTATTACATTATAAGTAAATTTTTTTAAAAATCATTTAATATTTTTATTTATAAATCTTTAACAAGTAGTATGAATAAGGTCAATAACATTAGTTTTTTTTTTCTTTTTTTGGTGAACTCAATAACATTAGTTTATGTATAAAATAAAAGGAGTAAATATAGATAATGCTTACAGCTAAAGCCAGGGATCGACAACAAGCCGCGGTCCTATCTGCAGCATACGTGCATTCAGAGTAATTGTTTCCTTCAACGATACCCACTATTCTTGTGTTTAACGGTTCTTGTTCATTCCTTGAAATTTGCAGGCTATCCCTGTTATGTAATACACCAACAACAAAAATCAGCTTTTGGATTAGTATTTCTCAATTTTTCTAGAAATAATCAAGAAAAAAACGTTTCTGCACCTAAAAGATTTAAAATTTGGGCTTGGGGAGAAAAACTTTGCCAACTTGCTTAGTCAAGGTGCCACATTTTCGAAATGTGATTCGATTAAAGCTAAACAATTAGTTGCAAGGCACATAATTTCACTTGGATTGAATCGCACGGGGAAAAGTTGAGTTACTTTGAGACACGTTGTAACCAAGAAAATTAAAATTGTGTTTAATACTTAAATTTAACATAAGCACGTGAGATTTATTCAACTATACGAAAAAATAAGCATATAATGCGGGAATACCTAATGGTCATTGCTGCATCAGTTATTTGCGATTTCTTTGGGGCTGCTGTATATCCAGGTTCATATTGCTGCAAAAACAAGGAACAAAAAATAAAAGAGAACGCTTTGAGCTCATCAAATTAAAAATAAATAAATTCAAAGGCCCAAAAACGAAAAGAAAAAGGGATCGCAGAGACACAGACAACTCCTTTCTTATTTTTAAGAAATGAGGATTAATAGCATCAAGAAATCATAATCGATAGAAACTTATCAAGAAAACAAAATGAAGAAACTTTAACCAAAGCTTAGTACCTGGAGACATATTTCACAAGTTGTATTTCCTTTCTCATCGCACCATGTCTGAATGCAATCTCTGTGAGCAAACTGAAGAATAAAACTAAGATGATCATGACAAGATTCTCTAAAGTAAAGTAAACATAAAAGTTGTTAAGAGATTGTGGATTTATTTACCTTAACTGTCCCAGAACAAGCACAAGGAGCTTCCAAGGTTTTGGAGCTCTCAAATTCTTCTTCATGACATATTCTACAGCGAGAAATCCCAGAAAGTGATCTCAAATCATCAACCAGCAATACAACTTCTTCCATGTCTCTTGCAACCACGGAGAGCTCCATGTCTCTTAAAACTTCTTCAGCCTTGGTTTTCAAATTCCGTTTAGTACTCTGTTTTCCTATCTCTCCAGAATCTCAACTTTATATATAAAATAAAAAACACCGAATTTCCAATACTGCCCCTGTATGATTGTTAAACTAAATAAATCTGTCAATATTATTTGATATGACCTTTTCTTTCTTATATTTTCATCTCTTTTATATATATATGGAAGAACTGTTCGTGTTGTATTCAGTGGAACAAGATCATAAACATAATAAACGAAGGCTAGCTTTGACTCCAAAAATTGGACAAAGAGAACTTGCAAAGTTGCAATGCAGGGTCAAACAAAACCTCCTTTTGGCTTCCTCCCAAGGCATGAAGCATTTATTTAAGATAGTCAAAATTAAGAGAGAAGACCATATGAGAACATTAATGTGTTCTAGAATTCCTTGCTTATATAAGGAGAACAAGTCATGGTCTATGCCAAATGGGACAAAGCAGATACAACGGGAAAGAAGAAAAGTGTAACTTATAGTCGTGTCTGCTGACTTCAACCAAATATTTTTACATTTTTTTAACATATTATTTAACTAATACAGAAAAATTATTATTCTCTTGTTTGTTTATTATTTTTTCTTAATATAAACTAAAAAGACAATTATAATTGGACGAAAGGAATAATAATAATCCATTGATTCATACTAACTTCGTACTCAAGCTTTTTGGTAACATATAGCAGCTATAAAGGAAAAAAAATGCATTTAATCTATCCTTTTGGTAAGAAAAACATTTGCATTCAAAATTTCGGTCAAGTACAGGTTTTTTTTTATCCATTATTTTTCTATTCACTATCTCCTACCATTTTAAGGATATTTTTCCTTTGAGATTATTTTTTCAGTTTGTCTTTCTACGGTTAAATAATCAATTCTTAAATTTTCTTGTTGACTATACATTTGGATTTTAAGTGTTCATCAACTACCTATTCGGTTATTCCCTATTCATAAATGTTATTCATTTTATAAATAGTATCTCATTTTTCTAGTTGTGAAATTCAAAGTCAAGAAATTTATCAATAGATTTTTTTATTGATAAATGTTAATTGTTAGTATTGTTAGATTTTAAAGTAAAGAAATTTATCAATACATTAATTTGTTTTAGATGAAGTGGAATAAATGCTATAAAAAAATAAATGAATAAAGATAAATATTCACTTTAAACAAAAAATAGTTCGATGTTATGCTAAGCACGCAGATAATGGTACATCCTCTAGCAATATATTTCTATTGATCTTCTTAATACCTTATAAAATAACTATTAAATAAATAAATTTGATATGATAAAAACATAAAAGACATATAATAATTTCTTCACTTAATAAAAGAATTAATAGAAATATGTTATAAGATGACGTAAAATACATTCTTGATAAATTATAAATCTAATCAATGTCAAATTTAGTGCTAAACAAGCATTTGACTCTTTTAAAATGAACAACTCGGTGTAATTTATTATGTGTATATACATAACAAATTATGGATATGTTAGTAATGTTATCATTGATTTTACGATCAACGATTGAGCGAGATTACTTTTTTTATTAATATTTACTTTAGAGGAGTCAAATTCACTAGTTATTTATTTATCAAAACAATTACTATTTATTTGAATTTGACTCATCTAAAATGAGCAAGAATAAAATAAGTAATTCAATCTCTAATAAGAAATTAATATTTAAAGACATCTATAATTTGTTGCACACATTCATATATATATATATATATATATATATATATATATATATATATATATATATATATTCTCATCAATAACTGAAATTATTTACTACGTCTTATATAATGTAACCAAAACTAACATTGTAAATTATTAAATTTTAAATAAAAATTTATTGGAAAATAATTCATAACATTGTATATCTTAATATCCGTGTGTAATATCAGATTTTTATGGATAAAATATACATAATACAACAATTTCAGATAATCTTTAAAATTTTGAGATTTTAATATAAAACTATTTATATATAAAGCTTAAAAAACTGTGACTAATGTATATTTGTTTTAATTAAAAGTAAGGTTGTATATTTTTATTTTATAAGAATAATTTTCATTACAATTTTTTTTATATTACACAACCTAGATGTACATTTTTATTATGTAGTCATCATTTCATCATAAAAATAATATGTAAATAAAATTAAATAAGGAATAAATATAAACATTTTAACAATTAATAACTGAACAAGACAAAAACAACACATACAATGTTCATATTATAAATAAATCTTTTGGTTGAACTTGTTACACGAATTTCAATAAGAAGGGGGGACCTTGTTACATTGATGATTAATTGGTTGCAATAGGCTATGAGTGCATTTTGGGAGGGTAAAAAGTAAAAAAGAAGAAAAAAAAGCTACTTTTGTAAAAACATGCAATAAAATACGTTGTTGTGTGTCCCTCGAAATTGGCCTTTCAAGATTTAAATCTGGGACCTCCGATTCTTCAACAACGGTAACAAACAATCAAAGACAAACTGAAATTTGAAATCATGGGCCCCGCTATTCCATTACATTAATCCAAACGCGTTCACCGAAATGCATCATTAACCGTGATTCGGCGGGCCCTCCTTTCCATGTCTCATGTCTTATTCCTTTCTTTCTTTATTTTTACCAGCAGAAATTTTTATTGTTTTATTATATTTTATTATATAAAAATGATATTTTTTTATTATATTTAAATTGATGTGAATATTAATTTTAGTTTAATATGCTTTATAATAAATATTTTTTTATTTTATATATTTATTTATTTTTCTCTTCATTACATATCTTACTTTAAAATATATAAAAATATTTAAAATTAAAGTATATATACCTAAGAACAAAGATAATTAAAGATTAAAATAAAAAAAATTAACATGTGATATAATAATGTTATCATTTCAATATTTTACAAATATCAAATAGAATAGAATGATATTCAAATATTTACTACAGATGATTTAATTAAATATGTATAGATAGAGATGTATTTACAAACACAATATATTAATTTATCATGTTATCATAACAAACAAAGAGACATAAAAAATAAAATCATGTATACATTATAAAACATATTAACCTAAAATTAACATCAATCTTGGAGTATTTATATATAACTTATAATCCTTTTCAGCAATGGATTGTATACCAAATTGTCAAATAATTGTGTATATTTTACAACTTTATTTCTATAATATTTAAGCTTTATATATATGTCCCATGAGGAAATTCTACTACTTTGAATTCGTGATGAAGGAACATATGGTAGTGCTTGTGTCAGTCATAATAAGCTTTTGTTTATGTTTTATATTTATAACTAGAAAAAAAAATTGAAACTCATATTCTCAAACTTCAAGGTATAAACTAAGAAAAATCCACATGATAGAACTGTTGTTGCATAACACTATATAGATCTATGAGGTGTTGGTAAGTAAATGGTGGGAGGTCAACTATCGTGCTAGGTGGAGGGGGAACAAAGACATGGGAAGAATTCCTAAATAGGAGGTGCACTCAATGGAAATATGTTTCTTGCAAAGACTTTAAATATTGTGTCTTTCTTTTTTCTTTGAAAAAAAAGGTTACTATTAGATAAACACTTTTTTCTTTTCTTTTGGGATTTATACTGTATCTTGTGTGTTGATAGATTAGAAGGAATAGTAATTTGGTTACTTGATATTTATTAAGTATGTTGTGTGATAGTAACTTGGTTACTTGAAATTGTCTGACCTAGGAATACCATTAGTAGGCCGGTTAATGAATAAAATTTAAGGATGGAGAGCAGATTCGCTTCAAACCTAAACATATGCATAAAGATAAAAAAATTAATAATAAAAGAGTACAAAAAAATCATTATCTTTCCGTTAACCATTCAACTCTTATCTTTTTTGAGTAAGTAATGACCATGATATGCATGTTCTTTGCCTCAGGTGAAGGATTCTCTAGGGGACATTCAACTCTTATCTTTTTTTCAGTTGCATCGATCATGATCCTCTCATAAATGCACACTTTAGTCTAAGTCACAATGAGCAAAAAATTCATTTTTTAAAAGAATAGAAAAAAGAGTTGCACATACCTCTCAATGGATTTTCAAACTTCACAACTTCATTCACCCCATATTTTATATGTTGCAATCGTGTCTCCCATAACTGATAACTAACTCTACGTGTGTGCCACTAAAAATAATTATAATCAATCAATTAAAATTTTAGCATATTTTCACCAACAAATCGAGAAAGAATAAGACCCTCAAATTTCACTTTAGTTTGAAATTTGATCAGTTTTACATGCATTCGACAAAATAGAAGAATCAAATGTAACTAAATTAGGACAAGAGAAAGATAGGGTTCGATCGGAGTCGACGAATGAAAGAAAAGAAAGATTCTATTTTGAAGGTTAAAACACATTCCAGTATTTTAAGGTTTTTTATCTTCTTTAGTTTTATTAGATTCCTTCAAGGTTCTCCATTCTAAAGTCTAACATACAACATATTATCTCAACAATGGTAGTTTTTGTCAATATAAAAATGAAATATAGAAGGCTAACATTTAATTCTTCCCCTTTTCATTTGTATGAAAAGAAAAAATGAAGGATTAGAGACAAATAAGTATTGTACAATGCACATACCTTTTTCTTCTTGAAAACCTTCAAATATCTTTAGATGAATCCACCCGACATTAAACAATTGTTATTAGACAATAAGGAGAATTCAAAAAAAAAAAAGAGCAAAAGAGAATTAGTTATTACACTAAAACATGCAATCCTTCCTTTATAGCAACCTGGAATTAAAAAAGAAAAATCAAATTTCTGAAATTAAAAAATAAAATTATCCCAAAATCTCACGAACCTCTTTGGATTGGATGATTCATCAACTACTCTTAAATCTCCTAAACCTGAAACCACAGAATATCAACTGAATATGAAAAAAAATCATGAAATGGGAATGAATTGAATTTGAAAAAATTAACAAAGAAAAAGACAAAAGGTTAAAAGCAAAAATAAAACCATCACTTATTGTTACGACTCAGGAAAAAAAGAAACCAAGAAGTTTACGGTTAGAGAAAGACAAAATAAAGTAGTAGTTAGAAGGAGATTTCACATAAGTATGACAGAGGTAGCAGTTAAATTTTATGGGAGAGATAGGAGTTACGTTAGGAATGGTGAGATAAGGAAAACCAAATAATTTTTTAAATGTAATGACATAATAATGGCTACTAAAAGATGAAAGAGTGTACGACGACTAAGTATCACAAGATTAGAAATGTGTAGTTATTCAGTTTTCAAGTATCATTTCAACAAATTGAAAGTTATAAATTTAGACATTTGAGAGTAAAGATATCCAAAAAAAGTAAAGACCAAGCAAAAAATATTCTCTATCTATAGTTATAGATAAATAAATGATACTATAATAAACAAAGATAATCCATATTTATAATTTATGTGTAATAAAAAAAAGTTGTACAATTCAAAGTGAGATCACAGGGGATGTGATAAAGAGAAGTAGAAAGGAAAAATAATGTTATAAAAAACATTATATAAATAATATAACTCATAAATTAATGTATTATGTATACATTTGAAAAATGAAAAATCAATTTTGTCAAATGAAAAATTAATTTTGTCAACAATTATCCATCCGCTCTTTGATAGGAAAATAATTGTACTGTATAAGATGCAATTACTTATGTTTAGTTTTTTATTTTTTAAGGAAAAACTGCATTGCAACGTAATTTATTAATATCATTTTGTTTATTATAAAAATAAATGAAAGGCATACGTGTGTATATAGAGTTATAAATAATTGAAGGTTTTATGATTTTATCTCTTCACTTATATAGGTACAAATATTCCTATCATCTATCGATTTGCTCACCCAATAAACTTGATTTGTTTGCTATGTAAAAGAATACATGTTCTTAAATTGAAGAATATGTAAAAGAATACAATACTAGTTCCACACGTTATTTATTTCATATTATATGAGAGAAAACTGACGAATGTGTTTATTCTTTCTCGGTCTTATCGTCTCTCTTTCTCTGGGTGGATTTATCAACAATTACAAGCAATACTTGCCATAAGGAAGCTTCGCAATTTCGAAAACTTAGACCTTTCTTGAGCTTTTCTGTAAGCAAATTATCAAGTGGACGGCACAAACTTGTATTTGCGGAGGAAAAAACCTTACTACATGATTAAAATGGGACCCACTCATAGAGCAGAATTACAGCTGCATCCATCCTAAGTAGCATATTATAAACGCTGATGCTTCTTAGATAACATTTATTTATTATTTTTATTATTAAGATTTTGAATCAAATAATAACCTGTGAGTAAATACTGTGTTGTGCCAAGAATGAGTAATTCAGAGTAAACTATAAACTTCAACAACCAAATTGAACAAAGAAAGTATAAACACAATCAATATATTCGAACAAGTCACTTCTCATTTATTAATTTCTCCCCTTTTGTGTTTGTGAAAATACAAAGTTTCTTTCAAACAGTTTCAAACTTTCTCACAATTACAAGAGAAAGAAAATTACAATGAAAACATAAACTGAACACTCTAACTAAAAGCTATTTATAGCCTAAGCTTCTGACAACTTACCCCTGTAACAGTTATAACCGAAAACTGTTATATAGAAAATAACCGCTAACAGAAATAACTGTTTTACAAAGTCATTGTTAAATGTAAAACTAAGTGGAAAACTATTGTAGTATTCACAGACATAAGTTCTAACCTCTCTATCACCACTGTAAAAAAAAAAAATGCACTGCAAGTTAAACACACAAACCCGTTGATGCTTCTTTAATATGTTATAAAAAATATTCACATATTGTTATTTGATTTGAAAATTTGATTCTATATGATATATAAAGAACTTGATTTAAATTTCTCTCTGAATTTTTTTTGGCTATAATGCTAAATAGTGCTTTGTAATTGTGGAAATTTATAAATGTAGCATTTGATATTTTCTTTCTCTTTTTTAACTAGGGTATATGGTGGCGGTTGATAACGAAGTTGTATGGTTAGATCAAGAAAATCCCATCAACGTTGAGTTTGGTTTAAGCTATGGGTTGTATAGCTAAAAAGAATGTGCTCCTATAAAGAAGTGAGCAAAGCATTCACCCAATTTTTGCAAATTTAACTGTTTTGATTTGGAGTGAGAATTAGAAGGTATCCTAGCTAATTGAACATTGACGTCTTACCCTCAAAGTTCATGCAAATAGCCAAATATCATTCAGGTTAAGATAGATGTAGGAAAAATATAACACATTGTTTTTCAGGTAAGGTGGACCATAACGTAAACATAATGCTCTATGCAATAACGCTTGAATTATCATTACGATTTGGAAAGGAGCATATGGGCTAACATATCTTAGTGAGATTGCTAATTGATATCTGGGCTGCTGTTGTGTGCTTTCTCTCCCAATCATTCCAAAACATGAAGCAGCTCCATGTGGGCTGGGTCTCATTCGGTTGGTTTATCATCACATGTCTGTCCATTAGGTCATTTCTAATTGCCTGGGCTTCACTCTCCTTCATCTTCAATCGTTGTTCCACTTCCAAGTTACACGACTGAAGAGTCTAATGCAGAGTTCAACAAGGTAATTAACATTCCTTAAACTCAATTTCCTAAATAAAGTTGAATCTCAAATCTTATTTCATTTCAACAATTCATAAGTTTCCCACTTTAAATTAACCCTTCATTCCTCTAAAATGCTTTTTTTGCTCATGCTAATTAAATCAGATTTAGAAGACAAAAAAAAAAAAAATAGTTCAAGAAATCAAAGTAACTCATGGTGCTCAAAATTGTCCGGGGTTTTTCTTTCTCTTCCAACCTTAGGTGGGCTATGTAATAATTTTCAGGCGTTTGATAGGTACAAGTTCCATGTTTAGGTGTACACCTAGCTACATATTAGTGGCTTTGCAACCATCAACTAATATTGCTACACCACACTCCTAAGCCCTAAGGCATGCATTTTTTTTCTCCGTGAATCATGATTTTTGAAAATGAATAAATTTTTTTTGATTGGTCATTGAGAATATTTAGATAAATTTCTTAGAAATTAAAGAGTTACAAATATTTTTATTGATTATTTTAATTATTTATTACATTATATAATTTAATAAAAAAATAACATAATGTCTTTATTATGGTAAAAGAAAAATTAAACTAGAAAAAAAATAGGATTCTCACATCCTTACATACGAAAGTTTTGGCGAGAAACTGATTAAAAAATATTCTCAAAAACTATCATTGTTTAGGAATGTTAATTTTTTAAAATGCATATTAAACATAGAAAACTAAGGTTACACTTGATTTGAATGTTTATTTTATGTTATCATTTTTTGAAAATAATTTTTATTTTTAAATTTGTAAGATTTTGAAAATATATTGAGAAAAAAAATACTCTAATATATCATCATGTTTTCACTTCTTCAAAAAAGATTAAAAACGATGATCTGTTGTTTTCAGCTTTGGGTATGTTTTTGAAAAAAATTTCAGAAAAAAAAATATTTTCTAAATTTCAAGCAAATATATTTTCACTTTTACTTTATATTTTCTTTAAAAATAAAATAAAAACACTCAAAATTAAGTATTACCTAAGTTTCTCAATTTATAGTTTCCAGAAAATAAAAAATTTATCTCCTATAAACGCCCCCTGGATAAAAACAGCACAAAATAATAAGGATCAGTTTAAATTACATCGTGCCGTCCATCCATAAAAAAAGAAAAAAGAGCAAATGCTATTTACGGGTCACTCTGTCTATTCCTTTTAATATCTTCTTTGTTTCAATGAAAGGTAATACTTAATTTTGAGTGTTTAAATTGTGCCAATTCATTAAATGGATGAGAAAAGGCAGTACCCACTGAAATAGACACCGGCGTCCCACTCAAGTTGAATAAGACTCTTACACGTAACAAAATTCTGTACCTAGTCATCATATGGAGCCAAGTAAACATAAATCTTTCTAAATTAATAATTTTAAATAATATATCTCATTTTTTTTTATTATAAGAAACAAGTTATAATACAAAATACACTCATGCATTGAATTAAAAAGATCAAAGATATTTTAGGGGTGGTAAGTATTGCATTGATATTTTGTTTACCACGTTGATATGTCCCTCCTTTTACGATTACTTTTACAATTTAAAAATATACATTGATAGATTATTGTAGATTAAATAGTGCAGATGAAAATTGTAAAACAAAAAATATTTACGAAATCTTTCCAATTATTTTAATTATATTTGTATAATTGACATTAATCTAGTAAAAAAATTATTTCATTTAATTATTTATTAAATTTAGTCCATTTTGAGAAGAAGTACGTATAATAAAAGAGTCTTTTTAAAAGAAAAATTAAATGTGAAATTGGCCATGAATTTCATAAAGGAATATCTTTGTTCAGTCCAAGCGAATTAAATCAGTACTCGATCATTAATATACTAAAGAAAATATATATTTCAATAAATTTGACAACAAAAAAATATACTATTTAACAGTTTAAAGAAAAATTCTACTAGTAGCAATTAATATATTTTTAAATATTGAATAAAATTTATATAAATTTAAGTAATCAATGAATACAATTTTTAAATAAAAAAAAAATATATCAACAATGTTTGCATTAGGTATCAAATAAATAGTATACGAACAAATTTGAATAATTGATCCTGCTGAAATAAGTGATAATATTATATTTTTATTTATTTATTTTATTACATCGTATTATCTCTTACGTGTATACTATTTTAGTTGTTTATCTATTTTTTTTTTTCCCACTAACTACTTAACTTTTGCCAGCAAATGGTTATCACGCAGACTTGACAAGTAATAATTTAAAGACTAGGACAAAGAAAGAATCCACAGGTTGTTTTGTTTGTTTGTTTTAATGATGATGATTGAGGAGATCCACAGGTAGTATCCTATCCTAAGAAAAGCGCGCATGAAGAGTGATAATATTCCAACCCGACTTGCAAGCTCCCGTAATCACAAAGAAGTTTTCAGTTTGCAGAGATGGAAAAGAAAGAGAGAAAGATCATGGTGGCTGTGGATGAGAGCCAAGAGAGCATGTATGCACTCTCCTGCTGCATCACCAATCTCATCTCCCAAACCAACAAGCTTCTTTTGCTTTATGTCAGGCCACCTTCTGCTTTCTACTCCTTGGATGCCGCAGGTTTGTTATTTTCACTTTCTTAATTATTATTTCAGCCTTTTGCACTAACTTATATAATAGTAATTACTTATTTTACCAGGGACTAATAATATTAGGTGATGTGTATGGGAAGGGATATAATTTTATTTTGAATTTCATGGGTTACACTTTATTTATATTGCTACGTTAATATAGTGTAACCTGGGAGTGGTGTTGGTATTTTTAATTTTATTGAACAATTCTTGTATATATGTATATAGGTTGGCGTATCCTTTGTGTCACATATATATACCATTTCTTTAAAATTGCTTAATTTACCGTATTTTACAACAGGGTATCACTTTTCCTCTGATGTTGTTGATGCCATGGAAAAGTACAGTATGCACTTGGCTAATTCCGTCATGGAAAGAGCTGAAGCTGTTTGCAGAGACTTGAACGCTACTAATGTAATATTGTAACGCTACTTTATATGTATGTGTGTGTGTATATATATATATATATATTCATTCTTTGAAATTAATTGGGATTTTGCAGATCAATGTGGAGAGAGTGATTGGTGTAGGACATGCCAAGAATGTAATATGTAGTGCTGTGAAGAAACTAGAGGCTGACACCTTGGTCATGGGAACTCATGGCTATGGATTCATTAAGAGGTAACCATTGATTTTTCTTGGAGGCACCTACTATATACAGTACTATATATGACTAAATTGCCTTCTTCGTTCTAACTTGCAGGGCCCTCCTTGGAAGTGTCAGTGATCACTGTGCCAAACATGCAAAGTGTCCTGTTGTAATCGTGAAGCAGCCATAAGAGATCAATTTGGTTTCCTTTTCTCACTACATACCTTCTTAGTGGTTGGATTGGATTCTCAGGAAGCAGCTTCCGGGGCATACCTTTAACCACTACACATGCATGCACCCTCTTGTTGCCTACAATTTGTGTATATATGCTGCATTTCTTTGTTGTTAAATCATGATACAGAGGTAATGTTCCAAAGGTTGGAAATCATGAATTGATACAAACCACCCCAAACTTATAGTACTACCACTTGCACAAAGATGACTACAAATCTTCTGAGTTAACAGGACTAACCCTTTAATCAATTAACCATTTCAAACCTTGCTCAAATGTAACAAACACAAACTGGAAGGTAAGAGCTACTATTGCATGTCTCGCTTAATGCCTAGTAAGTCTTCGCATTAATTAGTGATATGACAAGTACCAAATTAATGTCCCTCCAAATATTGCAAAGATTAGGTATTCCTAAATCCTAATTGAAGAAGAGACATGGAGGAGTGGCTTTTGATATTTTGGACAAGCTAAGCAATAATTTTGTGGGAAAAGAAAACTTATACGAACTAGATAGGGCTGGCCCAACATTGTTTTGGGTCTAAATCAAACTTTTAGATACTTTTTAAAATTATCAAAATGATATTCATTTTTTTAAAATTTATCTTTCAAAATATTTTAGATGTAAAATTATTTATTAAATCATTAATAATCTATTTCATTTAAGATTTCTTTTTCAATTCATAATTACCCTTTTTTTACTCGATCTAACTCTCATCACTAGGCCAACTCTAGTGGTTTATAACATAGTCAATCTATTTGATATTCTTTCAAGACATAGTTGGTCTTTAAATAAATTTTTATTAGTTTTAGCTTTAAAAAAACTTCACTGAAGCAATGTTTACTTGATAAATAAGACAAAGAAAAGACTACATAAGTATAAAGAAAATAATAGTACTATTAACTATGTAATTCATTTTTGTGGGAAGAGAAAGTTGAAATAAAAGAAAGGCATTTCATAATAAAACAATATTTAATAAATTTTAGTAAATCAATATTATTTATTAAATAATATTTTTTTTTATAAAAAATATCATTAGAGTTTCCTTGATCGGTACTGAACTTGGGCCAGCTCTAAAGCAGTTGTTTTTTACGGCCTCTGCTTTTGGGCCAGCTCTAAAATTAGTTTCCTTGATCGGTACTGAACTTGGGAAGCCCCAACCTACATTCACTGAGCAATTTTGTTTAATACTTAGAAATTGAAGATAGTATTGGAAGTTTACAATAATTCATATATATTTTTATTTAACTAATTAAATTAGACTATTTCGATCAATCGTTCATGAATGTGAGAAAATAACTTTTTAATTAACGGTAAAGTATTTTTGTAAATTTTATGATTTCTATTGAAACAGATATTCGATGAAACAAAAAGAAAATAAGGTATAATAAAAAAAAATAGATTAAGTTAGTTTTTTTGTAAACAGTTTTTTTTAGATGTGCTAAACACAAAGTTGAACTTCACGATAAGAGGAGAGAGAAATTTTGAATAAGGGTAAAAAATAATTTCGGTTGGTTAAAATATTGATTTTAATCCCTATAAATTTAATAATTTTTAATTCTTACGTTTATCAAAAGTAATATGATTGTAATCTTTTGTCAGGGAAATAAAAACACATATTTCTAGACAAATATAAAAACTAAAAATGTTATATTTTTTTAGGAATTAAAACCAATATTATAGGGATGTAACCAATCTGATTACTATGAATTGAACAATTAATTAGATACAGTTTGTTTTTAAAAGTTAAATTGACAATTGGCAAATCACTCTGGCCTTTATAAAATTCAGTTGAATTGATTAGATTAACTGTTTAAACAAACAATCATGAAATTATTGCTTAATATTTTTTTATATTTCATATTATTTTAATTTTATGTTGGTAATACTTAATAGCATCAAAAGAATTTTTATGACGTCATTTGTTTGGAACAATCAGTGTAAACGGTTGAAATTAAAACTCGGCTCCTATTAGGCACACTCTTCAATCCATTTGTTAACTTTTTTCTTTTTTTAGGCAACTTTTATATTAATTACCATAAAAAGTTATACTTATTACGCTAGTAGTATAACTTTTTCTATTGATTTATGGTGTAACTTTTCCAATTTTTTTTTTTTTTACTTTTTTACATTAATTAGTACATAAAATTTCAATAAACATGTATAAGATGTAACATAAGTGATTAATAGCTTGATCCTTTAAATATATAATAAATGCTTAATTCCTAACTATTAGAATAAAATAATATTTATGGAAAGAAGAGTTACCCTTAAAACTGATACTCTATTTTTTTTTTTCTGAGGATTAATTTTATAATTTCACGAGAGAAAAATAAATTGTAAATCTTATGCTTTTTTTACCAATGAGATCCAAAAATTACTCTAATCTTAATTCTTTGCCATCAAACTAGTGTCAATTATTAGAATTTGGGATGCTAATTCTTTATCATCTTATCATCTAACTAGTTTCTATTATTACAATTTGGGATGCTAAGTTTCCAGAAAAGTTCGCCTTGAATGATGCCACACAACCCGTGGTTCCTTCCACAGGAGGTCAAGCTCACGACCAAACCAATTCGTCATAATTCACGTCGTTGATGGCTCATCAAATTAATGATAATGATAGCGTACAACATAGGCTACTTATTTAATTCATTAATTGATGCTGTTAATGCATGTACATTTTCTGTTGGCTACTACCCCTCGACAGAAAAAGGTTACAAGGTTACAATTATACGACCCGAAAGCAACAAAAACTTCATTTTAATCCAGTAGGACGTCACTAGCAATAGAAGAAAACACAAAACAGAGAGAGAGAGAATTTGGAGTGCTCATGAAAATTGTACTGCATCATCACATATTCACATACCATCCATAATAACCTAATCCAGTTAGTTAAAGACAGAGTATAGTTGAACGGTTCCTTCAATTCCCTATTAGGTAAACGAATTCTGCAACAACAATCTAATTTGGAAAAAAAATTCTGCAATTACTTATAAAAAAATAACACAAATTATTACTATGTATAAGTTTAAAAAAATAAAATTGGAGAAGCTAAATTTCCCGATAAACTAATTTTAACTTATGTAGAGATTAAGGCTAAATTACGAAATCGTATATAAGAAATTAAGGAGGGAACAAAAATTGAATTTAAACAAAGATCAACCTTACTTTTTAATTAATTTCAACAGCATTCTAAATGTTTGGCAACAAATTTATTGAAACAAATCATATCTGTTTTACCTTTTATCTTAATCCAAATCGCCATCTCCGGCTAGAAATAAAGATGACAAGATATCATAACTGTGTGGTATTGGTTCGTTTAAGGAAAAATAAAATAAATGTGGCAGACATCCTATACCCAAAGTCAAAGTTGGAAGTGACATTGTAACCGACACAAAAGGCTAAAGACTCATCTAAACGAGAACACCCTTACGTGCGTCAAAAGATGGAGCGGTTTAACCAACCTCAAACCCCGATATAATGCAGTCCTAACCCAAACCCCTTTAGTTAAAAATTCCTGAGAAATGGGAAACCAAGTCTCAGAAGTGAGGGGCAAAATAGTAATGTGGGATGGTTCGGTGCAGGAAATAGAGCAACCTTTGACAGTGGCAGAGTTGATGCTGGAGCACCCAGAGCAAGTTGTGGTTGAGTTGCATTCAGCAGTGAAGCAGAAAAGGGCAACACCATTGCCAGCAGATAACAAGTTAGAGACAAACAAGGTGTATCTGATGCTTCCCATTAAGCGAGGGAAGCCCGTTGGATTAAGCGGGGAAGACACTCGGCGCATTCTCTTGATCCTTAATTCTGCTCTGCACCACTCCAAGTTTGTTCCCTGGCTCACGCGTCTGTGCCAGAACACTACTACAATTGTCGAACCTCAGAGAAAGGAAATAACAAAACAAGAACAAGAGAGCTGCCAGTTGTTTTTCCCGGAAATCTTGGAAGGGAGGCCTGAATATTTGAATAGGCAGGTTTCAGGGAAAGGGTGGAAGCCTACTCTGGACACCATTAAGGAGAATAATATTGACAGAAAACTCACTCACTGGTTGTTCCTCAAGACCTTTTAGTCATACATACACCAAACTTTTATATATATGCAGTTTGTTTGTTATCTGTTTTTGGTACTGTTGTTTTTTCAGTTGGAGTTTTATTCCGATGATCTAATGAAAATTTGCAGTGAGTGTCAGAATGGATTATCGAAATAAAACTCTGCTTTTAATTTGAAAGTGATACCAAAAACATTTTAAACCAACTGGATGTATTTTTGTTTTTTTAAGTATAGTTGTCAATTAATGAAAATGTTTGTGGCTTTATGTGGGTGTTAAATGTAAGAACGTAAAATGAGAGTTTATTGTATGTATTTAAACTTCTGAGACAGAACAGTGAAGCTACCCAAATGAAACTGGGAAGTCCTTTCTTCCGTTTTATTTGGGAGGTCACAAATATTTTGCATGAGAAACATATTATTCAAGTTAGATAGATAGGATTTCTTTTATTTATTAAATAGATAGATCATTATGCGCAATAAAATTTTCTTTTGGAGTATTTCTTTCATGGATTTATTCCTTTTTAGATTGAATTTAGCAAAGTTGAAAGCTTTCGGATTAGAACATTACTATATGGTACTATATATGCAGTACATGCACCTCTAGTCTTGTACACGGTATTTATCCATTTCACAAAAAATAAGGTCGCTTAGTATTTTTTTTTTTGTTTTTATTTTTTATTTTCATTTTCAGTTATAAAAATGATTTCCTTTTTTCAAAATTAACTTTGTACAGAAATCAATGAAAACATAAAAATAGAAAACAACAAAGAAAATTGACAAAAAAAAAATATTTCCTCAAATCAAATAGTAAATTTTAAATAATTAAATTAGTGATGCTAAATTTATAATTTATATAATTTTTTCATTGATTATGTGTAATTTATATATTTTTAATTTTTATATAATTTATATATTGACAAAAAAAATTCCTCAAATCAAATAACTTTTAAATAATTAAGTTAATTTTTGTAACTTTTGTCAATAATTTATATTTTAAAAAAAAGTTTCTCTTAAAAACACTAGAGTTTCATTTTTTTTCACCTAATTAATTAATTGATGTATTTTCACTTAAGTTTTGGCCTGTGATATTTCCCTATTCTCGTGAGAGCGAGAAAGAGAAAGTTCAAGAAATTAATTTATAATATTTATTGTCCATTGATCATAAAAATTATTAATCAAGAGAATTTCAATAAAAAAAATAAAAAAAATCTATAATTTAAAGAGAAGAAACAGAAGCAAACTTTTCAAAATGTTCCTATAAGAAACACTAGAGATAATATTTAACTATGTACATGCAAAGTGTTCATATAATTTATTTTTTACTTAAATTTGATATTACAAAGAAGGAAAGGAAGAAAAAAAAAACCTCTTATGATCTCAATTCCTACACTTCTGCGTTTCCCGGGATTATATAAACAGGAAAACAGCCACAAGTCCACAGCTAATTATGAAAATCATACAGTTGTACAATCCGTTTGGCATACCTAATTAAGCAAACTATCAGTATCATTCAAAGCAATATAATGCAAACCCTCATAACAATCTAATAAAAACATCATAAACCAACAATTACATCATAAAAAGGAACCAACACAATAGACTTTGATAGTGACAAACGCTCATAACGTTAAATGCTGCACTAGAATCTAACAGTGACAACATAAGAATTTTTTTGAACTTAACATTAATATCTTTACTACTAACACTGTAAAAAAGAATCCAAGAAAAAAGATAAGAAGAAACTTCCGAGGCTGGATTTTATATGTGCATAAGACTCACTAATACTAACGTTTGTTACAACTCGTTACAAATGGTCCTTTGGGAAAATAAAACCCAAGTTTTTTCTAAAATTATAACATCAATTAAATAAACAAAATCTGTGAGTATGTTATAAGTAAAAAGGAGGCTCATTTTCTTTTCACTGTCAATTATCAATTAGACATTATAAAGATCATCACTATTAGATAATGGAACATTCTTAAAATAAAATATAAAAAAAACGATGCATACGAAGTAAAAAATAGCAGCATTAATTTTAGTCTTACTATGAAAAGTACCAGCTCATGAATTATTCTTTAATAATCAAAATGTACATTTAGTACTTTAAGTAAGTTACTAATGCCGCAAAAAAACTGACTACATTGGGGGTGTTCCTGGTCCTGGGTATACCCAGCCCTTTACCCATTAATCAACCAGACCCACTGACTCAAACCGAGCAAAAAAAACTTACAAAAGAACAGTGAAGGAGACTAGTGATGAGAGAGAAGATAAATGCAGAAAATAATAGGAAATTAGAGAGGCGGGTGAGTGAATAAGAGAATATGAATGAATATAAGGAAATTTTAATAAAGAGAAACTAAGAAAGAAGTACTCTCTAAAAATCTCTTTGTATTCTATCTAAACGATGTCCTTTAACATGGTGAGGGCCTTCTTGGATAGAAAATAAAACGTTACCATATAGATTACGAACTATCACAAATAATTGATGAATGATATCCATAATTTAATTTGATTGTTACTCTATCGATCAACTCAAAAATTCTAAGCCTTTTTGTGCTTACACACTTATGACTAAAGAACTTTATCAGTCATTCCCTGACTAATTCAAGACTTCTTTCACAAACCTAGTGTCAATTGGTTGCTAATCGGTATCACATAGGTAATGTTACACCATCCATGTAACCCCCTTTGAAGTTGATCGCCTAAGAAATGTAGTTACATAGTACTCATAATAACAATTAATGGTAAATTAAAAGGTAAGGATAATTGTTGAGGCTTGTGAATAAAGACCCCTACAAGAGTACCCAGGACATAAATTATATTTATCTCACTTGAATATTTTTGGATTAGATTTTGTAAATCCTTTATAAGAGTTAGTTACAAGAATAAGTACAATATTTGATGAATAGTTCAGGCATCATTTACTCTTTATCAGTTTCCATCTAGATTAACACTTAAACAAATATCTTCATTTTAATAGAATATGTTTCAGAATGTTACCAAAGAAGAATTAGGAAGACTTTTCTTTGTGTGAAGACTATGTTTCATTTTGCCAAACGAAATTGAAAATACCTTCTAAATTTTTTGCAAGATATTTATTTGTGTCTAGATATCAATTGCTAACTTTTTAAAGCATAATTTAACACTTTGGCCACCACTTCACATATACATGACACTGTAGACCTAGCAAATAATTTGGGTTTTGTTTCCCAAACTTGTATTGCTAGGAAAACATCCATGCCAAGGAAAAGATTGAAATGTTGAAGACTAATAGGAAAGGTTGATTCTTCTAGGTTTATTTATTTATTTTGCAAAAGTTTGAAATTCCTCATTTATTTTTGGAGGAAGGATTTGTGAAATAAGTCCAATAAAATGGAGGAATCATATTGAAAAGTCATATATAACATGCTTTTTATTAGTTAATTGTGCATTAAAATTAAATTTAGAGTATATTTAACAAGTTATTTTAGTAGTTTATAAACTACTTTGATTAATTTATTTGAGGCATGAACTTATTTGAATACTTTCTAACTTATTTTTAAAAGTTACTTCAACTAATGAAACTCGATAAATAAAAAATTAACTTATAAAAATAAACTTACTTATTTTTAAAATTTAGAAATTCTTGTACTTATTTTAACATTCAACTAATAATCGTTCAGTTAGCTTTTAAGTTTGTTTTACACACACACTACAAAAATTAAAACGTATAGTCCTACAAAATTATATCTTTTAGCAATTAGAATTCTGCTATTGTCACGGGCTCACCATTTTTCTTAAATCTCAAGCAACAGTTACGTAAATATAAACATAAAAATGATTGTCTATTGCTTCCTTTTTTTTGGTTCAGGAAAAGTGATCATGATTTCAGTTGCAAAAAGGTTATGGAGCATAGAGCATATGTTGATGACCATTACGGGTAATAAGGTTCAGGCGTCTTTCAGTATGGGCTGGCAACCTCACTTTTTCATCTAACCGATGAACACAGAACAAGAAGTATATAATGCTCATCCCAAAAGACGAAATAAATAATGCCGAAAGAGGTGAAGTCTTAAATAAACACTAGAACGACGGCTTATAACTTCTTTCTTTCCTTTATTTTTTCTGTTAGAAATATATATATATATATATATATATATATATATATATATATATATATATAATTCTTTGGAAGATGCCAAATTAGCAGTGTCTCAAAGTAGGAGAAAGGAAAAAAAAAGACAATGCACTTATTCACGCCATTTAAAAAAATATGAAAAAATTATATATAATATATAATGAAAAATTTATTATATATAACATGAGATTTATATTAAGCATATTATCTTATATATTTATAATAACAGTTTCAGAATAGGTTTCTTAAGGTTTGAGGTTGTCTATCCAAAATGTGTGTAATCTTTCTTGTCTTATAGGTCTAGTATGGGTAAACTATCCCTCAACCGCAAGCATTATGGTATGAAAAGACTAAAATATTTGCAGACCTCAGCTCAAAGATGATCAAAGGATACACAACCTCTTAATCTCAAATGTTTGTGGTGGCGAATGTGTTAAAATATGCGGATCTCACCTCAAAGACGTATGAAGGGTACAATAACCAACATGACCCCTTAAAGATTACATGTGCATGTAATCGCCTTCCAAAAAAAATGACAAATATAATGGATGTAGTTTTTGCATTAGATGTGACTTTAAGAATCTTAAAAAAATGCAATATTATCATTAACTATAAATTTTAATTTAAGGATAAGTATTTGATCAAACAAATGATATCAAAATAAAGTTGTGAATTTAAGTTTATCATGTAAATCAAAAAATGTCCAACCAATTGATTAAACATAAATAGTCAATGTACTGGAATTAAAGTTGAATTGGTCTGGTAATATCCGAATTCAATCTGATAAAAATAATTATTAATTAAATTTTATTTATCTCTCGATCGAATTTTAGATTAATCAGGATTCATGAAAAAGAAGGTTAAGAAAAAAAAAATTAAAAAATACCTTAATAAAGTCTCTTAAACTATATGATTTTGAGAATTCTTATAGAAAATAAAGTTACACCCATAAATCATTATAATCCAACAAGTCATTTACTTATATAAATTTTAATGTTTTTTTTAAATGTTTCTGAAAAATTTTACCTAGATATGCATTAGAATAGATGAGTACTCTTGAACTCTCCTACATCTATATCCTAGAGTCACGGAATCTACCACATAACATCTGGTTGCATAGTAAAAGTGATGAATGCCTTACATATTCAACGCTAATTAAATTACATGGGGACGGTAGATTCTGGCTCCATCACATACGCACACCTAAGTTTATACTAACAAATCCACCAACTTCATTTCTTCAATATCTGTAACTATTTATTATCCCCGGCCCTGCCAGATGTGATCCTACAATACTCGTGGAGGGAACAGTGTTACCAACTCAGCACGGCGTTTGCAAGATGGTTAATGGCAGGAATATGCTATAGTGCACTGTGCAGAGACCAATGCATGACGCAGTATATGGCAACTTTCTGACACAAACTTGTTCAAAGGTCCTTATTATAAAAATCCTACCATTGTTGTGTACTTCATGATGGGGTTCTTAATGGCCAGCCACTTATTGGTTAGTTCCGCAAGTGAGCAGGAATAATATAAACAATAATGTCAATAAAAGCTTTTATTGGCACCGTACAGTATCCATCATGCTATCTGAAATCTACTACAGTAGTATTCAATCTTTGGGAACATGATCAATTGATAATAATTATGGTACTAGAAGGAAGGCGCATGATAAATAATGTTATTCTGTTCAACATATATAAAAAGAAAAGTAATATAGTATGATTTTCCGTATTGCGTATGGAGATTCACTAGGAAAAAAATTATTATTGACATAAAAACTTTTTAATTATTTCATTTTTAGCATAAATTGTTAACCTTCTACAATCAAATGAGTTAAATTTTCCTATCTCATAATATCACGTTCTGTGTTCGCGCATAAAAATGAGTTGAATAGATGTAATTGGGTAAATATCATCAACAATTTGTCTGTTAGTAGTTAATCAACAATTTTTTGCAAAATTTTAAGAATGTAAGAACACCGAAAAGCTATTCAGGGTCGGCGCCCGACAACCTTTGTGGCCTTCAATTCCCTGTGATGCTTGTGTGTGTGTTTTTGTTCCGTTTTATTTGTTTTTTTTTTTTTTTATGTTTTCCTTTTGAACTCTGGGTCTGTGCAATGAGCCTGGTTAGAAAGTCCAAGGAAGTTAATATAAGAAGATCACTTAAATAAGACTCTAATTCTAGACATCCTAATACTTTATTACGAATCTTAACTCTGAAATTTAACACAGGTAAAGGCATTTTATGCCTAAAATACCATCTAGGAAAAGCTTCATTATTTGTGTTTCTTATTTACGCCATTCTGCCTCTGCCCTTAGTTTCAATAAGCCAAAACAAGAATAGGTCATATTTAATATTAAACATTAGATGAATGAATTGGAGCAAAGATAAGAACGAAGAAAAAGTGCGAAATGGCGAAAGAAAGCAGACAAAACTTCTGCAACACATTATGGGCACCTTCACAAGAGTAATATCTAACAAAGCTTTCCAATGTTCTTCCGATACAATCAGATCGCAAACTCAAGTGGGTACTTTGTCCTGTGCTCAACCACGTGCACACTACTAATACATACTGCTACTCCAATTACCCATATCCAAATATAAATCATTTTAATTCTCTGGTTTCTTAAATTTGAAAAAACCTCACCACACAAAAAGTGAAAGAAGTTATGATATAAATGATTAAAATATGTTTTCAATTCATAGCGTGTAATACATCTAAGCTTCTTGTTCGCCACCTAAAATTCTTATTGGTATTGTCCTCATCTGTTTCTCCTTTCTTATCTAGGTCTATTTATTCATATAATATAATTGAGGGGGAAAAGGATATGCAAAGTAATTGTTTCCCTCTTTTTATTTATTTTTTCTTCATATATGAGATCTTTCGGTAATAATGCAATTTTATATGAGATATCCACCACAGTGGCTGGCTCTGGGTTTGTATTGAGTTATGATCTGAGCCAGAAACTCTGTCCTAGATCCGAACCTCACTTGTAAGCGAAGCTACTCTAAACCAACAAACACTTATATAAATATCTAATTAAAATTGGAGAGGGACCAATATTTTATTGAAATTTAACCTCTACTTTCTTCATATGTAATTTCCGTTGGACCGGACTCCACTTTGTTTTGATGTCTCTGATTTTTCAATCAATTTCTCCCTTTCAATAATGTTTGTGATACACTCAAGCTAGTTCAGGTTCAGGTTCGGTTCATTTTGTAAGTTAACAGCTCAACTAAGAGTAAAAACAAACCATGCAGCAACTCATACATGAACGATTAAATAGCTTAGCACTGATTTGACATTGGTAGCAAATTACCAATCAGGGCAATAATTGATTATAGTAAAATTGCAAATCATATAACAAAATTAATAAATTCCAACCCAATTCATCCACTTTATATGAAAATTGCTACATTTGATGGAATAGTACTATGCAACAAAGTCAAAAATATTTTCTCAATAATTGTCATATTTGGCACAGGGTGAAATCCGTTAATTAATTACACCTACCGATTGTAATGACTCGTGAGTTGCCCATAAGTATTACTCATTTCGGTGATGGATGCTGTTTCTTTATTCTGGCCAAAGCTTCTCTAGCTTTCAAACCAGATATAAGAAGAAATTTTGGACAACCTAATCATGTTACTGGCCAAGATAAGTTATGCTTGCCAGATAAACAATTGAAAATGTTTTCACCAAAAAATAAAGAAAGTCAATCTCATGGCACTCTATCTAACATTTACACATTTGTCGTAATTATTAATGTCTAACGAGTAGGATCAACCATACTCGAGGAATAGGATCATCAATGCCCATCCAAATGTTGGACCGATACGACTAAAGACACCAGCGATTGCCAATCCTCAGTGAAAAAACTATATATATTATTTTCAATTTTATATGAAAATTGAGCTTATTTTTACAAGAATAATATTATTTTTGAGTCAGTGAAGAATGACTAGGGATAAATACTAAATGCTATAAAACAAATATTAGAAACATACTTTGCAGTTTGCATAGTTTTAAATTTGCCAAATTCACTTTCGTGACAAATAAGTAATAGACTAATAGTATACTTTGGTTTCAAAACCGGCATGCGGCAGGTGAATTCTCTGAGTTTTTAAGTTGATAAATTGGCTTAGAGAACTTTTGTTAGTCACCAACTTGTGTTGAAATCTCACCAGCCAAGTTGCTTTATTTGCCAAGAAGTAGAAAGTAAAAAATAATAATAATAATAATAATAATGGAAAATCCAATGAATCAAGGCCAGCTCTCTATCTACAACAACATGGCATTGGATATGTCATGATGTCCCTTCACCTATATATATATATTGTTCCATCAGTCCCATAACTTCTCAAACCACCAAAGCCTACGGCTACTACATTACATTCTTTTTTTTCTTTCCCAAATGGGTTCCATCTTTTCACCCTTAACCACTATCTTCCTCCTACTCCTACTCGTACTTTGGGGTGGCGAGGCACGTGACCCTTTTGCTTGTGACCCTAAGAACACCGCCACAAAAAACTTACCATTTTGCAAGGCTTCGTTGGCAACAGGGGCAAGGGTGAAGGACCTCATTGGAAGGTTGACACTGCAAGAAAAAGTTAACTTGCTAGTGAACAATGCCGCGGCAGTGCCACGGCTTGGTATCAAAGGGTATGAGTGGTGGTCGGAGGCACTACATGGGGTCTCAAATGTGGGCCCCGGAACCAAGTTCGGTGGCCAGTTCCCTGCCGCCACTAGCTTCCCTCAAGTCATCACCACCGCTGCTTCTTTCAATGCTTCTCTGTGGGAAGCAATCGGGCGGGTGAGCTTTTTCTTTTGTTTGCGTGCAAATATTCACTCACAACCGAAATAATAATAATAATAATAATAATAAAACAAAAACATTTAGCAATCAGTGGCACATATACCCTCATATTCATTTTTTAAACTATTCATTTAAGAGTGTTAATTTGTTTTTAAATGCTTGGTAGTTTAGAAAACCTAAAAAATATCAATTATTTTTAAAAATACTTTTATTTATTAATATTTACTAAAGCGTTAATTATATTCTATTTTTTGATAAAAATATTATTTTATCATATAATTTGTGTAATTAACAATTTTGTTAAGATGCATGTTGTCTTTGATTGATGTGAAAAGGAAAAGAAAACTAAAGGGAAAGAAATTGACAAAATACTCATTTAATTTAGGCGGAAATAAAAGAAAAAGATAAAAGTAATGTACATTTCACGCATATTTTCCTTCTCGCTACTTTAGTCAACAAAACTGAAAAAAAGTTGAGTCTGTGAGACTTTTCTTTCACAGTCGCATCTTTCATTAAGAATGTTTATTTCTTAAGTAATAAAAAAAACATTTATCATCTCCCTTTAAGCACATGTTGGATACAGTTTCAACTTTCAATATATTAAAAGTTAAATATTGAACCTTAATAAAGGAAGGAAAATAGATGTCTAATTAACAATGGCCAATAATTAATGTGAAGGTTGCCTCGGACGAAGCAAGAGCAATGTACAATGGTGGAACGGCTGGGCTGACATACTGGAGCCCAAACGTGAACATCTTTAGGGACCCACGGTGGGGCCGCGGACAGGAGACTCCCGGTGAGGACCCAATACTAGCCGGTAAATATGCAGCCAGTTACGTGAGGGGGCTTCAGGGAACTGACGGTAACCGGTTAAAGGTCGCTGCCTCTTGCAAACACTTTACGGCTTATGACCTTGATAATTGGAACGGTGTGGATCGCTTTCACTTTAATGCACAGGTGAGCCTTATTTAATGGTATTTTGGAATTTTGGATTGGGATAATGGGTTATGGCCTTATGGGGAATCTTCTTCTTAAGGTGTGGTGCACCACTCATGTTCATATTACGCACTGCTCAGGTCGTTTCCCTAGTTTGGTAGTACTGTTGTGTTGGCCAATTTGTCCACTTTTTGCACTTTTGCTAATCCAAAATGATTTGTAGGATGTGGGTCATTTATGTTTAATTTGGTTTTGTTTGAATTCAATTCTAGCTAAATCAACTTGGACATGGCATGTCAGAACTTTAAGGTTCGGTATGTAACCTTGAAAATCTAACAAACACGCGAGGGTAAAAAGTGTAACAACTCAATGATAGCTTCTATTAAAAATTGCAAATGCTAGTTTAAATTGAATTGTATTTTGCACAATATTCTTTAGGATGGATCACGTTGATGCATTTTGTAGTTTTCTTTACCACTTTCAGCATCCCTTGTCCAAACAAGGATGACAAAAAGGGCGCACAATATAGTAAATATTATTTTTGGTAGCACCTTACTTGGAGGTTTATGGGCAGGTTAGCAAGCAGGACATTGAGGACACGTTCAATGTGCCATTCAGAATGTGCGTGAAGGAAGGCAAAGTGGCGAGTGTGATGTGTTCTTACAATCAGGTTAACGGGGTTCCCACCTGTGCGGACCCCATCCTCCTAAAGAGAACAGTTCGTGGCCAATGGGGTCTTAATGGGTAAGCTCACAAACTATGCCAAAGGCTAATGAGTAATAATTAGGTGGTCCTCACTTTGTGCCAAAGAATTATCCCAAACTATTTGCTTTCCTGTGATTCAGGTACATTGTATCAGACTGTGACTCTGTTGGGGTGTTTTACAATAGCCAACATTACACATCTACCCCAGAAGAAGCTGCTGCCGATGCCATTAAAGCTGGCTAGTTACTAAATACAATTAACATATCATTATTATTATTAGGAAAAAATAATAAGGGCTTGACATTTTGGTCATGTTACAGGTTTGGATTTGGATTGTGGGCCTTTTCTGGGACAACATACGCAGAATGCTGTGAAGAAAGGCCTCATAAGCGAAGCTGATGTGAATGGGGCTTTATTGAACACATTAACAGTCCAAATGAGGTTAGGGATGTATGATGGTGAGCCATCAAGTCATCCATATAACAACCTTGGTCCAAGAGATGTGTGCACCCAAAGTCACCAAGAGCTTGCCCTTGAAGCCGCAAGACAAGGGATTGTGCTTCTTAAAAACAAAGGTCCTTCTTTGCCTCTCTCCACTAGGCGTGGCCGCACTGTAGCTGTTATTGGGCCCAATTCTAATGTCACTTTCACAATGATTGGCAACTATGCTGGTAGGCCTCCTTTTTTATTCCCTTAAAATATTGAAAACTGCACCTAAGCTCACTATGTCCTTCACCTGCTTTTTTAGGTATTGCTTGTGGATACACTAGTCCCTTACAAGGAATAGGGACATACACCAAGACAATTTATGAGCATGGTTGTGCAAATGTGGCTTGTACTGATGACAAGCAATTCGGGAGAGCCATAAATGCAGCCCAACAAGCAGATGCAACTGTGCTAGTGATGGGCCTAGATCAGTCCATTGAGGCTGAAACTGTGGACAGGGCTAGCCTGCTTCTTCCTGGACATCAGCAAGACCTTGTGTCCAAAGTAGCAGCTGCCTCCAAGGGCCCAACAATTTTGGTCATTATGTCTGGTGGGCCTGTGGATATAACATTTGCGAAGAATGATCCTCGAATCCAAGGAATCTTGTGGGCCGGTTATCCCGGTCAAGCTGGTGGTGCCGCTATAGCAGATATCTTGTTTGGAACATCTAACCCCGGTTTGTCTTCTTTTCGACTAAAACTTCCTACACCTCAAAAAATTGCTTCTGGCCCTCCATTGCATTTCAGAAAATCCAATCCAAAATGTAATTTTTGGATGGGGAATATGCCAGAAGTAATACTCTTCTTTTCACTCTTTTAAAATAGCCCCATTGTAGGTCCAAAACAAGTTATATTTTTAAATACATACTTACATCACAACATCATGTTATGTTTTAATTCCAGGAGGCAAGTTGCCTATGACATGGTACCCACAAGGGTACATTAAAAACTTGCCAATGACAAATATGGCAATGAGAGCAAGCCGAAGCAAAGGGTACCCTGGAAGAACCTACCGATTTTACAATGGCCCAGTGGTGTATCCATTTGGTTACGGATTGTCTTACACGCACTTTGTTCATACATTAACTAGTGCACCCAAATTGGTCTCAATTCCCGTGGATGGGCACCGCCACGGCAACAGCTCCAACATCGCGAACAAGGCAATTAAAGTGACACATGCACGATGTGGCAAGCTTTCCATTAACCTTCACGTGGACGTTAAAAATGTTGGCTCCAAAGATGGCATTCACACGTTGTTGGTGTTCTCAGCCCCACCTGCGGGTAATGGCCATTGGGCTCCACACAAGCAATTAGTGGCTTTTGAGAAAGTCCATATTCCCGCCAAGGCCCAACAACGGGTGAGAGTCAAAATTCATGTTTGTAAGCTCTTGAGCGTGGTTGACCGGTCTGGGACTAGGAGAATTCCAATGGGTTTGCACAGTCTTCACATTGGTGATGTTAAACACTCCGTGTCACTTCAGGCAGAAACACTTGGAATTATCAAGTCCTAAATTTTTCGAACGTTACATTCCATTACTCACACACCACCAATCGCCTTTTTCAGCAAAATATACATATATAGTACCTGCTAAATAACCTCAATCTCTACGTAAGTGTATAATAGACAGATTAATAGTGTGCTTATTGTCAGGGACATTTTAAGTTTTACCTCTAAACTTCCTACATGGTGCTTTGGTTCTAAGGAACCATTGATTCAAACCGTAAATTGTTTATATGTCATAACCTCCAAGACAGGACGTGCTAGATTTGATTCATCAATCACAGCCAATAAAGTAATAGGGTTGGTTGCGATTTTTGGAGAAGAGATTAGGAAAATGTATTGTTCTCTCTCCCATTCATTTCTACTTTCTTTGCCATTCTTTTTGCTTGTACTTTTATCAATACAAGACATTAGTATTTTTTTTTAAAATGTAATTGTAAGGTTGGTAATAAGAATGAGCTTTTTCACCATGATGTGCAGAGCTTACACCCACAGGCCAGCTTCCATTGTTAGTCATTTCCAAAGACCTAACTAAATATTAGTAGAGCATATTTTTTTTTCTTTTGCTTTTGTAATGAATTCAATAGAAATATGAAGTCTCTTGTTACGAATGGAATGCAAGAGAACCATAACCAATCGTATTGCTTTTTTACTTATTTCTAGACAGATTTTAACGCGACACTCTTATTAATTATCATTGTACCCAAGTACTGAAATGTTAGCAAAGTATAATTTGTACTGCTTTTGATGACAAATTCAACAAAAATGTTGGCCCCTTGCTACGATTGGAATGCAAGAAAGCAGAAAAGCATATTATTGGGAGGGGGTGGGGGAGCGGAAATACTCAGCTAAATTCTTAAATCATAAAAAAAAATGAGATGGATAGAGCAAGATATTAGGGAAAATACATATATGAATTATTTAATACTACTAGCTTTCCCAAATGGGGAATGAATAACCAGAATGGTGAGCCTCCCATCATTTAGATTTTAGAGATGGAGAACTACTATTAAGGCAATCATGTGACATCTAAACCAATAATGATCCAAATTGATGACAGAAGCTGGCATGTGTGCGCCAAAAAAAGCTCAGTCGAAATAATAAAATAAAAAGAAAGGCTTTGATAATGAAAATGGCCTTGATGTTGACATATAGGTAATATAAGAAGCCAACAGAACAGAGTAAAGCATTTAATTCAAGTTCCCATGTTCCGAAAATATGGAGTCACAAATTCCACGCTTTGATTTGTATTATTCAGCTGGAATGAAGGACTTCCTCTGTTCAAGATTGCATCCATCTATTATAATACTGCAATGCAATATAAAAAGGGAATTTAAGTGGGAAAAAAAATCTTATCAGTATATAGTCACATCACAGGTTCAAAGTGTATTGTAGATTTATAGCTGATAGAAAAACTTTGTTCGTTTTTATTTCTGTCTGCCAACAAAAGTATTACGATATGCCAATATAGGCATATAATATTAATAAGCTACACCATTTTTTTTAATACTTTGTGAAACATTTCTTATGTTTAGCAGGTTGCAAGAGCATGAATATAGTAGATCAGCCAGCACAATGTTACCCAACATATAAATTCTAATAAAACGAATGCTTGACTTTGAATTCAAGCTTCTACTTTAACAATTATACTTGAAGCTTCATCAAACAATTGGTAAGCACTAAGCAGAGATGGTGGCCTTAAGAGGGGATTGGTTTTGGGGGAATATATTTCTTCCAGTAGATAAAAGGTATAAACAAAGAATAGAACAAGCAAAGTAGCTTCTTGTGAGGAGCTTTCTTTTTTCATCCCTAGCTAGTCATTAGTCAAAGGACAAACTTTAGCAAAGGCTGACTTATAACATATTATGAGGAGCTCAAAACAATCAAGAGAGAACGAAAAAAAAAGGTACACCCACGAGGCATTGCATATTTTTATGTTTACTTTTCCACTTGTATCTCTTAGAAATGTTTCCAATTATTGTGGAGACCTCTATGCTCTTCCCTCTATGTTAAGTACCAACCCCTGGAAGAGGGATGGCTGATAACATATTTTTGGCACTTCCTTTGGGTGTTGAATTAAGTGGTCCTACTTAAACTAAAAGGCTTTCATCTTTTGTGCAGCTAATTAAAAGCTATAACACATAAGATAGCGAAGGATGACTCTACAGAGCCCCACATGGCTGGTTAAATTTATGTTGAACTTATTGGGAAGAGTTAGTTTGCTGAATCACTGATGATGAGGACGAGGCCTAAGAATTGTCGAATGTCAACAGCTCGAAAAATGAGTTGAATCGGCCCACTCGCCCGGCCTGCCATCAACCATCTTGAATTTTGACTTTTTGTTCATGTGACCCTTTCAAGACAAAATCTGATAGCATTCACACCATATGAAATTTTTGGATCCATAAAATTGGAACTGATTCCCTCCATTCATCCATTCACACATTCATAAATCAGAATCGTTAGATGAAGATCATACGCTTCATATTTTTGAATATGGTAAGATTAGATTTTTATAGGAGTATTACAAAAGTATGTTTGAGAGTAAAATCAGTTTATAAATTTAAGTTTGTATTACATAAATTTACAAATTTGTATCTAAACATGTACTACATATTTTAAATTGAAATTATCAAGATAAAATGTGAGTGACTCTTATCAGTGTAATGTGTGAATGCTAGAATTCCTAACTGTGGAATCTGATCCCATATTGTATACTCATTTCTGCACAAGTATGGTGTTTTTTTTTTTTTTTTTGGATTTGTAGTAATTTCCAATTAATGTTCTGGCGAGTGGTTAGCTTTAATTTTCAGTGTGGTTTGAGAGCACCTTTCAGATATTAGCTTGCCAGCGTCTCATTTCTTTTTATTCCTTTTTTGAAACCTTTATTACATTTGTGCCATTTTGATTGATAACAGGGAGGGAAACCAATAGTATAATCCTCATGTGTCAATTTTTATGTTGCCTGATTGATCTAAGTCTTCTAATTCAACCGTTTATTATGATTCATCATGGTTTTGAAACTAATAGTCTAATAGTTTATATGTATATTACTCCTTCATAATGGTTTGCGACTTAATAGCCAGATCAAGTTTAATATAATGTTTAGCTGACAGATTCTTTTTTTTATATACAATTAGATGACAGATTCAGAGAAATAATAGGCACACCTACACACACATATATATATAGCGCATAATGCTTATATTTAAAAAGAGTAAATGATTAGCTAGAAATAAATAAAAAAGAGCAGCTGGAGCATAATGTGTATCTGAAATTCAAATTTGAATTTAGTGAGTAAGATGCATTATTGGCAAAGCTTTTGAGGTAAGCAGCAGAGTGAGCAAATCATACCCTCATTAAGCTGGCCTTGTTGGCCATAACATAAAAATCCATTGAAGCTACACATGCATAGCAATATGTAGTATATGTTAGTGTATTATTATTACTATACTGTTGGCTCGCAAAGCGAAAGCTACACATGGGTCACCATCTTCACGTGAAATTCCATCAACAAGACACGTGCTTCCCACAGAGGTTCCCTGAGCTTTTGCAGAGAAGCCTTTGGAAACATAACCACATTGGATAACCCATCTGGCGAATACGAGGCAAATCAAATACATGGCTGCAGATAAGGTTTAAACGTCTTCTTACTTTTACTAATGAGTAGTACTATAAGTTAAGCATTTTTCTAAGGCTTTGATACAAATCAAAATAAAATATTTAATATATTGAAAATTGTAAAAAACAAATGTTATATTTTTTATCATTAATTCCTTAACAACTATAGTTAAGACCTTTCTCATATGAGTTCAAACAAAAAATAAAGAGAGATTTTGATTATAAAAATAGATTAGAGAATATTGAAGTCATTACTTTATTTTGCCGTCGAAGGAATTATGGAAATGCTCGTGCTAAAATCGCTTTTAGCATTGAATGGTTAATGCATTTTGTGAGTGTTTACCTTTTAAAAAGAACATGCAAGCTTTTCAAATGATAAAAATGATTATGTATGTATTGTTGTTCCACAGGAAATAAGAGCCCTCGTGCTAATGAAGTAGAGGAAAAACCTTATCCAAGAATGGTAGTTTAAGAGAATCTTTAGTTATGTGCGTCACACTTTGCCTCCTTATATACAAACATGCCTTTGAGAATGGAAAGCGTTTCCCGTAAATTCTTAATTTTTAATCTCCAAGTTATTTCTTTAATCAATATTTTAAGTTGCAATTACTAAGATTGCCAACTGAAGCTGCAATCCCTTTAATGATTATATTTATATCTAAAGGATCTTATTGTATATGGATATAAGCAATAAATGGCCACCCTGTACAAAGTGGGAACTTTGTGGGAATCCTAAGTATTCCTGATTTTGGTTTTGTTTTAAAAAAAAAGTTCGCTATGTGTGGCCGTAGGACTTAATAACATCCTAAATTCTAAAAGTAGGTTCCAAACTACTAAAAGTATGGATCAATCAGAAATGATTATTTTAATTTAATAAGAGGTTTTAATTCTTTTTTATTGAAAGAGACGTTTTAAAGTTAAATATTGAACATTTAATTAAGTTTCGGATATAAAGAAAAACTCTAATATTCAGTGCTGTCTGGGATATTCTTGGAGCTTGAAGTAAAAACTAAAAAAGGACCCTACAGAACAAAAAACGTATTTCATAAATAATTCATCAACATAAAATTTCATGAATTTATAAATTCAAATATAAAAAAATAATACACAAAATCCTTATATTGAAAATGAAATTAATACATTTTTTTCCAAATTTTTTAAAAGCTCAAAATGGGAGCCACAAGCCGTTCATCACCTTGTGCATGCCTGAGCCGGCACTGCTGATACCTATGGTCAACAAAATGACAAATACCTATAGTAATTTTATTTAGTTAAGATTGCATATCCTAAAAAATACTTATGATTTCAGTTATTGGGCCGTTCTTCTGGTGTAGCTAAGCAATAATTAAGTAGTTCTGTTTTTTTGTTCTTTCTTTAATTTTCAAGAAAGAATTTCGGCGGCGATTGTTAGAATTACACAAATTAAATTTGCCCTCCTTGCACCAATAATGAGTGTTCTTAAAATTATAATGAAATGTAGTTAGGTATTTCAACCATATTAGCATACCCATCCATCACAGAAATGGTTCCCTTTAAACATAAATATACAAGTACAACCCATTTTTTCTTAATTTATATATAAAAAATTAAAAAATATATATTAATCATATGTCTTCTTAGCTAGGTAAGTGATATATATTTGATTACCAAGTAATTCAATTATAGGAATAAGAATAAAATAGGAGCAAATAACTAAGAGGCAAACAACAACCTATATAAGAATCTAAATTTCCATGTTTCTTTTTTGTTGGAACTAGGATGACAGGGAGGTGGTGTGGGGGTATGGATAGTAACCATTTGTCACCTTTGTTAGATAAAAAAACTGTTTCATACTTGTACAGTTATTTGTTAAGTGAGCATTTATAAATTTTATAAATACTATATAACAGGTTTTATATGTGATTTGCTCTCTCGTCTCATTCAGATTTTCTTTTCTTTCAATTGAATAATGAAATCACAGTGTAACAATTTTTATCTCCTTTAAATGTAAAATTTTCTCTCTTCGTTGTGGACTTCTTTTTAGCGGTGTTGTGATTATCTATGTTGTTGTTGTTGTTATATTTGAACTGACATAAATTTGATTCCCTCGTATTGAGACAGTGGGGCATTGGTGGCATACTTTTCTGCGTTTAAGTCAACAATACTTATAAGCATATGATATGCATATTGGAAAACAAACAAGGAGAGAGCGAGGGGAAAAGAAAGAGTAATCGCAAACTAATTGGTAGGTATTCAGACATGCAGTTGCATCAGAAGGACCATCAACCTTACCTGTTGAATTGTGGATAAAAAACAATAATTGGCAATAATAGAAGGAGAATGAAAACGAAACAAGGGTAGATCCAAAAGTGAAGGAAAGAAAACGAACCAATAATGGCTGAACCAATCAAACAGTACCCAAGAAGAAACATTAGACCCTGCCATGGGGTACTGGATGAGACCATCTTGTAAAACTTGTCATTTCATTAACAATAAGATGTTAAAACACAACATGTGTGTCATAGCAGAAGCAGAACTAAACCTAAATGGGTATTTGATATTGTTAGCTAGTTTTGTAAATTTAAATTGATGCTCCGAAATAAATTCTATAGGACCCCATTGTCACACAAACAAACAAAGATTTCTTAACAGATCACGCCTATTCAAAAAGTTACTAATATCCTCGTCTTGGAGAAAAAGATTTAACAGAAAGTGAGGAAGATCACATTTTAACTTAGGAATAGTAGCTATTGGTACTAGGGGATAAAGTAGTGAAGAACTTTAAACTGAAAGATCCAAAACAAAAATATAGTACATAAAATTGAATTTTGGGATGTGGGACAAGCACAAACATCACATAAAATAAGTGGACCTAAAATCGTTCATGCCTTAGTTTCCACCATTGATGATCTCTACCAATGAAACGGAACATCTCATCACAATGATGGACCCCAATTCCTTACAACCTGGAACTCCTTAGCTGTTCTAGCACAGCAGAGAAACAACTACATGTGTGGAAGATAACAAATTATGTAGACCCCGTTTGTGTCCTTGCCTTGGGCACTCCATTAATGGTCCCAAACCTATGGGAACAACAGCAATACAAATGCTGCTTACATCTCTAGATTCATGTGTAATTAAGCTAATTTCTCTAGTAAAGTTTATGTGCATACGTTTTATGTATTTTAATCGATAAAAATAACTTGTTTAGAAAAACCATCTTTTACTTCGTATAAATTTTTATTTATAAAAGATTCTTAAAAAATACCAATTGCAGAGCTGCACTTCTCGTACGTACGGCTACATTGGTTTTCATTCCCTGTTTTCGAGTTTTATTGCAGGGTATTTTTTTTTTCTTCTCCCGTTTCCTAGTAATAAATTTTACCTAAGATATACAGAAACACATGTAGTATTACAAAATTTAAAACAAAATAATGTATGACATTATATATAAAAGCTAAAACAACATTTATATATTAATTATTAAAGAAACATTTAAAATTTTATTTTAATTCCTATTCACCACTAAGATGTTAGTTTGAGTTAAAATGAACTCAATCTTTTTAACTAAAATCTTATTTTAAATCTTATAAATGAAAAATATATAATTAAAAGTTTTTTCTTAAGTAAAGTTTTGTTAAAGATAATCATTTAAGTTTTTTTTATATATAATGGATCGATCAATCGAATTCTTTAACAAAAATTTTAATAGATAAATATTACAGTAAAAAAATCTAGTACCTATTACCCATCTTCGAACTTGAAGCCTAATAGTCGTTGTGAAGTTCCCAAATGATAAGTAAATTTGTCATTCTTACTAATAATTTACATTAAAAAGTATTTCTTTTTAAAAAGCTATTCTATATGATAATACATTCTATATTATTTATTTCATCTTTTGAGGGTATCATTTGCACGAAAGAATGATGAATACTTTGTTAATTAATGAAAGATGTCAACATCAACTTATTCTTATAATTTCCTTACGCAACCGTGTCATCATAATATAGTGACATATGGAGCATGATACGAAAATCAGAAATAATACTCTTCCATATATTTTCATCAATCTTATTTTTAAAATGCAATGAAAACTACAAAAGAAATTAAATCTAACAATATTGTTGAAGTTGAAATATGGCACACCTCAATCCTGTGTTTGTTTGTTGTTACATTGTTGAGAAAGCCTAAGGTCGTTAGTTTGAGTTTGAATTGTTGCTTTACTTTTAAATATAATAAGTTTTAGTTGATGAGCAGCGCACCTAATTACATCATTGAATATTTGTGCACAGTATTGATTGATTAGTTTTATTTTGTACTGCGTATTGATTGATTAGCTAAACATTACAATAGTGTGTATTACATTTCTAAAACCTTACATATTCCATATAAAGTATTATTAGAGCTATTTGCAACCCAATACTCGAGTACTAAATAAATTCAATATCATGCATGAGAGAAATGATTCTCTCTTTTTTGTTTGTTAGCATTAATGATTTATAATACTAGTGTCTATTAGTGAATTTAGTTTTTTCTTGTTGACAATTAGAATAATTTTGCTGGAAAGAAATTCTGTATCATGAGAGAAAGAAAAGCAAAACAAAACGTTTTTAATTTATTGAACTGTTCCTGGGTTTATATGCAAGGGTCAAATCATTGATCATGTTATCATACAAAATATGAACTATCCAATCCACAAAAATGCAACAATAATAACGTCTTAAAAATAAAAATAATAATAACACTGGAACTAAATAAAACAATGGATAAATATTTATTTGGATCCTTAAGAATGTTAAAAGTTGATATTTCAATCAAGATGAAAATTAATTTTTAGTCTCTTAATATCAAAAAAGTATGATAAAATTATCATACCATTAACTTTTGAATGTTAACTCTCACTATTTTGTATATGTGACGTTTTTGGATCAAATTATAATGAGAAATGTTGCTTAGTCAGAGAAATTAGTAAAATAGACTTAATTGTATGTCAAAAGTTGATGGATTATTTTATTACCCTTAAAGATTGCTTTTATTTTTTCCTTCCCTCGTTTTTTTATTGTTGCAATCCCAACTTCACTCCCATCATCTCTTTTCTCCTCTTCCTTATATCTTCTTCTCCCTCCCATGGACTTATTGTAATGAAGTTTGAAACATGAATTCCAAAAGCTTACTCCTAACATACAAGGTTAAAATGAATTTTTTTCCCCTTTTGCTTTTGATTTTGTTCCATTGAATTTTTTTTTGTAAAATTGATTGAGTGTTCTTGTAGAACAATCGATTTCAAGCAAAACTCATATTTAAACTTGAGTAACTGTAAAAAAAAAAAAAAAAAAAAATTGTCTGCCAAACTTCCGCACAAACCAATCGTGTTCCTCTTTTGTTTTCTCTCAATTTCTCCCTCATTGCTCAACCATTTTTTAAATCAGTTGAGGGCTTTGGTAGATAAACCAATCTAGCTTGAGCAAGTCCTATGCTAGAACTTGATTTTTCGTTCAAGAATGAAAGAGAATATGTAAAAAAAAAAATGATTCAACATACTGTTGCGCAAACGCAGTTTGTTCTTTGTACTTATTTCTTTTTTATCAAACCTTTCACGAAATTTGTTATGGTTTTTTCCCCCAACATGCTGGTCAGTTCGCAGGTCAACTATAAACATGTTTTCTATCATTCGGGCGAACAAGAGGAACTGACATGAAAACAAATTGGGAGGGAAGCTGGATTGTAATAGTAAAAAATTGGGGTAGAAAAAATGAAAGTGACAAAATAATCCATAAATTTTTTACTGACAAATAAGTTTATTTTATTCATTTCACTAACTAAGCAATACCATGTGCATTTCTCATGACAATTTAATCTAAAAGTACCACAAGCAAAACCATGAAAGTTAACAGTGAAAAGTTATCGACAAAATTATTTAGTTATACTTTTTAAACATTAAAAGGCTAAAAATTAATTTTTATTTTATTTTTAAAAGACTGAAGCATGAACGCTTAAGAATTTCAAGAACAAATAGATATTTACCCTAAAATAATTAAACAAGGAAACAAACAAAAACGGTATTATGGAATGGAGAAGGGTACTTGGGTTGTGGGACCCAAATCCAGGAATGCCACGTGGAGACAGGCTAGCATTAAAGGGTGACGTGGCAAAGGGGGGGTAATGGAAATGGCAAAGGCAGTGCCCGAGATCACAGGAACTGTAATGGGATATTTGTGAGGCAAGGTAAGTTACTGTAAGAGAGCCCTTTAAGACAAACCCATCATTCACGTGCTTTCATTAATCAAAGTATCAAACCCTCCAAAAAGAAAAACCAGGATTCCTGTGCCTTGTGAGAGAATGCCCTCTTTCCATTGCCCATAAATATTCTCATCATTATCACTAACTCCTCCTTACTCTTTTCTCTATCACCAATTTTTTATCCCTAATAATCATATGTCAAGTAATTTATAATAATTTATACACTTTACTCCATCAATTAAAATAAATTTTCTTCACACCCTTCTTTAATCTTTGAGAAATCTTATTAACACGTTTATTCTAATACAATATAATTAAAATATATTTAAAATTATTACAAAATTATGAGAGATATTTATTAAATAAGATCTCAAATTAATAAATTTTTAATAAATTTCAATTTAAAAAAAATGTATCAAAATATGTGTTTTTAACATTTCCCTTATTACTTTGCTCCATATTCATTCCTCCTCATCCCGTTAAAAATAAATTAGTGTTTTATGTTAAAATCACAAACAATGATCTGAAATCACTTACAATTGTTAGTTTTATATTTGAATTAGTTAATTATTAAGAATGAAATGGAAAACAAACAGTTAATCAAAAATATTATTAACTTCTAGCCGTAATTTCTATAAAAAAAAAATATCACAGAAAAATTATTTGTTAGAGTTATAATATTTTTTTATCAAATAAAAGTTGCAATCTTAAATTATAATCTGAATTATTATATAATTTAAATAATAATATCAATGATTTTTTCTATTAATCAAATTACAATTTGAAAAAAAAATAATCTTGTCCAAATACATTCTTAATATTAAACCAGTTTATCAGAGGTGTTTTGTTTGAGTGAAATAGATAAGAAACATAAAATAGGAAAATAGGAAACAAAAGTTAATCAATTTTTTAAATCAATTGTTTTTTTCGTCATATTCGTTTTTAAGAGTTTAAAATCATCATAAAATGCCGAAAATCACTAGAAAATACTCTCAATCAACCAAATTATAGAGATTTTCTAAAACTTCAAGATCACGCTCTTCTTTACTATGTGGGACGCGAAAATTTTCAAGCTAATGCTTGTTTCATTAATTAATCTCAAATTTTCAAGCTAATGCATTTTTTTTCTAAGGTGTCAGTTATAAAATTTTACTCTCCCATTGAATCAGGTCACACACTAGACGCTTTTTCCTATATTTTATTTATAAAAAAAGAGAGAAAAAAATGCAGGCAATAAATTGAGGTCATAAACCCATAACAAGTCGCAATATTATTAATGCGGAAGAGAATCTAAATTTATAGTTGTGTTGTGGGTTATGATGTTAATGGATGAAAGTTTACACTTAAATTAAAGATGTCAGTGGTTTTTTTTTTTCCAGTGTAAGCCATCATCTTTCACTCACCCACGGAATCAAGTAAAAAACTATACATTTTTCCTATATTTTATTAAAACAGAAAAAAATACAAGCAATGCTTATAAAATATTTAGGGTCATAAACCTACAAGGTTCAATATTGATTAATGTGAGAGAGAATTTAAATTACATTGTATTGTCTTCTATGATGTTAAAGGATGAAAGTTTAAACAAAAGTCAAAAATATTAATAATTTTTTTAAAGATATATATTTTTTAAAGTGTTAGTCGTAATCTTTGACCCGTCCACTAAATTAAATCACATTTTTCTTATATTCTAATGAAATAAATGCAACTCATAAATTTAGGGTCATAAACCGACAAGTTGCAATATTGTTAATTAATATGAGAGAAAAATTAAATATATGACGTATTAACACATTAAAGGATGAAAGTTTACACAAAAGTCAAAGTTATCAATATTTCTTTTAAGGTATTTTTTCAAAGTGTCAATCATAATCTTTCACTTGTTCAATGAATTAAGTCACATTTTTCTTATATTATAATGAAAGAAATGTAACTTATAAATCTAAGGTCATAAATCCACAAATTACAATATTATTAATACTAAAGGAAATTTGAATTTATGGTCAATTGACAAATATGATATTAAAGGATAAAAGTTTAGACAAAAGTTAAATATGTCAATATTTTTTTGTAAGACATTTTTTTTCAAGGTGTTAATCATAATCTTTGATCTATCTACTCAATCAAGTTACATTTTTTGTATATTCTACTAAAAAAAATGCAACTCAAAAATTTCAAATCATAAACTGACAAGTTGCAAAAATGTTAACACGAGAGAATATCTAAATCTATGGCGTGTTGGTAATTATTGTGTCGTTAAAATATGAAAATTTGTACAAAAGTTAAAATTATTAATATTTCTTTCAAGACATTTTTTTGGGTGTTAATCACAATCTTTCACCCTTCCACTCAATCAAGTAACATCTTTCATATATTTTATTAAAAAAATACAACTCATAAATTTAGGGTCATAAATCAACAAGTTACAATGTTGGTAATGTGAGAGAAAATATAATTCTATGATTTGTTGACAACTATGAAATAAAAGAATGAAGTTTGTACAAATATCATAGATGTGAATATTTATTGTAAGACATTTTTTTTCAAATGTCAATTATAATTTTTCACCTATCCACTAAATTAAATTACATTTTTTTATATATATTTCTTAAAAAATGAAACTCATTAATTTAGGGTTATAACAAGTTACAATATTATTAATGTGAGAGAAAATACATATTTATGATGTATTGACCGTATGACGTTAAAGGATGAAAATTTATATAAAAGTTTAAATTGTCAATATCTTTCAACACTTTTTTTGAAGGCGTTTTCTCTTCTACTTACACTTGTATTTTCAAGCATCAGTAAATCATCCTTTTAACATTTGAAAGTCTAGAATATTCTCTAAAAATAATTATCTTAAATTTACAATTATTTTATTTAAATTTTTAAATTTAATCCCTTATTATCATTTTTAGTCTTTAAAGTATAAATATATTAACATTATCATTTTTAAATTTTAGATTAATACGATTGACAAAATTAATTTTCAATTAATTATTTTAAAATTTCTTAGTTTGAAGAATTAATGTATTTTTTTGACTAAAATAATAGTTTAATTATTTACATTCCTTGAAATTTACACTGGATATGACATGTTTAGTTAATAGAAAATATATAAATGGTAGTAAATCTATACCTTTATTAAAAAAAATATATAATGTGATTAAAAAAATTTAAAAAGAAAAAGTAAGGTAAAAGATGTAATGTATTTGATAACGTTGATAGAATCTAGAATCCCTAGTTTGTTCGTCACTAGTCCATTGCCCATTCTCTGTCAAACTCGTTTTCTCTCACCCTCTATATATTTCCTCTTCCTGTTATTACAAAGTCAGAGAGAGAGAGAGAGATTACACTCCTACCTTAATAGGTGGGAGAAGAAAGAGAAGAGGAGAGCGTGTTTGATATTTATATGATCCAACGTTGAATCTTCTGCCACAACATACACCATCATCAATGGCCGTGACCACTCCCTGTCTCAATGCCACAGAAAAGAAGCACTGGTGGCTTACCAACAGAAAGGTAAGAACGTTCCAGAACCTTTTGTTTCGGTTTTTATTTTCTTTTTTCATTGATCCAAACGCGCCGTTTTCTGTAGATCGTAGAGAAATACATGAGAGACGCTCGGAGTCTGATAGCGACGCAGGAACAGAGCGAGATCGCTTCAGCGCTGAACCTTCTCGACGCGGCTCTGGCGATCTATCCGCGGCTCGACGAAGCGCTGGAGCTGAGAGCGAGGTCGCTGCTGTATCTGAGAAGGTTCAAAGACGTGGCGGATATGCTTCAGGACTACATTCCGAGCCTGAGAATGTCGAACAACGACGACTCTGGTTCTTCGTCTGTTTCTTCGGATAGTTCCCTTTCGAGGGAGGGTGTGAAGCTTCTCCCTTCCTCGCCCTCCGATCAGACTTTCAAGTGCTTCTCTTTCTCTGACTTGAAGAAGAAGGTTATGGCAGGCATGTGTAAAACTTGCCACAAAGAAGGGTATTGGAGGTAATAAAATAAGCATTATAGAATCTCTTGCATTGGTTTTACATTTTGGATCAGATCGGAGCCCTCATATAGGGATGAGGTTCCGAGTAAATGCTCCTGCCTGCCATAATCATAATGAAATGTTTCCCAACTCCTTCCTTCAAAAATCAAATTAAATTTAATGCACCATAGATTGCACAGCGTGGAAAGTCACGGAAAATGTAATGGAGAGTTAAAAGGATTTCCACTTTCAAGCGTCTGGGAGTTTCATTTTTTAGGTCCAAGTCTTTCACAGTAACTTAGTCATTTTTACGATATTTTTCGCAATAATTTCTATAATAAAAAGAATAATTATACGATGTAATAAAAATATTTAAAATAATAAGAAAATTTGCTCTATTAATTTGTTTTAAAATATTTATCTTTTTTAAGAAAAACTAGGAATATCACTTATATTTTCATTTATTTATATTTGACTTATTATTTTAATGAACTCATAATTGCATTCTCAAATATTGTGTTATTATAATTTATCATGCAATTAATATTTTTTTTATTAGCATAGGCAGTTTAAATGATGAATTAAAACTTTGACTGTAAAATTATTTTTTATATTTTAACTTGATGTTTAGTATTTTAAGTAAATAAAAAAAAATGACGAGTGTTGTTAACACAGTCTTTAATACTATACTCATTAATCATTGAATCTTACAAAATTATAAATAGGGTTTACTAAATATTTTATGAGTGTTAAAAATTATAATTAATGTTCTAATTTTATTTATAATAATAACAGTTTATAAGCACATTGTGTTTAATAATGTACTCTAGCACACAGTTTTTACTGAATTTTAAATTTTCTTTGTTTTATCCTATTTTAACAATGAGATTTATATGTTTTTGAAATTTTTAGTAGTAATTGAAATCGGGTTTTGAAGGATTGGTTAGAAATAAGAGACTGTATTAAATTCTTTAAACATATTTGATAGATACATGTGTATAGAATGGAAATTCATGTTTACATTTTATTTTTTTTAGATACATTTTTGCATTTTATTTGGATAAGTGAACAATGAGATCCAAATGCTTCAAGTCATAAGTTATTATAAACTGTTTTTGATTCGATTGATTAAAAAAATAAAAAAAATCAAATGTAACGAAACAGATATTTTTATTTTTTATGGAGTGTGTATTGTCTGAGTTTCTAATTTTCTATTCTATTTACCAACAGATACTTGGTTCTGGGGAAAGCATGTTGCCACCTAGGCCTAATGGAAGACGCAATGGTCCTTCTCCAAACCGGCAAACGCCTAGCCACCGCCGCATTCCGCCGCGAGAGCGTGTGCTGGTCCGACGACAGCTTCTCCCTCTCCAACTCCCTCTTCTCCGGCGACACCCCCACCCCCACCACCCCACCCCGCGCCCCACTCCTGGAGTCCGAAGCCGTCACCCAACTCCTCGCCCACATAAAGCTCCTCCTCCGCCGCCGTGCCGCCGCCCTCGCCGCCCTGGACGCCGGCCTCCACTCGGAAGCCATCCGGCACTTCTCAAAAATCGTGGACGGCCGCCGCGGCGCCCCTCAGGGCTTCCTCGCGGAGTGCTACATGCACAGAGCCTCCGCGCACCACTCGGCCGGGCGAATCGCGGACTCAATCGGCGACTGCAACAGAACCCTCGCCCTGGACCCCACCTGCATCCACGCCCTCGAAACCCGAGCCTCCCTCCTCGAATCCATTCGGTGCTTCCCAGACTCCCTCCACGACCTCGAACACCTCAAGCTCCTCTACAACACCATCCTCCGGGACCACAAGCTCGCGGGCCCCACCTGGAAGAAGCGCCACCACAGCGTACGCTACAGAGAAATCCCCGGGAAGCTCTGCGCTCTCACCGTAAAAACCCAGGAACTCAAACAGAGGATCGCTTCCGGGGACACCGGGAACGTGGACTACCACGCGCTCATCGGGTTGCGGCGCGGGTGCGGGCGTTCGGAGCTGCAGAGGGCGCATCTGTTGTTGTGTCTGAAACACAAACCCGACAAGGCCACGTGCTTCATGGAGCGGTGCGAGCTGGCGGACGAGCGCGACCTCGACTCGGTTAAGGAAAGGGCGAAAATGTCGGCGCTGTTGCTCTACAGGTTGCTCCAGAAGGGTTACACCAATGTGATGGGTACCATCATGGAGGAGGAGGCTGCTGCCGAGAAGCAGAGGAAGAAGGTTCTAGAAGCTCAATTGATGAGTAATGAGAAATTGGAAGACAAGAAGTGCACCGTTTCATCGCCTTCGACGGCGAACCCCTCTGTTTATCAGGGGGTGTTTTGCCGCGATATTGCGGTGGTTGGGAACTTGCTTTCGCAATCGGGGTTCAACCGCTCCATTCCGGTGAAGTACGAGGCGATGAGCTGCTGATTCCTCCATCCCCCTAAGAATCTCTGCTTCGTCGCTTTCTTGTACAGATGGACAATTTTGTCACCCTCTTTTTCTTTTTTGCTCTACATTTCAATGCTCATTTATTTAGATGTACAAAGTATATTAGTTTTCAACTTTACTTCTAATATTTGCAGCTGCATGCCGCTAAACTAAATCTTGCCAAGTTTTAAAGTATGTTGCGTTATCGCGGCAATGCTTACTTAAGACAAATTAAATTGTTTTCATTAAATTCTTATCAGAAATTACAGTAAAAAAATACTATATTGTTCATTACTTTTAATGTTTTTTTTAGTTTCTGAATCATTAATGTATGGTTGATGGATAAGAAAAGTATTGATTAAAATTTAAAACAACTAACGTGCTATTAAATGGTAATAAAAGAAGTGGAATACTAATTTTTAATTTTTAAAAGAGACATGTTCTTGTCTAACGAATTCAGTAAAATGATACCTTCAAAAATTAATAAAAAAAAATGACAAACACAATCCTCTTATGCTATTTAGGGAAGGTGAATGTCTTTTTAAAACTTAGAGCGGGTATTGGTATCATTTAGGAAGATAAACACAATCCTTATAGTATAATCATTCTAGAGTGAGTTTTATAAAGAACTAAGTTAATCACGCTTGTTTATTATTTAGCAAGAATATTAAGATTTGATGTTAGTTCTCATATGTTTGATTATATCTCATCTTATATTGTTATCCAAGTCATGAGTGAAATATAACTTTGTTTCCTCTAAAAAAAAATTCATTTTAGATGAGTCATACAATATAACAATAGCACATGAAATTTAAAACAAATCATAAAATGGTTGTAAAATTTAGAAGCATTTTTACATTAATTTGTTTTAAAATTCTTAAAAACTGTATTAAGAATGCTGCTTATTAAATAACAATATTTATATAAGAATCTGTTCCTTAGTTTAAGAACCCGACAACTGATATTGAAGATATAGGGAATGATTAAATTGAGGTTATTTAGTTGTGATGAAACAAATAGGAAAGAGAGATATAGATGATGGGTTGCATATATATAAAGAAATTTCATTGCCGAAGAGAGGAGAAACTCCTTTCTCTACTATCAAACCAGAGGTAGTAAACCGGGCTCTGTAGCTTCCAATGTCTGGTCCAAATGCATTCAATTAGATTTTCTTAATTAGCATTTGTATCCACCAAAAACTTTGCCCCTTCCACCCCAAGTAATTTCTCAATCCTAGTCATAACATTTTTTCAATTAATCAACAAAAATAATTAATTTAATTAATCATATTATATCTATCAATTATTTGTACTGATATTTTAAAATTATGCTTCTTATCTTTTTATCTATTTAATTGTATATATATAAAAAATAATTAATACATCTAAATTTTTTTAAAAAAAATTATAAAAAGAGATAATTAATTTTTTTAAAAATAATCTTATAATTAACAACTGTGTCAGTATAATTGAGCCGGTTGGTGATTCTGATTTGAACCTCCTCGCGTAATGGCCAATTTATGTACTACTTCACGGTTACCGGCTCTACCAGTCTAGTGTGATGACAAAATAATATTTGATTGGGCAGGGATGTGTGTTGGCTTCTGTTTGGTATAATTCTTGCTAGTATAGGAGTATTAAATTGAAAAGTATTTTTAATTATTAATAAAAATAGTTATTGATATTTTAATATATTTATGACTTGTTATATATGTATCAGTATGATAAATATAAATTATCTGTATTTTTAGTTGTTAATAATAATTTTTTTTAACATATTTACAATTTATTACATGTGTATATGTAAAATTGATTGTTGATGTTTTCATCAATAATTGAGTTCACTTAGTATTCTTTTCTCACTATAAAGTGAAATTATTTATTTTAGAGCTCTAAGTTTTTTTAAGGTACTGTTGGTTTTAAAGTATATAATCACACTTTTCAAGAATATCACAATAGAAATATTTATATAACAAATTTATCCTTTCCTATATACACCTTGAAAAAATTGGAGCAACAAAAATATGAACACACTACTAAAATTAAAAAAATTATAATGAATTTTCTAAAACGAATGTTCTAAGAACTAATGTGAAAAATGATTTCATATATGTTATAGAATTTTTTTAGGAATTTCACAAGTTTAAAAGAATGTTAACAATATAGATTAATTGTACGAATAAATCAATTTAGAAAGTAATTTATAAATAAATTGTTTATATATACAACCAATCTAAAAGTTTTGAGAATAATTTAAAAAGTTACAAAAGACATCCACATTCTTTGTAATTATACTGTTCTTGCTTATGTTATTGAACATGGATTTGTGTACATGAGGTTATCTGGATTTTGAACAAGAACTGAAATTGGTGTATATTTCTTTTAAAATTATTAAATTAGTGGATTTTTTAAATAAAATTATTGTATGTGATAAATCTTACTCCCTCCCGTCTCGATTATAAGCAAAAAAAAAAAAAACATTTTATATTAAGAAAATTAGTTAATTTATTAAATTATATCATTTTTAATTAATTTTTTTAAAAAAATTATCCTTCATTAAAACATAATATTAAGCTTAAAAAATATCTTTAGCTTTATTATTAAAGGATATTTTAAAAATAATCTCATTAAATAAGATATATATAATTGAAGTTTTTTTATATTTAAAAAAAATATGAGATTTTTATTGTTTATATTCGAAAACATATGAAATATTACACGAGCATCACTTTATTTTTAAATTTCTTAAATATGTTTTTTTGGACCCCACAAATATTTCTAGCTGTTAATAAACCATGAGAAATATCAAAGTTCTTAAAAAGTTCGCCGATTCATTAATTTTAGGTTAAATTACCTTGTTTACTTTTAGAGTTATTGTAGTTTTATACATTCTAGCTTAGTCTTTTTAGTTGTGATTTTTATCCTTTTATCCTCATTATCAAGTTTCAAACTAATGTTGTTTGAAGAAAATAAATCATGTTAGTTGAAACTCGACAGCTTTTAATTGTGTCGAAGCTTGTTTTTCTGCTATATTCTTAATTCATTCATATTTGCTATATTCTTAGTTGAAACTTGATCATGAAAATTAAAAGAGTAAAAAAGTTGAAATTCTAAGGACCAAGATAGAATGTTTTAAATTATATAAATATTTTTTTAAAAAATTATTATAGCTATAAGAACTAAAATTATAACTAAATCTTAATTTTTAAAAACAAAATATACTAATTGGATTCAGTAGCTGCTGGTGGCAACTGTGGAAGAGAATTATGAAGTCGTGTACAAGGGAAAAAGTGGTCAGTTTTTCTTAATCAGTTCTGCACACACATATACAACAAAAGCAAGGTGTGTAATCAGCACTCAATACAAGAAAACAAAGGATTAGAGACGAAACGTCAATTCAACATTTACCCTTCACAAGCCTTTTACCTTGTTTTCCGTACTATCAATTTTGTTTGAATGTTCAAGACTTTTAAGTTTTTATATATTTTAATTGTTATACACGTAATAATAATGCTATTGTAAAAATTTATACAGCACTGTTTACGTATGGCAATTTCAAGAGGGTAGTTGTGGGGAATCAATGAAAAGGCTTCAACAGTTCAACCTCCTAAGCCTAATAATTGTCTTTTGTTTGAGGCGTGCTTTCTGATACACGCAAAAGCTTGTGCATTTCTTCTTCTGTGTAAGAGATGCATCATTACACAGATTCCCTCATCTCACTTAGGAGGAAGGATCCAACTGTTGCCTGCAGATAAAAGTTTGAATATATCCACATATATATGCTGATTTTTTTCTTTTTTATAAAAGAAAGGTACTTAAAACGTGAGAGAATATTATTCAAAGAGACAAAAAAGACCCTTCACTCAGCAAATAACAACAAATGTGATAACTGATGACGAGGTCAAACTGTGTGCCACTATGAATTTCCCATATGAGGGGAGAAAACAAGGCTTTCTCAAAGTGTTCATTAAGCTACTTTTAAAATTAAGCAAAACTGTGTGTCATGGTTGGAAGGTGTGAGTTGCTTATGGAAAACCATGGTTCAGCTTGTCCACATTACTCCAATACAGTAAAATACAACCAAGTATGAGAAAGAATTCGAACAAAAATTGCAGCCTCCTGGAGAGGAAGACAATTTGCAAAACAAAAAGTAAATCACAAATGCAAAACAGATTGAGTGCATGGTTGGAAACTCATTGAAAATGGAGGAATCACATTTGGGACTAATTAAGAAGCTATAATTAATTATTAGCTTCTGAAAATCATGTTTGAAACATGAAATTGAACACGCTATATTTGAACCAAGTGTCTTAAGCATCAGTTCTACTGTCCATCGCATGCAATATTATTACTATTAATGGTAAATAGATGTCTCAAATGGCCATTGAATAAATGCTAAAAGGATTTCCTTTTTGTTTTTAAGAATAAAAACACAGATTTGGGATGATGAATAACATTGGTGGAACAGAGGAAAACTTGTCCCGCACATCTCCTATTTCTATCATTCATATATAAACAACAAAATACTACTAGTTCTGCAAAAGCATGGATTATATTATATAGTCGTTAAACTTTAGTAGGTATTTTTGAACTGCTTCTCTGACTGTATTATTTTTTCCCGATAACTTTTTCTATTTGAATTTTAATATTCGCATTTAAAGCATATAACAATTTAATATATATTGTGCCGAAAGAAAAGGTGCATCTCACGAGGGTACCATTTCTTTAGTTACTCTGTGGTCAGAACCTTTGGGGGCCTCTACATAAGACCTTGCTTTGCTTGTATTGTGTTTGGTCTTTTTTTCTTTTTCAAAAGTGTAGTCATACTAAATCCATAATGGATTGTCTAGGTTTACATGAACGACTGAGTTCATGACTTCCATCACCATGTCTAGAAATATAACCTACATCCTTTTTTGGAGTTGTTTTTGGTTTTATATAATATATTAAATTAAATTATTGAATTTTGAGGAATACTTTCTGTATTAAGGTATTGGACAAATTTTTCAATAAATGTTTTTTAAAGAATCTCAATTAATGTTTATAGGAGAAGAAATTATATTTTAAATTTAATTTTAAAATCTAATTTAATTCATGTTAAATTGAACTAATATATGTGTTTGTATGTATATCAGTATATGTATATATATTTATAAAATTAACATATCACCCATATCTTTATAGGTATAAAGTTTATTTTTTTATTTATGTGTAAAAAAATTACACTGTCAACTAATAAAAATTATAATAGTAGGTATAATTTATTTTTTTTACAGAAGTATAAGTTTTAATATCAGTATTATAAAAGTCAACATGACATATATGTCAATTTGTAATAGAATCACATTGTACACACAAAAAAAAAAAAACGTTGTAAAAATTCTTTACAACACTATTTACTCATAAGTATATATTTATGAAATTACAATACAGTTTGTTTGTTTTCTGTTATCATATTCTTTAAACTTATATTACATTACATAGACATCCTTTTATATATTATATTAACTTTTTAATTATTTGAAAAAATTACATCATATATTCTTATAAAAAAAATGTTATAGTGAATGTTAATAATCCGAAAAAAATTCAGAAGATGTTAACGTAATTTACATTTTTTAAAAGGAAAGGCTTGGCGTCCCTGTTTTAGCAAGAGAAAGGCACAAACATTAGAGGTGCTATACAGAGGGAAAATAACACGTGATGTTTGAATAAAGGGAACATTGGAAAGAGTCGAAGAGGTGGCAAGGTATATAATCATGCATGCCAGAGGCACCATGTGCTGCTATCATGTGCCTCCTTCAACGTCCAGATAATTAATCATGGATAATATATGGTCTTTTCTAGAGCTTATGTCAAAATTAGGTGGCATTGGCATAAGGTGCTGGAAGAAATATCTGAAAAATTATTTTCTCACTATCTATTTTGATTAAAATAATACTGTTTTAACGATTTATTTCACAATAAAAAGAAATAGAAATTATGAAATAAAATAAATAATTGAAAATTTAGTAATAATAAAAGTGAAAAAGAATTTTGCAGGAACAGGAATGAAGATAAGGAAGCCCGCCCCAACTTGCTCCATTGTCATCCCTAGTAGCTGGGAGTGTGAGATAAGGGGAATCGAATTTCATTGCCAGTTAGAGGGGGAAAAAAGTGATGGGTTTTTATTGAGATCTGAGTTTTCAGGGAACTATATTCCTTTACAACATATGCTCAGTGGTTTTTATGTCACTGTATGCAAACAAACCTATCAATTTTGCTAACCTATATCTGATATCAATCGTAATACACTAATGCTTGAAGGACAGTGTGAAAATTAAGTAACCAATGTTTGAATCAGATTTCATTTAGTAGGATCTCTGAATAGAGGGTACCATAGTGTATTGTTTTATAGTACCCTAGTAATCTATATGTATCTGTTCCATCATTAAGGACAGGTAGACCACGACATATGCATTTAAATTTCATTTAGACTTTATTGTTCTCATTGAAGGCAGATAGACCACAACACATGCAATAAAAAAGGATCATGTTATGTTACGTATCCGCCAGACACATCAGATTTGCCTCAACAAAGAAAAGTTGTTATGGGCAAGAAACATGAGAATTGTTGTACCATGAACATGAAATTAGTAATAAGCAAACAAAGCTTTTTGGAATTACTCAGTGGTGTGGGAGGGGGAAAAGTAGGGTGCCTTAAGCCTTGTAGTACGCCTTTGTACTGGGGATTGGTTTGGTTGCTTGATTGCTCTTGTACTTTCCCATTAAAAAAGCGTATGGAAAAAGAATAAATAATCGTATGAAAAAATGATGGGCTTTGTGATAAGACGTACTCGTTTTAGGTTGAAAAGTTAAACAAAGCCCAATACATTTCCCAATTCATTTAAGAATTAGTAGAACCTGAAGAACAAAAAAAAAAAAAAAAAACTAACTAAACTAAAAACCTACTCTTGCTTCCTTGTTTGTTTGTTTTTCTTTTTTCTGGTAAAAAAAAAAAATTCACTGTTTCTATTCCTTTGTTATCCATCCCATTTAGAGACATTATCTGGTAAAAATAAAATCTCAAATTATTCAAAACGCACGCTCCAAAATAAGAATATGAATATTTAGACATTATCTAAAGTGCACCCTCTAAACTCATTTTAGAGAAGCCAAATCCAAACAACTTATATCTATTCAATTCAATCCCACTCATAATAATATTGCTTTTTTTTTGTTATTTTTTAACATTATCGTCCGTCCAACTTATGTGAACTGACTATTTTCTCTTTTGTTTAGAAGTCACTTTCCTCTAAAACTACACAAATTAAATTATATGTAGTCAATTACCTTATTTAACAAGTTGCTCAAAGGATTCAATATTAAAAGTGTTTTAGAAATTCTTTTTCCTGTCATGTTTTTATTTTAATTTATATAAGACAACTTAAATACATATTCTTGAGTACTTTTGGTGTCATTTTCTAACAAAAATAAAGTTAATTTTTTTTTTATCACAGAACATCATTGGAAAAAAAACACAGTTTTATCCCTTTGTTTACACATCTTAGTATTTATCAAGAGAAATTTCGATAACCTATGTTGTGTTGAAGAGATATCTATATGAAATTTCGATGACCTATGTTGTGTTGAAGAAATATCTATATGAAAAGACAGTTCTATTTCTATTCTATTAATATTTTTTATTAGTATTACATTCGATTTAGTTAGTGATGCCTTTGCCATAAATGCGGAGCTTCAGTCCAGACAGATTAGAAACCTCTTGCCATTCACCTGAGTCCATAAATAACGTTTGCAAAAAATGTTTGAAATCAGCATTATTTTGTTAATTACTAAGGATTGTACAAAATTATTATTATTATTATTACAACTTTAATCTAGGGACCAGGGATAATGTTGGCACAATTCAGGTATGTTCCCTAAATGAAACGATGACTGACTCAAAAGGGGGAGGGAATATGATATTACGTACACTTGGATGAAGATAAGACAGTCTTTTTCCTTTTACTGGGTTTGTTTGAGCAGTTTCGGGTGCTACTGCACTTTGGGCAAAACCAATCCTCCTCAGGGACAGCTGTTAGTGGAGGATCGCAGCAATCGATATGGGTACCGATTCCACACCCGACGGAACCACTTTCATCACCACAAATCAGCATTACATCTCCTCTATCCCGGGATCCACATACTTTGCAAATTATATCATCATCACGGGAATCTTCAGGAGCAACGAGTTCTTCAACAATCTCTTCTGCCTTGCTTTTAAGTTTATCAAATGATTTCTCTGCCCAAGCATGACTGCCATATAATACATGTCTCTCAAGGGAGAACCCGGGCTTGCAAACATACTCAACCAAGTAGTCCGCTACAACACAAGGTATCTCATGTTTTAAGAACTCTTGGACCCACGTGTCAACACGTGGCATGCCAGGGCTAACTACAGCATAGTCGATTCCGGTACCAAGGAAGCGGGTATAAGGAGGAGAAGTTGCTAATATTGTTCCATCTCCAGCTTTGATGACACGTTTCAGAGTATCCTGTAAAACAGTTGAGTCGGATCAGAAGTACATACATGTCATCAACAATTATAAAGCACGGATGAAATGGTTGGAACCTCGTTATCATTAATGACCAAAGAATTATCTTTATTTTAAGTTGCTTTACGTATCCATATCCGGTATTGATACTCTTGAATACTTTACAGATACCTATCTTGAAAGTATTTAAGCCTTTAGAAAGTTATGAAAATTCATTACATATGAAACATAAAAACGTGTATAAATATATGCAAAAATATAGAAACATTGGACCTTAATAAACTAAATATTTATACAAAAACATTTACAAATATATATTCTTAGAATCATTGTGTCCAATATATGTATCTTATTATTATCTCTGCAATTCATAGTTACCTTATGTTTGGACATCAAGTTGCATCAAAATATAAAGACCAGTCCTAAAGCCTATAACAATTCACATGAAGGTCATGATAGTATTGGCATGTAGTAAAAGAATATTAAACGAAATGAATTATTTTTAAAAAAAATACCAAAGGTGGAGCAATGCAATCGCCGTACACAACAATACGCATTCCATAGAAGGCTCCATGACCTGTTCTTTCTTTCAACAACCGCCACTTTCTCGGAGCCTCCATATTGATTGTGCCATCCTCACTGAGACCATTCTGGTGCCACTCATAAGGCTCCTCTGCCAACAATTTTCCTGCCTGGCTACTGGCAGTTAGGAAATCAGTTTTAAGAATCCACCTGCATTCCACCAGAGATTAAAGAGTATTTATATGCAATACATAAAAAAAGAAAGCAAACTACACTGCTGTAATTATTAGAAGGGGGCATGCTATACGAGCTTTATTTTAGTTTATGCATACCTTCCTGATGCAGCAGCAGCAAAAAATTTCTCTGTCCTGCGTATGGGGTCTGGAGCTATGAAGTGTGTTGCCTGATATGACCACTGGTGAGAATCCCGGCAAACCCTTCCTTTTAAACGCTTGATTACTTGTTGAAACTCTTTTCTCTGTAGACGATGCCCACTTAATATAAAACATGCGGCTTCAGTTTTTACTCTCGTGTTAGATTCTGTTATAGATGGATTGAGCCCCGATTTCTTAGACTTGATCTTTGCTGGCCTTACACTAGATTTAATAGTTGGATTACCATTGCTTCTGCCCTGCTCTCCATCAATTGGCTTATTCTCCTTCTCTTCAGAAAAATTCTCTGACTTATTTCTTTGAACAGCTGACTCGTCACTTTTATCATCAGGAAGGGACATTTCTTCCATGGTTTCTATCTCTGGCTCATGCCCAGTCTCATTAGGAATCTTCTCCCCTGATACTGCCATATTAGATTTCGATAATTCCTTGGCAACTGTTGCCTTGGCATTACCAGCAGGACATTTTCTTGCTTGATTCTTTACTACCAGTGAAGATGGCTTCTGTTTTTCAGTTTTTTTTGTGCCTTTCTTAGGAGGCATTGTCTCTTCACATTTTGTTGCAGGGCAAATTACTTCCGACTTCTCTTCTGTTGCTGTATCTGACTTTTTGGAAAGATGAGATTCTTCATTGAGTGCCATTCGTAACTCGTATTCACATTTGTCATCTGGGGCCTCAATTTCATCGTTCACAAGCTCAGTTCTGTCACCATCATCTTCAGCATATTTACTAACTGTGGCCTTGACTTTACCCGCAGAACCTTTTCTTGCTTGATGCTTTACTGGCAGTGAAGATGTTTTCTGTTTTTCAGTTTTATTTGTGCCTTTCTTAGGAGGCATTGCCTCTTCACATTTTGTTGCAGGGCAGATTGCTTCTGACTTCTCTTCTTTTGCTGTATATGGCTTTTTTGAAAGATGAACCAAGTCTTCATCAAGGGCCATTCCTAACTCATATTCACATTTGTCATCTGGAGCCTCGGTTTCATCGTCCAAAAACTCAGTTCTGTCACCAGCATCTTCTGCATTTTTACCAACAATTTCTTGCTCTGTTGTTTTATTAACATCAAAGATTTTGGGACATCCCTGATGCATCTTCGCATCACAAGTTGCAATCTCTTTGCTTCCACTGGAACAAGTTACACCTTCACCTTGCAGGGAAGTTTTAGTCAGGGAAAGTGATTTTTTCTGTTTAGCAGTGGCACCTAATTTAGGTTTAGAACCCAAACTTCTCTTGGCAACCGACTTCTTTCGGGGTGAGTTTCTAACCAGTTTATTACTTTCTTCAGTGATTAAATCCAATTTAGTACAACCAGCAGATTCCACATTACATGACTTTTTGTTTCCCAGAGAAGAACAATCTAGATTTCTAGTGACATTATGTTGCTCTGCTTCATCCCCATCAACTTGTTGCATTCCAGAATCTGTGATATCAGGCTTGCCATTAATTTTAGATTCACTTAAGCTCTGAACAGCCGTTTTTGGTGAATTCTGACAGACATTATCACACTGAACAGATTCTGGGTTTGCATTTCTTGAAAAAAGCTCATCAAATGCCAGTGAGTTGGAGGTAGAGCCTGAAGGTTTCAAAACTAAGCAAGTGTTTGAGTTATTTATACCATCTTTGCCTATAGAAAAATAGTCATCGACTTCAGGTGGCTCATCAACCTGAGATGTCACTTTTAATCCTTGAGATTTACCATTTGCTGACGGGACACAAGTCTTCTTTCTCGATTTTAATTTAGTAAAAGAAGCTTCATTTATCCTCTTTTGAGGCAATAAACTAATTGGCTCATCTTCTTTAATAAAATCATTTCCTTTCCCAGAAACTTCAACACTGATAGATTTGACACCCTTACTAGCCCTTTTAACCTTATTGTTATCACAGTTGTTGCCTTCTCTGCCTGAGCTTTCATCTAAGATCCTTGGGAGAGTAAATCCGTTTTGGTTCTTCGTAGAATAACTCACAGTTCTAAGCTTTTCATTTGAATGTGCAACTCCAACAGCACTTGCAGAAGGTGCTCTCAAGTCACTTGTCAATTTCTTAGACTCTGAGATGTCGCCATGCAGAGCAGGCTTCTGACCAGACGAATTTGTATTTCCCATATTGCCAAGATCCTGGCAGCCAGGTGCCTTTGGAGAATCAGCATTCTTAGACTCACTGATCTTTACATATTTGTCAGGTAACTGACATGATATAGAATGTCTAGAAACATCAGAAGCCCAATAGCTTATCTTAGAGTCATCAACATTATGAAAGCTCGAGTCTTGATCAGGTCTGCTCTTATTTCCTGGAATGGTTAAAGAGTTTTCACCGTTATTGACATTTGGCAAGACCTGTAGACCAGTAGAATCTGGTAAGGCCTTAGATGCCTCTCTTACTGATTTCGACAATCCAGGAGTAGCAGCTATACCAATTTTAGAACCAAGGGGGCTTTGTTTTCTATTTCTTCCCCCTGATTGTCCCAGCTTAGAATCTTCAGCCTCTTCCTCAGAATCCTTAGCCTCTTCCACCATCGTCTCTAGTTCAAAACCACTATTCAAAAGGAAAAAAGGTTGAGTAATTAATTGAAAGGATAAGAGCTTTCAAAAGCAAAGGGAAAATAAACAAGTAATGTTTATGTCATCTTAGGGGGAAAAAAGCGATTTTATCACATATTCAAATAAAATCTAAAATGCCTATCACAGTAATTTGCATTTCAAACAAGAACATAATCTCCATTCTCAACTTTCATATTGTATGCCTATTATTCATCCACATGCCTCTATGTCAGTTTAAAGTGCAACTTTATAAATCCCCCCTATTTGTGATACGATAGTGAACATTGCAGTGCATGAGTGTAGATCACGTTGAGATCCCAAAGAATGCATGAACGGATGAGCAGAAGGTGCATTATGCATATTGCATTTAGATTATTAGCCACAATAATTATCAAAGTCATCCAATAACATGAATCAAAATAGTAGAAATCTCCAAATATACAAGAGTGTGTGATAAGCATGGAATCGTATAAAGAACAATACTGCCCCCATTCAGCCTCTATGTCATAATACGTGAAATGCCACATTTGCGCTGCATGATAGGATGTGGAAAAAAGTGCATTCCAAATTATATTTGCACTTTTATACGGTACAGTGCCTAACCTCTTGTTATATTTGTCTTCGGGAAGAAGCACCCATTCCTTCAAGCTGAAGAAATAAACAGCAGCACTTTAATTGAAGAGCACTCGAAATTTATATAATTCCAACAAGTCAAATGAAAAGGCTCAAATAGATGAGATTCATTCCCATCACATCTATGTAAAGTTAACATGAAAAAGAGATACGTACCAATCTTCCAACCAACGATGATTAACTAGCTTTATTGTGCCCAATTTGTTGGCAAGCTCATACTTCTCTCCTATATTGAAAAAGTCAAATTTTAAAACACCATGAACGAACAAAATGAAATAGCATACACATGCAGTTGACTGTCATGCCAAAATTTTAGAGAACAAAACAAACCTTCAAATTTGTAGCATATGAGATGAGTAACCTTGTTTGCCACCAAAGGCTTAGAAAACTGTGCACCCATTAGGCCAACCATTGTCTGAAGAGGTAGTAAAACAAGGTGAAGTCAAGTAAAGTTCCATAAGAATGTGCACAAACTCCTGGAATAAATCAACAAAATAAAGTATAACAGATGCTCACCATAATGTCATCCCGATCCTGACGTAGATAACCAGTCAAGCACATTATCAAATCCTTTGCACCTGGTATTCCATCTAAGTCTTTAAGAGGTCTGTACATAACCTGATAAGTGGAAAACACAATTTTCTCGGTTAGAGAGTAAAATCACTAATTTACTATAAATTCATCCTACAAAGAAGCACAACAATAAAACCAACCACTGGTTCACAAAATGACTCGAATAAGTTCAAGAAATTTCTGGACACGGAATGTAAAAAAAAAATTAAAAAAATAACAAATTGGTCTCGTGTATATATCCATAAATCTGTTCAACCGCAAGCAACTTCAATAATTTCTATCTTAATTTTTATAATGTGAAACTAACTAAGTCTATCCCCCTATGTAAATTTGACACATGGTACAAAGTGAAAATAAATGTTTGGATAAAAGTAAATGTCTATCATATAGAAGTACTTATGAATTGTGTATAAGTTGTTTCTAGAAATTGAGTTAAATTATTTTCACAAGTTATTATTCAGAGCTTATTAAAATAAGCTAAAAAACAGTTTATGAATACATCATTACCTATTTTCATAATCTCTCCCCCATCACACACTTGCACAAGTGCTTATACTATAAAATAAGTTGTTCAAAACAGACTCAAAATATTTCATAAGAAAAAATTAAAGGCACTCGAATTATGGGAATGGAAGAAGTAAGAACAAACTAACCGAAGTAGCATCAACAGGCATTCCAATATCAGCACTGTGTTCAACCCACAATGCGGTCACAACCGTCTTCCGATCATTTCTAGCAGCAACACACACAGGATCGTCCTACACACACAACAAATAGTTCTATCTCCCTTCAAAATCAAGGCCAACGATAGCGTTAAAGAAAGAGCGAATCGAATTGAGCTCACATAAGCAATGTTATCAACAATGACGTGCGTGCAACTCCCACCGTACTGTCCTACGTCGACTCCGCCGCCATTCACAAGCTTGAACCGGATCTACACAATAACAAACAGCAGTTCATCGGATAAATAAATTAAGCTTCACGCCAGAAGAGAAACCCTATTAGGAAATAAACGAGAGAGAGAGGGAGAAAGAAAGAGAAACCTGATTTTCGGCGACGGGATTGAAGCCACGGAGAACGAAACGAACACCGCGAAACATTCGCGATGAGTAAGTCGCTTCAATCATTTGAAGAGAACGGTTTTACTATTCACCGGCAGCGAAATGGTAAAGAAGCTTGTCGAGGAAGACTTGATATGGTAACCAGAAGCAGCGGGAAGAGGGTAGAAGGGTTTTTAATTTATTTATTTGTTGTATTTGCATAAAAGAAAAAGAAAGCGAGGGAGTTTTTATTTATTTCTTCGTTTTGATTTTGGAGGCGGGACGATGAAATCATGAAATCTCAAATGGGCTCATCTGGCCCATACATGATTGGGCCGTTCCGAATATTCCAGAAGGAAAGGAAGTCAACTAAACCGGTTTATTCATTCAATGAGCGCCAGTTGGATAGATAGAGAGAGTTAAGGCATCAGTCATTTTTTTTTCCTACATCCCGCATATTTTTTTTATAATAATTCCGACTGAGTTAGACCAGTTTATATTAAACAAAATATAGTTCAATTAACCTCAGAAATTTAAACTAATAGGTTAATTATATTAAAAAATAAATAATTTTGTTATATAATAATAAAAATTTTAATGTACGTATTTTTTACATATAAAAATTAGAAGTTTAAATAAAAATAATAAGTTTAATAAAAATTTATATATGTAAAAAATATATTATTAGATCAAAATTAATTGTTACAAAATTAATTATGCAAACTTATATGTGTATTAAATATACATTAAAAAATTTAATATTATATACAACAACATTAATTATTACGGACCATTAATTTTAAATTATTTCGTAAAATATATTTTTAATAGGTTTAATTAATCAGTTAGTGTCTATAGTTACCAAACTTATTGTTTCTAGTGGTAATAGTTTATAATTTGATCATTTGTTGTTCTGATGCAGATGATGAACCAAAGGCATAAAGTGGAGCGAGAAAATAATATTGGGGAGGAAGTTGGGTGATAAAAAAATGTGGAGGTTGCAAAGTCAAACCCAAAGCTTGCAGCCATGAATAAGAAGTTAGGCATGATTCAGGGGTTATCCTCCCTTGCCAATATAATGTCGTTCGGGAGTTTAGCAATACACTCTTGGTACTTAGCAGGTAAAATTGATCTCTGATTCAGTTTCTGCTTCCAATTGTATGAAAGACAAGTGAGCTTCTTGTGAAGAGCTGTATAAGTGAGGATCCCAGTGTTCTTATCTTCCCACTTGCTTGTTTTATTGCCAAGTAAAAAGAGTCTACAATGTCTGCAATTTATGAAATGTACTATCAAAGTATTACGGCATATTGATCGGCCAAGAGAATCTTATGTGTTGCCATGGAAACATAAATGTAATCATCCTACCTCACATGAATAAAATAAGTATTCTCTGCTCGTTGAATCTAGCTGTGCCGTAAATTTAAAATCTTTACCCAGTTTGCCTTTTCTTAATTCACGAAGGGAAAAAAATGAACATGGAGTAACGGATCCATTATACCTCCATTTATTATCTAGGGCAAAATAATAAACGAAGAGAAAGGAGGAAACCTAGAGAACAAAAATACTTAAAATTTATGTTCTTTTAAAATCAATTAAAAACATCTTTAAAACTTTATTATAATTTGATTTTTATTTTTAAATATAAATAGATTCCCAAAAAAAAAAAAAAACAGGAACCGATATTATAATTTCTTTTTTAAAAATATCCAATCGCAAACTATATTTAAAATGACATATGTGACCATGGTGAGCAATTTACTTTGCCTTCAAGGATTAAAAAACAGTAAAAAATAAGTCATATTTCTTTTAATGGCATATACATAATGCATATAAATCGTAGTGTAATTCTTTTTTCCTTCATTGTCTCCCCATTCGGATAATAGTTCTCGATTTTCCCAACCATTGAAACTTTTTTAGTCCTCAATTTCAACTAGACTGAATGCAGCAAATATGACACCAGAATCTCATACAGTGTACAACTTGGCCACAAGTGTAGCACAACACAGCATCATCCACCAAAAAAGTTCCCGCATAATACTAAATAATAAGACGTACAGGCAAGAAGAATAGGAAAGAAATGCTGAATAGAGAAAATCATGAAAAAGAAAATCATAGACGGCTTATCACAGCTTCCACCTCAGAGGGGGTATAAAGATGATATGTTGGAGCCACCTTGGCAATGTCAACGTTGTTGGGAGTGACCTAAGATGAAAAATACAAAAGAAACAATTATTTTTTATTTTCCATTCCATTTAGGCGGGGCATCAATTAATTCGCAGATCATGCATCAGATTTTATCCATACCTTCTCTTCCATAACTTGCTTCAAAATGGATAAAGCAATTGTCTCGGCTTCTTGAAGGGTTAGGTCCTGCACAACATATTAATTAACACCAAATTGCAGTGTTTTAAAAGTCATCTTACAGCACGTTATGGTTCGGCATAATTTTAGAAAAATAATCAATTATTACTAAAACACTCTGAAGGAGCTAAAAGAAGCGTCTAGTGAGAGATAATCCTTCAGAGCAACATTGGCAGTGCATAGACAAAACAATTGAGGAAGATTTGGCATTGCATTAATTTGACTAGTTTAACATTTTCCAAGACAATACACAGATGGTGAACATAAAGTTGCACAAAAGTCATTATGCTTCGTAGAAATGTAAACAGGTAGAAAAAAAGGGACCAGTATCAAATGAACAGTTAAGTATACTTACATGGTAAGACAGGAATTGAAAATAGGATTAAATAAAAGAAACAATTCTGCAGATCATATGGCATGGTTTGTTTTGTCTTCTCAGTAAGTAAAATAAAAAGTAAGGTGAAGTTTAATTTTTGTGATTCCAGATAAAATGAATATATTATTTGAATAGTATTACCTCTTTCATACATTATTTATAATTGTGGGTAATTATTGTATAGCATGTTTTCATTTTACTCTAGCTGCCCTGCCAAGAGTGATGAGTATGAGGTCTCCTCATTTCTTTATGTTTTCACTCTTTTCTGATTTCCAAACCCATCAACTATAAATTTACAGTTATAAACAGAAGGTTTTGAAACAATCAATATTAAATTGTTGATACCTTGTTGAATTGTTCTTGTAGAGAACTGTCTGCGCCTTCGGACCCTGAACCAATAGCTTTTGCATTGCATTGCCAAAATGTGCCCGATGGATCAGTGTAGTATCTGATAATTAGAACGTTTCAATTCAGTAATGTGAACACATCAGAAGTCCAATGAAAAAGGATGGGAACAAGACCAGCAGCAATATAAAACTACATATCATCTAGTGACTGAAGCAATAAAGCCTAGGAAGTAGGCACCAACAAAAACAGAATACTCATGATCTGCATTAGTGTGTCTGTGACATACATGAATATGAAAAGTGTTTACAATAGAGCCTTAAACCTTTTTAGGTAAGTGACCTACACTCTACCCCTCAATTGTTTCCTGGTTAAGAAAGTAAAACTTGCAAGTTGCAATCATGAACTGATCTTTATTCAGAAGCTAAAACACCAATGCATACTTTATTGAAAGTCAAACTTGCAGGGTAGACAGCTGAACCACAAAATTAATTTATGCCACAAATCAATGGTAGTAGAAGGTAAAGATACATTGTTGAACCTAAAATGTCATTCTCTTTAAACCGTAAAAAGAGTGATAAGGTGAGACAGTACTACATGACTATGAAATAACTGCAGAAAATGACAGTTCCTACTTCCTTCAACAAAGGACGGCAAAATATACAGTGCATTCTTTATGATTTTTTTTTAAATCGCTTTTGAAATATGTTTAACATGTTTGGGTAAGCCATAAGCTTTTTCGGAAAAAAATCGAATCTGAAAACGATCAGATTTTATATTATTTTTCAAAACTACAGTGAATAGCTTCTAAAACAGTCTCTACAAAAACTCACATTTTTCAGAATCTTAAAATTACTTTTTTTAAGCTTTTGACTCACAATAGTTATAAAGGCTTTAAGGGACGACAGAAGAGGACTTATCCTCAAGGACTGGAAAAAAAGACAGAAATTAAAGAAAAGGAATTCTTAGCAAAAAATATGCCCAAATTAGAAACCATTCAATACCCAAGTAGTTAATCAAGTCAATAAGTGATTACTCAATAACCCCTTTCATCATGGTCAAGGTCAATCAGCAAAAATTTTAATTGTTCTTGAAATACTTTATGTCCAGAATTCCTTTTTTATTTTGTAATTCCACTAATCCCCAGAGAAAAGCATAATATACTATGAATAATGACATCAATTTAAAACGAACACTAATATCATAGATTTAGACTGTTATGTAAATATAAAAGGAAAAGGATGTTCGTTAGTTAGTTTTAGGCAGCTACTGTTATTGTATGGCTGCTAGGTAGCTGTCTACAAATAAGGCAAGTCTGTTGTATTTTAGACAGGCTGCATGATAATCACAGAGTGCAGTGCACATTTCCTTGACCTCTCTGTTTCTCTTCTCTTTCCTTCTATCCTCTCAATTCTGTTTCTTCTTTCTTTCCTTCTCTTTTTCCCTCTTTCTTTCTCTATCTTTCTGTTTCTTTCTCTTTCCCACCTAAATTCTATAACATAGGCAAACAAACATTTAAATGTAATCACTGGCCAAACACAGAAAACGAGCCAAAAGAACAACTTCATCACACTAACCACAAGTAGCCATTTCCTGACAGATGGAACAAATACTTACAAGCTAGGTCCATTCTCATCATGGCCAGCAATGAGGAGAGAAACTCCAAATGGGCGAGACTGCCAAAGAGAAAAGATATGGTACATGTTAAAATGCATACATGATGGTCTATTGTGACAAGAACACAGCCATTTAGTATTTTGTACAAAAGTAAAGCAGTTTATAGGCAAATGCTACTGAACCAGTCTGTCTGAAAAGCATCTTATACTATGAATTACACATTTAATTATAAACTATAAATGTTGTACATTCAATAATTGATGCAATATGAGGATATCTGTGCGTTCTGAAATTTTCAGGTAAATAACTCTTGTTTATATTTCCAATCAACATTCGTCAAATGCAATACGTAAGACACCAGTATAATTAGCAGATACATAAATAAGAAGCAACTTTGCAAGAAATGTTTATAAATTATTTTTCCTAAATAGAAGCATCATAAAGCAAGCAAACAAAAATAGACACAAATATCAAAGCTGAGAAGTTCTTTACCATGGATTCTTCATCACCTTCACCAAAACGCAAGGCTAGATCACAAAGAGCTTGGGTGGTGGACTCAACAGTCATCGGCTCACCATAGGAGAACCTATGATTCTGTGAACAATAAACCAAAATATGTCAATCATTAGCTAATCAACTACCTAAAATATACTATAAGGTTAACAATACCTGAGTTTCCACCCGTGCATGCTCAACAAGTGTTCGAGCATCTGCAATCAACCCACTCATTGCACAACCTATGTGCTCATCAATTTCCATAATTTTCTCAACACTACTAGGCTCCTGAAAGGGAAGTTTCATGCAAGCAAATCAATGAAAGTGCAAAGCAAAAGTAATCAGTACAAGATAATTGTGTTTCTTTCTCTCAAATAAAAGCCATATAAAATTATAAACTATAAATGTGGTTATAAGTATATTAGACGTTTATCGTATGCAGAGAAGACAACCTGACAATAAATGATAAAAAAAAAAAGGATCTCGTCTCACCCAAAAACAAAAATGAAGAATACCTGTACAGAACAATATCACAGTAAAATGAACAGCATTATTTTTCATAATATATGACTATATGCAGAGAACGCATTGTATCTAAAATGAACACCAACGATCAAAATTCAGAAGTGTGTCCAAAAACCAACAGCTTGGCCCCAAAAATCAATTTTATGTGAAGCACATGTGTCAAGTGTTAGCGATCAATATTTTGCTCAAGTTTCTTGGTTAATTCCATCAAATTGTAAACTGATAGTTAAAAATTAGTATAAATGTCAGAGTGAGATTATTAAAAAATCAGTAACAAAATTAAAAAGTAAAAAAAAACGGACCAGGAGCGGCGAAGTGATGCGCTTTTCAACTGCGAGGACAACACCCTCTTTGGTCTTCAACCCAATCGCAGTTGATCCCAGCTGCAACCCATTTACAAACAAAAAGGGAATTTAGAATGCAACAGCTCCAACAAAATTCTGACGGACGGATGAAACAATGAAGGACGAAAGCGACAAACCTTGATGGCTTCGATTGCATACTCAACCTGAAACAAACGTCCTTCGGGGGAAAAGGTGTTGACTCCTCGGTCATACTCAGTCCTGTTAGATTTCACTCACGCAATTAAACAAACAGAAAACCCCTAATCAGTTCCTCAATTAAATGGAAATGCAAATTTTGCAGCAAAAGAGGGAGGGAGGAGTTCACCTTGTGAGAAACATCTTCAAAACGAGTAGAGAGAGAATGAGAAGCGTTTGTTTGGGTTTTATTTGCTTGCTCCTCACTCACTCTGCCTAATTTGCTTGCTTTCTTGCTCAAGGGGCTTGCCGTGTAAACTCTCTCTCTCCTCCTCTGTTCATTTTGGAGGTGGGTGGGACCATGAAATCATGAAATTTCAAGTCGCATGGGTCAACTGGCCCATATACAGTTGGGCCCGGCCCATACATATCTGGGTTTCTTTACTGGGCAGTTGATACAATATGAATTGTTAATGGTCCAAAAACTTACGTTTCTGCATTATTAATAGGACTCTCAAATCAACTAAGTTAATAGATACATTATGTTATAAATAAATAATATCATTATATATAATACTAATATTTATAATTTATATTTAATGAACATGTAAATTTACATAATAAATTTGTGATGATTATTTTTTATCTAATAATTAATTTATTTACATATATAAATTATAAATAAAAATCATAGGTTTAATAAATATTTACATGTATAAAAAAATATCAAATTTATTTATTTATCAATTGTTGTTAAAAAACATCTAAATACATCATTCAATTAAACATCATATATATGAATCATAGTCGACCCGTAAAAAAGGTAAAGGGTATTTTAGTCCTTTCACTATATTGTTGGGTGTCCAAAGCGCTGTGTAAACATTCTTTGGAATTTTTTTTTGTGGCCTTCATATGTGAAAAACACCCCCCCCCTAAATATTTGTTTCATTTGATTTTTTGTTTTAATTTAGAAAAAGTTAAATATTTTTTAATTTTAATTTAACTTTTTAATATTTTTGTTTTTATATAATGTGCAAAGATTTATTATTGATGATAAATAAATAAAAAATTCTATATATAAATTTTAAAACAATTTTTGTAAAAGTTAACAGGTTTACTATGATAATATGTGTGATTGAGATGAGAGTATGAGAAAAATTCTATTGTCAGTGTATTTAAATTTTTTTAGTTAGTATAAAAGGTTCTTTATACAGTTTATTTCTTTCTTTTCATTCACTCTTCTACTTATCCAATTTTTCTATTTATTTTTATCTATTTAAATAATATATCATTTCTATTTTATTTATTTTATACATCTATCATTTATATAAAAAAAAAATCTATTAATTCTACTTCATTTCATTTCTATTTCAAATTCAAAATAAAAATATTAAGGGGTCTAACTCGGTTTTCATCCATGCATGCTCAATAAATGTTGTAAACTCTTAGTAACTACGGATAAAAAAATTGACAATAAAAAATAAATGATAGTCCCATGGAGAATAAATATTAATCTTTATTTTGCTTGTATGGATGCAATTATGTGAAGATTAATTATTTCCCTAGGCAGCTTTGGACTCCAGACCAATGAAAATCATGAATACTTTGAATCTTTACAACTACTTGCTTGACGCTACGAATAATAATATCCAACCGTCATCGATATTTTAAGATCTTTACAATAATAATGAGTGTCTAGTGACCCACCATCCGCATCAATCAACAGGAACATGAAAAATGTTGCATATCGCTGAGAGATAATAGCTAATTATCCATCCACTATGCTCTTGACCAGCGACTTATATTATTATTAAGGTAAACTTTTAAAGGAGTTTTGACCAGCTAATTGCTCTTGACCTTCCTGAGAGTTAAATTTTAATTTTCTAAGCCAATTCCATAAATTTTTGCTTACGGCTTGATAGTTGGTACCAAAAGAAAATGATGAGATGCAAAATCGGTTTGTTTAACCATATCCAAATCGACGTGTAAGTTGTGTAATGCTGCCAAAAACGCGAAAATTGGAAAAATTAAGGTCCAAGACCTATAATTCAGACTCAATATTGCTTTGTTGGATGGATAGGCAATGAAGCCACTTGGACTGGGTGGTGTCGACTTTTCCGTTTTTGTTTGCTAGTGAAAACACCAAGCGTATAATGCATACTAGAACTTGTTGAGTAGACGAAAGAATTTGGTTCCAAAGTTTGTAGGGTATTTTTGGTTTGGCATGTGAATCAGCATGTGCATAAAATGAGACATCGAGTGGAAACAACAGAATCTAGCTCGTTTTCATGAATTGGCACTGTCTTTCCTTGTCTACCTATCTTGCAAAGCAACTATTTCATCCTCCACTCTTTCAAGTTACAACTACCAGCCCCTTTTTTAGATTACGCACGTAAAACATGAGTAATCTATTGCTTTATCAAAACATTTATCTATGAGATTCAGTTAATTGTGGTCCACAAATGACGAATTTAATATCTTACTTACAAAGGGCAAGCAAACTATTGTTTCATTTCCCTCGTTTTCGACAACAACCTTGAGAATTGGAGAAATATTTACAAAGTCTTACCCATTTTTTGTTAGTCCAACCAAACACTCAAAACATGGGACCAATATAAGCATATAACTTGAAAGAAAAAACAATTAAATTTTTAAATATTAATTAACATTTGGGCAATATTCCTCTACAAGAAGTACTTGTAAGAACGCAACATTTCAATTTTGAAATCAATGAATAAAGAATCGTCTAAATGTGTAATGTCCTACAAAGCATGTGCCCTCGCCCTATACAATTGTCCCTCATGCTTAATAATGAATCATCTTATATACTCATTTGAGGTTAATTACGCTATATGTTCCCAAGAGTAACAACCGAGCAGGGAACAAAAGCAACACAAACAAATGCATATGTTGGGATGTAACAACCCTACTGAACCTTTTCAGGGATTCTCTCCCTGTTTGTATCACGCCGGAGAAGGGTGACTGGCGTTGACCCACATTGATTGATATCATGGACCTCCCAGCAACAATGCTGGTATCAACTCCACGAGGTAATAAAAGAGGCCACCACACCTTGCGCCGTTGCTCTCTCTTGGCTTTACGGATCTGGTTAAGTTCTTGGCGGATCACAGTTCTCACAGATTTTAAGTAGGAATTCATGTCATGATCTCTTTGTACACTTCCTCCAGATCCATAAGCAGATCGGTCACTTAATATCTCAAGTGGATGAGGTGAGTTCAAGAAGACCATCTGAGCAGCTCGGAGCTGCTTCTCTGTGTCATTGGATTCTGATAAAGGACAACACAAAAGATATAGACCACTGCCTGATGGCAGGAGATGATGGCTTGGTGAAAACTTCTCATCAGGCTGCAGAATCAGCAGATTACCCATTGGTGCATATAGTAGCTTCTGCAGTAAAATAATTCACGAAGAAGTCATTCAGAGATTTATATGAAAGAAATTTCTTTATCCACTTCAAAACTTTTTGAAAACCAGAACTTTACCTGTTTATTGAGACAAGGATGACTACGGAAGTTCCCATTGACAGCTTTCAATAGTTCTGCAACATGATTAGGGTAATTGCAAGAAAATGCTCGTGGTACTATGTCTCTGTGCATTGTAATTGCTTGAACATGGCTCTTAGGCAAACCTAACTTTTCTAGCAGACTATCACCTCCACACATGATGGATGGGGAACCAAATGTTATCACAGGAAGTAGAGAGGAGATCGGCACTTCATGCCTTATCAACAGCATGAGATTCACAAGTAATGCCAAGCTTCCACCAAGGGAATGCCCAGTGAACCGAAAAGTAGCACGAGAGCCTCGAGATTTTAGGTGAGCATGTACCTCTGGCAACATCTGTTGATATATCCCTTTAGCAGCCTCGTATATACCTCTGTGCACAAGTACATCTAAACCCTGGGCAAAAATGTGTACATCAATATGTCAATTTCAGGATAGATAATTAGATACACAATAAGAAAGATTCAAAAGTATTTATTTATAACCGTAAAAAGAATGAAATTCCCCTATAACAAGAATGACATGAGAAAAACTACTTTAGTATGCAATATAGACAATTACCTCAAATTTAATCGGCTCAAAAAGTAGGTTTGCTTGCCAGGAAGCCAATGTCTCAGAACCCTACATATATTTATTAATTAAACCTAATAAGAAAAGGCACTACAGAAAATATGCATCCAAAACTGGCAGTGAATTACAGACAGTCTAAAATATCATCAGATAAATAACGCAAATAAATGTTGGGAACCACAATAATAATGATTTTATCATATATAAGCTCACAAATTCTCGCAAATCACAGCAAACTTACAAGTACAATTATAGTGCACAAAGCAATAACATGCCCTCAATTAATTCTCCCTACCTGAATAACAAAAAATCTTGTACCACTCTGGTCATTATCACAGACAAACCATTCACAGGGTGTTGAATGTGAAGAGTTCAGATCATCTGCAACAGCTTGCTTTACTTCCTCCTTTGCTGCAACCACTGCTGTCACCGAATCAGTAGTTGCCATCAAAGATGCCACCTCTGTGTTTAGCATGTTAACACTGTCAAGGCTTTCATTGTTCCCTGCAAGTGAACCTTCACCAGCCACAGCATTTGAGGATTTCAATGGAAATATGCTTCTAGTCTGAGAATGCAGATAAGTGGCAGCAGAGGCGGCAATATTATAAGCAGCAGTTGCACTTATCTTGTATTCACCGTTCTTAGGATCCTTTCTCTCTTCTTTTTCGTCTACCTTCTCATCAGTTTGAACTTTCTGGGGATCCTTTTCAGCTGTTGCTGCCACTGCCAATTCCTTCTTCTCTATTGATGAAGTTACAAAGCGCAGACCATAATGTTTCAAGAGCTTCCCTGGCTAAATTATCAAATCCAAATATTATAAATTAGTGTTTTATATGCATTTTTGTAGAAAATCAAATTCCTAGATTTATCAATCAATTTCAGAACATGTCATTTGAATAAAAACCAATAACAGAGCTGTACAAAAACATGATATAGTTATAAAAAGTAAATGGTAAAAAAACATAGCCCCACCAACATACTATCCTTGCAGAACTATTCGCTCAACATCGATCAGATCACATAAATAATAAGTATTCTGTTGTTGTTATAAATTACTTTCATCCTAGTTAAATTAGAAAACTCAGACACAAAATGAAACAAGTGTCATAAGTTCATAACAAGGCACTTCCGATTTAGATTAATGCTTCATGAAGTTTAAACTTAAACCCTTCCATAGGTTTTTGAAAAGTTAGACAAATCATAACCCACAGAATCTTCAAGCAATCAATGTGTGCTAGATTCAGATAAGTTCAGTACAAGACAAGATCTGAGGTCTAAAAAATCTATGAATCAGGCTCAAAACAATAAAAAAGCACAAATAGAAAACAAAAGAAGAATGAAACCGACCAAATCCTACGGTTTACCAAAATTAAAAGAGGAAGATCTCAAGTCTCATACTTTGATTCTAGGTATATCGTAAGCCAAGTTCCCCAAGTGTGACATCTGAGCGTACAATCTAGATTCGGCTAACGATACCCTCCGAAGCATTCTCGAAAACGAGCCTCTATCGAATTGAGCCTCCTCTACTTCATCGCAAGCATCACATTCACACACCTCCTCCTCCTCCTCGTAATTGGTTTGAGTTTGATCACGAACCGATCCCTCCTCTTCATCGCGCTGTTTCCCCTCCCACAGGGACTTCACATGCAGAATCTTCAAAACCCAGTTTCCGGTCTGCCGTTCCGTTCCGTCATCTCCAACGGCCTTCGCTTCGGCGTTGTTGTCCGACAAAACGGCGTCGTCGAGGGCCAACCCCTTGTACCTGCTGTTGTTCCCCCGAGGCCAGAGAGATTCCAAAGGGTACCAAAAGGAAAATCTCGAAAACACCGACCTCTGCGGCGGTTTATCCGATGCGGAGCGCCCCACCGTGCTCACCTGGGAAGGATTGGCACGTGCGTCCAGCGACCCACTAATAGAGATCGTGGGAACTATCCCAGATTTTAAACACATAGTTTCCATTCTTCTTAGGAAACAAACACAATGTCCACAACAACGATGATTTCTTCTTTTTTAATTTGCTTCAAATGTTCAGCGTTTCGCAGTTTGGTTTAGTTACTTCTTCACTGTGGTTTAATTTAATGTTCTTCTTCAAAACGAGAGAGAGAGAGAGAGAGAGCATTTAAAGAAGGGCAACCGAAAAAGGCACAATAAAATTAATAATTCTCACAATTAGCTATGGTACTACGTGTGTCTACTTCTGGTGACGTGTTTCTTGGTGTTAAATAGACAAAATAGTGTTCTCTGGAGCGACGGCGTCGTTCTGATGAAGGGGGGATTTTCCGTGTTTGGTTTGGGAATTGCGATTTGAGAGTAGAAAAAAGCGCGTGCATCTCTGACAGCTTCCAAACTTTTAGATGAAAGTGCCACGTCATAGGTAGATGCAGTGCACGCGTACTTCTGGTGACGTGTCGGTAAAAGCATTAATAGTTCTGCTTCCTATTGTTTCTATTCTGGAGGATCGCCCTGTGCGTCACGGGTAATATCGGTTGCTACTAAACGCCATACCCGTCACAATAACACTTTCCTTGTTCAAAACGCAGATTTTAAATATTTAATAGTCAATTTTCATTTTAATTTAGCATCTCTTTTTTATTTTAACAATGTTCTCTCGAGGCCACTTTTTTTCCCTATGCTGCATGCCCGCATTCCTATTATATTAAATTTGATATATTACAAATTTATGTTATTATGAATGGATGTGTTTATTAGTTTTAGTTTAATATTTTTTTCTAAATACATGTCCATATATGTAATTATTTTATTTCTTATGCCTCAATTATTTATGGAAATATGATAATTTGATATCCTATTTTTTTTTATTTTATGGAGTCATATTCTAATAATACAAACTTGTAAAAATATTGGTATCATCACATCTGTGTGTTCATATTTTTATTTCGCATTTTTTTACTAAAATTAAAATATTTTTAGAATTTATTTCATAATACATTGGTAAGTATATACTAATATTCGTTTAATATGATTTTTGAATATTGTATGCATGTCAATAGTACAATGGTATAAAGAAGTGTAATTACTATATACACAAACATAAAAAATATGATCGAAATAATTTGTTGGTGTTGCCCCTATCTGTCTCCATATTTATTGTGCTAAAATTATAACTCATTCGTGTTGTGCAAGTGTGTTTGCATTTTATTTCATTATCACATCTAAGATGCATCCCATGTATGAGATTCTAATTGGGAAAATGTTTTTTTATAAGCTTTTGTATTGAACTTCTTCTTTCCCACATTATTGCAAATTGGTGGGGAATTTTGACCATCATCGTGTTTGGTAGGTTCAATAGTATTCCCAATGCACATGTTTTGGCATAAATGTAGAACCTTTGTGATATCAAATAAAAGAGACTTAACAATACATGTAAAAATGATTTGTGCCTTGATACTTTTTTGAACAACAATAAGTATTTGATGAAAATCTCCTCCTAATACCATTACTTTTTCCCCAAATAGAGCATCACAATCTAGAATATCCTTTAATGAATGTTCTAATGCTTCTAAAGCATATCCCTTTGTCAAGGGTGTTTCTTTTCAAATTGTTGTTGTTTCTCTAATTAGCTTTGCAAGATTAGACTGTTTACTTATTGAGCAAAATGAATCTACCTTTACAATAGATATCTTAAATAGAGAATGTGTAATCCGACCACCATATAACAGTGTCACAACTATCCCAAATAAGACAGTTGTTAAGATAATTTGACCTTCACTTCTTGAATTTGCAATTAAAGTGCAATAGAGGAATGTTTCACCTGTTTCTCTTGGACCACCACAAAAAAAAAAAAAAAAAAAAAACTTGACTTTGTTTATGATGGATAACCTCCATAATGGCATTAGAAGCAATTAATTGGTCATTATTTAACTTTTGTATACATTGCACATCTTCATAATCTTAAAATCAATTTGTGTCTTGTAAGCATATATTTTTATTAATTTAAGAAAAATATATATTTTTTTAAAAAAAGCTTTCAAGAAGCTGTTGGAAAAAGTAATTATTTCTTCAAAATAAATTAATTCAACACGAACTGAGTAGTAAGATAAGGGTTCATTGGTTTAAGCTCTTAAAAAAATGATTTTCAGAATGTGTAAAAATGCAATTTAGTTTTTAGAGCTACTGGGACGGTTTATTTTTATTTTTTTAATGAAAAATTACTATAATTACTTTTGAACATTTAGTATGCTTGTATAAGTTTATGAAAAATATAAAAAAATAGATTTATGATTATTTTAAACTGTTTTAAGTAGTTCTTGAAAAAAATGCAACTGTATTTAACTCAGAAATTAAAAGTACGTTTACATTGGTAATAAAAAAAGTAGCTTTGGGTTTTTATAAAATCTCTAAAAACATATAAATTACTTTTAATATTCCTTTAATTTAAAACCATATTGTTTAAAAACCTAAACAAACGGCTCTGAAACTTTTGAAACAAGTTAGGAACATCAAAAGGATTTTTTGTAGATGTGCAAGTGTCGGCAAAAGGATTTGCCTACAATCCAGGTTGCCTATAGTACATCAAGAAATTAAATTATCTTCGCTTTAAAGGTGTTATTTCTACATTTGTGTTCGAGGATAATGGTAACCATCACAAGAAACATGTACAAAAAAAGGCAAGCTGGTTCATAAATTTAGGAGCATAAGATTTAATCCTTTTTTATTCATGTTTTACAAATAGTTTATCTTAAATAAGGCGGTTTGTTTTGAAAGAAAATCGATTCTTTTAAAATATTTTTTTGAATTAGACTACTCAAACAAAACTTATCTTTAGAAGCTATAGATACTTATTAAACTAGAAAAATGAGTCTATGCTAGTGTTGCTTGGCGACTCGTTTGCTAAATCAACCTAGAATAACGTGACTTTTGTCGTGCGAAACAAGTAATACTGATTTTCATCTAATCAAGTTGGATAATCTCAATTTCAGCATATAAAACCTACTCTTTATTGTTCCAAGTTACCACCATAACAAATAGAAATTTCAGCGAGACAGCCAACTATAAGTTTGATGTCATTAGCAAAGAGCAAACTTATTCTCTGCAACCCACTAGCTTCTCCCTATTTTCTCTCATTTTTAAGTGTGTGATCAACCATGACCGAGTAACTGAGCAGCACTAACTCGAGTAATGATTTCAGACACGGCACAAAGTCAATGTAAGAAAGGTCTTCTAAGCTTCTTCGTATCTTGACAAAAAATAATAACATGCCAAGAAGACATGCTTCAACGTTGTATAAGAAAAAAATAACTAACAAGAGGGAGACAGGAAACTCAAGCTTTACTATTACTATAACTATAACCACCTAATCATGTTACATGAGGACATAATGAGCAAAATAACACGTATCCTGTATTCTAATCAATAATTGCTATTATATTTGTTTTCTGCTCCTCTGTTAGTGAGTTTGGGAACAGAACCTCAAACGTGACGTAAAGATCTCCTTTCTTTGTGCTCATATGCAGTGGCATGCCCTCTCCTTTGAACTTCCTCACTTGCTTTGGATTTGTGATTCCCTAATGATCAAAAGAAGTCTGTCAGATATGTGCCTTTTCTTACACAAAGTTAAATTTCGTATCAATTCCAATGTGACCTGCAACAAGGTTACTTTATGCTCACCTTCGTGCTTATGTCCACCAGATGCTCATCTAGGTGTTTAACAGTCTTCTCAAAGCCAACAAGTGCTTGAACCTGAAGATATATTTTAAAAAATAAAAATGCACATAGAATTTTAAGGACAACAAGAGACGAGTTAATGGTTTTCAAAATCACAAAATGTTTTAATTCCTCGAATAGATTAGTATACTTTCCTACGGATAAAAAAAAATACTGTTAGTCTACTGTTACATGCCTTGAACCTGTCCAATATAGCTAGGAACATGGTACAGATCATGCAATTGATATTTGATAACAATACAAAGTTGCGAATTATTGTAATGTTTACCAGTGTTATAGTGACAGTGGTGTGCAAGTCATTGCCTTCCCTTCTGAAGAGGTCATGGGGTGCTGTTCGGATACGAATCTGCTTAAAATACCATATATATTGTAAGCAAACTGCACGTTACCATGCATACAAAACAGTTGTTATAAAAACATGAAAAAACTAAGTTACTAACCCTTAGATCTCCAGACTCTCCATCAATTATGGGCTCACCATCCTCAAAAAATAGCACTTCCTGTAAAGGGACAAAAACTGGTGACTCAACTGCACCACTAATGATGCAAATTTAAATTTGAAAAGGGGGATGCTTTTAGCAAGCTTCCTTCACAAACAATTAGCACACCATTATGACAAAATAGAGGGTGTGAAAATGGAGTGAAAGCTTTTGATTTGTCCTCGTTGATTGGAGAGGATGCAAAATGGTTTTCTGCTCAACTTTCTTGCTAAGGAAAACTAAATAAATTTGTGATGAAATTGAAACAAAATACATTCCTAAGCACATTTTTATTGCACCAAGCAAGTGCATACAATTTAGGAGGTGTTTGGTTTGACTTTTGTTTTCACTTTCGGTTGATATTCTTTTTATTAATAACAAAAATTGAACATGCCTTCATTTAGATTCATATTTCCAAATTTCATAAAGGAGATGACGAAAACAACACTTTGGTGTTTTCATTATTTCCTTCAAACAACACCTTAATTTGTGTCTTCAGCTTAATCTAGAACACCCTTTCAAATCGGAAATTGGCCTTCTACATCTTGGTATTTCTTCAGAAATTAGAATTTGATGCACTTAAAACAATCCCTTAACTTCTCTATTTCTATTTCCATGAGCTCTGTCTATATAGATCTCTCTCTTTCAAGCAGACAAGCAAAGAAAAACATTTTTTTGGATAACCAACCCCTGCTCGAACACTTTATTTTTTCTAGACTTCTACTATAGCTCTGGAGTTCCTTGATGGATTGGACTAAAAAATAGCAACAAAGGGCTCCACTAATCGATATAGAACGAATGATGACATCATTCAATCAGATTCGATGCATGTACTCGTGTTAAATAGTTAAAACAGTTACATTTTATCTTTTCATGTGCACCCATATTTTTCAACAGTGAAATCCAAATTTTCTTGTGCTAGCCTATATTGAGCCACTGTCCAGTTTGTGCTCTAATGGTCATCAGAAAACTCTAAAAATGTGTTTGATGGTCTTTTCCCCTTATTTTTAATGTTGATAAATAAATAAATGTACAAATTTGCACACATTGTAATTCTTGCAGGATTTATCGGTTGAAATTGAAGTGAAATCGTGGAACGGAATTTATAAAATTCAGAGTACAATTCAAACATACAATGGTGTATGATAATGATTTCGAATCAATTCAAACTCAAATAGAGTTTAGATCAGACTCATTAATTATATCTTAATTCCAATTTTATTATCCAATGGAGTCCTAGTGTCTTCAGAATTTGGATGGACAAGATTTGACTTACCTTGTGATAGGAACCTAAACTATATGTGAAGACCGAAAATTGGAAAGAAAGTGATGAATAAAGACACAGATGAAAAATTCTGTTAATTCAGTTATGTGTAGATACAAGGAGATAAAACTCTCAAGGTAGTAGTGGCCCTTCAAAACTGATTAACTCAGTTAGCTAACAACTAGTCCAACTATTCCTATTCTTCACAACTACTACCTTAACTCAAATTTCTAACTAACTGTTGCTGTAACCAATTGTGTTAACTACCAAAACCAACTTGCTATCCTAGTGTTTATTCCTTGTGTATACACATTCCAAACCTTATTTTGTGGCTTGAGACCTATGCCTCACACCTTATAGAGACGAGCTTATATAAAAAGGGATGTAAGACATGATACTATTCATTATTTCCCATTGCTTAAAGTTTTTATATATAAACTTTGCTGAAAGATTACCTGCCCATCTTGCATGCCTTTCTCAATATCAACAGTGATGAAATGACCATCTCTTTCATATTTAACATTTGGACATTTGTCACAGACCTGAACAGGTAAATTAAGAAATAGGAGTGAAAATTTCCAGACATGTTTAGCAATAGGAATAAAATAAACCTGTGCATACCCCCTCTCCCAAATAAAAGAGAAGAACAATTGTCAGGTCTTGAAAATTAGCTAGAAGTTTCAGATACAAACAATGTCATCTAGGAAGAATTTGTGTATTTGTATTATAAAGTATGCATCCCAATGAGAAGACAAAAAAAACAAGAAAAAGATCCATCCTTTTAACATTCTTAAAGATGTTTTACCTGCTCCGTGAACTGTTGAAACATCCCAGGACCTATTTGCTTGTGATAAAGCTCATTTCTACAGTTACAGAGTCTCTTCCCAGATGCTGGCTTTAAAACATTTTTCTCCCTCCAAACCTGATAATAAAAATGTAAGAACCAAGGGTCATAAAGGAGAGATTGAGAAGCAATCGCCTAATACCTGAGAACTTTTATACTACTAACAAACCAGAGTGCTGAACAAATAATAATAGCAAATAGATAATACTGCCAAACTTTACAGTGAGTGTATTCTAATTACTTCAATTTAATTTTATTTCCATCTATATCCGAGGCACAAAATGCCATTGATGTTAAAAAAATAAGAGACATGACACACATACCAGCCTATCATAATCTCACTTGAATGTATCTCATGAACAGATATACAAATCTAATGCATGGAAATGCAACAAGAGAAGAGTGGTTATAGATAATTAGATATGACCTCACCTTTAAGGAACCTCCCATGTACAAATCCTCGAGCGTTGCATCCAATTCAACAAGCACATCATCACCTTTCACAATTCTCTCTTCCTCCTCCATTGGACCTCCCCCGAAGAAGCTGAAAGAAGCATCCACAGTAAACTAAGAAACACAAATTCAACACTCAAACCCACTGAACAAGAACACAAATTTCGTGCATGTTTGGTTTAACAGTGGGTGTTTGGTTTAACATTAGGAGACTCTCAAACGGTTCGTTGAATCAAAAGTTCTGAATTGGTACTTGTAATAAAACGTGCATGGGAGCGTGTGCCTAAAGTTAAAGCAAACACAGTCAAAATATTTACAAATTGACACACTCACTAACATAAAGCGACTTACGAGGCGAAAATGTCTTGGAATTCCATTCCCATTCCGCCACCACCTCTGCCGCCTCCGGCAGCATGCTGTTTCAAGCCCTCTTCGCCGTACCTATCGTAAATGCTTCTCCTCTCGCTGTCCGAGAGTACTTCATACGCTATATATTGATTCAACAATATAACAACAAAACATGAATTAATTAATAAAATAAGAAAATAGGAAAATTGATATACCTACCATTGTTAATTTCGGCAAATCTCTTATTGGCTTCTTGGTTGCCAGGGTTCTTATCGGGATGGTACTTTAACGCCAGCTTCCTGTACGCTCTCTTTATCTGCTCCTCCGACGCGCCTTTCGGGATTTCAAGTACGTCGTAATAGCTCTTTCTGTCCAAAAACATTCATAAATTAACAACAAAACTTGCATTGCAAGTTGTGTTGTGTGTCCTCGTTCCTTGCGATCATTGGTCTGGAGAGAATAATAAGAAAACAAATAGTGGAGCAGAGAGAAGTAATACCCGGCAATGGCGTAGAGAGAATAACACAGAAGCCATAGGAGGAACAAGAGGTTGGCTCTTGGACTAGCCATGGGAGGAAAATTGGATCTTGTTACGAGATTCAGACTTGCGAGGATAAACCAAATCAAATCAAACGTAAATATATGTATGTGTTGGTGGCAGGGGTGGGATTAAGTTCCTGAAACTGAAACTGATTCCGCGCAGGACTAAGATTTAGTGTGTTTTGGATGAGTGAAAAAATTGATTTTGAAATAATATGTTTTATATTTAGATGTTTTATTATAAAATTAACTTAGGATTAAAATTTATTATAAAATTTTAAATTTAATATAAAAGTTACTTAAAAGTTATTTTAATCTAAAATTAATTTTAAATTTTTTTTACGGTGAAACAAACATATAAAAATGTATCAAATTAATTATGAGCTTAAAATTAATTTCCAGAACCACGTACACTTTGTATGTTCCTACCAATATACTAATCCTACATTTACACGTTGGATATGGATACTCTATTCTCTCCCGTTTTTCCCCCATTCACATGGAGTGTTCATACGTTTGAGCCAAAAATCATCTGATCCAAAGATCAAAAGAAATTAAGGTTCCGTTTGGATCACTCTCTAAATAATTGATCGATCCAATGTAATGCAGTTTTTACTAACACATTTTACATGCATTTTAAATTTTCCTATTTATATAGATCCCAAGATTTTTTCTTTCAAAAGCTGAACTAAATACAAAACAGAGACAAGCATCAAAGCCCTAAGGTCTACAAGTATATGGGGCTTGAAAGCTAACTACAAGCAACGCAAAGACCTTAAAGTCAGGGGCTTGCTATTGGCACCCCTCATTACTATTTAAACCTTCCAAAAATGTTATTATTTATGTTGACGAAAATGCTTTCACAATAAAATAAGTTTTCATTATGTATTTCTATGATATACATCACAAAAACTTATTTCCACTGTGTAATTGAGTGTGAGCAGTTTTCGTTGTAATCTGAAGAAAAAAAAGTTCAAACTAACTCTCCATCGAATAAGTAAATTGATCTTTTTTATTTGGGTACATGAGAGAAAAGAAAGAAAAAGAAAAAAAAAGCAAAAACTATCCTGGAGGTACGACACAACCAACGAGTCAACTAATGAACGAAGGGGGCTCATGCATCACAAGAAGACCATCATCCTCCGTAGCAACCATCTTATGAAGGGCATCATCGCATTGATTCCCCTCTCTTAAGATGTGATGAATCTCGCGAACCCAATCTCTCGTGAAGAGGTGCTTAGCTTCCAAAAGCTCATTCCAAACATATGAAACACCGACATAGAGGATAGATCCTAAATTTTATGAGTCCATAACAAAATACTAATTAAGACTCTCTTATATTTAAATATTTAATAATAGATATATAATATCATAATATATATATATATATATATATATATATATATTATTTTACTAAACAGATAACATGATTTCAATAAATTTAAAAAATATATATCATTTTTTATTTTACTCTTATATTATTGTCTATTCTTTAATTTATATCTCTAAAAAAATTAGATACACATAAATATTTATATACAAAGTAGATATGACAAAGAAACAAGTTGAAAAGTGGATATGACTCTCTTGATTCTTATCCACCAATAAGGTAAGAATGTTTTTAAAAAATGTAATATTAAATTTTTAAAATTAATTCACTTTATCGAATTTGGGTAAATTCACACGGATATATTTTTAAAATATTAATTATATTTATATTTAATTTATTTTTTATATTTGGTGTCATAAAGAAAATTCTTTATCTTCATCATTATCATTTATGATTGACAAAATATCATTACATATTAAAGTTGACGTATATTTTGTTCTTTAAGGAAATATTAATTTTAAATCTTATTTTCTTTATAATTTTAATTTTTGTATGTGTTTCTTTGACAAGTTGGTATATCTTAGAATTGAAAATTCAATCAATGTGAATTTATGATTGTAAAACATTAAAAAAATTAATTGAGTGATATTTTTTTAATAACATGTCACATTTTAATCTGAATATAAAAAAGACATAAAACAAATAACAACTTCAATTTATTTATAAAAATAATATAGAATAACATAAAAAGAATATTACAAAATTATAATTTTTTAAAATTTTGAATCCATTTAGTCATTGGTCAACTATCATTGCACCTTTGGAAGACTATATTATCTTAGAATATATGTTTGATCTAATTTAATCCCAAAAACTAGTTCATAAGTAAAAGATGTCTCTCACTTATATATTTTATCTTAGTCTTATTTGTAGCCGGTGTGAAACCTAGATTTTTTTTTCTTTTCAATATACCTCCTCAGACAATCACGTCCAAATATTTATTTTTGGGCTTGATGCGTGGATATTATGGTGGATGATGCTTTTAATGGATATAGGATAAGTTTTTATACCATATTACATTTTTATCATTTGTCTCTTGACTGAACCTGAATGCAAACACTCCCCACAACAGATTCCTAGCTTGGTTCTCAAAAATTAACCTATCGCGAGCACACCACGCATTCCAAATAACTATCGAGATGATTATCCCGTGCTGATAAACCTTCCTCCTTAACCAACCCAACAAGGACGTATCCCCCATCCCTCCTTGAAGAATATCCAACCCAGACCCAGCAGACCTGACCCAAAACAATGAACAATCGTTTCCTGGACACCTTCACACCTAGGGCATAAAGACGACACGTTAATGCCTCTCCCAGTAAGCACCTCAAGAAAAACTGAACATTCGCCTGAAGGGGGAGCTTCCAAATCCAACTCCAAAGCTCATTCTCCATATTCTCAGTAAGACCATTAAGTCAGCTATAAGCATACTTCGTTGTATACAAGCCCTACGTATTCCAGTTCCATATCCAAACATCAGGCATGCTTGGAACAAACTTGGGGCACAAGGTTAGGATATTCTGCTTAACATCATCAGGAAGCAAAGTGTAATTAAAGCTTCTCCAACCTCCAACCATCTTCCTCCCAAAGGTCTTGGACTGTATACCCCACATCATGAATATCCACCCAAGGCACCTAAGTAGCCATCGGTTCCTTAAGAACCCAAGAGTCATACAAAATATCCAGACTCTCTCTCCCATCTTGATAGAGAACCCTTCATCCAAACAATCCATAGCTTTAGTGATCGAGTTCCATGTCAGAGAGCCCTTCTTATGTCTAGTCGAGAAAAATTGATCTTTAATTGAATCATATAATCTTATTACTAGAATTTTTATTAAAATATCCTTTTTGTACATCATGTATTTATTTATTCATGAAATTTAAACTCTATTGTAGTTTAATAGATACAAAATTTGTTTTTATTAAATTTGTAAGATGATAAATAATAAGTTTACAGTCAAACGATTTACTACATATCTTAAAACTATGTAATCTTATTAATAAAAATGGTATTAAAACTATGTAATCTTATTAATAAAAATGGTAGTATATCATATCATAATAAAATTTATCAACTAAAAAGTGACACTAATTATAAATTTGGGCTCCTTATCTTGTTTCAATTTATAATTTTTGTCTTTCTATTTTTTACAAATTCACACTTTAAGTCCAATTCTTAATTTTGTTTATATTTTTTATTTTTTATATTTTAATTTATTAAATTATTTTTATGATATTTTAAATGAATATATTAAGTCTAATTTTAATAGAACAAAAAATACCTATGCAAAATTAAAAATTAGACAAAAGTTATAAATTTTTTAAAATAAAATAGAAAAACAAAAACACTTATTATTTGGGAACCTAAGGCAACCACCTCACCGACAGTATCAAAAAGAGATCATTTGGATTTTGTGAAAGTGACTTGTAACCTTTGAATGAACTTTTCTACCTATTTAATAAATTGATTTCATTTTGGACAAATTGGAAACGATGTTAAATATCTAGAAAGAAACTTAATGGTCTGTCTGATAGGAAAAAAAGTGAGAGAACAAAAAAATATGACTTATAAAGTATTTTTTTTTCTGTTTGATTGGAAAAAAATAAAAGAAAATTTGAATTTTAAAAAAATTAAAATTTTTCTTCTTTTCAATTCAAATTTCAATTTTTTTTTCTTATTTTATTTTCATCCAACCAAATGGACAATAAATGATCAAGTTAGATCAATTATGCTTTCATGGGTTATTTATTAAACGAAATAAACAATATCATGTGTAGATTTTTAAAGTATTTTAATTAAATTAAGCATAAAGTAATTACCTCTGCATTAGTTAAATACATTTTCTATCATTACCTTAAATTAATTAAAAATTATAAAATCCTATAAGTCTCACTTCTCATTTCATAAGTTTTACATGCAATTTATTAAGGGAAGTATATTATTAAATTAGGATTTTAAAAAACTTCTTTTAGCATAAAAAATTCTTTGGGCTTTAAAAGAATTTGTGAGAATATAACAAGTTTTAAAAAAATTTAGAAGACTTTTATGATTTAAGTTTTATAATTTAAATTTTAACGGATTTGTAAAATATAAATTCATAAAATTGAGAAGAACTTTATGGATTTATAAAAGTTTAAAGAATTCCAAGAATTTTAGAAAACATTTAAAATTATAAAAGTCTATAAAAAATAATACATAATATGTAAATTCTTTTTTTACTCATAAAAATTTAACGAACCTTTATATCCTTAATTTTTTCATGAAAAAAAAAATAGTGAGTCACGTGAACTTTTTTTATATCTTATTCGATTCAACTTTTGAATACAATAAATCTTATTCAATTAACAATTGAAACTAATAAATCAGGTTTTGTTATTGCAAGTTTTTTTTTACAACAAATGATAATTTTTTAAAGGCAAAATAAAATATAGTACTAGCTATCAAAACAAAACATCCACAAGTCATGAGGAAATGCACACTCCAAATTCTTGGTTGAGTTCTGAGTTTATACAATAACTACTTTCATGAACAAGTTTTAATAGATAAGATAAATTTTAAATAGTTCCATTTGTCATTGTTCAAAATGAAGTTATTCCTTATCAACCAAATTCCCTAACATGTTGTATGCCAGCGTACCTTTCTGGTGTTGAAGCAAACTCCCATCTGAGTATACAATTAAAAATGATTGTATTTGTATTAATAATGAAAAATTGAATAAACCACAAGGAGTACCATAAACAACTACATATATAGAGTCCCCATGGGTTAAAATGTCTACATGTCCATAATAATAACAAATGATTGTATTTATATTTTAATAATTAATGAAAAGTTGTTACACAGAAGCAAGAGGAGAAGCAATTTGTACACAATAATGATAAATTAACATGTGATTATTGAAAATTATCAAGATATTGAAGGTTATGAAGTATTATACATGAATACTTATATTGTTAAGAAAGAGAAAATGAATTATGAGTAACCAGAGAAAAAAAAACTCCAAGAAAGTCTCAAGATTTTTTTTTGTGGGATTATTTGATGTATATTTTTTTATTGAAAAGTCACATGAAATCCAATAAAATCTATATTAAAAAAGAATCCATCAAAATCTTTATATTTTTTTTAATACCAAATGATTTTTTTAAAGTTATAAAAAATCTTAATTAAATATCATTAGATTTTATTCTATTTCTAAAAAGTTATAATTAAATACCACAAAACTTATTTATCACATTTGAAAATCATGATTGAATACCTCAAAATCCTAATTCAATATACCCTATAAGAATATGATATAGAATACGTTGCTAGCACCCATATTTTTAGGTTACAAAAAGCTTTAATTGGTTGTTGTTGGGTTACAGAATGATGGAAATGAAAAACTACAGGACACAAGGAAGAAAATAAATACATTGAAATTAAGAATTGATGAGCGGTGAATTATATATATATATATATATATATATATATATATATATATATATATATATATATATATATATATATATATATATATATATATATATATATATTCCCATGTGGAAACCATGAATTTGAATTGTCCTTTTAGTCCCAACCGTGTGAAGGATGTCATGGAACATAATGTGTTATTTAAGCATTTCTTATACCATTAATTAATTAGGGTTAGCGAAATGACTAATTTAATTGATACAATTTACATTTTCAACAATTAATTATTTTGACATTCTAATAGTTTGGGAGTCAAATTCACATTAGGTTGCAATTTTTAAAACTAAAATAATTCACTCTTTTTTATTGTTGGATGAATTATATATTAAATATATAATATGTCAATACTTTATTCTTGCTTAATTATATAATTTTTTTCTCAATCAAGATTAATGTATGATTTTACTCCCTTCATGATTTGTTTACTCAATTCCTCATTTTATTTTAATGAGCAAATTACATCGACTTTCCTTGTATTTAAATTTTATTACACTCACACTCCTTTCATTAAAATATATTTCTTTTAAAATGTATTTGGATGAGAGAATTCAAAATTATGAGAAAATTTTAAATTCTAAGAATTTTAAATATTTCAATTGAAATTCTTTTATTTTTAAAATTTTGTGTTTGGATAAAAAAAATTAAAGTTATGAGGTTAAAAAAATGAATGAAAAAAGAAGAAAAAATATGATTCGTGTGCTAATTATACGTGTTCGTCTACACTTACACTGATTGATGTTCCACGAGCTCAGACGGTGTTTCTTGGAAAAGACTGTAGGAAGAGAATTTCAATTTCTCATGAAGTTGAAATTTCATAATTTTAGTTATTTAAAATTCTATTTTAAAATTTCAAAATTTTAAATTCTTAAAAAAAACATCCAAACAATGAATTTTATATTGCAGAAATTCAAATTCTCTAATAAATTATTTTCTTCAGTTAAAATTTTCTATCCAAATGCACTTTTACTAAAGTTATTAAGTTTTGAGCAAAATATCCAAAAAAATCCTTCCACTTAACCTTCATGCTTTGCCTCTTCATCTTCATCCTGATCCTCTTTACCCAACTTCATCCATAACCAGGACCACCACACTTTGTGTCGCACTTTGTCCCCAACCACCACTCACCGCACAGCCTCACCTCCACAACCCACTCACCTCACCGCTCCCCAACTACCACTACTCAACACTTCAGGTGTTCTTGAACCTATTTGTTGAAAGCAAAAATATCAAATTGTGTCCATGAAGAAGATAAGGGCATTTTTGGCTAAAATTTTCATTAAATTGCATGTGCAAGACACATGATGTCCTGGAGTTAATGGGGCCAAGGGGTGTCTGCAATGAATTTTTCACAACGAAGTGAGTTTATGTAAGGTTCCAAAAATGATAGAGCATGAGTGTAATAAGTCCTAAATGCATGAGACAAGTGTAACTTGCTCTATTTTAATTGGCTCTAATAAATTTGAGTTACTTCTTCTTTACCTGCAACCCTCAAATCCTTAGTTTTTTACTGATCAAATGACAAGAGATCTAAATAATTTTAAATTATATTAATTTAAAAGGTTGATGACCGATTAAATTTAAGCAAGATTTTAAGGTGTAGGGTTAAGGTTTTAAAGAAGAAATTTTTAGATTTTGAGTAAAATCTGATTTTTTTTTATGAGTGATTTTTGAGTAGGAAAGGGTATAAAGTAATTTAATGCCACATTAGTCATAGAGAAAAAAAAATCCTTTATTTAATAAAATATTTTTAAAGTAATAAAAATGATATACTAGTAACATTCATCTAGTGATTAATTAATTATTTTTGACTATTTCTTAAGATTTGAGTTAAACTTAATTTACCTCTACAAAAATCAGCTTGTGAGTTATGTAAGAATGCAATCAAAAGAGGTGGTCATAATACAAAAATATCTTATTAAAATGTTAATCTTTTAGAATAAACTGAATCTATTCATACTTACTAAGGTTTTTTTTTTTTTTGGTAACAAATTCATACTACTACTTACTAAATGTTTGGAACTATATTACAAACAAAACATCAGAAGAATGTCCCTATCAAACACTTCCAATTCCAAGAAGTAATCCATTAGCTAATATTGTCGGTTGGTTAGATTGGATGATGCAAGCAACTAGAAACTGGCAAAGAACTGGGAGCAGCCCAGAATTTCAGACCAAGGAGCACCAACGTTACACTTCCCATCACAAAAACCACAAATTCAACGTATGAACATAGGGGCCGTTTGCTACAAGAAATTTTTAGTTTTTCAAGTTGGGAACGATAGTCTCTTATATTTGATTTAGAATTGTTTGACTTGAGACAAATAAAATAAAATAATTGTCATTAAATAAACTTAATTAAATACAATGTTGATTATTTTATTTTGTAAAATTTGTAATTTTGGTTATCATTTTTTAAAATATAAATATTTGGTTCATGTTTTAAAAAATAAGTAACTTTGATCTAATTATCTTTAATTTTGTCTATATTTATTTTTTTATTTCTTACACTATAATTAATTAAATTATTTCTTGATGTTAATTTAATTGAATATGTTAGGTTTATGGTTAATTACATTAATTCTATATAATTACCAACATGGTGATTGATAAAATCTTATCTTTTAAACATATACTAAAAAATTCGGTCCTGGATTCATACGAACAGAAAAAATATATATCGAAACCTTAAATAAATGTCGCTAACTAAAAAAGTAGTCATTCACTTCTGATTAAGAAATATTCTGCATTTTTTTTTAAAAAATAGTGCTAAAGAAATGATGAAGACATAGTGTGAGAATGACATTAATTAATGAAAATTGTATATAGTTGATGCATTTCAATTATGTGCAATAATTTAATATATATTCATAAATATATAAATTTGTGCATTGTACAAATATTTAATATTTTAAAACAAAGACGTGCCACATGCATGTCCATTAAATTAATGAGAATGTACCTTTTAACTATCCGTATAAAATGTCAGACAAAAAAAAAAACAGTCCCTATAAAAAAGATTTGAGTGTTCATAAAAAAAATGAGTACAATTAGTAAAGTTTATTTGGGTATTCTTGTTATTATGATATTCATATAAAATAATACTCAACGAAATTCTTCTTTTTTTATTCATATAAAATTTATATTGACAATTTATTTTTATAACTGTAATTTCTGAAAAAGAAACCAGTTATTTTAATTGAATGACATAAGTAATTTTTGTAATTAGAAAACTTTCCTTTTCTTACCTACCATTAGAGCGTTATAATTCTAAAGTAATTAATACACATGAAGTGATTAACATAGAGGGAAAGAAGTTTGTGGAAATGAATTAGGAAATTCCATGACATGATGTGTTTCAGTAACAACAGTATAGCATCAACGTGGGGGATGGAAGCCCCGTGCACAAGGTTGTCGACGGTGGGTGAGCCACGACTGTAGCATTCATACGCAGCCGACGTGGCACGATCCGCCACCATATATATGTCTCCATCACTGGGCCCCACCCCTGCGACTCGCTTTTGCAGTTCTATAAATTCCTTTACACTCCTTTAAGCCTTTTTACACTTCAACAAAAAAATTACAAAGCACGAGGGTCTCGTTTAGCAACTTGTAAAGGACACAACAGCATCACTTACATAACATGCACTTCCCCTTCTCCACCGCATTCTGTGTTCTCTAGTCAATAGAAAGTGAGCACTGAATTTGCTTTGTGCCGTTCCTGTTTTCTTATAATTTGTGCATTTTTTTGCACATAAACAAAACCCATGGGAAGGGCTCCTTGTTGTGAGAAAGTGGGATTGAAGAAGGGGAGGTGGACAGCAGAGGAGGATGAGATCTTGGCAAAATACATTCAGGCCAATGGGGAAGGTTCTTGGAGGTCATTGCCTAAAAATGCAGGTATTTAATAATGTTTTTTTTTTTTTCATCCGCAAATATATGTTTTGTTAGTAAGATTTTAACTCACAATCTTTTTCTTCTTTTCTTTTCCCTTCACCATCGAACTCGCTTGTGTTGTATTTCCAATTGCTAATATTTTTTTATTACTATTACTATTAATTAACCGAACTGTTTCTTGGTTACTTTGGGGGACCATTTTCTGTTTTCACGTTAAGTTTGAACTTCCGACAAGAAATTAATTTTGTTGCTACTATATGCATGGGAGTATTTATTGTGGAAGAAGTAATTTGTGTTATTGATCAATTGGTATTTTTTTTTTCTGACTGGCATTTTGGGGTTTGGAAGGATTATTAAGGTGTGGGAAGAGTTGCAGGCTGAGATGGATTAACTATTTGAGAGCTGACCTTAAAAGAGGAAACATTTCTGCTGAAGAGGAAAATACCATTGTTAAGTTGCACGCTTCTTTTGGTAACAGGTTAGTGCCAGTGGCATATTGAAAACTATACTCCAGAATTTCAAATCTCGTCTATTTACTATGGATCACATTCATAAAACTTTTTAAGTAAACAAATTGAAAGGAGCATGTACTGCAGTGTTCAGCAACTTTCTTTTAGACACTTTTAAAACAACAAATGATTTGTTTTTTTGGTACAATTTAATTTAAACTGCCGTTGTACAAAATTCGATGCTAAGTACTGCAATTCAGATGATGTCTTTATCCGTAATTACAAATTACTCCCATTTACCAATTATAGAAATAGAGACATCAACCCAATATCCATAACTAGTTTAAAACAAGAGAAAATAGTGTTGGGCATGCTAAAAAAATCGTTGGCTTGTTAGAAAAAAGGAAAAGTATGTACATATAAAATGACAAAAATTCTGAATATATATATATATATATATATATATATATATATATATATATATATATATATAAAATATCTTTTTAATATATAAAAAACTTTCTTTCATTTTCTCTTCTCTCAATTTGGAGAAAAAGAAAAATATAAGGACCCTACTTTAATTAGAGTATGAGATGTAAAAAGCGATTGAAATTAATTGTTTCTTACTTGCACACTTGTTAAGCTATCATGCAAAATATATATGTTAGGTGTGTGTAAATCAAACGTGGTTCAAATCACTTTACGTCATTAGTCCTAAATCGAAATTAAAGACAGATAATTGATTGAGGACAATCGAAAATGTTGGATAAATGTTTATAGCATAAATTAAATGAACATATAAAGAAATCTATGCATAAAAATATTAAATTTTGAATAAAAAAATTTAAATAAAAAACTTTTACACTTACTTTCATTTGGCTTTTTTGAAAGTATATTTTTTATTTGAAAAATGCTAAAAGTACGAAACTCCTGCACTAAGGCTGCATGTCATTTTTTTGGAAATTCTTACATCCTCTCTCTCATTTTTTTTATCATACCGTAATTTTTGTGAAAGCATTTGATTGGTTAAAAATATTTTGTAACACTTCGTCTCATACTATTTAGCACTTCTCTTTTTATTTAAGAGTTTGTCGATATTTATATTCTTTGAATAGTTTTCTCATTTCTTTTTACTGGAATATTTAACGTTGTTGTCTTATTAATAGAGTTTTAAATCATGATTGGATATATTGTCGTACGTTGAGCGTTTGTGAATCATGTCTTGGCTTTTGACTTTTGTTTCTCTTGAAAATTAGTATATAAACTCATGTTTTAGAACTCCAACAAAACATATATTTGTTGTTTGTTTTTATAAAGAAAAAAGATCATATTTATTAGAAAAAAAATATCACTTATATTAACTAAAGGTTTAATATATTGTTCTCTCATTTAAAATAACTTTTTAAAAAATTTAATTTAAGTTTCGTTTATTGTTGCATCGACCCTAATCAGTTTCACTACAAGAAAAATTAATATTAGTGATAAATCAATTTATATATAAATTTTAAGACTTTTCACTCAAATTTCTGTGATGCCAATATTAGTGACTAAAAAACAATTTTTGTTACTAATAATTTGATTTTTCTTGTTGTGTCTTTAAGTTTTTTATAAATCAAAACTTTGTTTGACATTAATAATTAATAATATTTGATTACTTTTATAGTTTGTAGTATTTTTTGGTACGTTATTTTAAGCAGCAGTCTTCAATGCTAATTTCTATTTTTTAATATTTTATTTCTGTTTTATGCTTAAAACATTTATTATTATTATTTCTTTACATAAAGTAAGGTTTTTTTTTTCTCTTCTTCCTCTCGTCAATGATTGGTACTTCATATTAGTGTGACAAGTAAATCACATTAATACCGTAGTATTTTTTAATTGTGCCATTTTTTCTAATATTTACATCTTTTTATTTTTATTTTTGACCCAAGATATTATGAACATAATATGATATCGATAAGTCCGACGTAACATAAAAATAGAGATTAGTGATTGCGTGTATGTTTATAAGAGATTAAATGACATGAATAAATTATCCTCCTTTAATGTCTGGTAGAAAGATAATAGGAGAGTTTTAAGAGATTAGTGATTGCGTGTATGTTTATAAGAGATTAATTGACCATAAAAGATAATAGGAGGGTTTTTAGGAAGATATAGTAGAAAGATTTAACATTACTTATAAAATCGCTTGAATTTATTATATAAACAATACGACTCATAACAATGATAACACCCACCGTGTATACATGAATTTAGTTATCGAGTAAAAAATTAATTTGGTACTCCTTTCTTGATTCAAATAGATTAATTTATATTGTATATTATATATAATGGTAATTATACTGATTTTCATTGGTTCGAGTAAACTGAAATTTCTTGCTTACATAAGTTCGAATGTAGTGTGTGTGGGAAAAAATGAGGTTGAAAATAAACAATTCATTTTTTAGATTCCTGGAAATATATTAGTATTGGATTGAAAATACTCTTAGCAATCAAATCATATGCATAAAAAAATTGAATTTCTTTAATATTAAATTATTAATTGTATATTCTTCTTTTTAAAAAATGTTGTACAATTAACACTAATAAAATGACGAAGTATGTGGCTTTTGTTGATTATAGGTGGTCTTTGATAGCAAATCACTTACCAGGAAGAACAGACAACGAGATAAAAAACTACTGGAATTCTCACCTCAGCAGGAAAATTTACAGTTTCCCAGGTGCAGGTGCAGGTGCAAGTGCAGGGATCATGGATACACCTAAGGTAGTATATATTCCTCCCAAGCGCAAATGTGGTAGAACAAGTCGTTGGGCCATGAAGAAAAACAAAACATACACCCAAAAAGTCAATGATAGGATTAACCAGAGACACACACAAATTGGTTTCCCTCAACAGAACAGTGACACCGCAGTTCCGACGCCACCAACTCCGTCTCTAGAGAGTGAGGGTTTGTCAAACGCCGTTAATGACTTCAAGGTCCTGGACGGTGACGTGGCAGAGTTTGATGAGCCGAGAACGGAGGAGCTGGAGGCGGAGGTAAATAAACGTGACAATAGCGTTGGAGGCGTGGAAGAAAGTAGTAATACCGATGAAGACATCTTGGGACTGTGTGAACTAGAGGGCATTAATGAGGACAGTGGGATGTTGTTGGGTTTTAGTGACATTTTGGAAAGTTGCCTTGCGGAAACAACATGTGGGGTTTGGGACATAAGTGAAGAGAGAGAAAGCAATGACGTGGTGGCGGCTGATGCTTGTCGCGACAAAATAGCATCGAGTGAGGAAGGGTCATGCTCTTCCATGAATCAAGACTGGGACTGGGAGAGCGTGTTAGAGTTTAGTAACGCTGTTGATAATTGGGAGGACCAAGACAAATTGCTCACTTGGCTGTGGGAGGACGATGACTGCAAGAGATTGGGAGAGACAGATACTCAGATACTACAAAACGACATGGTTATTGATTGGTTTCTCTCTTGATTCATCCAAGAATAAAATAGGCTTAGTGTGTGTGCCCCCTTGGTCATGTTTCTTTAATCTGTTCTTCTTGGATTGATTAGGGAATGTGTAAACTTAATAAATACTTTTTTTAGTTACTTATATAATCATCCTTAAGACACACTAGTTAGGAATACTCTTTTCCTTTTACTTTAATTTGCATGTCACATGATTCGAAAATATCATGCAGAAGAATTGGACCAGACATTAGTCACTGTAGCATTCCTAGGTTGTTTGAAAATATGGATCTTATTATATACGAGTTAGAGTTTGATTTTTTTATAATTAATTTATAGTACATAAATAAATATAGAATTTTCTGTGATAATTTTTATTCTATTAATTGATTTGAAATTATTGTAAACATGATTCTTAAAATAATTATTATAAATTCAACATAAGAAATTTAATTATACTATATTTAGACAACAATATAACAAATCTTTGCGTTATCAATATACAGATCCGTGTCAGAAAAAATTGAGACTTAAAAGGCAAAAAATTTAGACAAAGTTGATGTAATAATACCATTAGTTATTAACTTTTTATATTAATTTTTTAATCTACACAATGTTTTATAATCAAATAATTTTAACATTTCATTCTCAAGACAAAGTTGATATCATTCTCGATAATAATTTTTTGAATTGCATAATTAATTTATTTGTTTTTGTGAAAAAATTCAAATATGTGATTTTTATTTTTTCTAGTTAACTTTATAATTGAAAGCATGTACATAATTTGTGTTATATATTTTTTGGTTTATCATGCTTAATATATTTTCCCAATTTTAAGAGAAAATAAAATTTTTAAAAAATTTCTTAATAAATTTTGTTTAAGAATTCTTTTTTAGAATAAAATAAAGTAATCCTAACAAAATTGTAAAAATATTTATTCGTGGGTTCGTCTTCTATAAAATTGTGGTTTCTTGAGTTAATAATTCCGGTACATCGCAATTTGTAAATGTAGGTAGTTAGGTAGAGGAGGTGCTAGATCTGTCAAAGATATTATGACAACACAAATAATATATGAGAAATGTAAATCATGTGACACTCTCTTTTTAATATTTTTTTTTCTGATGGATTGAAATTTAATAAAAATTATTAGTTTTAGTGAGTAATATTATTCATTTAATAATTTTCTCTCCTCATTTAGATATGAAATCATTTAAAATTAATAATTTTAAAAACTTTCAGTCAATAAAAAAAATATTTTTAAAAAAATATTGCTATCATTCCTCAGAATATATATGTCCTGTGTCTCTGGTTAAGGTATTCGGAATAAGGGGTGCTACTATTTCTTTAAAACCATGGTCCTCACTATGGTAATCATGAGATACTAATGTAAATTGGTGATCTTTGTTTTTGTCAAAATAATGACGGTTTATATTTTTTTTTAAAAAAAATTGTATGATACCAGTGCAAAAATTGGTCCACTGTATGTTTTTGTCATATGAATATTAACAACATTGTATCATTCATGATTATTAACTTTAGTATTTGATTATATTTATTCCCGTAATGGGTTTTGCTAGTGGTATACATACACTAGGATTTTGCATGGCTTATAAAAAAAGGAAAATATTTTACATATCTTTCAGTTAATAAACGATATGATATTTTTATTAAAAAAATTGTAGGTTTATACATTTTTTGGCTTATTAATCATAGTTGTGCAATTTTGATCTTTAAACTATATTATTAATTAAAATATTACAAATAAATAATAAAATATTTTTTATAATTTAGTTAAAATTATAATTTTTTTATATTTTCTATAATTTGTAAAAATAAATTTAAATTTATTTTTTAGAAAATTATATGTAATTTTAATGGAGTGGTAATTTTTTTACTTGAACATAATTTATAGTATATATTATCCTCATCTAGTTTGTTATTTGATGCACATCATAAGATTAAAAGTAAAATTTATAAAAATAAAAGGGATAAACATATAAATATATAATCAATGTTGCTCTTAAATAATCACTCATTTATTGATTTGGAGGACCTGTGAAAGTTTCTGCGCTTGTAGGTTGTAGCATTTGTGTGAGCCTTATGTGTTGTTGTTTTCCTTTCGATCTGCGTTGCAATTCAGTTTAAAGCACGGGACCACTGCACAAATGCAAACTAAACTATACTATACCTTGAATATTCCCTTATTCAAATATTTAATTTCCTGTGTGTGCTTACATTTTTGCCACGTACACAGATTATTATAAAAAATAATTATGAACTCTTCAATTGCAATCGTGAATAAAAAAATATTCAAATAATTGTTGACATGGTTAGCAATATAGCTAACTTAACGGTTGCCTTGAGAATGTTAATTTCTAGACAGAGTGAATTTGGAGTATTTTTTAATTCAGAGTTAAAGATTAATCTTGACATGTAGAAAAATTTAAATTTGATAGTTTATTATGATACATTTTTTTTTACTTAACCCTTCGATACAAATAAGTAAAATATGATTAATAATTATTTTTATTAAAAATTAAACTCACGTGTTACTTTAACTTTAATACATTAATTCAATCACTTTTTATTATTGTAATACATTTGAATTTAGGAGCAACCTTTCCCATCCTTTCTTTTTTATATAGTATTTTCATTTACTTTTGACTGTTGGATTTTTGAAATATTTTTATTTTCTATTTATTTGTCATTTTTAGAGTTTAAGGTGATATTCATCTATTAAAAAAATATTATTTTCTCTCAAAGTGTCATTATTTTTTTCACTATTGCTATTAATGTACATAATAATAATTTCATTAGTATCGGGAAAAAAACATTTGATAATTGAAATTTTAACAAATTTAATCTATTTTAACTTTTTTATTTTAGAATTAGGAAGTTGAGCCTCAGATTTTTTACGAGTTACCTAATTTAAAGAATTTTGTTTTATGTGTGATTCCTAATATACTTTTAAATCAAAATCTTTCTTATTCATGTGACCAGATTCTAATTTATATATCATATTCTATAACCTTAATTTATTATACTTTTATTTTGAATATTCATTATTTAATTATATCCCATTTTAATTTGCCTAACTTGGACCTAAGTTCCTTTTTGGGTATGCATCTCCCAAGCCCATTCTTGAATGTCTCCGCTTGGTCTATGTTAATAGGCAAAGTGTTGCTTCTTGCACCTGTAATATATAATTAAATATTATAGTTAACAACGAATCAAATCAAATTGAATCAAATAATATGTATAAAAAAAATTGAATCAAATAATAATACTAATGAAGAATTGAATGTAATTTTAAATTTTGTGATTAAATATTGTAGATGCAAATAAATTCTAAATGCATGTAAATAAAGCATGATATTATTTTTTTATCAAATATTAATTATTAAAAAAGTTAAGGTATTAAAAACCATTAATTATAAAAAAAAATCAAGGTATAAAATAAAGTTATTAAGTTAATTATAAATTAATGATAAACCATTAATTATTTAAAAAAACTTTTATCAAATATTAATTATTAAACCTTAATGTATTCTCAATCTTAGTCGCAACCCGAACTCTCAATCCCTCAATCCCAATCAACCTTTCTTCCATTCGACCTATTGGAGCCATGCGTGCTTGAGCTGAAGCAATATAACTCGAGTCAGTTCACGACTCTTGGGGACATTGATGGTGATCATATGAAGATGGAGGAGTCTCAAGCCCTTGGAATTATCGCCAGCAATGATTTCTTCCTTGGCGTGTGGAAGTAGGGGGTATAGAGACATAAAAACCAGTCTTTCTCTTCTTTACCTTCCATTTTCCCTTTTTTTTTTACAAGTTGTTGTGATTGTGATTTATTTGTAGCCTATACTGTAGGAAACTGCTCCCTGAAGTACAACAAAGTCGAAATAATTGTTGTTACCATAAATTGTTATCAGAAATTGAGGAAAAAAGGGGTTGGTGGCTGAGATTAAGGAAAAGAGGTTAGGATTCAATAATCTTTAATAATTTTTTTTAAAATGGTTAATGATTTTTAATTAATTTATAATTATTTGTAGTAATCTAATTGGTTAACCAAAATAATGAATTTTTAAAATTAGGAAAATCAACTGTGTTAATTAAATGTCAGAAGAGTCAAAATTGTGAGTTTAGAGAACTAAAATTGCGGGTGAGTTTGGTTAAACTTTTTATTAGAAAAAAATCACTTATTTTATAAAAAAAATGCTTATTATAAAATTTTAGATGTTTATATAAATTTATTTAAAAAAAACAAAAGCTAAAAATAAGCTAAAACCAGTTTTGTCCAAATAGTTTATCCAAATAAATCGGTGCGGAAGCAGATTTTGTCCAAAACATGAAAATCTCCTTAATAATTTTTTTTGACAAAAATATCCTTCTTTTTAACATACGATCCTCTTCTTCCCCCTGCAACACTTATTTCCTCAGCACCAGTCTCCTTCCCAATGCACGTGAGTTCATAATTTTGTATTTCGATTTTAATTTGTGCCTAATTGTTGTGTTGGTTAATTAGAATGAAGTGCAAGATCAGACCATCAATCAACTTTTTTTAAATGGCTTACTAGGAGTTAAAGAGAATACTCACCATCTCCAAAGACAAGATACAAAAGCTTGTTATGCCCTTCTCTTTGTCAAAGGATTCAACAAGAAGTAGAAACATCAATAACTTCTAGCCTTCCAGGTGATAACACACAACATTAAAATTAGAGGAAATGGGATAGCAGTACGTCTCATCTCCAGTATCGTGCTTAAAATGATATTCATCAAGTCATCTGTAATTTCAAGTTAAAAAAATGATAAATTTAAACAAAAAATGCTATCAAAGATCAATTGCCAAGTCGAGTGTACATTAATTTTTGTTAAGTCTTTATTTTTTGAAATAAGTTTGACTTTTCAATTTTGATAAATTGTTTCTACAAGTAATCGGAGTATTTATTTAACATATTAATGGATAAAGTACTTGTAGAAAAAATATAATAAATATTTTTAATATACACATTATTGATTTTCTGTGAATTAATTTTTAAAATAAAATTATAATAATAAATGTTATTAATAAACTCTAGTGTAAGTTCATGTGTAGAACCAATACTAATGACCAAAATTTGAAAACATTTTATTAATAAAATACTATAATAACATGACTGTTAGGTTTAAAAAAATAATATTTGGAATTATTATTTATCTATTATTCATATTTGAATATCGTTTTTAGTTAAAAAATAGACATATGATGCATGTATAAAAAAAGTGATTTTTACTATACATGTTTATTTCGTAAGTGCTTACAAGTCTTTTATTTAATTTTGGAATAAAAGAACATTTATTTACTTCACATACTCAAACAAGTTACCAATCACTTTTAATTAAAAAAAATACCTTTTTTTATAATTGTAACCAAACATAAATGAGAATTAAGCTTTTGTAAAATCACTTATAAATAAATAATTTATTTTAAGCCTAAACAAAGTCACCTTACATGTTAGTCAAAAAAAAAAAATGCACTGTGCTGCATTACATTATGTGTATTAGTGTATATACATACGTAGATTTGTTCGAGTACAACACGCCCTTTACACGTTGCTTTGATACTCTGGCTATTGACACTGTGTTCCTCTCATCGGTTGCCATGTCAACAACGAGGCGTCATAGGTAAGAAGCTAGTATGACGTGGTAGCACCGCGAGAAATGCATAGGCCAACGATGACTTTAACGACAAGCGATGCAATAAAACGAAGCCACGTGACCGAAACGGAGGAACGAAAACTCTACACCGAAACAGGTTTCCTATAAAATCCCGCATGTGCCGTAGCAGTTGAGCTGAAACCGAGAAGAAGAAGATGGAGATGTATCAGATCTGGAGCAGGAGAATAGCGTTGGGAGCGTTCGCGTTTGTTCTGCTTTTCCTATCGGCCTCAGCAGACGACGTCGTTGTGCTCTCTGAAGATAACTTCGAGAAGGAAGTTGGTCAGGACAGAGGAGCTCTCGTTGAGTTCTATGCTCCTTGGTAACTTACCAATCTTCTCGATCTCTTTCTCTCTGTTTCTATCAACTATTTCTTATTCCATCGTTACTTTGATTTTTTGAAATCGTTATCAGGTAGGGTTTATTATTAACCGATTCTGATGTTTTTCCTTTCTAGTTTTATTCCGATCGATCGCATGTGTTCTTTGCGTTTAACACTTCAACTTGTCGTTTTACCTTCTGTTGATTTGTACTTAATGACTTCTTGTTGTAGACGATACAATACGATGCCGTTTTTTTACTTTTGGTGCAATTTAGTTCGTCTAGATTTTGTTTACTAGGGTAGTTTAATGTCACTAGTTTAGTTTGTCCCTCTCATCATGAACTTATTTTTGTAATTAATAAATTAAATTAAAACTATTATTGTTCTTTATTTAATTTTTAATGTATTGCGGGTTGACTATAATCTTTGATTCCTTTTATCAAATAATTAGAGAATAATATCCCTCTAATTAAAGTAAAGGGACTAAAAGGTACAATTAAGCTTACTATAATTTGTGAGAATTAAACTGTCATCCTCTTTATCGTTGACATTGAGAGTTGTAAAGAAACACAAAGACATAACAATAGAAACTTTTGGTATCCGTTTGGCACGTCAAGTTGCAATTGTAGTTTAAAATTGTAAATTCAATTCCAATCTTGTCATAATTGAAACTGGTTCATTGTCATAATTCTTATGTTTGGGTTATGCAAAAAATTAGAGCATATAATTATAGTTGAGTCCATTTTCATTTTGGCACCTTTGAGTAAGGGTAGTCATTGGTGGGGTAATGTCGGCTTTGAGTGGGAAAGAAGAAAAGATCCATAGGTGGTAGTCACGATGGTGGTGGTAGTCACGATGGTGGTGGTAGTACCGTGGTAGTGGCGGTGAGGTGAGTGGTGACAATGAGGTGAGGATGGCAGTAGAGGTGCTGGGATGGAAGCAGGAGGAACAAAAACAAGGAGAGCTATTGCAACTTCGAGAGTGAAGTTATGAATTGTGATTCAAAGGGTAAGGATTAGAAGTTGGGAAGGATTAATTTTAGTTGTGTTATAATTAGAAGTTGGGAAGGGTTAATTTTAGTTGTGTTATAATTCCATGGAATTGGTCTTTGAATTGTGGTTCCATTTCTAAAATGACTTGCAAACATCATAACTAAAATTCTAATTCCAAGCCTCAGTTCTATGCCTAACCCAATGTGCTTCCAGAAAAAAGAAAAGGGGTAAAACGGGAAAACAACTAACTACTATTCCTTCAAACAAGTTAAACTTCACTCCCAAACATCATATCATCAAAAACTTTATGAGTAGAAATCCAGTCCAAAACTCCAAAACAAAAGTCTTGATCAATCATTCTGTGTTCCAAAATTTCATGAGCTTAACCTATTCATTGTAGTAATTACTAAGTAACTTCCTTATATTAGTATGTACACTAATATGTCATTATGTTTACGATCACTTCCTCTTTGTTGTAATAGGTGTGGACACTGCAAAAAGCTTGCTCCAGAATATGAAAAGCTTGGTAGCAGCTTCAAGAAAGCCAAATCTGTTTTAATCGGCAAGGTCAGCACCTTGGTGTTTCTTTCAAAATTTCGAATAATGTTTTACAATTTTTCTGTTTACTTTATATTTTTTTTGTGGTATTTTTTAAGTTTCAGGCATTCTATGTATTTATGATTGTTTGTGTACTTTATTTTATTGATAATCCCTCTCTTAGTGTGGTGTGGAGCATGTTCATGTTATATACCTGCCTTCATGATGAAGAAGTTTATGCTACAACTTTAAAATTTACTATAGCGCATTCAGATCATCTTTCCCCCGTTGTTGAACTCTTAGTTTTCTTCTTACTTAATGATATCTCCTCCCTCCTTCCTATATCTTAAACTAGCTAGGGGGGGGGGGGGGGGGGTATCCACAAAAAAGTGACACTTTGTGAATGTACTCAGATTTCTTGTGCCTGTATGTTTTTATTATTTCCATTTTACCTTTCTCAGTGAGGATTCAGTAATTTCATTACCCATTAAATTGACAGCTTAATTTTTAATGTAATGTAGGTTGACTGTGATGAGCACAAGAGTTTGTGCAGCAAATATGGAGTCTCTGGGTACCCAACAATTCAGTGGTTTCCAAAAGGATCTCTTGAACCCAAAAAGTGAGGAGATTTTTGTCTATTGGAATATAACATTGACACAATTTTATATCTTAATTCATAGTTATTTACCTGTCATTTCACATTTATCATTCCTTTTGCATTCAATACTTGATTTTGGAAAATTCCCATAGGTATGAAGGGCCACGCACTGCTGATTCACTTGCTGAGTTTGTAAATACGGAAGGAGGTACTGCTTGAGCTTTTGAAACCTTGTGCTTTAATTTCTTGAAGGTGAAGGCATTGTGATATTAACATGTTTGTGTAACTTCTGAGGGAATGTATTATCTTGAATTGGACATATCAGAAATTAGCCATCTTGCACCAGCTTTTGAAAAAAAGGAAAAATATTTTATGTAGGAAAGATGTTACCAAGCCACTAAACTTTTTGGTTTCATTCATATCTTACATGAACATCACTGTCTACACACTTTCCGAGTTTCCCTATAATTTTTAGTTATGGTGATGTTGAGGATAGGCATCAATACAATTTGGTTTTCCCTTTGTCTTCTATTATGTGCTTTTGGCTTGCAATTTTAATGGGATTTCCTGACTATGAGATTTGCTCGCAGGAACAAATGTGAAGATTGCTACAGCTCCTTCCAATGTAGTGGTGCTTACATCTGAAAATTTTAATGAGGTTGTCTTAGATGAAACCAAAGATGTCTTGGTTGAGTTTTATGCACCCTGGTACTGACTAATAATTTTCGTATTGTTTCTATTTTTGTCTTCAATTCATGTTGTGGTTTGGACTAAAATTTGGTAAAACTTAGTTTTACATTACACACTGAGTATTGTGAAAACACTCATACTGCTAGATCTAATAAATTTTGTGATTCTGCTAGGTGTGGACATTGCAAAAGTCTTGCTCCTGTAAGTATATCTTTGAGGATTTCTTGTTATCACTTTAAGGTCGGGGTTGTTAATTTTTGTAAAACCAATAATGTGAAACCTGACTATGCTCTTTTTTTCCTTCAGACTTACGAGAAAGTTGCCACAGCATTTAAATTGGAGGAAGATGTAGTAATTGCAAATCTGGATGCTGATAAATATAAGGATCTGGCTGAAAAGTGAGTTTTATTTACCTGATATGAAGTAGTTGTGTTTGTTCTGAGTGAATCAAACTTTACAGGTGAAGGCCAGGAGAAGTAAAATTGTTTTTAGAGGCCCTAGACTGATAGATGTCCACGTTGCATAGTGCTTATTCATAGTTGTCTTCTTTTCGAGTCATAATGTGATGGAATATATGAATCATTACCTGTTCAGGGACTATATTTCTGTGTAATTCAGATATGGGATTTTATAGAATATAGCAACAAGACAAAATAATATAAGAACTGAAACAGATGAATGTGTTAATACTGCTAATAAATGATACTACATAACTAATGTGATTACGGTGGTTAAGAAAACAAAAAATCCAGCGAAGAGGATAAAGATGGAATATTACAACATGATAAATAATTGAAGTTTGCTGGAATAATATTTATGCAGGTATGATGTGAGTGGATTTCCTACCTTGAAGTTCTTCCCAAAGGGCAACAAAGCTGGTGAAGAGTACGGAGGTGGAAGAGACTTGGATGACTTTGTGGCTTTTATCAATGAGAAATCTGGAACAAGTCGAGATGTAAAAGGACAACTTACTTCCCAAGTTAGTGAAATGACATCAAAGAGAAGCTAGAGTTTTGTTTTATTTTATTTTGTGGTCGGGGATGAAAGTTAAAATTGTTGCAGTTGGTGTCTTATTCATACATTTGATATTTTCTGTACAGGCTGGTATAGTAGAAAGCTTGGATGTCTTGGTTAAGGAGTTTGTAGCTGCCAGCGATGAAGAGAAGAAATTCGTGTTTACCCGAATGGAAGAGGAAGTTGAGAAGCTGAAGGGTTCTGCCTCAAGGTAACTTAAATAAACATCATCCTTCTAGAACATTTGCTTTTAGTTATGTCACTTGAGAATAGTTTAATTTGCATTGTTGTGTTGCATATGTTCTGCAATCTTTGCCCAAAATAAGAAACTAGATGCGGTAATCTACTAATCCTTTTTTTTTTATCATTAGGCACGGGAAGATTTACTTGAAAGCTGCCAAGAATTACTTGGAAAAAGGTTCTGATTATGCTAAGAACGAAATCCAGCGCCTACAGCGCATACTTGACAAGGTAATATTCTCTTTCAGTCGAAGCAAACCTTGAAAGTTTTACTCACTCGTGAAATAATTATGAATATTCTTTTTTTGTGGTAAATTTCAATTATTTGGTTGTAAAGTGAGATTAAGAATTGAATGCATAATCGTGCTACTCACTTGCCTATGTTGATTGATTGATTGATGCAGTCCATTAGTCCTGCCAAGGCCGACGAGTTAACTCTAAAGAAAAATATCTTGTCGACATATGCGGCTTGACTTTTTGGTGCATCATTAACCATCTCTCATGGAAGCTCGTGATCAATCGCAGCTCCTGATGATTGTTTGACTTTGATATCGAAAATGCTGGGAGATATTCAACGTGGATACTTGTAGTGCTTAATTTGAGTCTGTACTATTGACCTTATCTTGCATGGCGCTTTTGGGGTTAAAAATTCCGAACTTACGATTCTTCTCCCCATTGTAGTCTACCTGAGCGGTTTAAAATTTTGGGAGACGATAGCTTTTGTCTTTATACCATGTGTTTCGTTCGTTATTTGATGGTAGCCGTATATATATATATATATATATATATATGCTGGAAGAGGCATGAAAATGATGTCATGTCATAACTTAACTTATTGATAACAAAAATCTAGAACATAATTTTTAATATATGAAGGACTAAAAATAAAAATTATATTATATTATATGGACTTAAAAGTTGTTTAAGCCTATAAATTATAAGAAATGAACGCAATAATCAACTATCTCGAATGAAAATTATAATAAAGTAAAATTCCGGAGGCACAGGACTGTACGCATAATTTACTAGAGAGCAGCTGGAGGAACAAAATCCCATAAACAAGACCAAGACTAACACAAGCAACCATCTCGTACTAGGAGACGCTGGATAGTGATACTGAGACAATTCTCCAATATAGCAAGTTAACCTTCCAAACACATTAAGACCTGCACGGCGTAATACCATGACCAAGGTTGAAATCGGGGTTACGGAATACCCATTGATGAACTCTCAATACTCTCTCTCGTCAACCAGAGATTTCATATATGAGCAAGATCTTTCCTCAGGATCTATGTTAGGAGCAGACTCTTGGTTAGAAACAAAAGGCAGGTCCAAAGATGCAGGGCCAGGAGGCTGTGTTCTCATCTGCACAGATCTTAGAAGTGCAGCTCTTCTCAAGTCAGCTGAGTGGCATATATCACTTGGGGATGATGGGAAGCGGCCTTCAGAATCCGACCCTCGCTGACGAGGCTGGGGGCAAGCAATGGTGGAGCCATAAGAGGCATTTGAACTTGAAGAAGGTGCTGAAGGCAATGCATTCTGTGGTCTTTGGTACCTGTGTGGAGAAACTGGACTACTGGGAAGACTGTCCGGTTGGGATGAGCAACTGTGCACAGGGGTCTCGCAAAACCTTAGGTCATCTGAATCTTCTGACATCGGTGAATATTGTAAAGACATATCATCTCTGAAAATAAATTCAACAAAAAGAAATGCAATTATTGGAAACATTTGCTAATCATTGGAGAATAAAACTCATTTATTATAACATAAGATTGCTTGCAGTTCAATGTTGGTGTTAAGGGTGTTTAAAACCAAATTATACTGTTTTAAAATGCCAAATTAATCCAAAAAAATAATAAAAAACCATAAAACCACCTTTTTTTTTTTAAATTTTGGTTTAGTGCAATTTTCGCTTCCTATTCTTAAAATCAAACCGAATCTCAGGTTAATACACTTTATATTGCATCCCTTGTTATACCCCCATATAAAATTTGATTCTTTCCTTAACCCTACCAAGCACTAAGATACTAGTAGTATTTTCAACATTTGACATGATAATATGTAATTTCATGTGTTGGACATGTTGATTATGTTAAATTATGAATTTATGGCATTAACGGTATATCATTCTATAAAAATAAAATACGTAGAGTTATTATGGAAAGTTGACTCTACATATATGTTATTTCATGTCTTATACATATGGAAAGTAGCAATTTATCAAACATATAGGATATGAAACAACAAATACGTAGAGTTAGCAACATTTTTTTTATCATACATGTGGATTTTTACGTGTGTATATATTTAAACTTATTTACAATAGATTTTGAATCATATCAAGACAGGGAAATATGCTTATGGTAAATATACTGAAAGAGAAATCAAGCAACAGCTCTATGACCAAAGCCACTTCACAGTTGACACACAGCTGGAATTTCGCCAAAATTGCCAAAGAAATCTATTCAAAACTCTGCAAACTAGAGCTACTTGCTTGCTCAATCTGTCTCCCCCTCCCCCACAAAATAAAAACAGTCTTGCATCACTCTCAGATATATTTGTATTTTTATTTTTTTGAACCTAAGATCCACTGGTTGAGTACCTATTTATCATGAGATGGGGGGTGGGGGGGTAATTAGATATACATCTGAATCTAGGCCGCACCAACTTTTACCAATCCAAGACCAGTAACAGTTGCAATGGCTAGAAAGTAATTGGTTGTGAATTCTAGTTACTACTCCTGCTCGCCATTACTTCATGTTTGATATTTCACATCAAATAGTCCACATAATGGTAAATAAGAAGCACACTAGTGAGTTACATTCTACAAGGTTATGTTTAAGGGGTATCAATCAAGCGATTAATATTACCAAATAAGACATGACAATGTAAACCCCAAAAAACCAAAGATAGAGTTTTTCAGGCTAGTGGATATATAATAGGTTTGCATGAGGGAAAATGATGAGTGAAAGTGTCAGTGTTCATATGACCAATGACTAGACACTAATAAAGGCCTTCTACCTACTTCAGGTTTGGAGTTTCTTTGCAAAGAAAACCATAATGAGGAAGATTTTAGTAAATCCTATTTTATTCTGGAATAGCAAAGGGATCATCGTTCTCAACACTTGCACACATCAAAACTACTTGATTTTCCACCACCAACCCACCAAAAAAATTAATAAAGCATAATGTCATGCATCAATACAGGTGAAAATAGTTTTCAGACTCTGCAGCTGCAATTAGAGCTACCAACAGATCTATCTGTCATATCTTTCAATGGCTACAATCATGATTTTGAGAAATTTAACCCAACTCTCACGTATAAAGGAGAAGAAGAATCACAAAAAGTAATGAGGAAGATAAAAAGAGTATAATTTACACAAGATTTCAAAAGCCAACCTACACTGCCAAACCAAAACATGCATATTAATTGTAATAATGCAACTGGAAATAACTCATTCCATGAGCATTTAGAATTTAGCTCATACATTGGACGAGTTCTATTCAATATCCAATGGATATTGGATATTGGATATTGAATAGAACTTGTGCAATGTATGAGCAAATTTCTGTTTCAATATCTAAATGCAGAAATGCAACAAAATAAACCTCATCCTAGGAAATATCAGTTTATAAACCTCCAAAATGTGAACAATATTTACACGAGAAAAGTGACCAAGATTTTACCTGAAAGAGAACATGCTTTCAGACCTTGCTGGAGATTCCATGAGATTATCAGGAAGTGAGTCTCCAACTGTCAATCCGTTGAGACTGGATGCCATTATCTGGGGCACAGGAACAATAGATTAAGTTACTCTAATTTAATCATAGTTAATTTCATTTGATTGCAACAAAAGCATACATGAAAAGAAAATTGTAATATCACACGGTATCAATTCAATCAAAGATCTATATGATCAAAGCAAGCATAAGTTCTAACAAAAAAAAAATGCACCTTTAGAAATTGTGATTCAACTCAGTTATGCAAACAAGTAATGCCTAATTTGCAAAAAGGCCCTCAAGCCAAGTCCCTCAAGTTTAAACAAAAAATACCACTTAATAAAAAAGGCAATTATTCATAAAATAAATCGAGATTCACAAACATGTATTAGCTGATGAAACCAAAAAAAAAAAAGTTATAAAAGCCGAAAGACGGAATTCCCATGACGGGCCATTTCACAAAAACAATTGCAAAATGATTAAAAACTCTAACTTATAGAACAAACAAATAAACAAAAACAATTAAGAAGGTAGGTTACAGTTAAAACAATAAAATAAACAAAGTAATAATAAAACGACAAAAGAGGGGGAAATTAGATAATGGTGTGTGTAACCTCGCTTAGGTAACGCTTGTGAGAGCGAAGATTGTCGAGATAAACTTCCTCTTCGGGATCTCTGGTGCGCTTGGCACTGGGCGAAGATGCTGAGGGCGACCCTCCCAAATTGGAATCAGAACCCATTGTTGAGACCAACTCATCTAAACCAAGGCTTTCTCTTTGGTGAAGAAAAAGGGACTGCTCAATGTTGAAACCCTAATTTGTTGTGCAGAGATGGCTTCGGCTTCCCTTTCCGTCTTCCGTCATTGGCAGTGAAACACAGCAGTATCAGAGTTAGTTTGCTTTTTCGGCCTCAGAAAAAACGATCAGAGGGGAGATGTAACATGGTTTCTTCGGCGTTGTCTATGATCGTAGACCCGCGCCTTGTTCCTGACACGTGTTACCAAACAGTTTTCTTAAACAAAATCTCTGACACACATTTTACTACATGAAAAAATAAGGAATCTTTGATTTAACTGTTTTCTATTTTTATTTTTATTGTAAATAAAAAAATTGTGATTAAATGTATTTTGTTGGAATTTTAAAAATATTTTCAGTAAAAATATTTTCTAAAATAAATTAAAAATTGAAAGTATTTTTATTTCTTGAAAATAAAAAATAAAAAATCAAATCAAATATATATTTTCAGAATTTTAATCTTTTGAATAGATTTTAAAAAATAAAAATAAAAATACAAACTAAACCTACCCTAATTTAACTAAATGTCATTTTGCTGTTTAGTTTTTAAAACTGCTATGTTGCCAATCAATTCTAAAAAAACTGTTTTTAGAAGAGTTAAAGAAAAATCTATTTGGCAATTTTGTTTTGAAAATTATTCTAGAGATGAGAAAATAATTGCACAATTATGATAACATGAAAACTAAAAATTGTTTGTTAAATTTGTTTTTAAAAATTATTTTCACAAATAAAAAAAAGAAAACTTGTTTGATTGTATTATTTCTTTATGATTTTTAAACTTATTGCATAACTTATTTATATGTATATACAGGGATTAAATTTTTTAAAAAAATTTCCTCACCGTTAAAGTCTACAACAAAGACTTTTTTTTTTTTTTTTTCTCGTTGGTGGTTATTGCATCAGGATGCGTAACTCCATCGTCGTTGTCATTTCATTCGATACTAGAGATGATGCGAGGTGGGCTTGATGGAATCGGCGACGGTGACGCTAGCTATCAGGGGAGATGGAAAGGGTGAGACGACTGGAGAGGATGCAAATGGTGTAGTGGAACTTAAGGAAGTTAGGGTTTAGAGGCCAAAAAATTGGAGACAAATCGGAGAAGAAGGGACTAAAATAAATTTTTTAAAAGATAAAAAATTAAATTAATAAAAAACTAAAAAATCATTTAGCTAAAGAAAATCAAAACATAAAATTTACCCATTTATTTAGACCAACCAAATTAAAAGCTCAACTTCTTTAAAAGTTTTTTTTAGTTAATTTTGTTCATTTTATTTATAATTTAATAATAATTATTTTTCCAATTAATTTTTTCTTGAAATGTTTTGAAGTTTATCAATTTAATATTTAATAAATATTTTTAGGTTTGAAAATACGAAAGTTAGAAGATAAATAGAATAAAGAAAATTTAAATGCAAAAAATAGATAACTATGATTTTTAAATAAGAATATTTTTTAAAAGTAATTATATGTACATTTTCAGAAATTATCTGCAAATCTCTAATGTTTCATAAAACTTGATCGATCATAAAATCAAATTTAAATTTATTTGATTTACTTAATAAATTAAGTTCGATAATTAAACTCACGAGAAGGACAGACAACCCCAACAACAAAATATTTGAATAAAGAGGGAGGAAAATGCCCTTGGGTGAGACCACATAACATATTGAATATGATTCTCTTGAGGACGAATAAAGAAAGGGAAAAGATGACAACAAAGCACCTTTTCCATCTGGTGGGGAGAAAAAGTACTAGTATATATATCTGAGAATGAATGGTGATCAATCACAATTCTAGTTATAAATAAAAGAAAAAAAAAAATGCTTGACCAGGCTTTTTCCTCCAATAAGCAGTTAGGGTTAGGGGTCTTAGTATACAAAGGGAATATCTTGATCACTCCCATTAAAAAATCATTGTGGGGAAAAAGAAAAGAAGGTAAGCGAATCGCCCTAAAGTTATTTCGTTTGATTCGTTAGAAATTACATTGGCCCATGAAAGTAAAAGGGGTGCTTATATTTATATATATATTTTAATTAATTCATTGAAAAAAACAAAATAATGCTTGCTGGAGGGCATGAAACAAAATAAAGTGAATATTTTCATGAGTTTCATGAAACAAAATAATATAAACAAGTTTCCTACCTTTTTATGGGAAGATGACTTTAACATAATAACCAAAAAAGGTAAGATGACTTAACATAGTAACAAAAAAAGTAGATGACTTTAAGGCACTAATCGACTAAAATTGACATGGGTCCTTTTATTACTAGAGATGTGCGATAAATAAATCAAAGAAAAAGAACCCAAAGAAATAAGTTTAACTGTTTTTAAAAAAAAAATTCCGTAGAGATTTTTCAGTTATGGTTTTTATATGCAAATTACAAAAAATTTTTTTTTTCTCAAAGCATAATTTGATTTTTTTTTTAAATCGTAACGCTAAACATCTATTTTTCATTTATTATATATAGATATATATGAAGCGTAGATGACTTTTCAACGTTTCTCATATGTAACCAAAAAAAAGAGATGACTTTTCAACAACAATAAGAAAGAGAGTAGACGATTAGAGTAGTAGAATTAAAGCATAAAAAAAGTAGTAGGATTAAAGCATAAAAAAAGTAGTAGGATTAAAATTAATAGACACTTCTAATAGTCCTATTAAATAGAATGTCAACAACACGTTGAAATAGTTCATATACATTTACTAAAGAAAATATTCAATAAGTCTAAATCATAGGAGTAAATAATTTTACTCAATTTAAGTGTAATAGAATCTCACTAAGATGGCTACTCACCAAATAAAATTTGGCACTACAAAAGAAATTAAATCCACGTATGTAAAGAAGAAATACCTAAAAAAAAATAAAAATAAAAGAAGAGAGCGAAATGAATACATACAACAAATGAAAAAAAATCGAAAGAAGTTATTTTTAAGAAAAGTTAAATATAATAATATAATCCTAATAAAACATTAATTTTTTACTAATAAAATATTCCTTAAAGTAGAACTGATCTTCAACAACCATTTAAGTAAGTAAGATCTTAAATTCATTAAAATATCATTCAAGAAAGTAAAAAAGAAAAGTGAAATAAGAAAAAATATTTGACTTTAAAATAAGGTATAAAAATTTAAATTTCATCTTATTTTATTATTTATTAGTTTTGTTCTTTTTTTTTTGCAAATTAAGTATTTAAGTGAAAATCGATAGATGTAGCATAAAAAAGCATTAACTTTTTATTTTATATATAAAAGAAATGATTTTGTTACCACAAAGAGCAACATCATGTCTGTTGTGTACTAAAGCTGCAAGTTGGACAGTAGCAGGCGGAAGCTAGAAGTCCAAAATCGAAGAGGTTGAGACTTGCATTGAGAGGAGCCTTTTTTCCCCTTAGGTTTTTAAAATTGCCTTTGGACCTTCCTTCCCGCTCGTTTCACAATGAAATACGTGATCATCAGCGGCGGAGTGGTCAGTGGCCTCGGCAAGGGCGTCACCGCCAGCAGCATAGGCGTCGTGCTCAAAGCTTGTGGCCTTCGCGTCACTTCCATCAAAATCGGTTCTCTCTTTCTCTCAATTTCTTCTCTCTTCTTCCTTTTTCCCTACACCGACTTGCAGTAACTTTCAACTTTCATGCAGATCCGTACTTGAACATCGACGCTGGCACCATGTCTCCCTTCGAGCACGGTGAGGTTTTCGTTCTCGACGACGGCGGAGAGGTTCGTTTCCTTCTTCCCGTATTTTTATTTTTTTTAGTTATACCTCTGCATGCTTTAATTTTAACGTTACCGAGGTGGCGCCGAATTGACTTTTATATATTATATTTTGACTCCTCGGTGATAGGTTGATTTGGATTTGGGAAATTACGAGCGCTTCCTCGATGTCACGCTTACCAAAGATAACAACATCACCACTGGAAAAATTTACCAGGTGCTTGCTTGCTTTTGCTTCGCTTTGCTTTATGTCTGTAATGGATATGGAATATGGAACTCCCTAGTGAATAGTAAAATAGTGTGCTGGAAAGTGATTTTGCTCTCGTGGCTTAACCGTTGTGTTTGTTTTCATTTCATATGACTAGTCTGTTCTTGAGAAGGAACGTAAAGGCGATTATCTCGGGAAAACTGTTCAGGTGATATACCGCACGTATGCCATTTACCTCTTGTTGCTAGATATTTATTTTATTATGTGGGACTGTGGATAATAAAGACTGGTTTGATGAGGTATTGGTGTTTTAAAGTAGGTGGTCCCGCACATCACTGATGCTATTAAAGATTGGATTGAGTCGGTTGCTGTGATTCCCGTGGATGGAAAGGAGGGCCCTGCAGATGTTTGTGTGATTGAGCTGGGAGGCACTGTGGGTAAGATTTTTACTCAGGGATTATGGCTCTGTTGAAGCTGCATTATCCGCTTCAATCAATAATGTGAAAACGTACCTGTCTTTCTACAGGTGATATTGAATCTATGCCGTTTATTGAGGCTCTACGGCAATTGTCCTTTCAAGTAGGTATGACAACATAATATTTTGCTTTTAAACTAACAGTGATCTGTATAGTTTTGTCAAAATTTATTTATCACTTTAGAATTTCTGTTAATTGCCCTCTCATGTTTGACGAGGAAACCATTTTATATCTTTTTTTTTAAATTCCCGTAATCACCCTAATATTGAAGGTAAGTAATATAGATAACAATCTGAGTATACTCAAGTAGATATGAGCTTGGCCGTGCTAGATATCATCTCTATGCAAACTGATCAATATGGTGGTAGTTCATTTATGTATCATCAGTACCGTATCGTGTCAGCATAATTCATTAATGGAGATTGCTGTTGTGGTATTGCATAATTCCTTGCTGTCTGTTTCAATAAAGTTGTTCATTGATATTTTTTTGTCTGTCAATTTTTTGTGGATGTTTTTTCTGTCTTGGTGATTAAATGTTAGCGAGAATACAAATTTTTATGTTTTTATTCTCATGATTTCTTCTCAGGGCCTGATAACTTCTGTCTCATCCATGTTAGCTTGATACCAGTGTTGGGTGTAGTGGGCGAGCAAGTACTACTTAATTACTTGTGGATTACTGTTTCAGACTTAGTTTAAATTGATTTATTTTATTTTTCTCATTTTGAATGCAATATTCTGCTTCCAGAAAACAAAGCCTACACAACATAGTGTCAGGGAGCTGCGAGCATTGGGATTGACACCTCATCTTTTAACAAGTCGCTCTGCTGAGGTATATTGTTCTGCCATTTTGGCACCTTTGTGTTATAATGTTTGCTCCAGAGTCTTTTGGTAATAGCAGTGCATAAAAGATCTTGCTCGCTTAATCTTAGCATGCACACTGTACTATTCTTTTCTTTATTTAAGTCAAGGGAGTTATTGATTTATACTTGTTTCCTTCTGTTTTAACTTTTCACTGTTGTATCTTTGATGCTAGCTAGTTTGGTCATATTAGCAGCTGAAATACTCTGTTCTTGAATATGGCAGCCTCTTCTAGAAAGCACTAAGGAAAAACTCTCAAAGTTTTGCCATGTTCCAGTAAGTTGGTGAACTGAGCTCAGTTGTTGTCTGACAAAGTTTTGTTTATTAGTTATTGATCTATATTTTCTGTATTTTTTCACAGGTTGAGAATATTCTGAACATCCATGATGTACCAAACATTTGGCACATTCCCCTGTTACTGAGAGTGGGTCTCTAATAAATTTTTGGTTCGTTTGAAGCTTGGCTTCTTTTGTTTGTATTTTGTGTAAATGTTTTCTTTATGATTGGCCACTTTTTTCAGAACCAAAATGCTCACCATTCAATTCTGCATCAGCTTAACTTACTCAGGTGAGTTCTTGATAAAGGAAAATAGAAGAAAACTCTCAATTTATTATGTAATTTGATCAATTGATAATGTTACAGTCTTCAAACTTTGACTGGGGCGAATCCTAATTAAAAAAAACACAGCCCTTTTTTTAAAAACAATTTTTAATAAAATAATTATTTATCCTTAGAAGTCTAATTGCCGAAGGCATCTTGAACCAAAAGTATTTAAAGGGCATAAATAGAATTTAAAATAATGCTGCCATGGTACCATGTTACAGTGCCTGAAGTCCTGAACAGTACTTATGCTACAGCTATCTAAACAGTAACACCTGCTCTAGAAATTGCCTTTGAATTATTGATCTAATCTGAGATGTGATCTAATTATGGTGTGTTAAAAAGAATGCTCAAAAAAACACGGTAGAATTCCTCAAAGTCAACAGTAATTCAACAGTAAATTTTAATTTACCTCATTTGTTTGCCATCTGTTCCCCTTGGCTTGAAAAACACTTGGTCTTATGGTTTTCAGGCTGATCTTAAACTTGTCCAATCGTTGTAAAAGGATATTTTGAATATGTAAAGATCTTGAATTTCTTTCCTAGCTTGTTATCTATGTTTCTGAGAAATTGCAATTAATATATGTTGGAATCTTTTAGCGGTTTGAACTAACTAAATTTTTTTGAGCAAAATCTGAATGCAACACATCAAACCCATGCAATCAATATCCTGAAAGATCTCTGGTCTTCAAAATAATTGCATCAATTTGAAAGCATTCATTACATAACCAGTTCTACCAATTTAGGTAATGTCTTGAATGACCAAATGAGGGTAACTGTCTTCACTATGCTCTTCATCTACTAAAAGATGGATGGACATGAATATCCTTTTTTCTTCCTCAATAATTTCAGCTTGCCTATCTTCTTGAATGTCATCTGGTTGTGCATCATGGATTGGAGGAGAATTCCAATCTACAATGTCTTATCCTCTAGACCTCCTTCCCCATTGGCTATAGAATTGGGATCACCTTTTGGTATCTTCACGTGAGCTCTGAGTTGATTTCTATACACGTTTCTACCTCTTGTGTAGGCAACTCCATCATTCTTTATATCTATGTTACCTCTTGAGCTTGGGTAAGCCCAAGAACTCTTGCACTAAGTGCTACCATAACTGATATGGATTGGACCTAGCTCTGGTCCAATGATTTTGGACAAAATCTGTGGGATAGAATCTGCAATGCTCAAGATATTGAGAGAGAAAGCATGAGCAGAAGAGATCTAAAACATAGAAAAACTGTTGTCTTTTAGTTTAACAAGGGAAAGAAAACCCATTTACTGGAAAACTTATTGATATTCTTCTCTTCTGTAGCCTTCAAAGTCAAACCCCTTGATAAAGTAATGCTACTACAATAACATGAAGTGTCAATACTCAACAGCTGTCGCGCATTAGTTGCATGAACAGTACACTGTAATCTTATGAATGCTTAAATGACCCCCCTTGCCATCCTCCTTCATAACTTGAGTGAGACAATATATTTCATCATTCTGAATATTGTTTATCATACTTAGGCATGCTGGACATATTGTACTTGTTTCTTTTTTCTGAAAAATATAGTGATACTATGATAATAGTCTACTTCATTTGTAAATTCTTTTTCAGCCAAGCTACACCTCCTGATTTACAGCAGTGGACAGAGATGGCTGAGACCTATGATAATCTTACTGAATCTGTTAGTATATAATATTAGTTTGCAATGCTTTTTCCGAATTTATTATATTATAATTGTGCATTAGCATGAAAACACTTTGAAATTTGCAGGTGAGGATTGCAATGGTGGGAAAGTATGTGGGTCTAACAGATTCATATTTATCTGTTGTAAAGGTGTGTTGTATCTTTCTTTTAATGTTTATTACTAGAATAGCAGGATGACAGTATATTTTATGGAAATTTTGAGTAATCATCTCCATAAATCTACTGCCATTTTCACGAGCAATCATCTGAATTTCACTTTTTTACTAAATCCTTAAAACTTCTATTTCCTATTGATAGCATGCTTTATGTTTTATACAATGAAAAGTATAAACAAAAATTTTGGAGCATCAACCCACTTTCATTGTAGCATGGTGGTTTTTTTATTTGACACATGATTTTTTGGCAGTCATTTGTTGTAAGTCACTACAGGTGTTATATTATTGAAAGGCACTGCATAATTTTATCATGTATTTATTTGTTTTTTTTATATTTTATAATGCCTGATTGTTTACAGGCTCTTCTGCATGCTTGTGTTGCACGCTCTTTCAAGCCATCAATTGACTGGATTGCAGCTTCTGACCTTGAAGATGACAGTGCAGAATCAGTAATGTTTTCTTTCAAACTGCATCTGAAAAAAATAGGTTACTTGTCACTTTGAAGGATGTCACTCATGTAAGGCTAATTTTATTTTTGTGGTTTTACTCAGACACCAGAAGCACATGCTGCGGCCTGGAAGACTTTGAAGGTAAGACTTGGCTTTTTAGATAATGTGATGTGATCCTGCTAGATTTTAGTTCAGGAAAAAATGACATGTTTTCTGTGTTTATTATCTATGGAGGAACTGTTGGCTTGGCCTATCTTTGAAATTGGATTCATACAGTGTAAGGAAATGTGTTGCTTTTGAATTTGTAACCACGGCCATTTTTGTGAAATTGAAACTTGCAGAGTGCAGCTTGTGTTTTGGTTCCTGGGGGATTTGGAGATCGTGGTGTGAGAGGTATGATGCTAGCTGCCAAATATGCAAGAGAAAACAATATTCCTTACCTGGGGATTTGCCTGGGAATGCAAATTTCTGTAATTGAGTTTGCTAGATCAGTAAGTAACATTTCTGTTTGTCATGCTTGGTTCTTCTAACTACATGCTTTTATTATTGTAATTTAACATTTATTATTAGGTTTTGGGTTGGGAAAGAGCAAACAGTGTAGAGTTTGATGCCCAAACACCAAATCCTGTTGTGATTTTCATGCCAGAGGTATGTAAATGTCCTACTTCCTCCCCCTTTTCCCTATTCTATTTTTTGTTTGCTTGTAATGTCTCTTTGTCATAAACAGGGTTCACGGACACATATGGGAAGTACCATGAGGCTTGGATCTCGGAGAACACTCTTACAGACATCTAATTGTATCACTTCCAAGCTGTATGTGATGTAGCTATCTCACTAGGTGGTATTTTAATGGTGAATGAAATAATAAAAAGCAGGTCATGTATCCCTCTAGTGAAATAGCCCATCTTCCCTCCCTCCCCCAATAACGAGGTCTGGTGGTTCATCAAGTACTGAAGTGCTTGATAATCAGGGGATGGCTTGATGTCAATAAAAATTAGGACCGGTTCAGAATTTTCTTTGCAATATCCTAATATCAAAGGGCTTTGGGATTCAATTCTACAGTTTTACCTTCAATGTAGATGTAAGGTTTCCAGGGGAGTGGTAGCTCATTTTATAGCCTTCTGCTCAAACCTACAATCTCCCATCTCCCGACAAGAAAAATAGGATTTAAAGCACATTCCTGATGGACTATAACTTGTTTCGAATATCTTGCAGGAATATGGATCTGAAATAATGAACTGTGTTGTGGAAAATTTTAATAAACTTCTAATATGTCCCCATTTCATGTTCCTAATTGCTAGGTACGGCAATTCAGAGTATGTGGATGAACGGCATCGGCATAGATACGAGGTTTGGTTGTGAACATATCCTTTTTGGTGACTGCATGATCTGTTTTGGAGATTGGTGGTTATGTAATTTGACATTGACATTATGCAGGTAAATCCAGATGTTATTGGAACTTTAGAGGAAGCTGGACTAAAATTTGTTGGGAAGGATGAAAGTGGAAAACGAATGGAGGTAAGTTTTTAGCTTGGGTAATGTTGCAATGCAAAGTAATATTAACTTAGTTAGAACCAAGGTTGAGAATCTCAGTTTCAATTGGATGTGGTTGCATTTGTTATCCTGCTTTTGTGTTTCTACTTTCTATATATTATTGTTACACAGAATTCACTTCTTTTATCACTTGTTTCCTGCATGGGCACTGCATCTATTTTCTGGATGTTTAGAAATTCTTCTTGTGCAGATCTTAGAGCTTCCAAGTCATCCATTCTATGTAGGTGCACAATTCCATCCAGAATTCAAATCACGGCCAGCGAGACCATCTGCTTTGTTTTTAGGTACTTGCGAGTAGCGACTCCCTAATTTTCCTTTTATATGCTATGAATCATATGAAAGAATGAATCAAAAATCATTTACAACATCTGTGTTGAGTTAGTAGTTTGTGTGATATGGGGACAGTCTGTTTGGACCTTTACAAGCACGCATGTTACTTGTGGTTACTTATCTTCCTAAAGGCTTTCTTAAGTTTAAATACGTGTTGCAATTTCCATGTGTATTGATACTTGAAATTTCTTATTAAAAGATTTCTCATTTCAAATAACTCTTAATCATCATCTTCAATTCCTGTTTTCGTTATGTCTACCTTTTTATGATGCTGCATGTAGGTCTCATATTGGCCGCAACAGGAAAGTTGGAAGCGTATATTAGTAGGCAGAATGGAAGTTGATCTACGATTTGTTACTAGAAGGCTCACTCCTACAATATTTTTCTAGGGTAAACTGGTACTCCAAAGGGAAGATAATTGGGGAGAGGGAAGGGAGTGGGAACTGAAGGAGGAGATAAGGAGAATCATGGAATATTGTACGTGTGCAGCTGCCCATGCTTCTCTAGCTTGGTTGCCGAGTAATATTAGTTGCACCTCCACATTCATTGTTTTATCATCAGAAAACCTCACATTAAAATTCTTTTATATTCATTTAATAGTAAGAAGATGCTTAAAGGAGGTTGCAAATACTAGTATGTCTTCACCTGTGACCGATAATGAAATCAAGCATGGCAGCTAGAATAGTAAAATTGTAGGGCTCAAAAGCGTTTATCTTTCCTTAGCTTATATCTGCACGTCTTGGCCACACTGTTAAATAAATTTGGGGTATGGTCAAACATTTCCCGGTGGGTGTAGCTTACCGTGGGCGTAATACCATGTATTTTCAATAAGATTTCATTTTCGTTATCTTTTCGTGATGCTTTTCATTTTATGTTCGCTTGTTAGGTTTTATACTTTCTTATTCAACAATTGTAAGTAAAACCAAAAGGTCATATACATGTGTCCAAGTTTATCTTGTACTTGTGTTCTCTATATGTTCTATTATTTTGGAAGGTTTGTTAATGATAAGTTTTGGAAGGGACGAAATAGTTTAAGGATAAAATTATAATTATGGATTATGACATATGATGGTAAATTCGTACATGATATTCAAATTTTGTCACAAATTCTGAGAATCTATGTTATCTGCATTTTCCATTTTCTATACATTTATCTATCCGAAGAAAAAAAAATATGATGACAAAATTTAAGGATTAGCTCTAAGGATCAAGCAGTTTTTATTTTAAAAAAATCGGTGCCAAGCTAAAACTCCAATTAATTTGGTATCATTATTCTCATCACAATTATATCTCTATTTTTGCAATCGACTGTAGTGTTGGTATTCAGATGAAGAAATTTCATCTAATTTCTATATTTCATCTTTTACGTTGCATAGGATTTTGCTATTTTCTTCTAGGTGGAAGATATTGGTCGTGGTTAGATAAATAATTTAATAAATTATTATCACAACAGAATTTGTATTATAAATCTGGGTATGAAATATAATTTAATAAATTATTATCACAACAGAATTCAAATAAGTTCACAAAAATTCTTTCAGATGTTGTAGACATAGGCATTATGAGTCACATTCTTTTAAATTAAACAATGAATAGCAGCCCGGTAGACGGTAGTATTTTAATTGAAATTATAACTATGAAAATATGTAAATACTAGAACTCAAGGGTAGCTCCCGGTATTTACAGCATCCGGCAGTACATATGGATCTCTCTCTCTCTCATTTCGTGAACTACAATGTTTTACCATTGACAATGGCATCAAAACTCAATAGAAAAAGAAGAAAAAAGTGAACCCGCACGTTGCATATATTAGAAGCATGCTCAACAACTTGTGTCTGATCTGGGTGTTTCATTGTATTCTAGTAGAGAAATCTGGCGCTGCAGCCTCATTTGCTGATAGAATTTAGCAATGAACTCCTCAGCTTGCTTATCTATCCCCTGTGCATCTGCTTGTTGCTCTTCCTCTTCCTCACCACAACCCATCATCTCTTGGCATCCTTCATAATAATCATGACAAAATTCCTGGTCTCTGCTGTCTCCTGCATCCATGAGGGCACTCTTTCTTCCAGTATCATATTCAACATTGCCATCATCATTAAAGTCATAGTCAAAATCAACATGTGGCTTTATGCAAGGAATGTGCGGCAAGTGGAAGCGCATGGAGGTTGGACGGTACATCTTGACATGGAATATGGGGGTCTTGTCGAACGAGAGCTCGCGCTCAAAGTAGTGAATGTGGCTTGGCGGCGGCGCAGTGTGGCCGAGTCGCTTCAAGTACTTTGGTACCAGACGCAGCTCCATGGCAACCCTGCGCCTTAACAAGCCACCTTTACGTGCCCACAACAATGACGCCCGCAGGAGGCTCCATGCTCTATGACCAACGCCACGGTTCTTCAAACCCATGATGTTACTATATATTTGTGGCTGTCGCTAAATGTAAATGCCAAGTGTGCTTTAGATAATGTAGCTGAAACTCAAACGTGAGGAGGAGTGTATGTGTATGGTAGAGTAGCTATTGCAAGTAATATGGAAACTCTTTATGAATGTGCTTAAGCTGATGATCAAAGATTTTGGGTGCTCTCTTCTATATATATGTATAGAGACCTAAGAGAGAGAGAGATTCTGGTCGGGTAGCGTGTTAGAGAAAGAGACAAATGATTACTATTAGTTTTTGTTTTCACTTTCAAGTTAAGTACACATCAAATGTGAACCAAGGGGGGGAACTAACTCCCTACTCGTTAAGGACACGGTGTACGCGGTTGGAATCAAGCTGGGACAGACTCTACATTATATAATTTGTTTACTTCATTACCATTCTGCCCTTTACCCCTATATATTTTTTTCAGACCTATTGACACATCTTTGTTAGAAAAATGTATGAATATTTTTAGAATCAATTAAGATTTAAATCTTTTACCACTTGGTTAAAAAATATAAACAGCTTCAACAATTGATTTTCTTTACTCTTGTATGTTATCATTGATTTACCAACCCTACGTCCCTACCTACAAAAGTCTATAATATTGAATATTGATTATTGAAGCAATTAAAAGCGTTTACCCGTAAATACGATTATTTAAAAAGTCATCATTTTCATGATATGTTAACACATTGTTAGAATGATACTGTAAAACAGTTCATTACTCGTGTGATTATATGTTAATGAACAGAGTTGATTCTGATTTCTGAATATATAATTACTTTTTTCATATACAAGTAATTGCTATGGAGTGATAAGATTTAAATTTTCTCATAGTATTAGGTTTAATAAATTGTTACTGTAAGTAAGAACTCTTAGATTAAATATTAATAATACTATGATTTTCATTAATGTTTCCTTTTCACATGCTGCAGCAAAGGTTTCCTAACCTAAAGTTTTTTGTGTTTTTTTTTTTGGGGAGGGGGGGACGGGGGTTGGGGGGAAAATGATTTGATATGGTTGTTGGGAGCTTTGCAACTTTACTTAACAGAAAAATGGTTGGTAAGGATGTTTTCTACCTCAAATTTTAATAAAAAGAAACATTTCTGGAAAGCCACTAATAATAACCCATTAGTAAGGGTCATTTTGGTCATATGAAATGACATGATACGCAAAAATAGAGAGGGGGACCCACAGCCACATGAAATGGAGGCTGCTTCTAGTCTTCTAGTTGGATTTTGTTGGAGTATTCTCTTGAACGCCGCTGTGAATGCTTTCAAATTGAACTATTGAAGTCACAGAACATTATAAATCTATATTTATATTTGAGACGCAAAGCTTACACACTTTCTGCAAGTAAACGTTTGCTTAATATGGTATCTTAATCAATTAAGCTAGCGGATCCAAAGCTCCAACAACTATTTGTTCGTTGAAACTTTAATTAGGAACTTTCTGTTGCATTGCGCTCGCGCAATTCATTGTTTACCTACTGTATTTTTTTGTTTTCTCTCCAACACTTTGATTTGCCCCTTTTAAAGTTGTCTAAAATTAAATCACCTATAGCAAAAAAATAAAACCATCCTCTAATTTTTAAATTCATGACAACAACCTTTTTTTGTGCAACTAACAAAATTAATTCTAGTCCGGAAACAGCCTCTTTGCATATGCAAGGGTAAGGCTGCGTATAACATTCCTCCCCCATACCTTCGCATAACGAAGAGCCTCCGGATAATGGGGTACGAAGTTTTAACAAAATTAATTCTAGATGATTTCGTATTCCTTAAGAAGAAAGAGATAACTAATTGGCAATCATGCATATAGCAGACGTTGAAATAGAGAAGTCAACGAACACACAGAGCTCATAAAAAATTATCATCATATACAAGGGTGATTGAATGGGTATAGTTGTGTACATTAATTCAGCCATAACCTGACTTGCAAATCGCTTCATCACCACTACTAATCTGATTCCAATAAATAAATTTCTGTAGGTTTTAGGCAATAGCATTGATCGATAAAGTGTTTTTTTTTTTATAGATAAATTGACCGATAAAGTGTGGGAGCCAAATGTCACATAACCAAAATTATAATTTGTGGATAAAAAATATTCATGCCAATGTCACTCTTCTGGGAGGGTAAAGCTAGCTACATATTTATCAACAGTGGGTATATATCTTTCATTTTTTTTTTTTTGACAGAGGGTATATATCTTTGATTAAAATCTCGGAAGTAATATTATTAGACTAATGATATTCACACAAAAAATTCTTAATACGTCACAAACACTTACAATCACCATTTATTAATTAGTCTCTTTTCTCTCTAGCTTTCTCGTTTTTATTCTTCTTGAAAATCAACTGCTGCCATTTCATTTCTGTATGATCATATCTGTATTTGATTTTTTTTATTCGTGTATTTAAATGTGTGTGTATCAGTAGTTTTTCCCATATATATCATTAATATTTGGAGGGTCATATATTATTTTTTGTAGGCATGACAGTTGCAGCTAAGACCGAGGAAGGAATACTAAAATTTGTAGAACTATTTATTCATAAAGTTATATAATAAAATTCTATTGCATTTAGGGAAAACGGGGATATTTTCTTTTTTAAAAGTGGAAAGCGATTCTGGTTTCTAGAAAAATTAAATATCCGCGGAAGTTTTTGTGAAACCTTAATTTGCTTCCAACAAGACACGCAGACAACTAATGAGAGCCCCACAAAAAAAAGTAGGTCTGGAAATATCATTTGTTGTTTTGTTTTAAGAGTGTTGCTAGGTGCACCCAGCTTTATTGTTGGTACACTCAGCTTTATTTGAAAATGGTAAAATTGTTCCTGTTAATTTTTTCTCTTATGGATCAAGTTGATTTATAAGTTGATTTTTAAGATTTACGGATCAAGTTGATTTGTAAGTCTTAAAAATCAACTTGATTCGTAAAAGACTTATGGATCAACGTAAGTCTTAAAAATCAACTTACGGATCAACTTGATCCGTAAAAGACTTACAGATCAAGTTGATCCATAAGTTTTAAAAATTAACTTACGGATCAACTTGATCTATAAGGGGTATTTTTATCTTTTTGTGGTTAGTGCTGGGTGCACCAATAATAATGCTGATGCACCTAGCCGCACTCTTGTTTTAATCATTGAAAGACCCGGCCCGTTCCATCTACAACTGTGAAAATTCAATATCATAGTCATAATATGTATAATAATGTCCAATGGTTTTGAAGCTAGCAGAGTGCCATACTTTCAAAGTTTCCAGCTAATTGGAGTTGCGAATGGGGTAAGGTGGTTGAATGAAACAAAACGCCATAGAAAAACCATTCAATTAATTAAGTACTAGCTGGCATGCATGATGCAGCTACATTTTTCTTAGTCCAAGGTCATAAATCAATTATGTCCAAAGCTGTTTTTGGATAAAATCCCATTTGCGGCCGAAAAAAATAATAATTTCTGGTATAATTGATTTTTGTTTTATAACTTTTTTTTTCATTTTCAAAATTAATTTTAACAAAATATAATAATTTTACTTTGTGTAGAATTAATTTTGAGAAGTGGAGTTTTCATTGAATACACTGCATACGTTTAAAATATTGAATTAGTTATGTTTTTAGTTCTCCAAGATTTAACAATTTTTCGTTTTTAGTCCTAAAATAAAGTTGAATTAGTCTTAATCTCCAATAAATCATTATGTTCTGACTTTAATCTCTTTTGTTAGTTTTCTCTCTCGGAGGTTGATGGGTCATCCACAATGTGTTGATTTATTATTATTTTATTATATTTTACGGAGGCTCGTTTCCTAGCGATAAAAAAACCGTTAGAAAATGTTTCACCACCGTCTCCAAATTTCCTTCTCTCCTTTTCCAATTCATGCACACATGAACCCATTCAACAACCAAACATATCCATTTCAAAATTAAAAAAAACGAATATTAAAAGAAATAACAAAACATTGGAACCATAGTATAACCTAGGCAAGGTTGCTCTTGATTTTGCTATGTTCAAATGGTGACCTTAATGAATAAAAATGATATTTATTATAAATCTCACTTTAACTAGTGATACGATCAAAATATAATATAAATGTAAGGTGTAAACCTCACTTTAGAAATTGATTTTTTAGGATTGTGTTATACCCATATAATTTACATTATAAATTGATATCCAAATTTATCTTAACAATTATTGTTGGATCTATATATTAAGTCACAAATTATTGAATCATTATTAGATCACTTGCAAATGTTTAATCTAACAAATTTTAGGCTCAAGATGTTTAATCCTCAACATGCCAAGTGTGTGTTAGAGATCTCACAATAACTAATAATAAAAAAAAATATAATATATATAAGCAATATCAGTCCAAGAATAAAATAATTAAAACTTAAAACTTTAAGTTCACCAGTAAAAAAATATTTGCTATTGATATTTATAAAATAAAAAAAAAGCCACATACGAGGTTGAGAGAAATGTTAGATGTGTTAGCAAAAAAGATCCAACATATTTAAAGTTAAAAAATTCCATTAAAAATTTCTTAAGGGTAAATTAGATTTTAAATTTATTATAATCTTAATAAATCCTAATTTGAATTTAATTTTTAAATTATGAATTTTTGCACATCATATAAATAAAGATGATTTAACTAATAAATTATTCTTCTCAATTTTACAATTATAATTTTTTTTTTTCAATTTATTATCGTTTGACTGACATCTTTAGCTTAGCTTCGTGCATTGAACACTCAGCTCGACTTAGTGCCTTAAGCATCTCCTTCTCGGGTTTGACAATTAGAGGTTTCATGGTTCTTCCAAACTCCATCCAACATTATCTTGCTCGGAAAAGACCTCGCCTCCCTGGGTCGACATTCAAGCGACACATTTACAAAATCATGTGGTGAAGTCCAAAATACTTCCTGAACAATTCCTATAATTAATAATTAACAGACTATTCATTATTAATAATAACAGAAAAAAACTGAGATCCAGTTCATTAGGTGCTTTTAGTGTAATTCTTCGATTAGAAGTTGAGTTTCACATCGCAATCTGCTGCCAAATCTTTAATGTAAGTATTTCTTATGTTGATTACTAAAGTGAAACTTTTATTCTGATTGAGGAATAATACTAAAAGTATCTCAGAAATTCTGTCCAAAATAAAGACATCTATCATTTTTCTTTAATTTATTTGTTTGAAAACATACTACTATTGAGCATATTCTTTTAATTTGTTCCTTTTTTAAAAGGAAAACTGTATTTTGTTTTTATTTTAAAAAAGAAACTAACAAGGCAGGAGCTTTTCTGTAACTGCAAACAAATCTGAACCTGAATGCATCTTATTTGTCATAATAATAATAATTCATAACGTTGTTTTTCTAGGGTTTATTTTCTCGCAAACCAAGTTGTCGTTGGTTGTTAAGAGAGAGAGAGAGAGAGGGGAACAGTGTATGTTACGTTTTTGGTCAACTAGAGATCAAGACCAGTTCAACTAATAAATTATAAAAGCAACAAAAAATAACGGTAATAGTTATGTTGTCCCGAAACAAAAAACCTTCCTTCCTTGACTTCCCCCGAATCCTTTGCCCCAAAAGCCGCCACACATGAACCTTCCCTTCTCTTGTATTGTGCACTATCTTTCCAATATTAGAATTCTCCAAAACAATAATGTCCCCACGTACATAAACCAACGTGCCACCGTGCCACTTTCAAACCCTTTTCTTTATTATAACTACACAACCATACAACAAGAATATTGCCGCGCTGGCTCCTTTATTTCGCCTTAAATTTCTTATTAGTGTATATTTAAACTTTGCTCGATTGTTTCCTAAACTTCGCACAACACTCTTCTATTTTCCCCTCTGCTTTGTAGAAAGCAGAAGGGCGAAATATCTCGTTAATTTAGTTAATTAATTCCCTTTTCTTCTAAATAGTCCATTATATACCTCTCTCTCTCTCTCAACAACACATATCATAATGGAGGCAAAGGCTGAAAACTCTATGATCGTTAGCATTGACCAAAAAGCAATTATTACCCCTCACGAAGAACCTAATAATAACATCACTCGTTCTTCCCTCAAGAAGGGTAAGAGGCAGAAGAACTTCTTCAAGGTGGCGCTGTTCATGATGCGAGGGCGTTCTCGTAAATCCAAAATGCTCGCCGTGGATGACGAGTCCAAGAGCATATGGAGGAAGCTGGTGGGGTCCATGAGGCCATTGCACCTACAAAGCAACCAATCTCCATCGCATGATATTGATAATAATAATAATAATAATAACATTCCTCCTCATCAATCTAAAATGATGAAGATTACCTCGGCACCGTCTGAAAACGGCGACGATGGGTTTGATTCTGCATCGGAGTTCACATACTCGCCGTCTCCGGCTAGTAGTCGTTACGCCTCAGCCGTGGGGCTAAACGAAATGGTGCAGGAGGAGGAGGAAGAGGTTGCGAAGGAGAAGATTAATAATGATGATGGGGATGGGGATGAGATGATTGATGCCAAGGCTGAGGAGTTCATTGCTCAATTTTACCATCAAATGAGGTTGCAGAGTTTGGATGTCACGGATGATCATTACCAAGAGATAAGCATGAGGTCATTAGGCTTATGAGTTATCAACTATGATCAGCTTCATCGTGTGTCATGTCGTGCTTCCTTCACCTCTAATTATGCAACCCTATGCATGCATATATGGATTCAACGAAATTTAGGTAGAAATATACGGGGATTTAAAAATTACCCTTCTCAGCACATAGAAGAGGTATATATGCATTTATGATTATAAAAAAATAAAAATACATACATGCATATATAAAGTGTAGCTTTGATATTAAAAAAATTATCGTTGAGATATACTTGAGGGAAGGTTGAACGATGACGAAAATGAGTTTTCAGCTGGCTAAGAAAAACATCTGATTGCAGAAGAAACTCATGGCTATTGCATTGCTTGACCTTATTGTGATGTTAGGGAGAAGAATGAAGTTATATGTGACAACTATTTGTTTTCTTCTAGCTTTTCAATGAATTCATTTTGGAGAAATTGCCTTGAGTTTTTTTTTTTACTTCAATTGAGTTCAATATATCAATTGAGTGAAACCCAGTAGTAAAGTTGCTCCTGAACCTCATGCTAAATGTACGCTAGTCAACTCACAAACATCGTTGCATAATTCAAACCTGTAGTCACCAACTCACCATTCATTAACATCACATACACCACTCCTAGTCTAATCAATATATAATCACATTTACCTTTAAATGTTGAAATATAGTGGTAATGAAATAAGGTGTTCAATCAAATTCGAAATTTCTGGCACAAAAACTAAATGCTAGTAGTATAATTTCATGGATGCCCCTTGATACCACAATCAAGCCCAATGCATATAACCACAGAAAACAAGCCCCAAATTAAAAAAAACTTGAAAGGAGAAAAAAAAATATGACGCCGTGTTAACAATTTGGGCCAGAGGCACAGGCCCAAATGACAATGGGTCGGACTAGTATCCATGGACGATCCGAGAACACGTGTGCTTGATCCATCGGATCCCATCCCGGAGCGTGGCCTTAACCTTTCCCTCAACCGCGTAAACGTTGTACTTCGCAATCCTCTTTCTCCGCTTTGACTCCGGGTCACCGAAACTCCAAGGCTTCGCCGCCGTGGCTGCCCCGCTGTGACTCGCCCGAGTCACCTCACTCGGAATCGCCGCCATGTAGCTCTGACTACAGCCGTAGCTTTTCCCGCTCATTATCTCAACCTGACGCTGACCCGACCCGTAATCCATGGACTCTATGAGTGATGGTTAGTGACGAGGAGGAGCTTTTTCATGAAAAGAAGGCTTAATGTTTAGGGTTTGAAGAACGAGTTGAAGTCTGAAAATATGTGTTTATATATATATATGCAGTGAATCACGAAAACGTGTCTTTCGGCGAGGAATGTGCAATGTATTGGTCTCTCGCCTGGGAATCTGGGATGGAGCTTTTCCTAAATTAATTAAAATATGTGTTGGTTAATTAATATTCTTAAGATATTGATTAAAAATTTTAAAAAAATATTTAATGTGAAAATTATAAAAAGTGTAAAAATAATTATAAATAGTATAACTTTTTCATCTTTAAATAAAAGTATTTTTATTTTAAATTCTTTAACAAGTGTTATTAGCATTTGCCTTAAAGTATTAAAAAAATAAATATGGAACCTCTTTTTATTATTTTTAAAAATAGTTGGAAGAATTCAGACTTTCAGATAAACGAATCAATTTTCTAATGCTTGTGGAAAGGGGCCTTATGTTTCCTGCTTCTCATGATAATACGCTTTGTAACGATTGTTTTTTAGGACATAACTTAGGTTCAGTTTATTAGGTGTTTTATTTTAGTAATTCGAATGATAAAGATTCACGTTAAATGTTTTTAAAGAATATGTGAAATTTTAAGTGCACATGTTATATTTGTTTTAGCATTTTATATAAATCTTCTTGTATTAGAGAAATTTTTTATTTTCTCTACCTGTGGGGTATATTCTGATTATTATTGTATCTTCTTGTATCATTAGGTTCAATATAATTTATATTTTTTACAAAGAATATGTGAAATTTTAAATTTGATTAGAGAAATGCAAAGCACTTATAATTTGTATAAGGTAGGGCAAGTTTTGCGTAGACAGCCAAGATCGAGGCACTGGAAAGTGGAAAGTATGATGATGAGATGGAAATGGGGGATTTCGGATTTGGAGGAGAAAAGAAAGGGATAATTAAAAGCTAACAATGAATTGAATACTGTTTTCTTTATAAGATAAAACTTTGATCTAGTTAGAGATGGCGAGAACATGGAGCTGAGTGCAGACTCAAAGATGAAAGTGAGATATTTACAAAGATATTCACACTTTAAAGCTGGTTAAAGGACCAATAAAAGAATAATATACCAAACACATATTTGTCTGCTTATAGTGATTGTATATGAAAAACATATATTTATAAAATTCTGATACCAATTATGGCATCTGAATATAATCATAATTTAAATCCTTAAATGCCAAATATTCTAAAATAAGGTGAATGAGAAAGAAATTAAAGAGAGAATAACTAAGAAGAATTAACTTAGTTGATTAAGTATTGGACGTAAGTTTTTATAATTTTTTTAATATTTATCTTTTATTCCTATGGATAAAAAAAAGATAAAAAGTAAAATAATTTTTTAAATTATTTAGTAAGAGAGAAAATAAAAGCAAAAAATACATACGTAGATAAAATCACATAAACATTTCTAATTAAGAGATATGATACATAAATATGAGTAATTTTGTCTTTCTATATTTACACATACTTTTCATTCTTTTTCTTCTTTTTTTAAAAAAAAATTCCATTCCTCCTTTTCTTTCTAAATCGGAGGGAAGGAATTTTTGTATGGGACCAAGTTATTCATTTTCTTCTTCCTTTTTGTAGTTTTCACTTTTCAAACAATGGAAAGATTGAAAATTATCATGTTTTTTTGTCCGTTTTCATTCCACTCTTGGTTAAATTAAATAAACTATGTACTCGAGGATGAATCTAGTTGATTTAAGGAAATGCTTTTATTTTCACATATCACTCTAAAAGAGAAAAAAAAATTATATAGTCTCATTCAATTCCAACTCACTATGTATTACTTTTATGATAAGTACTTTAGTAGTCATATTAACAGTGAATTATAATTGGATAATAGTATTACACCATTAAATTCATTGTAAAATTATTATCTATATTTTTCTTCTATTTTTTAAATTTATACACAAAATCATAAGACATGGGTTTTTTGTGTTATCTATATAAATTTCTAAAAAAATAAGTAAGATCTTTTATAGCTATTTAAAAAGGACCGTACTACACTATTCTCTTAAAACACTTATTAATTATTATCAAGACTCAAATAATTATAAGTTCCACTTAAAAATTATTTATACATAGGAATTTTTTCCAAGTGATGGAAGGGTGTGAGGAAATGAGTATCGAAAAGATTTTTAAGAATATAGGTTATTCAAGATATGAAAGAGATTGTAGTAATTCTGGAAGGAACGTATCGAAAGCCAAAAACAGATTCATATGAATGAGATGAAGTAAAATTGTTAAGTGTGGATTATTCGAAGGCATGTTTGAGTATCAATTGTAAAAGCGCTTAAAGGGAAGGCCTGCATGACATTCTGACAACGGTTGAAAGCTGTTATTGAAAGGTCGATGGACCGAGACAATTGACAATATCTTATATAAACCATCTTAGGCAATTATACACCTGTCAAAAGCTTATAATTGAAATGTTAGTTTAGAAAGTTTATAAATAAAAGAATCGAATAGCTTTGGTTTAATATAATTTACATTTTTTTTCAAAAAAAGAACCGAGTAGCTTATAATTGTGTTTCACGATGTATCCATTATTTGTTGGTCGTTCCTTTTATGGTGTGTACAAGACTGTTTGGTAGATTGCTGGGCCACATTGTACGGCTCAAACCCAAAATTAGATAACAATAAAAGTGGCCCATTCTAAGTCAGAGTATAAAAGCCCAAGTGGATGTTGACAAAGAAACGATGAAGCAGTATATGACCTTTCAATAAAATTCGTCTTAATTTGATTTCAGCAGAGAGAAGTGCACTTTTAGACTTTCATTTAATAGTGTGTTTGGATAACAGCAAGAATCAATTCTCCTCCTCAAATCATGATGATGTCATGAAAAAATAGAAGCACTTATTTATTATTTTGTCTTCACCATGAAAAAATAATTGATTGTTTCACATCATGAATCTAATCAAAGCACACTAGTTTCAGACTTAAAAGTAGAAAAAAAATAGTTGAGAAGATGAAATGATTCATACATTTCATTCCATGATTTCGATTTAATTAAATAACACAAATGTGATGAAGCAATGTAATCAAAACTGCTTAATGAATTATGAATATTACAATAAACCATAGATAAGCTTAACGGAAGTGAGAATGAAGTATACTAACAAATCTGCCATATGAGAAACAAAGGCCCCTTGTTTCTCTGCCTCCAACTTCCAAAGTAATAGTAATCTTTGGTGCATTTCAGTTTCAGTCCAAAAAAGAAAATGAATTACGCTCTCGTTTCATTAAACCGGAATTTGAATAAATCTTAACTCTTGAATTCAAGAAATCCAATGAAACATTGTTAGATTGTAATTTAGAATGGCCATGTGTAAGACTATGGCAATCGTCTAAGGCTGGAGCTGACCAAGATAAGCTCTGTTTCATTGATGGTAACGACTCAATAACGATGCAATATATTACGTGATGTGGGGATCAATTAATGAGTTTCAATTTGAAGGAATTGATGATCAATTATTAAACAGTCGAATACAAGTTGGACGGATAATGTGACATTTTCTCATTACGATCACTGACTTGCAGAAGGCATACTGAATTCTGAATAGATTGGCATACTTTACGGGCAATTTTTATTGAGAAATATAAGTAACACATCCTCTTAAGCACATTCTTTATTATTTGTCAAACTTTTTGAAAATTATAAAAAAAAATTTGAGCCTTACTTCTCATTCAACTCCACTCGTGATTTTATAGTTTTTACTAAATTTGGACTAATAAAGAGAATATTATAGTGTATTGCAAGCACTCAAATTTATTTCCTGCGGAAATAATCAATGAATTCACTCTTGCTAGAGCATCTTGGCGTAGACCTTTACTGCATTAAGTCTAAATTCCATTTATTCAGCACTTGGTCGTGTTGCAAAGCAAGAGGGAACGGTATGCATGGATGTTTCTTAGACATCATAATTTAAATAAAATATTTCTGCTATGCGCAACAGAATATAAGAATTACAATGCATCATCCAATTTGCAGTTTCTGTTCGGCAATCTACATATAAAAATGGAACAAAGAGAAAACTAATAAATCATATTCCATCTACTAGAAGTAGAAGGGTACATAGTACATGCACATATAGGAGCATGTTTTCAAGCTAGTTAATTATTATCTTGTTTGTCATTGGTAGCCGCTGAGACCTTGCTGAGCCTGCTTGGTGATATCTTGGCAACATTACCTATGGCTTTTCTGTGATTAGAATCATTAGAACAGTAAACTGCTCTGTATGCCAGAGCTCTTCCGAAGTGCCATTTTTCAAGATTGTTTTCAGTGGATGATGGTTGAATAAAATTGTCTGAAATATCAGCATTGCCTTTCTCAGTAGACATTTTTTCTGTTTACTGAAATATCAGATGGCACTACCTTATATATAGTTTGGAAAGAGAAGAAACCAGAAACAGAATTATTGGGGCTGGGGCAGATTAATTAATTAATTCTTTCTTTGATGCGTTTTTTTAACTTTCGGAAACGACAAGGCCAGTGTTAAAGATGCCAAAAGAAAGACATAGGGAGCTCTTTACTACTTGTAAGACTATTTTTATATCTTGTCTTCGATTAGAAGGAACAAGATTGGATTATAGCTTTTGTTTGTTTCTTTTTATTTGGCTTCCACCCCCCTCCCCACTTCTATTGGAGTACTAAGTGATTATAGTATGATTCAAAAGAGACTAAAAATCATATTCAATTCAACAAAGCCTAAATCAGAGGTGTAAACTACAAATGTCTTATAGTGTGTTTGGAAGAGCCTTGTAAAATAAGAAATCACATTTAGAAGTTATTGTTATTAATTTCTTAATAGACTTGAAAAATTATATCAATAATGTGAAACCAAACACACTATTAAAAATTATTGTTAGTGTGTGATTTGTCAAAAGAATCACGTTAAAATGTTTTGCATTTAAAATTGAGTGATTATTTAATGAATTTTTTCTTCAAAAACTAGATTAGTCAATTGAATTGCTTTAGGAATCAAATATTTACTCTAATAATTATTTTGCTACAGGTTTGCTTAACAATTTTCTAAGAGCACATGGATAAGCCATCATATATATCTGAGCAAGTATAACTCTGTTACCAGTCCAAAGCAAATATTACATATTCTTTAACTCTCTAACACGAGATTAGAAAGAGAGACCCTTGGAGTCAAATTTTTTGGAGAGAGTTAGGAAGCTCTCATAATTTGAATAAAAAAAAAAGGATGGGAGAATAAAAATAAGGTGGACTCACAAATTTATTTCTCCAAATAGAAAAGCAAAATTAGGAAACTCTTACTTTTTTATTCCATTTCCAATTATACCCTTTCATTTTTTATTTGAGCATGCATTTTTTTTTTTAATTTTAAGGGTATACTTTTCCTTTAATAGAAAACACCGTTTTCTCTCTTCTTACTCTTCTCTCTAACTAAGAAAAATGGAAAAAGGAACTGAACATTTTTTTTATATTCTCTTCTCTGGTTTCTTATACCAAATAATATAAAGGTTTACTAATTTTCTTACCCTTTCCCCCTTTCTTTTCAACTTTTTTTTTTCTATTTTTACTCTTCATTTTTTCTATGGCCAAATTAACCTCTTGTTTGGTTGGAAAAAAAAAGAAAAAAAGCTGACCTTAAATAAAAAATAATATTGTTGTTATTTATTTTTCTGGTGAATTATTATAAATCTCCTTATATTTATCTTTGATTCCTACAAATACAAAAATAAAAAATGAGTATAAGTAATCTGATAATAAAAATGATTATTAGTAAGAAATCGTAATGATGGAATTTCGATTTTCATTCTATTGGTCTATGTCCATTCCATATTACATAATCACAAAGTCAAAATGTGAAAACTCTAGAGGAAATTCGTGAATAAATTTGGATAGCATCCATACTTTACGTTTTTAATGAAAAAGGCCACACTTTAATTCTTTTTATCTACCAATCAGTCAAACGGGTTTTAAGGGCTCTATAACTTTTTTTTATCTGATATAACTTTTTTTTTACTTATACAAGATAATTTTATATGATTATAAATAAATAAAAAACTCTAGTTCATTAAACAACCTGAGTTACCAATACACTTTTCAATATGCTTCTTGTAATACACTCTCTAATATTAATTAAAATCTATTGAAAATTAAAAATCATGAATGAGACTTATTAAACAATAAATAGAGCCTATAAATTTGTGGTTTGAGACAATTTCAACTACACTAATAGAAAAAGTGCTCAAAAAAGGTGTTAAAGAGTGTATTATTAACATTTATTTTCTTCTTTTGGCATTTAAAGAATGAGAAATGTTAAGAACACTTTCTCTAATTTATTAAAACTACAAAATCAAGAAGAAGAAAAACATTGAATAAGATGTAGGACCAAAAATTGTCATTTTTAATCAATTTCAACCAATAAAAAAAGGATATATTAAAAAAAATGTGTATCAAACATTTAATGAACTGTCTCTAAAACATATTTTTCAGATAAAGTGAATGGTAAGATTCAATGTGAAAAACAGATTGCTTGATGCAGAAAAAATGGTATCTCAACTCCCGTGCCATTTTTGGTACAACTTGAACCTTAATCTGGGTTCATTAATGAAAAATCTAAGCATAGTACACTTGAATTTATTTTCATGACGTTGTCTCCACGAACCTAAAGACTCTTGTCATAGATCTGATTTTTCTGCTGTCCCTTTTCAAGCTGTCCTTGTGCTTCCCATTCAAAACTATCTCGTTGTATTAATATTTAATTGTGATTCAATTTTAAAAATCATAAAAACGATATTGTTTCGAAGGGACAATACAGGAACAACTTGAAAAGGGACAGCAGAGAAGCCAAGTCGCCCTCCTCACCTTTACCATTAACTCCCCTAGTAATGGCAAATAGCTGTAACAATCTTGGTTTTGGGGGGAAAAAATTTAGAACAAATAGTTGAAATGCCTTTCAGACATTCCAAAGCTAAAGTGGAGAAAGACAACTTTGGCGGGCTACAGGAGAATCAACAAAATATAACCAAACAAGATATGTACTTACTGAAAGAAACATGGCTAGTTTCTAGCGGAAGATATCTAGAAGGAATATATATATATATGTACATGCCATCGTCTTTGGCATGATTGCGTTACGTATTACAATTTTATATATATCCTTTTCTTGTGGAGGAAACCAGCCAAAAGACCCCAGAATATAATCTCAACTATTACAAAGGCCAGTGTACCCCACCTTTTGGAATGAAATATGATCTGCATTAAAGCTTCACTGGCGTCAACCTGCATATTAAATTACCAAATTAACCAATCAAGTATGAGAAGGTCTATGCAGTGACATCAATGTCTCCCTCCACCAAAAAATGCTGTTGTGACAAATTTAGGAATGCTTATGTTAGTATTTAAGAATAGCAGTTTAATTCTAATTCCAAAGAGAAGTTTATAAAAATCTAGGATGGGGAATGTTAACTCCTATTGGAGAAAAATTAATCTTCGAAAGAAAAACAAGTTCGAGCTTAAATAACTTATAATGAAAGAGGAGATATTCAAAGAATCATTGGGAAACAAACATTACCAAATTATTTTCAGGAGAGTGCCAATAGAAACCCTGGATAACTGCTGGGAAAATGTCACAAGCTGCCAATGCATATACAACAAGAGCATTCATTCCCATCCATTGCAGTAAAACTGTAGGCTTTCTGAGATGTTCTATGTCAACCTGCAAGAAAATATGTTTTGATGAAGTTGTAGGTTTGGAAACCTCTGCCAGTGATTACAGTTATCTAATTCACTTGAACAATTACAAATAGCATCAAGCAATACAAGTCAAGCTAATCTATATGTTAGAAATCATGTAATTGTAGTAATCATAGTAATAATGTAAATAGGAAAGATTATATATTATGCAATTATTTTAATTAGAGTAACCGTATATTCTTGTAATTAATTGTAATTCCCCTTGCATTTATGACTCCTAATATAAATATATGCTTCAGTGTCTAATTCAGACAAAAATTCATCCATATGCTCTCTTATTTTCCTCCCTAACACTTTAGAATGACACTGGTGTAATTTGATCCCTCCCGTGTGTGTGAGAGCTGGCTATGACTTGATATTTACAAAATGATATTCAAGTTGTATCACAAACAAACAATAATAGTAAAGCATAGAGCTATAAAAATAATTATTATTAATCACAATTAGTGGCAACATTGTAACAGATATAATCTTATATGTTCTATTTGGACTTTCAAACTTGAGGCCAAGTTTAAGTAGTGTAGATTTGGAGTTTGGAATTGCCAATAGAAATTGCGGCCTGGACTCTATCAGCTATTAAGAACAGGATGTCACTACTATTATCTTTCTCTTTATTTTTATTTTTTTGCTGTATTGTGTGGGTTAACAAATGGGCTCAACAATGGGTGGGTGACTGCCTTATAGGCACATACTCCCCACCCCCCACCCCCCACCCCCACCCCAAATATGAGTGCTGTATGGGGTGGTCCTAAACTATGGCTCTCCAAACACATTATATTTGTCCATTGGGACTAGGTGATTAACCACATTTTGCTCATCACCGGAATATTCATCTGTCTATTATCTCTTTTTTTTACCTAGGATATAGATTATTTCCACTTAAACACAAGGATGAACTTACAATGTAATAGATAGCAGTCACGACTAAGCCTGATGCCCCTGCAGTGATACACATGTAGCTTAATGTGTACAGTGCTTTTGATAAAGGCATTCCTGAAAAACTATACAGTTGTTAGAGAATAGAACCTATTGATCTTAAGAAATTTGAAATTAGATAGTACCTAAAATCTCCAGAATGTATCCTACGAGCAATAGAGAGAAGGAAAACACCGACCAAAGAATACCCTCTGCTTGTGGCCCTGAATAGACAAGAAAGGAGTTGAATCATAAAAAATATGCATATCCTAGGGACAAATTTTAAATCTTCCACCTAAGGCACTAGGATTGGATTCTTGTACATCATAAAGGAATCATAATCCAGACCTGCAAATGTACAATTATGTGCCCATATTGCAATCCCATGAAACAAGTAATCGCAGCCATCAGTGAACTGGAAGATTTCAGAAAATGAATTAGCAAACATTGCATCAATAGAATTTTAAAAATGCCAATCTAATCTCAAAGATAAAAAGTACACATACATGAGAGAACAGTGAAAATACATCAACATAACATAGACCAAGCACTTTGCAAAACTCAATAAAATGAAATATCTAGATTATTGATGACTCAATAAGATGTAACCATAGTTTTCGATGCCACTATAATAACTAATAAAAGAAAGGATAAAAGGAGGGAGCAGGGAATGCTTTTCGACCTTAAAATACCATCTGGGTCAAATGGTGCAAGGCACCATCCAGGTGGATCTGGAGGCAAGGGTCCATAGTCAGGAGAATTGACACTACACTCCTGAAAATGAAAAAAAAGGTCAAGAATAAGATCATCTAATAGATTTAAAAAAATGAAATTTGAGGTGGCAATAGATTCAATACAGGAGTTATCCGAGAGTGCAAATAACCTTTTTTCTTATGTACACAGGACGCTGGTACATATGATCTTCACCAAGAATTAATCTATCAATAAATCCCACAACATTACAAGGAGGTTCAAGACTGCCCCGAACTTCACAATGAACCTGGCAAACAAATATGGTATGTTGAGTTTATTCCACATGATAAACAAAATACCAAACAACAAAACGTTTGTTCCCAACTAAGTAGGGAGAGTCAAAAGCAGGTGAGAATTTTGCTAGACACTTTCTGCCTGACATATATGAGAATTTAGCCTGACATATTTTAGCTGGTTGAGAAGGCAATGAAATGGAAGAAAAGCAGGTGAGCATACCTTGAAGTAACAACCCCAAAAGGAAAAGCTTAAGTGTCCTCAATATGACCATATATATATATATATATATATATATATATATATATATATATATATATATATATATATATATATATATATATATATATTATAAAACAGTGTCTAGAGTCCAAAACATCACTCCTTAAGTGATCTACACAATTGCAGCACAGGGCAGTATCCTTAAAAATAAAATAAAATAAAATAAAAAAGGCAGGAACAACTTTGGACGATTTCATACCTTGAATACCAGACCGATCGAAACGCCAACCACAGAGAAAAAACGGCATTATAAAATCGGCTAGTGTCACCCCAAACCATGGAGAATGATTCAAGGACGGGAATGCCCTTCCCACGTTGTCAACTAATATCATCAACTGCATTGAAGAGATTCATTTCATTTTTAATGCAAGCCAAGGAGGAGCAACTAGATTCCAGTTATTGTGAAGTAACTGAACTTAGCAAAATCACAAGATGGATACAAGTAACTAGGTAACTAACAGACAGTGAAATTAAAAAGAATATTAAAACAACAGTCTTATATTAGCTAATTTGCTTCCCATTGTGTTCATCGATGGTAAGAAATAAATTCTAAGCTAGTAAATATTGCTATTTAATAAGAACCGTCTTCAATGAGTAGGACTTTGGAAGTACTAACTACTAACAAACATGAAGAAGGAAAGAGAGGGTAAAGAAGGTGTATGTGTATCTGTATGATTGGATGGCAAAGGACAAATTGAGATAGTGTCTTCATTTTGATGAATCAAAATCATGGACAATAAGAGGTCTTCTGCAACACCATCTACCTCACAGGACATTTTTCTTCCTACAATTTCGTCTCCATTATTTGGGCTAAAGCCCGTATAATAGTTGGCCTGGGTATCACTTGCCTCCAATATAATTATTAAAACAAAGGGAAGAGAAGAGATGGTGGGTTTCATCTCAATTACACAGCGATTTTAGTCTCTGAATTTGGTGAGGACGTTGTTACATTAATTCCTTAAATTAAGAAAATGTCAAATAAGATTCTAAATTAAATTACTTACGGTTACTTTAATTCTTAAACATACGTTAATATTATTATTTCAGTTTCACATTTGCACCTTGAGATATTTTTTTTTTTTATCTCAATTTCTTTCTATTCAGACAAATATCATAGTGACTTCTAATTTTAGGAGCTAAAGTGATTGTTTGTTCATTTTATTTTCTCGTCAATTTGAATTAAGCATCTGGAAAAAAACCAACAAACTAAATTTTAAAAAATAAATCATTTAAAATAGTTGTTAATCCAAACTGATTTATTATTTGGATTTGGATAAAGTGCTATACTTCTTTCAACATGTTTAGAATATTTTCTATATATGCAATTTAAGCAATTCATTTTGAATTTCATATATCATGTTAATTGACTCTCATAATATTACATCATATTTAAGTCATTCATACACATTTTATTTTAATAATATAGTTTTATACAACTCTTACATGATCCCACCTTTAGATGACCTTTAAATGGCAAAAAAAAATATTTTTTAATCTTAAGCAATGTTATTTATAGAAATAACCAAGCTTAATTTTAAGCAACGAACATGATACATAAATATCCTCTAATTAAATGAAATAAAAAAAACTAAGCAATGATGTCTTGAAATAGGCAATTCCTTAAGCAACTAGCTGAAAATGCTTTTAATGCATTGAAATAAACTAATCCAATACACTCGTCTATTATAAACTAATCAAATAGAAGCCTAGCTTATTTCAGTCTTTCGGTCAAATGAATCTTTAACAAGCTTCATTAATTCGACCATCCTCAATCATAGTTGTTCCTGTCGTTCCATTATTCTTTCTTCCAATTTAGTGTAGCGCAAGATGCCCTGCAGCATCCAAAAGCTTACCCAGTCTTTCTGCAACCGTAGTCAAAGTTGTATCACTCTTGCAGAACGCAAACCTGACGTATCTCTTCTGGTAGTTTAAGCTAGAAACTTCATTTGAAGACAAGTTTGTATGAAAAAATCCTTGACCTGGAACAGCCACTACCCCTGCTTCTATTATCAGTTTCTTAACAAATTCTACCTGTGAACAAAAAACACTTATTGCTAGAAACAAACAGTAGAATAATGGACTTATGTATTGCAGAAAATTTCCACTTAGATGGAGTTAAGGACTATAACCGTTGAAATAGTTCCTACACTATAGGAGAGTAAAGAGTGCACATACATCTGAAAGGAGCCAATTGTCAGGAAGCTCGGCAAATAAGAAGAAGGAACCCTGAGGTATAAACACTATCTTAAAACCTACTCCATCTAGCAACTTGATGATATAGTCTCTTTTTGATTGATAGTCCTGCATGCATTTAAAAAATATATAGCTTTGTTATGACTTCTTTTTATTCTTTGGGGAGGTGAGTGAATAATGCCATCAAAGTTCTACTTCTTCTAGTTGTATAGAACAACCACTAGTACCATATCTCCTCAAATGTACTTTTGACACTTACTCTTCTGAGTGATTCAAAGTATTCAGGGGGACTTCTCAAAGCAGTCAATGCAGCTTCCTGAAAAGGTGCCGGAGCAGAATCTGTAACTCTTCCGTGAATATTTCTGATAGCAGACGCAAGAAAAGCTGGTGCAATTGCCCATCCAACCCTCCAACCTGATGATACATGACAGACCAACAGTGAGTTAACGGCATTCTTTATAACAATGATGAGAAGGCTAAAAAACTTCCAGTGTAGTTTGGTTCATGCAGCTTTGACCTGTTTACCTGTGACGCTGAATGATTTTGACAAAGAAGACGTTATAACAGTCCGCTCTAGCATTCCAGGAAATGAGGCCAGGGATATATGTTTTAGGTTGTCATACGTTATATGCTCATATACCTACATTAAGAATCCAAAAGAAGGCTAAACATTACACTATTTAAATACCACACAAATATTCTAGTCTTGCAAATTTGAAATTCCAAGTTAATTTTCTTGTTGTTAGGCAAATTCATGCAGAGAAGTACAATAATCCCAATTAAAAAGCAGATAAACAGTGATAACATTTTGTAAAGGAAAAGTCAATTAATGGCAAAAAAAAGGAGAAAATGTCATGTGATAGTTAGCTGTTGGCATGTGTAAGTTGTAGCCCCCTAAAACCACATTTACGTGCTATAGGCTATAGCCTCTAGGACATATTTCCTTTAAATACACTGAATAGCAGTGGCAGAAGAAGATTCATATGGACCATGCATATGTATATCTAACTATTTTAATTCATCACACAAATGTCATGTTTAATCCTGGAATTGAAGTTCAATCAGCACAAAGTAAAGGAGTATCATACTTCATCTGTTATAGCCAGGCAATTCCGGCTGCAGCATTCTCCAGCAATAATCTCAAGTTCCTCTTTTGTGAAAACCTTTCCAGTAGGATTGTGAGGACTGTTTAAACTTCATGTCAGCATTTTGTAGTTCATATCATGAGACTAAACATTTTTTTAAAACATTGTGATGCATAACAAAAAACTTGTTGTAACTTGTAAGTTGTAAGGGATTGTTTTTATATAACACGGTTACTGAAAGCCTACAAAACAAAATGATGAAAGAAAATAAAAGCATCTCCTCAATGCTTAACCCTTTTTGATAGTGGCCTGTGAAAGAAAATCTGAACCAAAGAAAAATGAAACACAAACAAAACACACCATACTTCTTCAAGAATTCCACTGCCTCACAAAATTTGGGCATATCAGAGGCTAATCCTTGGGAGTTCTTGACAATCATCAAAATACACAAAAAAAGATAACTTGAATCATTAATTACATTCAAAATTTCAAATTATTACAAGCTTAAACCATAAACTGATAGCACCAGCATTTCTTATTCACATTTTTTATTTTATAAAAATATCCACTCAACCGCCATTCTATTGATTGAAGGATATCAAGGGGACTAGTCTGAGGCTTCCCAAGATGAGGATGATGTCTATCTAAATTCTAAAGTGGAAGGAGTTATGAATTTGTGCAATTTCTAACCTGTTCAGCACTATGGCTTTGGTTTTCTCAGTAAATGATCGGAGTAATTTGCTTGGATCCAGAGTCCATTGAGGCGGGTCAAGTGGCACGTGAATCTGTCCAATTAAGTTTACAAAATCAAGGGGACATTACATAAAGGACAAAATTAATATAATGTAATACTACTATTATCAGTAGAATTACCACAACACCACATAGAAAGCTGCACTATGAATCATTGTTCATAAATCATAAATCATAAGTAACACATGATACAGACTTAAACAAGGTTCAAGATAGCAAGCTTACAGGGACTCCCCCGGCCATGGCAACACATCCTTCATACGTTTCATAGGAAGGGTCAAAAAGTATGACTTCGTCACCCGGATCAATTGCTGTTTGAAGCACAACATAATGACAATTAAGGAAATACTATGTAATGTAACTAACTCGTAACCTTAAAGCTCGTAAACTAACAAGATTACAAGTATAACAACAGAAGAGAACATACTTGCAAAGATTGCAGCTGCGAATGCCTCGCTTTGACCGCAGCAAATAGCTACGTCAGTAACAGGGTCGATGTCTAAACCATGCATTTGCTTCACCATCTTGGCCAAGAGATCACACACACCTTGCACGTGCCTCGAATGAATTACAAAGAGTAGTTTACATCAATAGTTGACAAAATGAAGATATATATATATTATGTTATGGGACTAGTTGTAGTAGTTATGTTGTGATTGTTGTGTGAAGATTGAAGAAAGCTACCTGTACTGGTTGAAGTCGGAATTGATGGCAGAAACGGCGGCGTTTTTGAGGTGGGGAGGGGAGGGGAAGTCGGGGAAGCCCTCGGCGAGGTTGATGGCGTTGCATCTCTGAGCGAGCTGGGACAGTTCTTGAATGGAAGACGATGTAATCTTCTTTGCTGCACGCGACAACTTTCCTTCCATTATTATATTTTCTCTGTTTTTCTTTCTTACTTCATCTCAAGCATGCCTTATCTTTAGCTGTCTAGAGATGGTTACATATTCATCGTTTTGCACAACTCATTAATATACAAAAATTAAGAATAAATTATTCAAATAATACAAGAAAAAATAATTTTGATTAAATTTTATTTATTTTTTGGTTAAATTTTAAATTAATTAAATTCTTTTTTTTCTTATAAACGGGAGGATTAAAAAAAAAAAAAAAGATGAGATGGTTGCATTGGTTTGCCCTCCTGAACCCGCTCAAAAAAATGTTCTCATTACTCAATTCAAAATAAACATTCTCATGGATGGGAAGAAGAATCATAAAATAAAGAAGAAAAATTGGAAAATTATTTAAGGAATTAAGGGGACTATTAGACACTTGGAAAAAGACAGAGACACAAGACATATACGATGGGTGAAATAATTTGATAAGAAGAAATAGCAAAGAGAAATAGTGTCATTTTTTTAATATAAAAACTTGAATATCATAGTATCAACTATCAAGTATGCGATTTTTAGTAGATCACTTTAATAAATGAAAGGGTCCCAAATGTTTGGGAGCTTATTTATTTTAAATTTATATAAACAGAAATAAAAGCAAAAGAAATATAATAATTTTTATTCATTTAATTCACTGAGTGGAAAAGATAATAAAAAATAGATAAATTATACAAAAGATCTTTTTACTATTATAATAATAATAATAACAATAATAATATTTTTAATTTTAAAAATAATATAATACTATTAATTAAAATATTTTAATTTTTAATAATTCTATGTTACATTAAAATTAGTAGTATTTAAAATTTAAAAAGTAGCATTATAAGATTAAAACAAAACAAAAATATCTCTTAAATTTCTCTATTTTGGAGGGAAAAATTTTTGTGTGGATACCACAATTTTTTATTTTTTACTCTATAATATCACCTAACGAAACAAATAAAATATTCATTAATTTTTTTGAATTTTCATTCTTTTTTCACATTCCTCCCTTCAATCACACAAATGGAAAAAAATTATCATATCATATTTGCAATCAAGTTGAAAAAACAAATTCAAATCTTCAATAATTTTTTCAATGAAATGTTATAATTTTTAAAATTACTTTCTATTTTTTAAAACAATTCATAAAACTAGAGTTAAAATAATTTCTGCCGGTACAAAATTGAATTTTATTTCCAATTGCATTATTCAAACAGGTCTTAGAAAAAATTAATATGGAGTTACAAGCTAAAGCCCATACTAACTTAAGTTCATGGGCTAAAAAAACCCAGAATGTCCTTAATCGGCTGATTTCTGTTGAGCCCAATGCTTGACACTTTTGTTTACAAATCTGAAGTTTGCAGTCTCAAATAGAATGGCAACCAAATGCTTATTCTCGAGAGATCGGGATTAAAAAAAAAAACAACTAGCATATATTTACAAAAAAAATACATATAGTATATGATAAAAATTGACATTCATGGAAATCACCCTCATCCAATTTCTTTATAATCCATTATGAGTAGGCTGATATTTATAAATATTGGTGAGTATTTATAGTTTTAAAAATTGAAAAAAGAAAATAATTTAATATCATATACTATAATTTTTTCAAAAAATTAAAACACTTACAAAATTAAAATAAAACTTTAAATATATACCCTTACAAAAAGATAGTAACGTATATGTATTAGCGCTTAGGGACTTAGGATATTTTTACATAGACAACAATACAAAAACTAGCTTATCTTATCTCAAAAAAAAAACTAGCTTATATTTGGTAAAAAAAAAAAAAAGCTTATCTATTCATGTAGTATGTATTACTAAATTATATAATGTCATGTTAACTTTTTATATGTGTAATTCAATAATTCATCACGTTGTCTAAATTTGAAATATCTAATAGCACATTTTCGTCAATTCTTCTTCCTCGATATATTTGTATTTACACATTTCCCCTTCTTCAAAGCTTAATGCATCATTCATAGGATAAATACAAATAATATTGTTATACTCAATTACACACGTAAACACCTAGCTAACCAGCAAAGAGTCTGGCAATAATGTTGGACACGTCTTTCTCTTAGGAGTGTATTGCGTTAGAATTTTAAAATATTTTTTTAGCATAAAAATATTTTTATATTTTAAAAGACATTGTGAGAATACATTAACTTTTGAAATTTTTTTCAAAAAAAAAATTTATAATTTTAAATTTTGTAATTTAGATTTTAATGGATTTATAAAACATGAATTCATAAAATTTGAAAAAACTTTATAAATTTACAAGATTTTAAAGAATTTCAAGAATTTTTAGAAAACATTTAAATTTACAAGAGTCTATAAAAGTAATTGAAAATCTACAAATTCTTCTTTTACTCATAAAAATCCAATGAACCTTCAATAATACCCTTAATTTTTTCATCAAAAATAAATAAGTGAATCACATGATCTTTTTTTTTTTATCTTATTCTATTCAACTTTTGAACATAGTAAATCCTATCCAATTAACAATTAAAGCTAATAAATTAGGTTTTTATTATTGTAAGTTTTTTTTTCACAATAAATGTTTTTTTTTTAAAGACAAAGCAAATCAGAGTACTAGTTATAGTGTCCACAAATCATGAAAGAAGACATGTTCCAAGACAGGTGTACCATAAGAAATAGAAGTTTCATGTTTAATCCCAACTTTATTCAATACTTCATTCTATGAATAAGTTTTAATAGATGAGATGAGTTTTAGATAACTTACCCTACCATTACTAAAAATGATGTTATTTCTCATCAATCAAATCCCTCAATATATTGCATGTCATAAATTGTTTATAAGTTTGCGAATATTTTTAGTGTTAGAAGCAAATTTTCATTTGAATATATAGTTAAGAATGAATGTATTTATATTGATAATGAAAAGTTGAATAAGCTACAATAAGTGTCATAAATAACATACAAAAAGACAAGGTCCCCATGAATCAAAATGTCTATATACCCATAATATACAACAAATAATTGTATTTGTATTTCAATAATAAAAAGTTGTTATGAATCAACAAGAGAAAAGAGAAGTGGTCTATACTTGAAAATCATAAGTTAACATGTTATTATTGAAGATTATCAAGGTATTAAAGGTTATGAAATGTCATACATAAATTATTATATTATCTTCAAGAAAGAGAGAAGGAATTACTAGTAATGAGTAGAAAAAAATTTCAAAGAATTCTTGGAAGTTTTTTTTGGGATTGTTTAATATATTTTTTATTGAAAAGTTATATAAAATTCATTAAAATCCATACTAAAAAAGAAATTCATTGAAATCTCTCTATATTTTTTAATATTAGATGACTTTTTTTAACGTGTAATTTTTTTTAATTAAATATAATTGCATTTTCGTTATACTTCTTAAAAAATCATAATAATCTTAACTAAATAATGCAAGAATTATTTATGTTATTTAAAAGTCTTGATGAAATATCTTAAAACCTTTTTTCTTAAAAAAAAAACCTTTTGAAATCCTTCAAAATCATAATTAAATACACTCCTTAGTTTTCTTTTGATTCTCTAGAATTGCACTTGCACACGCCATCAAGAATGCGATGTATATGCATGCAGCCAATAAAACTATCTAGCTACAAATATCATACCTTACAAAGCCTCTCTCTCTCAACAAATAGTTAAAACTGCTTGTATAAATTTTTACTGTGTTATGAAACTATTACATGATCATGAGACGATATCCTAGAAGATAAAACACCGACAAATGATGCGGCCAGCAATACACAACTACACTACACAAGCATATATCTCGCTCTCCCTCATAACCAAAGGCCTTCATCAATTCTCTTGTTCTTTTCTTTCTCCTTCAACAAACCATTTCCAATTCAAAAACATGGCTCGTAATTTTTCTCTTGTGTTCACCTTGTCCTCCATTATTTTTCTCGTAACAACAGTACTACCCTCCACTGTTTCATCCACCTCAACACTGGAAAAACACCAAGTTCCACGCATAATGTGCGATGAGTGCAAGCTTCCACCTCCACCTCCTCCTCCTAAACCAATAGAGTGTCCACCGCCACCGTCCCCTCCACCACCGATACCACCATCGCCTCCACCACCATTGCCGCCATCACCTCCACCTCCGGTTATTAAATGTCCTCCGCCGCCAAAACCACTACCACTGCCGCCACCACCACCCGTGGTTGTTGAATGTCCACCGCCGCCAAAACCACCGTGCGGAGGCGGAGGTGTTGACTGCTTGCTGCCCACTTTTCCGGAGACACCAGACGGACCCCATTACCTACTATCGCCACCGGGCCTTCCGTCGCCAGGAACGCTAGATCTTGATGACATTATCAACGGTGCAAACATGATTAATCCACTGCTACGCTACTTCTCGTTGCACTCCTTCACTTTTCTTCTCCTTCTTTGCCTTCCCTATTTCTTGTTCGTTTGATATATGCATTTTTGTTTCGCTTCTCTCTTTTATTACTTGAGCAAGTGGACTAAGATATTTGAATGAGAAAAATAAATTGTTGTTTAGCTCTTCGTAGAAACCAAGCATAAGATTAATTGTTGTTTAGCTTCGTGTCCTTGACTAGTGTTGAATTTAACGATCGAATAAATATTATTGGTTCAATTTGTTCACTGATTAATATGTATGCTTAATTCCAGAGTGACGGCCTCTTCTTCGTTTCTTATATCTCGCATATATATATATATATATATATATATATATATATATATATATATATATATATTATTAGGATATATCTCGCATATATATAGACTGAGGATTAGAGCTTTCGATCAATTCATTTGCTTAATTATGCGACGTAGAGTGTATATTCCTTTTCAGAGTATACGAAGGCTATCGGTACGTATATGCATTATTCATCTTGGTGTTATTTAAAAGAGTGATTAATAATATAGTCCAACATTCTTTCAAAAAAAAAAAATATATATATATATATATATATATATAGTCCAACATAGATTCTCTTTACGTAAAACTTTATAAGAGAAAAAAAATGAAAAGGTAAAATAGAATTAATTAAATTTTCCATAAGTTAAAATCAATTTACATGTTTAAACTTTAATAAATTTCTCTACTCTAGGATTTTAACTTAATTTAATTCATTTAGGATTCTTCCCTGAAGTAGTGGTTACTACTTACTAAGAGGTTGGAGTCGGAGATGCCATTTGATTTGCATTGATTCGTATCAATGCAAGAAAAATTCTATCTTCGGAAATATTTTCTAAATTGGATCGTAACTCCTAAGATGACTTAATTTTAACAAATGCTTACGCTCACATGCATGGTTTAGCACTTGGGGCCTATGGAGTATGGACAGTCCTAGAGAGGCTGACCTCCCAGCTAGGATGACTTCGAACAAGTTCTTATCAAGGAGGCCAATTAACTTCTCAGAATGACTTCTAATCAAGTGCTTATGCCCACATCACTTAGAGCATGTTTGGTTTGGGGATAAGCTGAGCTTCTCATGGGTCTCATCTAGTTTCATCTTCTAACGTGAACAGTACAATAAACACACGAACTTTTGAATTTTGTTAAATCCTTTTTTTTTTATAAATGATTATCAGTGTCCTGGTTAAGAAATTTAAATTTAAGCAAAAATGGTTTAGTATATATTTCAATATTTTATCACGTTGTATGAAATTTCCAATAGCATTAGCCCAATTTATTTTATTTACGCATCTCCCCTTCTTAAGCTCAGCTATGTATCACATGATCAATACAGATAATATTGTACTCAATGATATACAGACCTAGCTAATAGCTAGCTAGCAGGAGTCGCTGCATAAATAATTAATTTCTTGGATATAATTTTTGGATTCTCTAGAATAGCACGTGATTAAGAATGCGATGTATATGCATGCTGCCAATAAATCTATGCACAAATATCTTACAAAAGCCAATATATATTTGCCTTCCGTTTTGTCCACTTATTAGATATATAATTGACGAGATGTTATACAAAAGGCCTGATATAATCCATTTGAAATTAATTTCTTATTATTTATACATCCTATTCTTCAATCTTTTAATTTTTCCCCAATTATATTCTTGGGCAGTTTGCAATTAATGGTTTTCAACTTTTCGTGGAGAGGTTTGTGGTTGGTTTGAGATGGGGTTCAGTTCTTTGCAGTTCTCCGTGTCAATTCGCTTGGGCTCGATGTCGTTCCAGTCAAAGAAGGTGAACGAGGCGCAAAACTCGCTGGTTTTGTTGTTGCTGAAGACAAAGTAGAAGGATTTGTGGGTGACGGCAAAACGTCGTGAAGGAGGGAAAAAGGATGAGAGAGAATGGAGATAGGGGCAAATTGGGAAAACAATGGAAAAATAGAAAAGAAAAAATATATATCAGTTTAACCGTAAAAATATGATTTCTCGCAATGCAAAAACAGTAATAATACATAAACAGTCATGTATTTTAGACATATATTTAACATTCATTTTTTTATCTCCATTTGTCTCATCCTCTTAAATTATATAACTTATCATATTTATATTTGTCTTTTTCTCCTTCAAGTTATCTAATAATATAGGGTGTCCATTCATCTTATTCATGAAAAAATTGACAATGTCTTCCACCCTAGACCTTGCTATAGATTATCCACTACAAACAATTAGTTTAAATTAATTAACTTAATTGTATTTTATTTTACACGAAGAAAAACAGATCTTTTCCAATTTAATGAAATGATAAATACATTGAGTTACATTATTGAATTAAGTATGATCATGCTTTTAACTTGATTATATTTTTGATCCCTTAAATTAGGAGCTCTATTTTTTTCCTCCAAATAATTTTTTTACATTATTTAGTTCCTAAGTTTAAAAAATATTTTTTTTAATCCTTTAACTGGAATTGGAGTCAATAAAAAGTACTTTTCTATTTGAGGGAAGAGACTTTAAAAAAAAAAAAAAAAAAAGACTTTCCGAATTTGAGGGATTACAAATGCAAAAAAGAAAAATCGGGCACAAAAAAACAAAATACCTAATGTGAGAGACAAAAATATAATTAATCAGCATGAGTAACCTTTTAGTTCCCATAAAAAAATTATCCCCATAAAGTAGAAGGTTTATTTTAATCTTTTTAAGTTTTTTATTTTAGTTCCTACATAATCATAACAACGTTAAATAAAAACAGTTAAGCTTAATTTTATTTACAAAGTATTGTTATAAACTTGATTAATGTTGTTACTTGACAAGCAAAAAAGTAAAATTAAAATTTTTAAATCTTTAGGAAAACACGAATACTTGGTACGAGAGAAATTTTAAGTTTCTGTTTGGAATGTTTGATTTTTCTGAAAAAAATGTGTGAAATTTATTCGATGATTATGAGACGATATCGTAGAAGATAAAATAGCAATAAATGGTGCGGCCACGGGCCACCAATACACAAGCATATAATATATCGGTCTCCCTCGTAACCAAAAGCCATTTCCAACTCAAAAAACATGGCTCCTTTTCCTCTTATGTGCTTCGTTATTTTGCTCCTATCCTCCACTGTTTCAGTCACAGCCACCGCCACCCAAACAACCTTAACAGTGGGAAAACTCGACCAAGTTCCACACATAATGTGCAAGGAGTGCGAGCTTCCACCCCCACCCCCTAAAGAGTGTCCTCCGCCGCCGATACCACTAGCACCTCCACCACCGTTACCACCATCACCTCCACCACCGTTACCACCATCACCTCCACCACCGTTACCACCATCACCTCCGCCACCCTTACCGCCACCTATACCGCTATCTCCTCCGCCACCCTTACCGCCATCTCCTCCGCCACCCTTACCGCCATCTCCTTCGCCGCCAAATCTACCATCACCACCACCACTGGCTCCACCACCACCATTACCACCACTTGCACCACCACCACCACCGCTACCCCCATTGCCGATCCCACCAAACGGACCCGGCGAATACCTAGTGCCACCACCGCGCGATCCGAACCTGCCAGATCTTGACGATCTCAACGGTGCAAAGATTATTAATCCACTGCTATGCTTTTCAAACACTAGTTACTTCTCGTTGCACTCCTTCACTCTTCTGGTCCTTCTTTGCCTCCCCTATTACTTTTTCATGTGATACATGCATATATATAAATAATAGAATGCATTGTTTCGGTAATTCTTGTCCTCCCACTTATCTCCCAATTAATTATTATTATGGGTGCTTTATAACGGCGTACAACCGATGCAGTACACACTTATTCCATAAATTAAAATCAACATGCACTTTAACTTTTATAAACTTATTCTTTCATCTAACTTCTCCTAAAGATTTTAACTTTTAATAGTAAGTGGTTCTGTAGCAAACACACAAACCTTTTGAATTTTATTAAATACTAGTATTTTATATTTTTTTATTATTTGTTTCAAAAACTACCATTGTTCCCCGTTAATTAGTATTTAATTAGTGTGTTTCATACAAATTTCTTTTATACTAACTAGCAGCTCTCTTGTACCAAAGCCAAAACGAAATTGCTTAACAGAGAGAAAGAAGTTTTTGGTACAGAAAGGAGTTTTTTTTTTTGTACCAGAAACAAAAGAAAGGAGTTTTTTTTTTGTACCAGAAACAAAAGAAAGGAGTTTTACACAGTACGAAGTGTAAATGAATAACCTATTTCCGTCAATTTTTATTTATTTATTTATTTTTTAACCGATAACAAGGAAACAAAGTGTTTTTTCTTTAACTTGTAGTAACTTTTTCGTACAGTGATTCTGCAGTCATTGTACCTATACAAGAAATACATAGAATCCAGTTTGTCTGTTTTTTGTTTCGAATAACTGTTTTGTTGGATATGGATTGGAAGCGATAAAACTGGGGGGAAATGAATGGAGCTTGAAATATGAAAGGGACTCGAGAATACGTCGTTTGTGGTATGGGGTAGAAAATTAACCTTATACAGATTTAGGTCCACCGTAAGCCTATCAATTTTGTTCGATGGACGAGTTTTTGTTGTCCACTTGTTTTGTCCTTATGCTATGATGAGACTATTACAATAAATTTGTGTTTTAATGTCGATTAATTTTTCTTATACTATGAGCATTATAAGAAATTTGTGTTATCGTGTACACTAAAGAAACCTTATATTAGCATCAGCTTTACATCTGCTTGCGTTTTGATGCTTCAAAGTCAGAAGTTACTTAGTTGCATCCATGTTTTTGCCAACGCTAACTAGCTCAGGGTCGACACTAACTAGGTCAACCAAAACATGGATGCTAACTTGGATGTCATCATAAGAAAAAAAAAATGCCGACTCCTCCTGTGTTGTGGAAACCAACCTGTTGGAGACACTAGATTAGTTGATCAAAGGTTGAACCAATGTGATGTGTCACTTATTGTCCCTATTAATACTATATATATATATATATATATAATATAATATAACTAGTAAAATTTTAAAAAATAATATAATATAAATATTATTTTTGTCATCAATTAGCTAATAATAATACAATGGTCTAATGACATCTGAGTCAAAAGAGATAAGTTAGTTGTTACGTAAATATTGAATAATGAAGAGAAATAGGTAGATGAGTGGAATTCAATGGTTACAACAAAAACATAAAAAAGATCTATAAAAAGCACAGTGAAAAAATAGAGAGAAAAAATGAAAAAGAAAGGACGGAAAAAAGAAAAAAAAATAGAGAGAAAAATGACAAATTTTTTGTCGAACGTGAAGAAATATTTAAAAGTTTTGACTGCTAGTTATAACTCAGTGCAACGATTAAAGAGGCATGCACAAAGTCTGGATTTACTCCATTGTATGATTTCGCATGTTGGCTTATTAAAATGAAAGGAGTACATTGTTCTTTCTCTCTTCCATTTCATACGTGTCGTTCTTATATATTTTCTATAATTTCCTTTTTTATGTTAATTTGCTTGGTTCTTATATATGTTAATTGATTTTATTATTCTTGCTATCATTCTTTTCATGAGCCTCTGGGCGTCATAGCTTCTAGGATTTGAATGTGGATTAACTTGTTTTTACTTTATACATAAAAGAAAAATAAATTCTCAAAGGGAATACATTAGATTGAATGCATGTATGTGCTAACCTTATGCTTCACCTGTTTCATAGATGGTGGAGAAAATTCTTTCTACAATTGTAAATCTAGTTCCCCGCATATTTTATTTTGTGATGAATTATATATGTTGTGAAAAATCACCTGTATAATTCTATCTCTTTTAATCAACAGCAACAAATGTAATTCATGGTAAAATAAAAATTAGGGATTATAACTTTGAGTGTTTTAATCTACTCGCTAATGCTGGATGCGATTCTAAGTAATCTCTTTTTACTTCATGCAATGGTTCGATAATTTTAATTGAGTATCAATTCTACCTTTAATATGTTCAAATCACAAGAGTTTATAGAATAGTCATTTGCTATCATAAATTCTTTCGCTAGAGTAAATTTAAAAATAAAAAATTTCAAACACAATATTTTATTAAAATAAGTAACAATTTATGATATTAATTGAATAACAATTCTATCTTTAACGTTGTGAATTGTAAGGATTTGATCACTAATTATTTGCTAACTTAAATCCTTGTGTTAAGTTTTAATAGAGTATAAAAAAAAAGAGTTTTTTTATAACAAGATTCAAGAATATATTTTTTTGGCCTAAAGTAAATATTTATAAAATTAATGATGTTGCGCAATTAATCAGAGGTCCCTAATTATATATATATATATATATATATATATATATATATATAAAATTAAAAATTAATTGTTTTTAATTTTGTATTCTTATTTATATTTTTTCAGCCTTTCCAATTTTTATGTAAATATCAGTATTTCTATTATATTTCTCTTAAATTAATTAATCAATATGTTCACTCTATTTCTTATTTATTTCTCTTCTTTCCTTTTATCATTTACGTATTTTTACTCTATTTCCTTCTTCACCGTCAAATATACTGTAATTTAGTATTATTTTATTTCAAAACTTTAACTGTTTTAAAATTTGAATATGTACTAGTACTCATTTTTTCAATCATTTGACTCTTTTTTTTAGTGAAGTATTAAATAAATTTGATTTTTACATGATACTTATAGTTGAATATTAATAACTCTGAATTTAGTGGAGTAAATAAGATTATTTTAATTTAAATTTGTATAAATAAAATATTTCTTCATTTCTAGTAAAGAATTGAAAAAGGAGAGAATAGTAACAAATATCCGGCACCAACAAAAAAAAATTATACTGACACTAACAAGGTTAAAAGGAAATAATTAATCTTATTATTAAGGAATAATTAATCTTTATTTTTTTTGGTCAGCAGGAATAATTAATCTTATTTTTTCACCAAATTGTTTTTAGGAGTAACTTTTATACACTTATTTTATTTTCACTTTATTTTTTTATTACATTACTCATTTATAAGTTTTTTCATAACTTTCTTTCTTCTTATTTAAAAAGAAAAAAGAAAAAGGAAAAAAGAGAGAACATGATCAGTTTTGATTCGACCCACTTGAACGCCGTTTGATTTTACCAGCAATAATAAGCCGCCAAAATGTAATTGAAAATTGAAATTCAAACTAAGTAGTACTATTGGTGCTAAATTAAAATGAAGTGTTATTTCGCGGCACTGACACCTAGCAGTTGCAGTTTCCTCAAAAAAAAAAAAAAAAACAACAGGGTCAAAAGAGTAACGGCATACCATAAACTTTACTTATCTCTATCCTTTTCTTCTGCATCTGCACTAAAATATACTATTTTGTTGATTTGTTTTTCTGTTTCTGTCAATCCTTCCGAAATTCTGCAGAAAAAATGTCAAAAGCAAACGCAAAGAACAAATCCCCCTCCACCGAGCTCCACCCTCCTTACTTCGAGGTATCTATCTCCCTACTCTGTCACATTTATTTGAAATTTTAATGAAAGGATTTTGTGACGGTTTTTGCTTTTTTGTTCTTGCAGATGATTGCGGATGCGATATCGTCCTTGAAAGACCGCACGGGTTCGAGCCAGCCAGCGATAGCCAAGTTCATCGAGGACAAGCACAGCAAAGTGCTCCCTCCCAACTTCCGGAAACTTCTCTCCGTTCAGTTGAAGAAACTCGTCAAATCGGAGAAGCTTTACAAGGTCAAAAACTCTTACAAACTTTCTTCCGCCACGGACAAAGAGACCCAGAAGAATACCGAAACCGAGCCCAAACAGAAGGTTGAAAAGAAGAAGAAGAAGAAGAAGAAGGTGGGTGAGAAGATTAAGAGGCTGAGCCAAGTGAAGACACCCGAAACTCTGAAGAAGAAAGCACCCACCAAGAAGGACGCGGCGGCAACTAAGAAGAAATCTGCGTCGGCGGTGGAAGGTTCAGGAGGAGGGAAAGTGAAGTGTTTGAGTCAGGTGAAGACCCCTGAGGCCTTGAAGAAGAAGAAGCCCAATTTGACACCCAAACCTTCCAGGCCCAACAGGAATGCTAGGAAATGAAACCACCACTTGTGTCGTATGTATGTTAATGCTTTTTTTTTTTTTTTTAAGTTCTGTTGCCTTGAAGTGGATTATTGTTATGATCAACTTATAACAGTTGACGATTGCAATGTGGTAGTTTCTGCGATTATTTATTCGATGTGGGATTTTTTCCTCCTAATCATTTTTTTGGGTGTGCGTTTATTTTAGTTTTATATAACACCGGAAAATGTTCCTGAAATTGGCTGCAATGATCCCGGTTTACAAGCTAATCAATTTTGAATTGTGTTCATCTATTTTGGTACAATGAGATCAGGGATCAGCATACATGTCATAGCAATGCAAATTATCTGTGTGTGCAATTTCTTTTCCCATTTACCCGTTCTTCATTTTCGGTAATTTAAATGTCAAAGCTTTGTGAAATTTATCATCCTATGTTTTTTCATTTGCCTGTTACATTAGTATCCGACATTTTGTGTTCTTGGAGGGGGATTACTTGTTAGAGTGGTCAAAAGTTGAAGATTTTTACTGTTATTCTACCTATATTCTTCCTCAATAACTCCTTGTTATCTTGAGCCTTGATTTCTATGACCAAAAAACACATAAAAAGTCTGCTTGTAACAAATTTTGATTTTGATGGTGCCTTGTTTTCTTTGGTTTTTTCATGGCAAACTAGCCTAGCCATTTTGGTTTTTGCTTTTCCGAATATGTAATCTTAAGACCTTAAATCGTCCTTGGGATGATGCAGTAGAGAACCACCACGACTAGTAATAAGAGGAATAAATATATTTTTTAGTCTTTCAATTTTTTTTATTAATTCTTTAAATTTTTAAAGTATTATTTTAATTCTTTTTTGTTCATTGTGTTTGTGATTTTATAATTTGTGATAATTTTTAACCGTCAAAATTTATTTTTAATTACTTTTTTAAAAATGATTTTTGACAATTTTAAACTATTAAAATATTTGATTTATATGGTTTAGTGACTTTTTTTTTACATATTTTGGAAGTTTTAAAGAAGAAAAATAAAAAAACATGCATGTGAAATTGTGGCAATTTTTTTATATATTTTAATGATTTTAAACTATCACAAATTATTTTTAAAGAAATTAAATTTCAAAAAATCTAATCATAAAAAATTATCATAAATTATGACACCATTAACACTAAAAATGAGAGAGATTAAAATAATTTTTTAAAAAAATTTGAAAGACTAATAAAAAAAATTTAAGGACTAAAAAAATAATTATCTAAATTTAAAAAACTAAATACATATTTAGGCCCTAATGTCTCTCCATGTGTAAGGTGTGTTTGAATTTCTGCTTCATACACCCAAATCCCTCAGTGTGTAAATGTAAAAGTCAAAGAAACACAGCCATAGTCTTGGGAGTTTCAACTTCCTTAGAAGTAGAATAGGAATAGGATTGCAACCAAAATGATAATCTATAATACAACAAAGTTACAAAACAAAACAGCTAACAAAGTCAATGACTACTTAACCCTTCATACCAGTGCCAACCATGAACAACTGCAAGTCCAACAAGGGTCACAGTTCCGCACCTTAACCACCGTGAAACCCTTGTGGCAAAAACTACTACCTCGTAACATAATATAGTTGTGCATGTGGGAGACTGGGAGTTATAAGGTTACTTGATGATTAAAGGAAGAAGGAAAAGAATGAGACTGTGAATTTGAATTTTTTCCACTAGGAAAAATTAATAAACTAATAACTAACATTTATCAGTAAAAAATATAACACTTCATAATATGTGGATTGTACTGTTATATTTCTTGGCCTCGCATTATCGTTAACTAGCTACTGCCAATAGGACATATTGTATGATTTCCTCATGATCAATAAGACTTTTAACATAGGAAAATCCCACATGGGTCCATCATCAACTTCATTGCACCTTAATACTCATCTAATTGGTAACCTGACATTAGCATCAACTCTAATATATACCACTATCGAGGGAAATCCCTCTGTACACAACAATGAGGATCTAAAGATAGTACACACAAACACAGCACAAATAGAAATATATAACAAAAAAACACAAATTTATATATAGTTTGCCATCTTTTTCCTACATCAACAATAACATTTTAACAAATATTCGGTATTTCAAGTAAGATTATAAGTTTTCTATATAAACATGAGAAAGCCTTCTATATAAACATGAGAAAACCCTTCGTATTACATGACTCCCTCTCACTTGCGGTAGTTCCTTCTCTCATCACAATGACCTATTTTATAATTAAGAATGAATCTATTCATAAATGTGATTTAGTGAGCTTTAATTGTCCCCTCTATCCTCCACTCGACCTCCCGATTGTATGATTGTGGAATTCTCCAAAAAACAAATCAAGATACATTCCACTACTTAATTAAAATGTTACTTAACTTTTTACCCACTTAACATTTATTTGAAAGTTTGAATTGTTTTTAATTTCCAACACATTTATACCACATTAATAATTATTTTAAATACATATCTTCAATTCTTTAAAACACATTCACATAGAGAGATGAAAAACTTTAGTGTAATAAAGTTCCAGATTGAGCATTACTTCAAACATTGTGTGTAAAATATGGAAAAGTTAACTGGATATCAAGTTACATTAGAGATCTATCAAAATTTGTTTCCAAATCAATAACCGTTGTCACAACAAACTTTTTTTTTTCTCCTACTTTTCAACAATATGAAGGGGAAAAAAAAAGCATTCCTTAATTTAATAGTTCTTAGTTATTGTTCTTGTGAAGGATAATATGACGAGTGACAAAATCCATTTTGATTTATTAGATTTTTAGAACATAATTAATAAGACAATTTCCTTCAAGGTTATGGTTAATGTAGATAAATTTTTTTTATAAATTTATGAAGTTTCTTTGTAAGATGTGAAAATCGATGATTGACATATAATATTTTTTTAAGAGATTGACATATACTCTTGGATCAATAAAAAATGTTTAATTTGTATTATTTATAAAATATGTTTTTGTTTATACGTTCTTTTATTACAAGGAATGATAATGAAATATTGGGAAAATTATTCTCGAGTTGAATATTAAAAAAAATAGTATATGCAATTTGCTTATTCTTATTTAGTTCATTATAATTATTATTTATAAGTCAAAGTAATGTTTATTCTACTTATTTTTGTTTAAAAAATATTTGTTTTGAAAAGAAAATTATTGAAAAATTAGTGTGAATCTAATTATATATATTATATTTTTTTATCTAATGATTCTAATCCAAAATTTTAGTTAAGAAATTTAAGTCAAGTTACACTTACATAATGTTGGCTGAATGCATATTATTATATACTAAATTTTTCATATTTAATATTTTCACAAATATAGAATGATAAAAAAAAGCCATTAAACGAATTTATTTTTTCATAATTACTCTTTTTGATACGATAGGATAAATAAATAATTATTTTAAACTTATATTTATTCAATCAACATATTTAGATATATAATTCACAAGTTTAAAAACGTCTTACAGAAATTTTATAGTTAAAATTCATAATTGTACATATAAGTATAATAGTATATTTTTAATTTACATGCAAGTTCCAGATAATACTTTTTTCTTACAAATATTTATGCAAGGTATAATAATTTAATGTTTAATTACTCATTTCGTATATGTGTGTAAACGGTGTAAACCTTGAAAATTTTTGCAGGCAAACAAATTTATTACATTTTTTATCAATAAAAATAAAAGAAATTAAACAACAAAAAGTTATTATCCATGACATAACAATATTTTTTTTGCTAAAAAACAAAATATCTCTATAGCAAGTTATAAGACTAATTTTTCAAAACAGATAGATTATCGAAATAAATTTTATCTCTCCCATCAAAATCATCTCCATAGTTTCTAACAACACATAATATTCTCTTAGACATATAAATTAAAACCTTTCTAACATAATCAAAATTTAATAAGTTTTGGTTTCTAAAGTTAGTTGTCACTATGTTTGTTAACTTTAGCTATTATTATAATTGCCTAAAAAAAGGTTATTATTATAACACTACCACAAATTTTAAATTAATTAAGCGGTCTTAATAGCAACACTGTGTAACATGTTAACGTCAAGAACAAAAACATATTAAAATTTACTCCTCTAAGAAACTAAACCTTATGATTTTACATATAATATTAAAAGAGTAAAATTCAGACAGATGTAGAAATTAAACCATAATTTGATATTAATTTGATATGGACATATCATTTTCGTTCTTCACTTACTTGAGCCCCACTCCAACGTCGCTAATTCTTCACTTCAGCTATGACTTTCGACTTCACTTAGTTGTTGACGTTAATCTGTTTGTAGACGTACCTATATAATTTAATTAATACCTAACGTGGTGAACAGAACTGGCATCATTGATGGAATTGATGTTAAACTACCTGAAAAAGAACCAATCCCTGCGTTTCAACACAATCAATGAGAAAAGATGCAAGCAACAACATTGTCGTCCGATAATAAAAACACCACAAAAATTCAAATCCTTTCGGTTTGTGTTGTTTCCATTATCTCATAATACCAACTGCCACGTTTTACATCATATTTTTACGTGAATGAATATGTGATTAAATGGCTTAGAGTTTTTTTTAAAAAAATATATATTTTTGATATAGAGTATTACCCATTTTGTTAATCATATTTCCATTGTATAACCTAATTATTATTTTTAGTGAGATTTTTTTAATCACATTTTTTCACTACTTATAAGAATTTAGTTGAGTATCATTTGGATCAAACCACAAATTGATAATGGCTAAAGTTTGATTCATGTTCCTTCAATTACTTTTAAAAAAAAAGTTAAAGCAAATTAGCTAAGCATAAAATAAATAAATTTGTTTATTATAATTTATGCTTCAAATATAAATAATATTTATATAAAAATATGTTAAAAATAATATAAAATAAAAAAGATTATCCATTTGCCTTTTCCTGATAAATTAAACTTCTTAAATAATTATATAGTTTGTGTCCTTACCAGTATTGTAGGCGACAATTATCTCTTAATTATTACCCTTTTTGATGTTCGAAAGTCAAATTAAACTTTAGTACTACCCCACCTCGGCCCGGTGGTCCATTCTAGAATCACACTGTTCTTCCGTAACCAACGAAAAACATAATTTCTTTTTCTTGTAGGAGAAACCAATATGTCAGTATCCATTACATTAAACAATGTAAGTCGATACGGTGAGAGAGAATTTGGATAATTTACATAAAGTTTTACATTAAACAATATGAGTAAGGAACATCTTATACATGGGTCCGATCCGAACCACGCCTCTTCACTCTTCAGGCATGCCGTCAACAACACAATTTACAAACAAAGCCTGTATATTACAAGTTACCTGTAATTTAAGCTTTGAAATATTATATTCTGTCAAAAAAATAAAAGCTTTGGAATATTATAATGGTGACTAAAAAAACGGAAAATATCAGAAATAAAGATGTTAATCTCCCTTAAATAAAATATTGAATTCAAATTTTCATAAATAAACAAACTCTTTAAGTGATATACTAATAATTCTGACTCAAAGAGAATGGTCTCTAATAAAATATAAATGTGTTGATTATCAAAACCATCAAATATAATTAATTCTATTAGAATTAGGGTGGGAAGGAAATCCAAAAAAAAAAAAAAAATAGAAAAAACTAGAGTGTAGGGGAAAAATTAGTAGCGTAGCATTGGAAACCTTGGCACGTGGGACGTGAAGTATATTATTAATTAGGGGAAGGAACATTGGTGATAAACTCAGCTACCAGAGTGGGTGTCGCATTTAATGTACCACTACCACCTCTACCTCACCTTCTTTCTATGCATACATATATACGAAATTATTAAATTAAGATTAGGAGCGTACCCAGAGGGTGCTTTCCCATGCCCATGCCATGTGTTATTTCGTCTGCATGCGCCTAACTTCACTCTTCTTTCTCACCCACCCCCATTTCATTTCTTCGTAAGAGAAAAAAAAAAAAAGAAAGGAGATGGAAGGCATCACCGCCAGCGTGTGCAGGGGCGTGAAGGAGTATTGGAGGAGGAAGGGGTACAAGAGGCTAAACGGGTCGGGCCGGAGGAGAAGGAACCGGGTGGAGCTTGGGAGCACCCGAACCGGGAAGGGTCGGTTCTGGAGGTGGAGGATCAGACTCGCACCCAAGATCCGAATCAGGAAAATCCCATCGCCGAAGAAGATGGTGCTGTGGGTTCGGGACGCGTACGTGAGGATGATGCTGGGCCTGGCCAACTCGCGGATCATGACTGTGAGCGCCTCAGCTTCGGGCTTCGGTGGGACCCTCGCAGGTGCGGACACGTCCTTCGCTGGGTTCGGGCGGGCCCCTCCCAAGGAGTACGACGAGAAGACCATCATCCAGATCTACAAGTCCCTCCTCATGGCGCATGGTGGTCCATTAGTTCCTCGTGACGCCGCCGCAACACAAATCCGGTGACCCTAACGGTAACGGTAATGCGCCAACCCGTCAAAGCACCCTTTTTTCTTATCAATTGTTCAATACCTTCTTACAGTTACTTCCCTCGATCGACCATGTTAATTTCTTTCTGTCATTCTATATTTTGTGATGAGGGTTTAATTACTTTTTAACGTGATTCTATCAACTCGATAGATTCGTCTTTTCTCACCGCCCCTATTCCTAAACTACATGTCAACGTCACCGGATTATACACAGACGCGAAATTGTATTATTATCTATGAAGTAAGGACACTCCAATTTCTTATCGTGTCCGGTTATTACGTTCTATATTTTAAATATTATAGATGTTCACGTGTTTATCGTGTCCGGTTATTACGTTCTATATTTTAAATATTATAGATGTTCACGTGTTTATGTTGTGTCTGGTGTCCGTGTCGTGCTTCGTATATTATTATGCTGCCAAACGCGGCTCTATTGATTTCGAGGTTTATCTTGTTGCTAGTGCTCCATGTTTTGCGCTGAAAGTCAACCCAAATTCAGGAATCCAAAAGGTTATGACCGATACGTAAAGATATATATGGCTAGTTTTATAATATCTTTCTTTATGAAAGAATTTTGTTGGTTTATTTAAATTAAAGCATGGGCCACAAGCCCACAAGCTCACTTACATTGAATTTTAATTGTTTTTTTTACTCGAAAATGGTGATAATAAAATAATTGTATTTTAAAATACTCGATCGTAGAAGATATGAATATGATACTATGTAATCATGCATTACTTATCTAAAAAAAAAATAAGCTGTTTTATGCGGGTGTGTGAATGACTTTATCTACTCGGGTGAAATAAAAAGGCAAAATTATATGACGCTGTATAGCTTGGGAATGAGTTTTTTTTTATATTTTATTTTTAGGCAAGCTTGGGAATGAGTATGCGTAGGTTTTTAATTAATGCATGCTTAACTTCATTTTGTAAAAATTTAATTAGGTATATTTAGGTTAATCTCTGAAAATGCGATTAGGTGCAAAGTAGAGATCCTTTGTAACACTTTTTTTTTATTTAAAATGCATCAATATGAACATCATCTAACTCAAAAGTATACGATTTATTAAGGAATTCAAACCTCTTGCACTCAAACCATGGTAATTCTGTTTTAGTATCTAATTCTAGTACATCTTAAAAAAGACATAAGATTTTTGTCATTGTGTTGCCATTAGCGATCATTCCATTTATTTCTATAATAACACGTGCCCTGCATAGGTACTCAATTTATAATTTACAACTTTTTAATATATTTTTTTAATATTTTTAAATTTCATGTAAATATATATTAGTAGATATGTATAAAAATATTTTTAAAAAAACTATATAAATAAAATGTTTTAAACGTTATAATAATTATTATTATTAATTATTAATAGTAATGATAATAATAATGTTACCATTCAACTTTTTTTAAAATGGTTGCAACTGGAATGTAATAAAACACCTAATTAAGAGTGGAAACAAGATATATATGGTCCAAATAAGGTTTTATTTGGTTTAACCCATTTAAAACATTCATTGAAAAAGTTTGATATGTCATTTGTTATAGTTTTATTTGTCTAAACTAACTTTTTTAAAATTTTGGCTTGATCTGTTAGCTTATTTAGATAGCTATTTATATTTTAAAAAAAATTAGATAGACTCAATCTGAATAGCCTAATTGACTAATTCCAAAATACTGAGAAAAATTATGTACAACGAATTATAAAAATTAAATTGTTGCTCAAAGTTACTTGTATATAAGATATAAGTTTATTTTTAAGGTTTAATATAATATTCATGATAACTTATTTTAAATCTTAGTTTGCAATACAAACTTAAAATAATACATAAATTTATCTTTCAATAAGTTTATAAGTTTGATTTTTTATGTAAATGAACATGTTCAATATTTAAAAGATAAATAAATATATATTTAAAAAGATAAAACCCTAAAAAACATTAATATAATAACAATATTACCAAGAAATATCATTTATTTTTCCTTAAATAGATAAATTAATTAAACACTAGAGTTAACCTAGTAGTAGGAGTTGAGGTAAATGTATAAATCTGATAAATAAATAAATTAAAAGAGGTAAATGTATAAAGACTTAAGTTGGATTTTTATTGTGATTGTAAAAAAAAAAATTATAAACACATTAAGTTTTTTCTACTGCATAAACTCGTTAAGTTTAAAAGTCTTTTTTAATAATTTAAATTCCAAAGTCTTTCATTTTTAATTAAATAGTCTTTTAATAAAAAATGTGACCTCAGTTATTTAATAAAATACCTTACTTAACCGAGATTTAACATAGGTTAGAACAAAAGTCATATTGATACGACCTGACCAATTAATTATAAATTCTAATAAATGTTGAAGATCAACTTTGATTTTAAAAGCTTCTAAGTTTATTTTGTTATCTTAAGTCTTAACACTTACGAGTGTCTTTATAACTAATTAAAAATTATATAAAACACAACGTCAAATACTTAATACCACACCTACAAGTACTTTTTACTTTTTGTCTCTTTGATAACAAAGTACTTAAAACTTAAAAGCTAAGGATGGCAACCTAAATTTTTTAACTTTCACGTGTTGAGTAGCAACATTCTATGCAGCTAGCATTTATGCTTTTTAGTGACTGGTATTTTAGTTTATCCAATTTATAAGAAATATTTATTTAATATAACTAAAATTATATGTAATAAATAAATAAATGCTAGTATTATATTTGTATATATAAATTATAATTATTTATAATAAATAAATATTTTAACAAAAAAATATTTAAAATGTGTAAGAAATAATTTATACTGTGATAAAATGTTATTTAAAACTATTTATATTTTTTTTACATTTTTTAGGAAATTGATAGTTACTTTTAAAAAAATATTGAAATTCAATTTCAAAATCATTAAGCCAAGGGACTACAAGATCTAAGCCACAAATGTGGATAGTAAGACCCTCTAGTTTGTTGTCTTTGACTAGACGTTATTACTTTGGTGCAGTGATAAAATTACATATCACTCACTTCTTAGGAGTCGATGGTAAGAATAATTTATAAATATTTTTGTCCCTTAATCCATCCAAGCGTTTTTTAGTGACAAAACCATAAAATTCATGCGACTCAAAGCAAAAAATAACTTGAATACAATGAACCTATTGTTTGATATAATTATTCTAGTGTTTATATAAAGACGATAAAATTGTATCCAAGAGGGAAGTCAATATTATTAGTTTTATAGATTATTTTTTTTCAAAGCCAACAAGTTGCCATGCACTTGTCATCATATTGTAATTTTTATTTTGGTTAATTCTTATATATTTTAGTAATTATGATAATCTAAAATCATACAATAATCATTTAATATTTGGTGACGGGCTTGAAATTCAATTTGGTTTTCACACTTCATTGACAGAAAGAGGAGGAGAATTTATAGATTGATGGGTTAAGATAATGTTTTCAATCAACATTTTAATTTTTATTTTTATTTTTATTTTCTTCTAAACTCTTTTACTTATTTCAATCTCTATTTTTGAAACCTTATTTTTTTAATTTCTATTTATTTTTAAAACTTTTATTATTTTAATTCCTACTTATTATTATTGTAATTACTATCAAAATTATTATTAAAATTTCTATTTGAACTATTATCAAAATACTATTAAAATTATAATTCGAGTCATTATTATTGAAATTCATCATTTTTTTATTTATAATTTGTTATAATGATTGATCTTTAACACTGATAGAAGTTTAATACATAGGCTCGTGACAAAGGACCTACTAGGAGGATAAAAGGCATCCAAAAGAAGAATTATCTCATTCCTCTAATATACCTATGAGATTATATTTATTAACAAAAATGAACACAAATTTCATAATTAATAATATATATTTTTTAATTTTTTATTACATATACCGAATTAATAAGTAATTCATTAATTTAGTACCTCAACCGAATGGATTAATGGAACAATTTTCATAACACCTAGTGAGTATCCACTTTTAGTCTTTAGTCTCTGTAATTTTTTATTTCCTTGTCATTTTTAACTAATAATAGTAAGGAAATGTTGATGGATTGGCAAGTGCATCAATGCATCCCAAATAGTAAAGTTAAAAAGGAAGTCCAAGTATCATATCCACAAGAACTTTATTTGTACTTAGGTAGATAAATATTTAATTAAGAAAAAGATTTGGAAGAGATAATAGAAAACAGTAAATTAAATTGCTGAAAATTAAATCAAATAAAAAAAATTAAACATGGATTAATTAAGGACAAAAAAGATGAGAAAATCTAATATTATTGTAGAAGGAAATTCAGAATATGAGAATGTTAGAAATTTAGCCTACCAGAGTTACTCTTTGATGTAATGTTAATGATTTTTCTCTATTTATTATCATTCTAATTTATATCTGCATCTACTAGTATACTCTAATTTTTGTCTCCCGCATGAAAGAGCTTAATTTATCTATTTTTTATCCCAAATTCCTTTGCAGAGCTAAAATAGTAAATTGCATTAACAATATAGATGTGTAATAGGTTAAACAAATATTAATTTATCCCTAGTGATGACTTTATTTAGATATATACTCTTTTCCAGTTCTATTAGAAAATAACATTTCCCAATGCTACCCCTAAAACTTACTATGCAAATGGGTGATCAAGCCACAAACAATAATATTAAATACAGGGAAAAATAATGCAAATGTAATATTCATAAATAAACAGAAAGAGAAATTATATCAAGAATAATTGACTGTCAAGATCCCAACAAAGGGGATTTAGCCTCTTATTATAATGAAGATTTTACAATTGCAAGAGGAGAATATTTAGTAAAGGAAAAAAGATAAGAAAAGAAATGAAGCGGATGAATGACTCTCAATGTTTATTTTTCCTTTTTCTAACTTTTGTCTTCTATAAGGAATTGTATTTTCTTGAAATTTTTGTGAATCTTTTCTTTCTTCTCTTTTTTTCTTTTATAGGTACAAATTAACGAGCTTCTGAATTAGTTTGTTTTTCTTAATTAGTCTTATTTTTCTTAATTAATCTTTTTTCTCTAATTAACCCTACTTTCCTTAATTATCTTTACTTTTTTGGACTTTATTTTAATCATTAAATATCATAAACCACTTTTAATATTTTATGCACAAAAATTTAAATAATATTAATTTAACAATCATTTACTAAAAAAAATATTATAAATTCTTATATAATTTAACTTCAAGATATATTGATAATTAACCGTTATCACAAAACATCTAATTTTCCTCTACCATCGGAAGTGTTAAATTAAATGAACTATAATAGTTATCTCAATCCACATGATGAGATAAGACGTAGCCAGCAGCTTATAATTTATTGTCCCATCCCAAGGAAGTCGTTGGGTGGACTTAGAGCAGCCCAACTCAACTCGAAGGCAAATCCATTTCGGCCACACTATTTTTCTCAGCTAGTTTTGATGCACCACAAGTTGGGTGAGCACAAGCTTATTTCAGTTGGGGAAAGGAAAACTCTAGGACATTGCCGGATATCTGGAATCGAAGCTGCGCATGCATTCTTCATAAAGTGTTTTCTCTTTTAAGCATTACACTTTTTGTAACCATGTATATATCTTCTGGAGCATATATATCCTCCATTTAAAGACCATTTTTTTTATAAGTATCCTCTTTCAGAGGCAATTTGTTCGAGACCCTCTATTAAACACTAAATATAAACACCTACCCACCAAGTATTCAATCCTTAATTCGTGATTGTGAGGGACTAAAGAAGACCACCAATTTATTCCCAATAAAACACAAATAAATATAATCATTTAAAATTTATGTGGAGAACAAGTCAATACTTATTTCTTTACAATGACAGTGATATAAAAAAAAATATATCCAACATCAAATTATACTAAACTAGTAATAACAGTGACTTTTTTTTACCACATTAAAAAGAAGAAGAAAAAGAAGCAGCAAAGTCACATATATAGGGAACAAAGTAACTAGGTCAGAATTGTTTTGTCAACGATACAAATTAATATTTCAAATAAGATTCTTTTGATCATTTCTCTTCTCTGGTCTCTGTTAATTATCCACTTTCACTTGGTATGCAAACGTTTGTTTATATAAGTTACAACCTACTCTAGTACAAACCTGTCATTATTTTAAAGCTCTTTCTTGTTTTTCGTATGTGATCTAATACTTACTTCTTATTTTCATATATGAAGAAAACCACAGTCAGCGAGGGTGGTTAGTGATAGTCGGTATATGGATGGATATACATTAATTAGGTCATCAAAACATGTTTCATTTCATAACAAAAGGAGCATGAATATTTGTATGTGATTGAGGTCACACTTGAAACACAAACAGAGACATTTAATAATAATAATAATAATAATAAATAAATAAATAAATAAAAACATGTCAGCCAGTCGATCACCAAGCCCGGCTATGGCAACATAAAAAAAATTCTGCAAATCCTTAATCGTAAATTTGCACAAGCATAGCTTAATCTCATATATATCATATTGAACAATTAGTGTTGATGATATCCGATCTTAAATATGGACTAATCTTCACCCCACAAAGATTGTTGTTATGAAATATCTCTACTCCTTGAGGTGCTAAAACGCAGCAAGTAATGAGCAGGTAAATTAGGTTTCAAAAAAGGAGGTTTACTTGGGTTGAAAAGTCTGTCCAGAAACTAGTAAAAAAAAAAATCACCAATTTAACGTTTACGCTATGCCTTTTTTCTCTCTCTTTCGTATGCATCAATCGTAGAATAATGTCACTAATCCTTGAATTGGGTTAGAGTAGTAAAATACAGTGAAGAGACTAGAAAGTGTTAGTTACATATATTCAGGTTTTTTCTTACAGACGATGTAGTCAATTATTGTTAATCTCAATGTAAACAAACATGATGTGGATCAGTATGAATTATTGAAGTCAACCATAAAAAAAATGAAGTATACATTATCATCGACAGGTAATATTTGAATTGGGCGCTGAACCAAACGGCTATTGTCAATTGGGCGTGGGAAATGGTCTAATGGAAAAGACAGTTTGCTTATGAACGAAGGTGAATTAGGTATACGAAAATGGAAGTTTACATGGAATGCGAGGTCAATGCAGAAACTAGTTCCAACGAGCAACGGCTACTTAACGTCTATGCTATATATACACTATTATATGAAAAGTGCTAATGTTCCTAATGCTTGATTTGACGCTATCAACTTTATTTATTTTGACATTTTAAATGACCAACTAGCACGATCTCACATCCATAGTGGCTGCATGTTTTTTTCTAATGATAATGATAATTGAGAACAACTTACACCAAATTTCAAATTCAGCTAAATTAAACTTTTTTCTAACTTCAAATTAATTTATTGACTTTTGTTTTTATAAAAGTTTTCTCTTCTAATTTTAAAGTATATAAACTAATTTAAACTTATAAAAAAATTATTAATTTTATTTGTTCTTCTTTAACGGATAGTGTTTAATAATAATAATAATAATAACAATAATAACTACATGTTTTTTGCGGAAAAAAATACTTTCATTTTAATAAATTAATTAATTAATTAAATACAATGCCACATTTTTTTATAAAGACAATAATAAAGATAAAAACTATGACCTCATGTATATTAGTCACATGGTTTTATTTTTCTATAAAATTCTAATATCTTGTTATAAAATTATTTTTTATACATTTAAATTTTAACAACATTATTTTTTTAGGCAATTTTAACAACAAGGTTGTCATGTTTAATTTTAATCATTTAATATTATTTATTATAAACCATTGTAATTTATTCACTTTCATATACAAATTTTGTTATTTTACCGTATTTTTTTAAAAAATTACACTATAATCATGTCAACCTCGCATAAATATGTATATATGATATATGCTTCGCGCCCAAACTTTGCGCCTTTGGGGATATATTGAATAGTATGTATCAAATCAAATTAATAGTTAATAATATAAGATTTTTATTCTGTCAAAAGAAAAATATAAGATTTTTATTAAAGATTGGAATACGGTGCCGTACGTTACTAGCCAAGCAAGCAAAAGCTGGATACTGATACGATCAGACTGTGTAGCACATGGTTTCACTACGCGAACAAAATTAATAGACAGCAGTGGATGCCAGGCTGGAAGCTGTTGCACGGGTGTGAACAACAGATAAATAATTTTAAAAAGAGAGAAATTTTTATATATTAGGTTTAAAATTATCCAGTCCTGAATAATAAAATGTAATTTTAAATGAAAGTATTTTTAATTAAAACAAATGAAACATTCAAATGAAATAACTGAAGAGTTCTTGCTTCTTATTTTAAAATTATAATTATCAATCTTCTACCTAAATTCTTAAACATTTAAAAATTGTGATTCAAATTGTAGTTAGTCCAATTATCATTTTAATTAATTGTGGCAGTGATAGGTGGTGACTACAGAAGAATGATAATGGTGGATGGTGCCGCGTGATAGGTGGTGACTAAAGAAGAATGACAATGGTGGATGGTGCCGGGCCACTGATGAGGGTGGAGGAGTCATTGAAGAGACAAGGAGATTAAAAAGATAAAGTTATGATAAGGAGAATTTATAATAAGAATGTGTCTTAGATTAATCTAAGAGCTCTAAAAATGGTGTTTGGTGGTTTTTCACAGTAGAAATTGACTATAAAGAGTTCAAAGATTTTAAGCAATGATTTTAAATTTAAGAATTATTAGCAACACTTTTTGTCACATTCTTTAGAATTTGTTTCCTTAGTTAAAAATTATGATATTGAATAGAAAAAATATGTATGCTTCATATTTAATTTGAAAAGGATAAGAAGAAAATACAAATCAAGCATATATACGAGAACATAAAAGAATCTATAATTTTTGTTAATCATAAAATAATTTTTTGTCTCGTACACAAAGTATGAAAAACATGCATATATTTTTATTTCTATCTATTTAATAACAAAAAAATAATAACTAATCAACATAATCATTTTAAAAAGAAAACATCATATTTTCTCAATATAATTTTGTAATTTTCAATATATTTTAACAAATTAAAGAAAATGTATTTAAAGGAATGTATTTTCCTTTAAGGTTATTGTACATGGATTAAAAATTATTTAATACAGCTAAAATTGGTAATATTTAGACTAAAATGTTATTATTTAATACCTTTATCTTTGATATTTGCACTATTGGTAATGGGCATTAAATAAAAGTATATTTGAGAAAAAAACATTAATTAGACTTTGAAATTTTAAAACATTAATTGATTTTGAAAAAATTAGAAGGATAAAACATAAAAAAAATATGCGAAAAAGTTAGTATAATTTAGAATATTTATTCATCTTAAACAAGAGTTGTCATTCTTCAATGAAAATATCTTTCATTATTTTTCTATGATAATAGTGTTTTTAAAGATTTTTCTTAACTTCTTATATTCTTCGATATGTTATTTTCAATATTTTTAATTTTAAATTGAGTTGAGAAAATAAGTTATACACTAACACCATAAAATTGTTTTACACCTTTATCAAATCAATACCATTCAGATATGCAAAGTTTTACGAACTTTTATGATAACTAAATAAAAATCATATAACGATGATTTGTAATTGATTAAACTCAATTATTTTTCAATAATTAAAAATAACATTATATCACAAAATATCTATCATAAATATAAAGTATAAATTATAACTTTATTTCTTATAATTTTTAATTTTTAGTTATAATATAATTTATATATTCAAAATATTTATTTATTATAATTATATAAAATAAACATTTATTTTGTGCAATTCAGATGCTAAAATACTAGTTGAACAATAACTTGATTGATGATAATTAAATATACCACAATACTATATCATATATTAAATAATAATTTTATTTTAAAATATAAACTTGTAATTAATATAAAATATTTTATTATATATTTTAAAAATAAATTTATAATACTTAATTAAATAATAAAAATACATAATTTTTACGTGCAATTCATTTCAAAAGTAAAACTAGAAAATAAAAATGAAATATTTTTATAAAATAATATTGATTCAAAAAGATTTTTATCACTATTTTCTATTCAGCTTTATCGTATTTTAAACAACTTTTATCTCCATTAAAGTTTCAATGGCTAAACATCTATCCATGTGGCAAATATGTATTGGTTTGACCATTCTAGGCAGAGCGCGCAACGGTATCACTCTCACGCTCACAATTGCCACAGAGTGTGGTTGGAAAAATGATGGAAAGAAGAAACAGAAACAAATCTTTAATAAATAAATAAAATGATTAATTTATTTTTAAAAAAAAGTATCAATAAAAAAATTTAAAGGACTTATTTGTTTTCAGTTTTAAATTAAAAAAAAAACATTTTACTAAGAGTATTTTATAATTAAAAAAATTAAAACATCACGATGCTATTTCAATTTTTTTATTATTCATTTTTTTCTATTGTTCCATCTTTTTTTTTCTCATTTACACTCTTTTGTTTCCTTCTAAATTAATTTTTTTATAATTATTTTAAGAAATAACTTTAAAAAAACTCAAAATCAAAACCTCAATAAACACTGAAAGTTATTTTTGTCCCATTTTTATATATAATCTAATATTATAAAATTTAAAATAAGAATAAAGTACTTAAAATTTATGAAAATACTTTATAAACAGTAAGATAGAATAATAAAAAGTTGTCCTCTTTAATTTTGAAGTTTTTTTTTTGGTAGATTGTCAATCTTTTATTTTGGGTAGGTTCTTTAATTTTTAAGTATGTGTATGAAAAAAAAAAAAGGTTAAAAAGAGAGAGATGGAAATAAATATACCATGTCAACTTTTTAATATTTAATGTAACTGTAAACTTTATTAGGATTCTTACATGTTAGATTAGATCAATTTTTAGACAATGATGCAGTCAAGAAAGATAATGATAAAAAATAGATCAATTTTTTTATTATAGAAAAGTTATTTAATATTTACATGAATTTTCTTTTTTCCATTAAATTAATTTATACTCAAATTCAATTTCAATCTAATTAAAAGTGGTTTGCTTTAATTTTTTGTTTTGCTTTATTTTTAATTTACTTAGAAATTTTATTTAACGTATCCAATATCTCTTCTCATAAGTCAATTGCAAGTTGAAAATCATATTATAACTTTGTTTAAAGTATATTATTAATTTTTTTCTTCTGCCCACTATTTTTTAAAACTTGTTATTTTATCACATTTAATTATTTATACTCTTAACAAATTAAAATGTTTGATAAAAAAATTAAATTATATTTAGAAATTCGTATTGGATGTCATGATAAAATTATTTTTCTCCAAAATTGATATTTTAAGAAAATAAATTCATTCAAAATTAAATCTATAAATGTTTCAAAGACTTTATTAGCCTTGTCTAAATATCGTACCATATTTATTTGAATTAAATTCAGCGACCCGTACGTTGTCCCTGTCTCGTTCACAACCACTTTCTTTTTTAACAATCATTCACGAACACTTATTCTTTTTAAATACCTAATTAATATTTATTATTTTTTTATTTTCTTATCACATTATATAATCTATAATATATAATTTATTTTCCTCTCTCACTAAGTGTGTAATATAACATGATGTCTATGAATTATTGAAAAATATTAGTAACATATTCATTAATATATTTTTTTATTCAAATTCTTTGTTATTGATTTAAATGTATTAAAAGTTACAAAATAATGAGAAAGAAAGTCATTAAATACTGAATTTTGTAATTTTTAACGAATTTTAACAATAACAAAAAATAAGTTCAAAAGAATATATTAAACATGGTAACATTTCTGTAAATATATTCCCTTTTTTTGAAGGGAAAGAGTCAGAAATTCACATTAGTATTGAATGCAGGGGCTTTTTGATAGTCTTGCTCGTCCACCGACTCACCCTGGGCTCCGGTGAATTTCGTTTTAAATGTGCTGCTGTATCACAAAGCTAAACGACACTAGGTACCACTACACCGCTAGATTCTGCGGGCCCTCTTCCGGAAGGAACCATCAATTTTGTCAACTGACAAATTATTCTTTTCACTGCAAGTGATTTTAAAAAATAATAATTTTGCTTCTTTATTTTTTTTTTCTGTTCACTTATTTTCCATGCATACGATTTGTTTTGTTTTGATCTTGAGCTTATAGACTCATTAATTTCACTCAATTACTAACTAGCAAAAACTTCCTTATATAGTTTTTATTAGAAATTTCTTAAAAGCACTTTTTAAAGTCAATTTAAATTAAGAATTAATCACGTGTTTTTAAAAATTTATAAAGAATTTCGAAAAATAATTATTTCAGATTGAAGTGGTTTAAAAATACCAAGTTAAACATGATACATAGGATTAAATGCACGTTACGTTTGCTTTTTTTTTTTTCTTTTCCCTCGCATTGGTTGTTGATCATATTTTAAAACTTTCAACATAAAAAATGTACATATTCCTACAACTAGATTGTTCTCGTAACAAGATGATGCCTAAGAGATAAAAAACATAGTCCAAACATTCAAATATAAAGTGTAATTTATGTATTGTCTAGATAAGTATTAGATTATATATATTCGATGACATTCAATTGAGTCACAATATTTCAGGAACAATTTTTTACAATTGATGTAACTGTTACCATAAGATACTCAAGGTGCATCCTAAGCATTTACACCATGAGGTTGACCTAACTTTGAGATAAAGTGAAAGCATTCATCCTTGTTACCTTGATGGGGTCGTTGCCATATGAAAAAGGGGTCCATATGGAGGGTACAATACTAATTCTTAAATTCTTATAGCCAAGAACATGTTTTTCTCAAGTTTCTCGGTGGGAGAATATCAGTTTGTCCTCTGTGTAAAGCTCTCAATTCAAGTTAGTCCAATTCATTTGAGTTATTTGTACTATAAGAATAAAGGTAAAATATCAATACAAAAAAAAAACGTAAAATATAGTAATAACTGTAAAAAAATAAAGTGTTTCAAATGAATGTTGTAAATTAAGAAAAATTCTATCCCAAATATTAACCTTAAAATAACATGTAATAAGATAAAGTACTATTTGGATTAGATTGAATGACTCGATTTTTCCGAGACATCCTTACATAGGTTCATTACTAGATTTATTTCTAGCGGCTTTTTTCCTAAAAGGGGTAAATATTTTTATTATTTTCCGACCGAAAATATATTTTAAAAAATTATTCAAAGGGATTGAGTCATAATAAATGTTATGATTTTTTATTTTTGTTAATTAAAGTCGTAAAATTATTTATAATTTAGTTATTTTTTTTTTATGATTTTGAAGTTGTAAGAATTTTTTATTTTATTTTTTGGTAACTTTGAAGTTGTAAACCACTTTTTTGTTTTTTATAAATGTTTAAGTTATTTATTTTTTAAATTTATAATTTTTTATGGTTTTTTATAATTTTTTAAAAATTATTTAAATGCATAATAAATAGTATTAACTTGATTTATTATTAGTATATTTTTATGATTTTATTTTATATGTTCTTAATTTTTTTAATATTTAATTATTTAAAACATGTTATATATTTTTAATATTATTTTATTTAAATATTTTTGTTTATTTAATTGATTTTTATTATATTTTTATTTTATTTTCATAACACTTCATCACTTAATAAAAAGACATCACTGATGGAGACTATTTTTTATAATCACAAATTCTTAAGGGACCAATTTTTCCAAAAAATAGTTTAGAAATCAAAAATTAAAAATCTCATATTTTTGAGGATTAAAAACTTAATTAACACTAAATTTTTTTATACTATTAAAAAGAATTCATCATTTTTTTTTGTATTTCAAAAGGTAAAAAGAATTATTAAAAGATGTGTTTATATTTTGAAGAATAATATGATATATTTTTATTAGCTAAAATTTATGGTATTAAACAAGATGAATATTTTTATTTCAAATTTAATTTAAAAAAATTATGGGACAACCTAAATTCATCAATTGATCAATTGAGGACTGCAAAAAAAAAAAAAAAAAACTTGACTTCTTATTAGTCAGAAAATTATAACACAATTTTTTATTCTACACACCAAGTATTTAAAAGATACACATATCTCAACTTATTTTTTATTATTCGAACTTTATCTATTATCTATTAGCCGCAACAAGTATATCATGTTATATATTTTGAATCCTTATAAAATTAATAATAATAAAAATTATATTAAGATAATTAATATTTTTTTAATAAATTTTATATGATTTTACTCTGTAATGTAATGTGCATTTCTAATGAAACGCAACCTTAATGTAAATAAAGAATAAATATTGTTGGTGACTGACACAGTTACAGTGATAGTAGTATAATTGTAAAGCGTGGCGAGAGAGTATAGTGAGTTGGGACAGCTGGTCCTTGGACAACAACGCAAGGCTTTTCCATTTCCATTCCATAAATAATGAGAGAAGAAAGGTATTTTGATTTTTATCTTTAATTAATTAAATTAGGTAGCAAATTAATAAATTATTAAAGCTAATATAAAATGTGGCCTCTTAAAAGTTATAATTGTGTTCTGGGGCCGTGAAACATTTCTATGGTGGAAATTGCTATGCTATGCTAAGCTAAGCTGGAAAGAAAAAAGGCCCTCTGAGTGAGTGAGAGTGTGTGGTTAAAGAGGAGAGGAAGAAGAGAAGAGGAGGCGGTGCGCACCTTAGCATGGATTCCTCTCCGTCATCTTCTCTCTCCTCTCTCGCTTCGTCCCCACGGCACCATCGTCCTCTCTCCAATTGAGAAAGGCACCGATTCCCATTCTCATTCTCACTCTGGCTGACATAAAGGCAACCCTTGCCTCTCTCTCTTCCATCGATTTCAATTTCTACGGCAACAGGAAAAGCAAGAAGAAGAAGGCCAGGCTCTGCTTTGGTTTCCGCCGCGTCAAAATGCTGTGGCTGATGAGATTCTCGGGCTTCTTCTCCGCCGCAATGCTCGTCATTCTCCTCTCCCCCTCCCTCCAATCCTTCCACCCCGCCGAAGCCATCCGCTCCTCCCACCATCTCGACGGCCTCCTCCGCCTCCCTCCGCCGCGCCTCTCCTTCCGCCCCGCCGCTCCATTCCGCAATGCCGCCGACGGTAAATGCGCCTCCTCCGTTCCCACCTCCGTCTGCGACCCCTCCCTCGTCCACGTGGCCATCACCCTCGACGTGGAGTACCTCCGCGGCTCCATCGCCGCCGTCCACTCCATCCTCCAACACTCCCAGTGCCCGGAGAACATCTTCTTCCACTTCCTCGTCTCCGAAACCAACCTCGAATCCCTCGTCAAATCCACCTTCCCGCAATTGAACTTCAAGGTCTATTACTTCGATCCAGAGATCGTCCGCAACCTGATCTCCACCTCCGTCAGACAAGCCCTCGAACAACCCCTCAACTACGCCAGAAATTACCTCGCTGACCTCCTCGAACCCTGCGTCGAGAGGGTTATATACCTCGACTCCGATCTGGTTCTCGTCGACGACATTGCCAAGCTCTGGAGCACCAGTCTAGGTTCTAGAACCATTGGCGCCCCCGAGTACTGCCACGCCAACTTCACCAAGTACTTCACCGCAGGGTTCTGGTCGGACATGCGCTTCGCCAGCGCGTTCGCGGGGCGGAGGCCGTGCTATTTCAACACGGGCGTGATGGTCATAGATCTGGTGCGGTGGCGGAAAATCGGGTACAGCAAGAGGATAGAGAGGTGGATGGAGATTCAGAAGAACGATCGGATCTACGAGCTGGGTTCTTTGCCGCCGTTTCTGTTGGTGTTCGCGGGACGCGTGGCGCCAATTGAGCACAGGTGGAACCAGCATGGGTTGGGTGGCGATAACGTGAAGGGGAGTTGCCGGGACCTGCACGCTGGGCCTGTGAGCCTGTTGCATTGGTCCGGTAGTGGCAAGCCCTGGACAAGATTGGACTCCAAGCACCCCTGTCCTCTTGATGCACTTTGGGCTCCTTATGATTTGTACGGACACGCTCACTGATTAGCCTTTGCCTTCTCCCTGCTCGCCGGTAAATTCCCTTCTCTGTCACTTCTGTTCATTTAATTTAATTCTCATTCCGCCCAATTTTTATTTTTTCTTATTATTTTCTTCCCTCTTCTCTTCTCTTTACTATCAACAGACAGATCAGATATTTTACTTCACCCATTTTTATTAGTCTTCGTTACCCAGGCCATTTGTATTCTACAGTATCTTCTATTTTGTGCTTCGTGCTCTGGAAATAAATAAGATAATAAAATAAAGGAATGGGTGGATCTTCTATTTTCTTCTTGTACGTATTTCAAGTATGAACTAAGCTTATGCTTAACTTTCTGTATGGTGTAAAGTATATGGACATTAGGATATAATAATTGTGCTTTATTAAGAAATGCGTTAATTTAAATGAACCCTGCAAATGTAGTCACTTCTTAATAGTATTAATTTTGATTTTTTTTTATTTTTTTTTGTGTTAATGGCTGGTGTGGTATCTATCTGGATTATTATTGGGAATTTGGTCTTATTTCATGAATGAATTTGATTGTGTTCACCAGCCAAGCGGTACAAACCGAACTACGAATTTAGTACCTAGGTGAGTGAGGTAGGTGGGTTGCGGTAGCACATGTGCAAAAATTTTGTGTTTGTACTTCTAAATACTATTGTTCAAATAAATCACACAGTATGTGTTTGTATTGGGAAATTGGTACCGCAACTTGGCGCTGCTTGCTAATGTAAGCAAAGATGAGAATGAGAAGCTGAACTGTTGTGTTATGCATTCTGGTTCTAGATGTTATTTTTAGTTAATAATGTAACAAGGAGGAGGAGGAAGACACGTATATTGATGGGCAGCTACTTTAGTTGTACACGTTTACAGATAATAGAGAGAGAAGCCAAAATGAACAGCGAAGCTAGCTAGCTTAAGAAGTTTAAGATAGCCAAATGAGGCATGAAAAACAATCCAATGAGTATGTGGATTGCGTTGGCTCTCGCGGAATCTCTTTAGGCTAAGCAGTGCTTCGGTGGCAGCGGCGGAACACTTGTGAGCTATCGTACCCATACATACGGTCGCTCTCGCCCTCTCTCATTTTGTCCTTTTCGCCGCACTGCATATTTGCCAATTCTTGATTTCTCATCGATTTCCCCCCACAAATAAACTCAAGTGTCGATACTCTGGGTTAATGTTGTTTTATTTGAAAGATAAACACATTTAAAGAGTTAATTATTATGAGAGCTTAGGTAGGAGGTTGAACAAATCAAGTTCAATGGTTATGTTATGTGGGTTGACAGATCCTGATGTCACCGTTGCTTGTAGGTGTCTGCTTGATGAGAGGGTGCGGGGACCGATTTCTCTCACTCTCACACGTAGTCAGTTACTTGGACTCTTCTATGTAGTTCGGCCCTCCATGTGTTCGTTATGTGCTTTTTTAAATTTAATTTATTTCTTCAAATAGGTATTCGAGAACAGAATAGAAGAAGCCATTGTGAATAGTACATGTGATCGGTTAGAATGGAGGCTATCCTTTAATTGTTTCTTTTTTTTTTTTTTTGTCACAAATTGTATATGATTTAGATTAGGTTGTGAATAATCTATCCAAATTATGCATATGTGAGCAACGACGTTGGCTTTTAGCATTGCTACTCTAGCTGGGGCTATATATACTTGGATTATGAATTAAACTATGGAAAAAAAGTTCTATTGTCGGGTTTAAGATAATATACTACGATTAAGACGTAGCAACGAATGCTTGGGCGGGCCTATGATACATTGTATGGGCAAATGCTGAAAGTTCAATATTTTGATATTGACATATTTATTGCCACGATTATTATAATAAAAAATTGTGTAACTTTTTGTTTTTTTAATAAAGGTTAAATTACTTTTTTTTTGTTTTTTTACCATTCGTATCTTTTAGTAGTTTTGAAAGTAATTTTTTTAGTTCTTATAATTTATATTTGAATTTTCTTTTAATTTTTATAGTTTAATAGTGATATTTTTAATTCTTATAGTTCATATTTTAATTCTCTTTAGTTTTCATAATTTGGAAGTGATTTTTTTAGTCTTTATAATTTATATTTGAATTCCTTTTCAGTCTTTATTAAAAATATATATATATAAATAATTAACTACAAATTAGTTATAAATTATCTAATATTTTTTTATTATAAATTATTTTGTAATAAATTAGTTATCAATTATTTGTTAATGTTTGTGTAGTTAATTCTAATTGATAATATTATTTATATTTTGATGGTAAAGAAAATTAAAATACAAAATATAAGGATTAAAAAGATCATTTTTAAACTATAGAGACTAAGAGAATTTAAAAATAAATTATAAGGACTAAAAAAATTATTTTTAAACTACAGAAATTAAAATAATTAAAATGTAAATTATAGGAACTAAAAAGATCATTTTAAAATTATAAGGACTAAAATGTATAAATGATGACACTATAGGGACCGGAATTAAATTTTTAATAAATTTGATTTAATAGTATTTGTTTTGAGGGGAGTTAGAAATATGGAGACGGAGACGGAAGGCTGGGACAGAGATGAGGCGAAGCGAAAGACAGGGCAGGGGCAGCTAACGGCATAGCCTGGACTTCATTGCCTTGAAATTGATTATTTAGCTAAGTCGGAATTCTAGTTGAATTATTCGATTTCTAGATTTTATTATTTTATGTTTTTGTCTCTTAGCACTTGCAATGTCTTCATCTGAATGAAGCGTACTAAATTACTCTTTAAAAAACTGGTTGTCAGCGAGTGGGTAAAAGTAGTTAATTCATGTGGATGGAATTGGAACTTGATTCAGTTTTCAATACTAATACGCAGATCTTTTCATGAAGATTTATATTGCAAACCAGTTGAAGACAAATAAAACTAGCTCATTGTGTGCAAAACTTGCCCATAGCCAATTTGAATCAGCCGGTCTCATCTCCTCGTGGTATATTTGTTCTTGGTTTTGGTTTTCCTTTGTTCAGAAGTCATATCATAGGATGGTATCTAAATGGCAAATTAACAACGATACAAAATTAAAAACGTTATTTGGGCCCTTGGAAGAAGGATATATTTTACCTAGGCCTATTTCAAGTAGGTCCTTGTCTCAACGCTCAAGTTGGTGCCGAAGAAGGTTCCATCAATCATTACTTGCTCAGAATAAAATTAACAAATACTAATTAGGTAAGCTGTCGGTGATGGAACCTTGTTTTTTTGCGAGCACGCTTACAGAAGATCCTATTTTGTAATCTAAATTTCTTATAGCCTTACGGGTAATCCATAACTTCATACGCAATTATATATATGGAGAAAAAAAAAAAACTCGTTATTGATCATCTGTAATGCATATGAAGTCTACCAATTCTGTCCCTCTAAATGAGGTTACAAGGAAGGCAATTCAACAATCCTCCTAGCAATTCTCTAAAGTCTAAACCATTATCTTCATCTTGACGAGGATGCTTTAACCAATTTCTTTATGGAATGTTTAAAATAGTAAAACACTTAACTACAGGTACGATAATTAAAACCACAGAAAGGGAGTTTGTAAAAATGAGCAACTTTTTTTTATTTAAATAAATTTCTTGTTTTTATTTTTTGGTTACGCTCATGACATCAGGACTGAGTTGTTGGGGGATGACTTTTGTTATGCTATGTTTGAATGGAAAAAAAAATGTTTATTGGATGGATAAAGAAGAGAGAAAAAAAGAAATATAAAAATTTGTCCGTGCTTTATTTACATGGATGGAAAAAGTGAGTGTGAAAAAGAAAAGAATATGTATAAGATAGTTTTTTCTTTATGGTCCCACATGAAGAAAAAAAATCCCACTCTCCTGGTTTCTATGCATTACCAGATAAGTGAAAAGGGATTTTTTTTAATTAATCTCTATTTTATGTATTACTTTCCATCCCAGTTCAATATTAAAAAATTCACAGCCCCTAGGGTGTATACAAATTTTAAAAGGAAACAAAATAATAAATAAATATAAGGAGTAATATAATAAGGAAAACTAATTGTAACGAAAGAAAAAAAATTCATGAATGATTGACATTTAAGATAAAATAGTATTTTAGTTTGTAAAATACACAATATAAATATTTATTTTATATAACTAAATTTTAAAATAAATAAATAGTTTTGAATATATAAATTATATTATAATTAAATTTTATAACAAATAAATACTTTTGAATATACAAATTATATTCTAGATTTGTGATAAATTATTTATATTGTGATACAAATTTATTTTAAAATTTTGGCCATTTAAAAATTAATTTGAAAATAAATAAGATAGATTGAAAGATATAAGAGGTTAAAAATTTCTAAAAATGTTCTCGTTGAAGAATAATTCTTAAAAAAATTGTCGTTCAAGATAGTTACTATAATTTATGTAGAGAAATTGAATAATATAACTATAATTTGATAGAAAGAACTATCTTTAAAAAGGATAAATTAGAATAAAATTAAGGTTCAAGGTGTCTATTTATAAAAATGATAAAGTTTAAGGATCAATTAGAATAAAATTAAAATTTATGGTGTCTATTTAGAAATAAGATAAAGTTTAATTAAGGATAAATTTAAATAAAATTAAAGTTTAAAATATTTATTTATAAGAAAATAAAGTTTAAAGGAGTTAAACACTATTTTCCCTAACATTAACTATGATCTCGATTGTTTAATCTTTGGGTAAAGAAATTGAATTTAAGTTTGTGATCATAAAAGAATTACTTATTTTGAACTCTCATGGGAAAGAAGTTGGATACAAATAATGATCAATGAGTAACGATATATAACTATGCTATAATTTATATATATATATTTGACATTTATTTATTTATTTCATATTTTTTTACATTTTTCTTTCTTCTCTCCTTATCTCTTTTTGAGTGTCTATAATAACTTATAAGTGTTTATGCATAATTTTTCATGATCCATGTACACCAAGACTATGATAATTGACAAGTAACATGCATGATATCACAAAGCAAATATAAGAGATAGAGAGAAATCTGACGTGTAAATGTCAATGAAGTATTTATACATGTCCATATATACCGTATATTGTTGGAATTTTTAGTTTTTTAGTTCCTATTTTTTATATTATTCTTTTTGTTGTGATTTTGTGGGAAGTGAGTTTTTGTATATGATTTTTTTTGTCCAAATTCATTCATGTTTTGTTGAACTTTGTGATGGACAAAATTCTATAACCTCTTCAATAAAACACACCATCAAAAAATTTGAGCGGGAAAACTAAAATTATCAAAGCTGAGGAAGATTGATAGCAATGCCTCGAGATAGGTATCTCTGAAAATTATTTTTCTTCTCTATTTCTATTGTTTGATATGAATTTGTTGCTTTTGGTTCAAACTAATCTATGTATAAACTTTACATTTAGTATCAGAACTTGATTTGTCTTTACCTTGCTTCTGTTTTGGCACTCACATTGTTATTTTTTTTTGAGATATTAACACTTTATTTTTGAACGTTTTAATTCATATTAAGCTTGAAAATCATATTGGAATCAATTTTTTTTTATCTGTGATTTAAAATGATAATTTTGATTTTGTAAATGATTGAAAACCATCCGGTTTCCATTCGGGTTTGTGGGTCACAACCGGATCAAAATGAAAGGTTGAAGACAAATCAAAAGAGATTTTATTTTGTTCCATTTCGGTCGTTTTGATGCTACATGACGCGGGCCATTTTTTGGAATTACTTGTTGCTTTTTAGTGCCTCCATGTGGCTACTAGTTTTAATAATATTAAAATCGTACGGTACATAATTGACGTTGAAGGCCATGTTTACTTTGGCCAGCTCAATGTGGTTTCTTAAACCATTTAAAGGTTTAATAATTAAAAAAAAAACTTGTACGTTGTCTAGCCATATAAGTTTTATGTGAAATACCTTAATGTCTTTAATTAATAATTTAATACGTACACTTTTTACTAAATAATTAAATAACATATGCTAAACATTGTCTTCCCTATTCCTTTTTTAAGATAATACACACAATAAGTTTGAACAAGTGAGGATCTGAAAAACTAAAACTTTGAAGAGTAAAGAGGGTTGATAACACTTATTGGAGGTAGGTTCCTCTAACAATTATTTTTCTTCTCTGTTTTTCTTGTTTAGTCTAGATGTGTTGCTTATGGTTGGATATTGTATAGATGCTTATATTCTGGAACCACACACAATGGTTAAGATCCTAGAATCAGTCGCAGATGTGGTTTCAGAGTCTCAAGCGGTCATCATAACACGAAGGAAAGGAACAAAAGAGCAGCAAAGGAGAAAGTACGAAAGTATCCAAGAAATTTAGAAGCGTTCTTTGGATCCATTTGCAGCTAGAAACCATGGTGTGAGTTAATTTAGGGTGGCAGAGCAGGGGACCATAAAAATTCGGTGGTCCACCGAGGTTAATTCTTCTTATTTCTTGCATGATAGGAAGACCCACATGCATTGTATTTACATTTTACATGGTTCAAACCTCCCTCTCTAGACAAACACTGAAACACCTCAATATCACAACCCCTTGTTCACGTGGAACATACCTGTTTGTGTTGAAAAACACTTGTGTAAACTAAAATGGACTAGGGTTTGGGGTGCCCAAGAAAGGACTCCCTCCATTGAAAACGCTGTTGAGAGTGTTTGAATTTCTGCAGGTGCGTGCAGACCTTTACTTTTGATAGGTTTTTATGACAAAACATGAATGCTTTTGTCCATGGTTGGGCCAAAAGGCTGAAGTTAGCAGTTAATGGAGGAGGGTCCTTTCTGATGTAAATGCAGACCTTTCCTCACCCGTTTGCTGCAAAGTTTTAACTCCAACTATTCAATGTTGTTGATTTAATTTCCATATCTTTAATTTTGTTGTGTTGGCGCTTAGCACATATGAGGTTATGACTTTGGTTACAAGCTTGATGAAGTTGGATTCTTCTAAACACTATCTAAGGGGTGGATCCCTGTGCCCCTCCCCAAAAACAAAAAAACAAAAAGATTTCTTGTTCCTTGTTTATTATGTGTCACACACAAATTTGGGGTCATGGGGTCTTGTTTGCTATCTATTGATGTAACAGAGATAGGATGGAAGTATATAGTTCAGAAATCAATAGAAGATGAAGTGAAGGAGCTTACCAATGGGTGGAAACAAAAAACAGAAATCAAATATGCTATTTTTAAATTTTACTAATCTTTTTTGTGGTGTCTCTAAATAAACAAGGACAATGCTAGCTAGTGTCAGGAAAATAGAATGTTTTTATGTAAAAATACATAAACAATTTATTCTGATCTTGATTTTTAGTAAAAAAAATAAACAAACATATTGATGCAATTCTTTACCTATTTCTGTCCACACAGTTGTTAGCAGACTCGTTAAAAATAAGACAATTCTCTAATTAGGACTGGATAAAGCTTTGCATTGATTGTTAACATATATAGATTATGGAGATACAATTATAATTCTAATTTTAATTAGATAACAATGTTAAGAGTACCTAAGAATTTTTTTAAAAAAATTACAACAGAAAATATTATCATTTTAAAAATATTTTCGAGATATTATTATTCAATATGGAAGGAAAAGGAAAGGAGACATCAGACTTAAATTCCCAAAAATCACGTTTTTGTGTATTGCCACTTCCATTTTAGAAAAAAACAAACAAGGTTGTCTCCTTCACGACCATGATAGGAGGAGGGACCATCTCTGTAAGATAGATAGACCTCTTAAAAGGGACCAATCAATCATCCTCCGTTGAGTGACCCTAATCAATATCACCTTAGACAACATTGAATACATTCAAATATGACTCATGAGGGAAATGCTCATTCCACGTACGTAACACAAAGAAAGGGTAATGCTACTATGTAGAGTAAGGAATCTTATAACCGTACACTCTCGTGTAAGCGTGATGTATATATAGAAGACATACGCACGGTAGATTATTTCGTTAGATAATTGCTTTTGTTTTTTTAGACCAAAGGTATCCTATATATATATTGTAAACATTTATATCCGAGTCAGATAGAATTGAAAACTTATCTCTTGACACAATTGAATATTCAAAACTTAAATTCAATATCATTAATCATCTCAGTTAATTCATTTGCTTAATGATGAAAATTTCTCGTTTAATACTACTTAGTAATCTCAAACATGTTTTGCTGATAGTGCCACTATTTTATGGTGATACATGATGTCTACATGCATTACATGAGCATGAGCTGAATGGAGATTTTACTGAAAGTGGCCACGTGAATCAAAACAAATTAGGATCCAACATTCTCAGTAGTTAATTATTCTGGTCCCAGCTCTTGTGCAATCAATTCTTATGATAACGGTGTTGACTTAGACCATCAGAAAGTGACTGTAGTACAACTTGGAATTGGCTTTTGTTTATGATTAATCATCTTTAAAATTTAAAAATTCTGAAAACGATGTTAAATATGCAAGTAGTATTGATGATATTTCAGTTCAACCTAACACACCTAACTGAATAGAAGCTTCAATGTCCACTTATTTTCTATTGCACGGGGAAGTAGTTATTCGTGTATGTTGATGATCTAGATGAAACCTTGCTATCTCAGCACTTAAAGAAGGACTACAACTTATGATGCCAAAAGCCCAAAGCAAATCTTGTTGGGAAATTTCCTTACCCACTCATATTTTAATAACTATGTTAGTTATATGTTGAGTGAATTATATTTTAAATGATTTATTTGAGTATGTTATACTATAAAAAATGTGATATGAAGTTAATGAGTGAACATTATTATTAGTCCGACTTTGATATAATGGATACAATATAATCATCCGCTCTTTTATTGTTAATGCTGAGTGTTGCAAATTTTCAGGATCATCAAAGTGATCAACAGTTATACATCTAAGTTTTTTTTTTTTTTTAATGAATAAAAGGACTACAGAACAGCCCAACAGACAGAAATATTAATTATTAGAAGAAAACCTAGGAAAATTCGCCCCTGAATTAAGCATCATCAGCTAATAGCTGTAAAGAACTATCTAGGTATTTATTTTAATAGGGCCTTTAAAAGTATTATTTTAAGATATATGTCTATAAATCTTGTCTTCCACATAAAAACAAATAATATTAAAATAAAGGTATAATTCAACAAATCTCACATATATATAATTGCTAAAAAATACTAATTAATCACTCTAAATTATCTAATTCTGGAGTTTTTTCTACAGGACCAAAACATTAAGAACCATGATTCGAGACAGAAATCTCCCCCTCCAGGTGAGGATAGACATTTCAACTGCAATGAGGAAGCTAATTTGGTGGCTAATATTTCATAACAAGAGAAATAATCAGACACAAGTATATTTAATTTTTGAAATGACCTCATCTTTTGCAGAAATGCGTACGTTGGATTATGCTATTGCTTTGTTATATTCTTAATGCTTAATTTTGTTAACAGTACTAAGTTGCTCTTGAGCATATGATAGGATTATTCCATATTTTAAGAAAAGACATGGACAATAACTTCCTTTTCCTTTTATATTATGGTTAGCAGTAATGGAAATCCATGAACATCAAAGGTAGATGAATTCTAGGTTGGATCATAAAAAGCATGTGTGGCCTTCAGAGAAGGGTTCATCCAATTTGTAACCAGTCAAAACAACTTCCAAAGGTATCCACAAATAAGGTGCTCTTGTTAAAGATGTGGGTGTAGAAAATGGAGGACTTTTTGTTAGATGTTTTTATCTTTTTGGATTTAGGATTTTCTATTAGATGAGACATGTTTCATTTTTTTATTTAAGACTTTCTGCCTCATTTTAACGTATGTCTCATTCTTTTGGATTTAGAATATTCTATTAGATGTAAAGACATGCTTTATTCATGTTATTTTGACTATTAATGACCTCCCATCCACAATGTAATATTTTTTAAACCTTAAAGGAAGGTGTGTAATGTAAAAAGAGGTGTCAGTTTCATGATTTTCAAACTTTTAGGAGAGATTTGTGTAGAGATAAAAAAAATACTATGGGTAATTTGACAAAAAATCAGAAAATATTTGTGTAATTTGTTCAATAAATATTGTTATATTTCTCATTTTATGAATTAAGACTACTTCCACTAACAAGTTTTATGTGAATTACTTGTTTATATTTATAGTTTGTAATGTATCCTCATGAGCCAACTTGAAGTCAACAAATATTGTTATTGGTAACTCATGTGTGTATCACCTATTTAGTTGATTCACCTTAAACTCATTTTGTTAACAATGTCTTACTTCTCGTAAGAGAAAATCATTTTAGGCTTAAAAAATCTCTTTGATGCCTATAAATTTAGTTTTTAATTTTTATTTTATTTTGTTTTGATTTTATTTGGTTAAAGATTTTTTTAGTCTTTGTTGTCAAGTAATAACATTAAATGATGGCTTAGCATGATATTAGTAGTCCATTGGCTTGCTACATCATCAAGGAGTATAACAAGATAATCATGTTTTTTTATTTTGTAAAATGTGTTTTTAAATTCTCATTTGTTCAAAATAGTTGATTACGTTAGACTAGTTAATGAGATATTAGAAAACACATTTTACCAAAATTATTTTACATGACTGTCCTATCTGACTCCTTGATGGCATGACAAGTCAAGGTTGATGCTGCATCAATTAACGTTGTTACTTGATAATAGGAAAAAAAACAAAAAAAAATTAAATCTTTTAGAAGACTAAAACTATGTTTGGTAAAACATTTCAACTAACTTCTAACTTTTTTTACTTGTTGAAAAGTTTGTTTGGTTGTTTGGTAAATAAGCTTTTTTAGTAATTTCTAGGGTTTTTTGAAATGATAAAGTAACGTTTTTTAAAATGTTAGCTTCTAGTTTGTTATATTTTCTTCTATTTTTAACCTCAATTTATTTATCCATTTTTCTAATTATCCTTTTTAAATAAATTATGAATTTATTATTTTTTTCATTTTACACTTTACAGTTACTTCAACAGCTAATTTTACTGAACACTTATAATTTAATAAACTAGTTTTTCTACTTCATGATTTTTAGCTAGTTTTGTTAAACATAACCTAAAAAGAAAAGAACTTTAAAGGACTAAAATCAAAGACATATTATTTTAGAAAAAAAATATGATTTTGGTCCCTATATTTTCGTGAAATCTTGTTTCTAATCTTCGAAGTTTTATATCATCCAATTTAGTCCTTGCACTTTACAAAAACTTGTTTTTAATCCCTTCTCACAAAATTCTCCTAAACGACATTAACTTTTGTCTGACGTGACAAATAAAGTGCATTTTCTTTCAAAAAAAATGATTAAAATGACATGGAAAATTGTTTAGTTTTTTAAAGGAAGTTATTAAAATGTCTCTTCCAAACACATTGAACTGAAACTTTTAAGGGCTCCATTTTATGGTTGTTTTCATTGTGATTCTTCAATAGTTATTATAGATTTGTTCTTGCATCTTCTTTTGATTGTTTGTTTCTTGAATGCTACTTTCATGAATTTGTACAATAAATAAACAATGTAATCTATTTGTCATGGAAGAAATGATATCAACATCATACGTGAGAAGAGACCAAAAATAAGTTTTTTTTCTTCATATAAAATAGATCGACTTTTTGATACAAATATAAGGATTAAAAACACAATTTTTCACTTATTTTATAGGGGTAAAAGGTTATTTAACTCATCATCTTATTTCTCCAAATCAGAAATCACCATAAAGTTGTAATACAAAAATGGGCCTAATCTCACTTATTCATGGACCTAACCTCACTCCCCCGCCACTACCTTAACCATACATAATGGGCCTATCAATTGCAGATTTCTTTATACCCATACTCGTTCACTTGGCATAACTTGCTGTTTGTGCGTGGATGTGTACATCCATTTATGTAGATGTACAAACTGTAATAGCCATGGTATGTATGCAGATGAAAGACATTATCTTTCAATTGGAGCAAATATGGTAGCTGCTTCAGGTGTTGGAGCTGCAGCTGTCGTTGCTACAAATCCGCTTTGGGTTGTGAAGACTAGATAGCAAGTGTGTTTCTTTTCAGTTCATGCTAAATCTTTTGCCTATGCTATCAACTTATCATATAAAATTGGCCTGATTCATGAGTGCATTAAATGCTTAGAATATATGCAATAGTGGTTTGTTAAAGTTAAAAACACTTTTATTGGATTGCTTAGTTTATCGTCAATGTCTTGGACTCTTGGCAGTAGATACTTCAGAATTTTATTTTCTTTATGAAATTGGCATATACCATTACTAGAACTATTTCTCATCATCAATTGAGCTGGCAATAAAGGCACCATAAATTTGACATTAGTTTGTTGGGGTTCAGTGTAATATCCATACAATATGACAAAAACTATATCCATATTGAATTGGAAAAAGAATGAACTCATAAAACAGCTAGTTTATATGCTTTTGCCTTGGGCAGACCATGTTATTACTTTAACAGAAGGGATGTGTGGACATTGAAGAAACTGTTGTTAGAAGTATACTTTGTGTATTGTATTTACGATAGAACTACATTACTTTCTTTACCCTGCCATTCTTTGGTGCACGTATGTGCATATTTTGCGCAATAAGTTTGCTTCCTTTGTTTCTTCAGAGTAGGTGTTGTACCCAATAGGCGCACACTATCTGTCTTAAAGAGAATTGCTCATGAGGAGAGCATTCAGGGGTTATACAAGTTGGAATTGCATATATCATCAATTTCATTTTCTGGTCAATGTATAATGCCTTATAATTAAAAATTTATTGACATTTGAGATATCCTTTACCATAAACGAGGCATTGTACCTGCTCTAACTGATATCAATCATGTTGCCATCTAGTTTCCAACATATGAAAAAATAAAATTTTATTTGGCAAATAAAGTTAATTCAATGGCTGTTCTAGTTCTTTGCAACCTCTTGAAAGTTTCGGCAGTTGGTTAATTTAATCATTATTTTGTGTCAGATAACACAGCAATGGATAAGCTTAGAGCACATGACTTCGCAATTGCATCACCAATTTCCAAATTTTGTGTGTCCATATTGACATACTCGTGAGTCATGAGTCATTTAGCTAAATGATTTAGTTTTATTGAAGATATTCATGTTGCATAATCATGTATAATAGTCATACTTCTAGGTGCCTAGCCTTATGAATGAAATGACCTTGTCATTCCAAGAATAAATTTTTAATGCTTAATGCGAAAACTATATCCAGCTTCGTTAGACTTAAGAGTTGTCTCAATTGTTTTCTAAACTTTAACTATTACTTCAATAGATCCTCCTGTAGTCTTGTTCAGCTTTCGTTTGGTCAGTAACAGTAGATATGTGGCAAAATCTGATCCATCCAAATGTGTTAATCTAGACCATTGATTAATTTAAAGTTAGATTCTAATTTTAATGAATATTCAAATCTTCCTAATTACAAATCTTGATGGTAGTTAATAGATTCATGTCTTTGATCAAACACATGAGTCTGCATGAAAGGTTCATTAAGAAAATGGTTAAAGTTTAGAGAATAATTGAGATTAACTCAAAGTTCATGATGATATTAATTTTACAAATGATCCAAAGTTTGACGGAATTGAAAATACCTTTCCCTTTAGAATAATATTGGTTTCACTGCATATTGTTAGCTATAATATTTTGCTCGAACGTATTGAGCTTAATTGTTATTATTATTTTAATAAATTTCCTTTCCTTCATTGTCAATAAAGTCATCATGCCATATACCTATTGGTTTGAGAAGGATAAGCGAATTCCTTATTCCTCATTTCTTTTGTTTGAGGAGACAAACAACAAATGTTTTTGTATTGTGTATGCAGGTTGCGCTACCGTAATCACATTCACCAGTTTTGAAATGATACACCATTTTCCTATTTCACTTTTTCCTTCTGACCCACAGCCACATATTTGGATGGATAGAGCATGGTGGTTGTCTATGATATGTAGCAGTTGAATGGTTCCAAAACATATGTTAGTATAGCCGACTAATGTTTCTTTTGATTAAAATCCCATTCTTTGTCATTCTTAATTGTTTGTTTATGTAAGGTAGATTTCCACATCATTTGAAATTGAACCTACATTACATTGAGTCGTTTTCCCTAGTCAAATTTCTGCAAATTGACTGGCTTTGTAGGTGTGGACTGAAGACTTATCTATAACAATAATAAAGACAATATCCATTTTAGTTTCTATTTTTTTATCCTCTAACTACATATTATAACTGTTTTTATTTTTCCCATTTTCTTTTCAATCTTTATTCTCTCTTTTTCTTTCAATGAAAATGCAAGCATAGAGTGTCTTCCTTTCACTAGTAAAGTGCCTTTCTTTACATTTCATGCTTCTAGGATCCCGGAATATTGAATGCATCAATCAACTCATATGTTAGAGTTAAACTTGTGCATCGCATCATATATATAGGAAGCATCTCAAAGTATTACAATCAACTCATGATATGGCCTCTGCCCCTCATGCAGTAGAATTCATAATTCGCTAGCTACCCGGTTACCGTTCTCAATAAGAACATGAAAATTAAATTAGTTAGAGTAACGCAATATATATGTTCCTTCAAGGGCCCACTTAAGCCTCTTATTTGCAGCCCAAATAAGGTACTAGGTCGTTCGCTCCTTGGGGCCTTGCTCTCATGGTCCGGTCTACACGCTTTTTCCGTTGGATGCACCTAGCCCAATTTCCCAACAGCCTGGGACTCGGTTGGGCCAGATGGCCCATTCCCCGAACAGAAAGGAAAACCTGACCCCCTATCGTTGTGAGATCCTGTAACCCACCAAATGATATCCACCATATAGTGAAGGGAGCAAAAGATCTTTAGGCGGTTGATGATCAGTTTGCATATATCACTACCGTCAAGTATATATATAGATCAACTGAAGTGAGATTGTTTTTATTTAATTAGAAATCTCAAATTCGAGTCTTGAGTCTTGAGTATGCAATTGTATTATACATGTGATCTAAATAAAAAAAGAAAGATAAATTTAAGCACATCATTTTACTAGCATAGTTTTGACCGTTAAAATTATGTATAACAAGGATTTTATAATTAGTTGAAGTGTCACAAAGAAGTTGTGGCACTCAAGCTGGGTTGAGTGGATTGTTAATTTTTTCCTAGGTTGGAATATGACTAATGTCTAGTGGTACTAGGAAATTGGACCACGACTTTGGTCGCATAGGGGCACCTATGCTACAACTCAGCACCATTGTTGTTCAAGTGCTCGGTAATGGGATGTTATGTATGCCATAGGGGAGGTATTGAACGTGACCTCTTACCATCATGCCCGAGAAAAGCGTAGAAACGAGGGGCAGTCCCAAGCTTGAGGACTCTTAGTAGGCCATGCTCAAACTTAGGTTGAACGCAACTACCCTAAAAAGAAAAACACATCTAGCTAGTAGTGTCACTTATTATTATTATTATTATTGTTGTATAGAGAGTACGGGGGAGATCCCCTTGGGAACGGAGGCTCAAAATAAAATATATCGCGTAACAAAGGGATGGGAATGAAAGTGTCAATCATTGCTTTTCCTTTCGGGTGTTTAAAAGTTATACTAAATTAAGAAATAACTAAACAAAACGTAGCGACTCAAATGGAGGATCGAGGCTTTTCTTAGTCATGCTTTCCTCATCTAAATCCTATTAAACCATGAAGAAAAATCAATCTAAACATTGGATTCGGTCATAAACGGTGTTGCTACGCATGCTATTTTTCGGACTGTGATGGGTTTTGTTTCCTCATTACAACACTTGACTCAATTGCATTACGTTTAAAGTATTGCATTAATTTATACTACCAAATGAAGCTTTTTAGTGGTTTTCTCAAACACATAAAATATTGCTTCGAATTTAACGCTGGATCCCAGATTAGAAAATTCATCTCCTCCTCTTTCCATGAGGATGCCAGTTTATTCATGCAAATTAAGGTAATGATGGTCCATAATTGGACAACTCATTTGTGAATATAAAGTGGGGTTACTAACTAACTATGAGGATTAAAGACTAAGGATTAGCATGCACTCTTTGGCATCCAAAGTTGAGACCTCCCTGGACAAGACACATAGGATTGAATTCGTTTGTCATGTTCCATCACATCCAAAGGAAACAAAAGAAAAATTACTGTGGCTTTATTATTTTCAGCCTTCGTGAACGTATATCATTTGTTCAGATAGAGATGGCCTTAGTTGACATTGGGGACTCATGTTTTGTGAGTGGAGTTATTGTTGTTGTGAGATAAGAAGCAAGATATCAGCACAAGTACATGCTTATAGGATAACTAAGAAGAAGAAAAACATGCATATGGCTGGGCCAAGGAGTAGGACTGGGATATGAGAGGATCAGAGCAGTGCACTAATCTTTTAGTTTCACCCTTCATCATAGTTTGGCCGGCCCAAAGTGTGCCTAAATCCATTAAAACAACTGGGGGAGTGCCACGCTTTCATGATTCCTTTTGGAATGCTTGCTACCCCACCTCCTTACAAAGTGTGGTGCTTGTGGGGGAGAAAGAGTGACAATGAGCAACCTTTTATTTCCCCCTTTTCTTTTCTTGCAGGACCATTTTCCATTGGAGAGAACATATATTCCGTTGATTAACTAAGCAATTAACCTTTTCTCTCTTTCAAAGAAAGAATTTAAACCTCTACCTACTACCACATTTAGGTAATGTAACAACCTGTGTTTTTAACTTAAGAGTAAAGATCGGGCTTCTCTTTTGTTTATAAAATATTTTGTTTACATGCCCATGTTTTCAAGTTTTGTGCAGTTTACTTTCTGGTTTTAAGAAATTGTGCACGCAATTTATAGCTGGTGTAATCTTTCAGAGGAAGGCCAATGGAAATAATAAGTATTATTAATTCATAGTAATATATAAATAACGAGTATGATGAATGTGCTAACTATGACATCAAAAATGGGCTCTCAACCTAATGTTCTGATCCAGAAAGTCACTGCTATGATGAATAGGGTAGGTAACAATCTTCTTATATTCTGGGGTCATGTTATGGATCATGGCCAAAAGGTACACCAACATTTCATAAAGACTAAAGAGGAATGCCAACCAGATTGTAATAATGCTCGCATTTTTGTCCTCTTTTGAGTTTCAACAATGTCAAACAAATGGGTACTCATAGACTCGTATATAGCAATTAGTTTGTACTGTCTAAAGAGATTAGTAATTGAATTTGTATTCAAATTAATATCCCATTCTTCTTTTTAAGCTAAAAATAATATTTAAACACGGAAATATATATAAAATTGGATAAAGGACCATCTACAAGAATAGGACTTTTGTTTGTCTTTTTTGGGAAGGTGCAGTGCAAGGATTGAGTTATTTTGATTCTTGGTCATGGGGATCAAGCATTGCTTAATTTCTACAAGATGAGAATGCATGTGCTTCCATAGTTTGATGTGGCTTGCCATCTTCAGAGTTGACAGCATGAATCTGCACATTTGTGAACCAGAAAGTGATGTAAACCTCACAAAGGAGAGTTCATGAATATAATCATATATTTTAGGAAAGCACCCCGGGCTCACCTTACATGTGAAAGTCATAAAGGAAAAGGGATAACGCATAACTTTAGCCTTTCCATAATAACCGTAACTTTGAAGCTTTCGTACCAGATAAACTATAATCCAAATTCCAGTTTTGTATCTAAAATTTAACAATTAATTTACCTTTCAGAATGATTAGCAATGTTCCAAAGTCCCATGCGAATTATATTCCGTATTTCGACTAGAATTTCATGGTTTTGATTTTGACCTGCAAGTCACAACTAGAGAGATGAAAAAGAGTGCAACTTCCAAACTTTGAGGGCGTACAAGAAAAGGGAAAGAAGAATAAATATAATTTTTAAATTAAGAGAATGATATAGTATAATATCATAACATCAACAAAACATTAAGATTATGTTAATTTATTATTTTATATTTTATTTCAAAAAGTTCTTAAATAGAAGAATATTTATATTTATTAAAATTAAAAAATATCTCCCTTCTGTTTTCTTTTTCAAAACTTTAATTTTAAAATATACCTTAAATTAAGCAATTACTTTTAGTTCGGCACCATTTAATTTTTTTTTAAACTCTACATTTTTTAAATATAGTTTTATAAATATATTATAAAGTAAATCACCATTTTAGTCCATAAAAATATAAAATATTATCACATTAGTTCTTCAAACTAAGAAAAATCTACATAAATTTGTAAAAGATGATAAAAATACTATATTTTAAGCTCATTAGTCCAAAATTAAAGATAATGTGTGACTTAAGTAACAGTACTTATATATATTTATAAAGATCAAAACAATAATAAGTAATTGAATTTAATGACTTTAATAAAACAATTAAAAAGTCATGGTTTCAGAAACTAATATAACAATATATTAGGAATCAAAATAATTATTTACTCTATTTTTTGTCACAAGTTTAAATATATTTTTTATATATTCATGATATAAATTTTTTATATTATCAATTAATTATTTTAAATATAACATGTAATGTAAGGTAATTTATAATTATTATTATTATAATTTTTTTATCATATCTAACAACTTGTAATTAAATAATAATATAAAATAACTTTTATAATGTGAGGATATTATTATGAATTTTATATAGATCACATTAAAAAGAGAAAACCTATCACACTCAATAATAAAAAAGTTTGTCAAGAAGTGGAATATTTTTATTATTCTTAATAATTAACTTCTTGCTTTTGACTGAACTTACGTACTTAGTTATAAAATTAAAAATTCATTTAAGATCATGGTTAGTTTAAAAAAATATTTATATTTTCATGAATAGTTATGAAAGATTTTAATTAAAATGTATTAATAATGTAAATTCTTTAAATTATTATTAATTCAACCACTAATTATCAATCATAAATAAAATTAATCAAATGTAATAAGATATAAGTAGTTAATCTTTGGAATAAGATGTTTAACGAAAATAATATTTAAACTTTATTTCATCGAACTTTAGATTAGTCAATTAGTTCGTTTCATTTTTTCTCTATTAAACGAGGGTTAAGATAAAAAAAAATCATATATAAAATTAATTACTTTTTTATGCCTAAAAGAAATCTTATTTTCTTTTAAAGATGTGGATGAGTCTGATTAGTGAATTGCGAAAACAGTAAGTGGCATTTTCTGTATCCACCACCAAACCGGCATTCATTAGGCACGCACGCGCTTTGGATCCCCAATCTCATTGCTCTGGTTCCGAACCACCATTTTGAATATTTTGAACGTTACGGCCATGCTCTATGCCAATTCACAATTATACCCTCTCTTTCTCCTAATGTCTTTCTTTTATTCGCGGCAAATATATTTCTGTCTATTTTTTTATTTTAAAAAAAGACATTAGCAAATTTTATTTTTTAGAGTATTTTAAAATTAAATTAAAATTTATTTACAGTATAATTTATTTAAATAAATAATTTGTGATTAACAATGTAACGAGTTTCTATACTATAATTTCTAATTGATAGCATTATAATTTTTTATACCAATAATATATACAAATTACATTTTTATATTATTATATAGTTGTCTATGGTATATATAAATTAATAATTATTTTAAAAATTACTTATAATTAAATAACATGTTAAAAAAATTAATTTAAATATACTAATTGTTTAAAGGTCTTATATATTCTTATTTAATAATCAATTATCATGATACAATTGTTAAATTTTGTATTAAACATCGTGAAAATCATATTTAAAGTGATTTTTAATTAGTTGAAAATAATTTTTTTTATAATAACAATAATTCAAAATTAAACTATTCTAAAACCCTTTATATTTACAATATGTCAAAATTAAAATCATTAAAAATAATATTTTAAAATATTATTTATAAAAATATGTAAAGTATTTTAATAAATTCTTGCATTTAATTAGTTCCAACAAAATATATCATGAAACATTTAAACTTTAGTTAGGAGGAGTTTAGATGATTTATATGATATTAAAATCTTTCAAGTACATTTATATATTGTTAGGCTAAATTATCAATAAATTCGTATATTTTCAATAAATTTAATGTTTTATCTGTATATATCTTTTTAATTAATTCCTTATAATTTTCGTATTTTTTTAATCAATTTTTTCGTATTTTGTGAGTAAGTTCATACAGACTAAAATCATTTAAACGTATTAATTAAGTATCATTAATGTGATATATGACAAGCATTTGACAATTAACCAATTATAATTATATATCCATGTTCTTAATCATCTTACATATACGAATTTGGATTTGACTGATCCTTCTTTTTTGTTGATCATCTGGATTTGACTCCTTTATATTCAGTAAAGATAAACCAAGTAATGTCAATTATTAATAAATAAAAACTGTTGATGTTCTAGCATATATATGTGCATATAATATGATCATTAATTATTTACGTTACCCTGTTAAAGTTTATACCTTGACCATGATATTCTTTTACTTCATTCCTTTAATTTGAATTAACCAATACTATTCCTTTAATTATAAATTATAATTATATATCTATGTTCTTAATCATCTTACATATACGTTATAATTTATATACGCCACACATGCATGTTGGTGCAATGAAAAATAAGGAATAGTATTGCTTTTTGGAAAAGACTTTTTTATGAGACAAAATTCTTGGAAGGCATTAAAATCACCTCATGGCAATGACTCCTGTATAAGAGAAGGAACAAACCAGTGATCTAGTGATCTTCTTCTCTGCTTGGTGCATCAATCCTTACTTTATTTGAATTTACATAGTTAGACATTTCTATGAATTACTTTTTGGGATATATCATGTAACACTACTTTGTATAGTGAACAAACACTTTTGAATGTATATTTGCATTTGTATCTCTTGTATAGTCGTGTTGTCTATTAATATATGAAATTACACTTTGCCTTAAAAAAAACACGTTACAATTTATTGCCCTTCTCTGTACCATTTAATTTGTAATAGTGCAATAAACATAAACTCATAATCACATGGTAAAAAAACTTCAATCACAAGATGAAACCATGACAAAAATTCTAGCTGTCTTAACTCATAACGTGAACGTACATTTTTATTCTCAACAATATATTGCTGGCTTGAGAAGATTATTATGTGTTTTACACAACAAAAAAGGTTTTATGTTATCTTTTTTCTTTCGTATGATCATATCACTCATGCAAATGTACAAAATGAAAAAAAATAATATTGCATCGATTGGGAAATGAATAACTTTAAGAAGAAAAAGAATGGTATGCTAAAAATTCGTCCAACAAAAATGAGACTGGGTAAACTTGTAGATTTTAGAGAAAGAAAGCGAAAAATGGAAAATATAATAGGAATATTGATGGAGGAAAATTGAGAAATGCATGGCTCAAATTTAGGATTAGACTGAAATGAAAAATTAAAAAAAAAATGATTTACACATTAATTTTTATGTAAGAAATGATTGATGAAGTGATGATCGTATAATACTAGTAATAAAGTCACATTATGGGATATTCATGCTTTTTATGGGATGATTTCACATTGTGCCATTAACAATAATCAAAGGAATTTAAACAGTGTTAGCTTTCTGACACTTAATAATAAAATTTTAAATTATAAGGACTAGGTTAAAAGCTTTCGAACTATAGATATTTAACTAAACAATAAATAAAATTGTAGAGACTCAATGGATTAATTTAATATATTTATTTAATATAAAAAATGTCTAACTTTTGCATTGTTTAGTTTTAAAGTTTACAGAAAAATATCGATGCACTTCTAAATCGACAGAAAAACTTTAATATCGAGGCCTAAAAAAGGTTTTTCTGATGTGACATTAATTGGTCAGCATAAGAAAATTAATTAGCATGCTTGAAATATTTTTTTAAAATAATGATTTAACTGAAATATACTGAAAATGTAAAAATTACTCTATCATTAAAAAGTTAACTTTTAAATTATCACTATACAATTCACATTTAACGTATTATTTACTTAATTAATCTATAATTATTAATAATAAAAATTATTCCATTTTATGTACATATCTATTGATCCTTAAATTACTTTTTAAATTTTAATTTTTTTAACTTATTAATTTTTTACTACTTTTATATTTTTTTTATTAATTGTATTTAATTTTTATTTTTTATTATTTAAAAAATTTAGAGAGACACGGAGTACCTCTCTTGTCCCTAGTAAAATATAATTTTTTATAATTTCAATATATCAAAGATTAAAATTTTAAAACAAATCCTAGGTAGAGACGGAACCATGTTTACAGGGGCGATTCCCCCCTTCAATTCATAAAAATTTCTTTACAATATTATAATAATGCTATCCATCTATTGACCCCCTATTGTTCGAGTATTTTTTTTACTCCAAAAGAAGATAGGAGATTGCTGCATATTAATCTGCCAAGTGTGTTAATTCATTGCCCTCCGTCGTTAATGTTTACATAAACAACAATTCAGAATTCAAATTCTTTTTTTCATACTTAGAATTTAAATTCAATTATTTCCAAAGTAATTAAGTATATATTGTTCCTACATTAAATATATTCGTTAACACTAACCTCCATTAGACAATTGTTTTCTTCAAATATTTTATATTCTGAAATCAACATAAATATAAAATAATAAATTTTATATATAAAGTGTATGTAGGAAGTAAGTTATATATGACACCAATATTCTCAAATAGTTCATCATTTTGTTCCTTCCTATCCCTTAATTTGTTAAGTCGTCATCTTCTTTGAAATATTGTAATATTTTTCATCCTCAAAACCAATAGGAGTAGTAAGAACAACCAATAGCATGTTTAAAATTGCATTTAATTTGATAGATAAATTAATTTGTATAAAAAATTAATTTTAACTATAGTTCGTTATTGATTCATGTGTTAAACTCTTGTCCCACTAAAAGAAATTTCTAGTTTCGTCCCCCGATCCTAGCAATTATACAAAACCATTGAATTCTATTTCACTTAGAATAACTTCGATAAAGGTTATGTTTGGAATAATTTTTCTAGAAATAAAATCAACTTACATATTTCAATTTAAAGAAGTTATCTTATTTAATTTCTTTTAAAACATGTCCTAACTTATATATAATTTAGTTTTAACTTATAAAAAAAGTTTAATTCATTAATTTTTTTTCCTCGGAGTGATTAAAAAATTTATCAAAAGATGATCGAAGCCACCTTGGATGAGAATCACGAGAAAGCTACAGTTAATAAGTTATTATTGCACTAGTATGTTACTCCTAATTTTTTTATTTTTTTATATTGGTTAATAATTAAATATTAAAACATATTACTAACACATTCTTATTATGACTTTGAGTACAATTTAAATAAAAAAATTATTTACTAATTTCTTAATAAGTATCTTAATAATATTGATTAATAATACTATTTTTTTTTCATTGACAAAATTTGCCGCCATGTACCGTTACTATTGTTGCTGCAAAGGCAACTGTATTTCAACAACCACTTCACTAACCGACAGAGACGTTCTGTCTACTAAAACGACGTGGTGGCATGCCCCATTCCATTTACAGTTACTACTTAGATGAAAATTCTATTATTTTATTGTAAAAGATGATGTGAAATTCTCAGTGGTCGCTTTCAACCTTTCTAACTGGCTAAAGCTAACATTGTGTGGCAATTTCGGTGAAGCTGAAGGCTATCCACAATCCACTTTCGTGACTTGGAAACTTGATCACATCCCATCTATAATGTATAAAAATGTTGAATTCTGTATGATCTTGTGCATTCTGGCTTAATAACTTATTGAGTAAAAAGCCAGATGCTTAACATCAGACAATGAAGTGACACTCACTGAACGCGTTGTCACAAAATTCCAATTCATCAACATAAGTTGGCTTAGTTAAATTATTCGCAAGGTTAATTTGCCTAAACAATGATAATAAGCCGTTTTGTCACTCCAGTCTCGGTCATAAAGCCAATTAGTAGCATCTTAAAGATAGTCATCATCATGTTGTTAGAATTATAAACTATGATTAATTTCAAATTCCAACAGTATGATAGGGACCTACTAAATTTTTTGCATTTTGAAAATCGAAGAGCAAAATAATACTTTCAAACAAAGTTGATTGACTACACGTGGTGTTTTGTGGATGAGCATTAACGAAGTAGACAAACCCAACCACCTCCAACTTCTCAAAGAGAATTTTTTAAGTGTTTGGATATATATATATATATTGAATCCAAAAGGAGAGATTTTATTCTAAGTTGGGCAGGACATAGTACTTCAGAGCGGCCAGCAGATTATAAAGAATATTAAGGAGGGTCGACTCAATGGTCGTGGCATTAAGTGACAACTATACACTTAAATTTGTTTAATAAGAAGAAATATTAAGAAAAAGAGGTTATGGCAACAACCAATATAACCTACGAGTATTAGGAACAGGGTCTATCTAAGCGCATTAGTTTTGTGTGCCACACTCATAAACTTGTTTTATAAATACTACTATGCCCTTAAACTAGAAACTCGGAAAAAAATGAAGATAATATAAGACAAATAATTTATCAACCAGTTTATATAAAATTTACAACACTTGAAGACATGATAAAAAGATTGTTGTATAGGCAATGATAATCTAAAATCTAAAAGATAAATCTTTATCTGTTTAATCACACACACTTAAATTCTAAAGTTTTTAATGAGACAAATCTTAAATAACAACTAATGATGTATGTGACGGGAAAAAGAACCTAATTTTTCTCTATTTATTAATTATAGATATCTCCTATCATAGATATAGTGATTAGGTTCACACTATTTTTCACACCGATTAGAATTAGGTGTCTGAAGTGTATTATGATTAATCACATTATTTGATGGACTTAAGTATCATCAAATAGATTATAATATTAATCCATT